>NC_088606.1:12980209-13588876 GCF_036013475.1 Columba livia | reverse complement strand
AGGATTTATGTTCTTGTCTTTATTGTTGCTTTTTTAATAGTGTTTGTATTCTAGCTGGATCATCTGTCTTGTTTCTTCAGACAGCCTCTTTGATTTTCTTTCTTTTTTATTTTAAATCGCTTTTTTAGAAACGGTCCGTGTATTGGAGCATTGCTGAGATTTTGTCATTCAAAGATACATTGGTGTTCTTAAATGTATGGTTTGAAATGATCAAACATCTACCTGAGTCAATAAGCACTGTATTGTTTACTCTTGCACGTGACTTCATATCTTGAAAGCATGCAATTATGTCTTTTAATGTAAGTGTTTTAAATGTCTTGTTTCCACATTTTATTGTTGCATTCACTTTTTATTCTGCTTTGTTTACGCACCTCTCAATCTGGATTAAGCAGGTCTGTGAATCTTCTCAATGCATGCAAACTGAAAAAGCCTGCTCTAAGGTGAGGGATCCTTAATAGCTTTGTAGCGTTCAAGCTCACTTGTTTTTCCTTTCCCTTTCCGTTCAACACATAGAAAGTGCCTGTTTTAGTACAAGCATTAACACGGTAGAACTTTAATTATTACACCCATTTTTAACATCTTCAGAAGTACATTTTTGTCATCATTGATAAATACATTGCCAGATGTAATAATCATTTCAATTTTGGTATCTGCATTATCTCATGCTAACGTAATTTTTGTTATGGGGTGTTTTATTAGACCACATTGCTGTCTTATACAAGTTAAAAATTGTGTTACCAAATGTTATCTTTTGAAATAATTGAAAATGCTCTCCTTTCATATCACTAATGTGGAAGGCAAATTCTGAAATCCGGTTATATTCTTCCAAACCTGTAAGTTAAATGAATATTTTCTGTCATTTTAAATTTCTCCCCAAGTGACTGTGTCTACTGTAGCCATGGATATAATCGCCAGTCTTTAGCACTATAGCTACTAAAATGTATATATGCCAAAACTGAGTTAATGTAATGAAATTACAATTCTCTTTTCCAGCCACCTGCTAATACTTCAACAACAACAAAAGCCCAGTGAGGAAGTTTAAAATAAAATTTGTCAGAAGATAGCATTGCAAATTAGTTTAAGCAGTGATGGACATAAGCCAAAAGATTTTAACATAATTTTGTTCTTGTGGTAAAAGTAGTTTTTGTACTGATATGAGACTTCATTATTCAGAAAGAAGATAGGATTACACTTTTAAGCTTTAGTCCCACCCGTTGGATTTTATCCACCAGTTCATCTCTTGAATGTTGATAGCTATAAAAATAAAAGCCCAAGCAACATTAAAATTAGTTTAAAATTGCTTCTGTAACTAACATTTTTTACTAACATTAATATAATTTGTTGATTTCCTTAATTTAATTTCAGGATAGGCTGAGAGTGCCTTTTCCTTAGCCAGAAAAAGATGCCAAAAGAAAGGTTTGATCCCGCAAAATCACACAGAGGATGTTTTTGCAAGTACTGTACATAAAGCAGTCTAAGGGCTCATGTTAATAAAGATAATTTATGTGGTGCAAGCATTTTTGGGATCAAGGCTTTATTTTTTAACTGGAGTAGTATTAAATTGGATGGTGTTATGAGATGCAGGAGAACAGTTAAATGATAACAGTATATTATTTAATTTACTAGAGGAGTTTTTCTCGTGTTTGACATTGAGACGACTTGGATAATGTTAGGCTAGTGTAGGAGATACTTATGTTTGAAATAAAGACAGAATTAAATTCTTTTTACTGCCTTTTCCTTTCTCTTGTTGAATGTTTTTTGTTCTGTGCTTGTGTGTAACTTTGCATTCTGCTTGCTCTCTTACGTGACACTCTCCAGAGAAACAGCATTTTTAAAATTCAAGCTTAATCATTTGCTTCATGCTTGGTTTTAATACAAAAATGCAGCACTGAACGTCCGTTCTAGCACTGCATGTTCCAGAAAGTTTTTTGTCTTGCTACCTGAGATGCATCTTAACCTGCATCTGCTCTTTGGGGCTGCCCTAGTCGGGGCTGCTTCCCTCCTTCCTGAAGGCCATTGCTTTGCAGAAAGACTCTGGTTACTGGGCCTCAGCTGAGATGTTGAAACACTCGCCCCTTGCTGGCAAAAAGACATCAGCGAGCAAGAATATATATACATATATATATATATTTATATATTTAGTGTATCAATGGTGGTGTACAGATGATAAGCTGAATATTTTTTGACTGGATAGAAACGTCTGTCTCATTTCCCTTAGTTATGAAAAGCCAGTGCCACTTAGATCACATGCAAAGTGGGACAGAGCCTGAGGAGCTAACTGGGATGACTGGGTAGGAATAGTTGTTGGGGTCTTATAGTGGGATTTGGGATGGTCCTCATGGATACTTGGGATGAGCCCTATGGTAAGCAGAGCATCCCTGGGGGCATATGGAGGTCAAAGGGGAGCTGGCTGGTAAAGGGGCCAGCTGGGATGAGATTGGGCCTTGAAGGAGCAGGAACAGAAAGAACTGAAGTTCTTGTTGGAAGAGGGGCTTTGTGGTTGGGATTTGGGCAGAGGGGCGCGAGTGTTAAGATTGTGAGCTTGGTGTCCATGGCTTCTGGGCCGAGGGAGCTGCTAAAGGCGGTCATTTAGTGGTGAGGATGTTAGGGGTAAAGAAGACATTTCTATTCTGCTCTTTAGAGGTGGTGAAATAGCACAGGACTGGGGTGGGGGAGGTGACCCTGACACCAGGTTCCTGTCGTTCCTGCCATGGGGGCGATTCCTGCCTGGGTGCGGGTGCCGCTGCCTGTGCCTCTGTGCCGCGCAGGGGCTGCAGCAAAGGGAAGAGCATTGCCCGGCTCGGGGCCTCACCCTCAGCTGCTCCCTCTCCCGTCAAGAAGAACTGCTTTAGGGAGAAGTGCTTTGAACTAATGCATAACCATAATATTTGTCTCCTATTAGGTGCAAGCTCTGAGTGGACTTCTCTTAACTTACTAAGTAATACTGCTTGTGTTTTCACTCATGTTTTTCCATCAGAGAGAGCTGGGTATCTAAAAGGTGCCATAAAGTCAAACAAGAGCTCCCAACAGTTATCTTGGCAGGAAGGATGGTTGAAGAATAAGACAGTAAGGCAAGCTTTAAGCTTTTGAGAAACCCCTTGTCAGGTGATGTGGGGAATCTAATCTGTTCATATGTGTAAATAGGAGCCACGCATTTTTGACAAGCTAATGAAGAAATGTGGGCTAGCTCACCATTAATTTCACTTTGCGGTATGTTAAAACTACCTTTGAACTACAGAATAATTGATATTGAAGGATGACACAAAGTTAGCTTGCTGGTACTCAAATTTTGACATACTTTTGACATTCCCTGTAGTCTGAGTGGAGGTGTCAGGTAATATGCTTTCTTTTTAAATCTTTCACTTCTTGTTAAGAGAATCCAAAACTCCAGGAGCGTGGAGTGGTAGTCAGAGATTTGAAATGTGACCTGGAAAATAGATACTGAAGCTTACTCTGATACTGGTTTAGCCCATCTTCTATATTATGATCAAAGAAAAAGCAGTATGTTTGTTTCTGTTGCACTAGGTACTCAACAAAACTCTTATGTAGGCTCTTTAGCCAATCAAGTTATGATTAAAAACAAAGTTGTTGTTATTTTTATCGTCAGCATTCTACTTGATAAGTTTCTCAAAAATATTTGTCATAGGGATATGTGCTTTTACAAGTGCCATTGTAAAACTTGCTCCTTTTTTCATTAGCACTGTTAAGAGAACCAGTTCAGCTGAGCGTGTGTCCCCGGGCGGTAGGAGGGAAAGTTATGGAGATTCCAAAGGGAGTCGCAACCGCACTGGATCCACCAGCAGTTCATCTAGCGGTAAAAAGAACAGCGAAAGGTAATGTTATCAAAATATGAATCTCTTAGTTTCTTTGCCTAACTGTCCTAATGATGAAAGTAGTTTACTTAGTGTAGAGAATATTGGAAGCTTTCTTCAAAAGCTGCAACAGTTGGACAGAAGTATATTTTAAAACATTTTAAACAGTTTTTCAAATTTAGATGACATTTATTTGCCTTATTTCCAAACCATGAACAGTGTGAGAACCTTGAGTTGCCCAAAAAAGTTCATAATCGTTAAATGTGCTTCTCCATTATCTTAGTGGTTTCCACATCAGTGGTTCCTGACATGTAGTTCTTCAAGTTCCTGATTGTGGTGCCTTGGCCCCCGCTGGCAGCTGAGCACCACACAACCACTCACTCATCCCCAGCAGGATGGGGGAAGAGGGTAGGATGTGTACAAGTGAGAAAACTCATAGGTTAAGACAAAGACAGTTTAATAAGTGAAGGAAAGAGGAAGAAAAAAACCAAAACAAGTGTTGGAAAGGCAATCACTCACCACCTCCCACATGTAGACCGATGTCAGGCCAGTCTGAGCAATGACCATCACAGTACAAGGGTCACAGGTGAGAAATGGATGAAGAGGCTTACAATATCTATCCAACACAAAGTGGAATAAAGGGATGCCTGTCTCTGTATGGCTCTGATGATGCTTCTCTGCATGACTGACAGTGCAAGGAAAAGAGAATGTCTTGCTCAAGGGTTTCAGACTCAAGATGGTCTTGAACAAATAGCTGATTCATCAATACTTGTGACAAAGTCACTGTGTTGCTCAAACTGGCTCTTTCCCAGATTTCCTAGACAGGTTTTAGTCCTGGCCATTTCACTTCATCTGTCCTAATCCAGTTTCCCACCACCAAAAGGTGGTGTTGATAGTACTGTCTCACTGCCTCACAGACGATGTCACCACAGGAACAGAATGCTAATGGAGATCACATAATAACTTAATTTAGCTGCTCTGTATTGGCATCAGTGCTGTCATAGGAGTCGCTGGGTTGCTCATGAGCTGATGGTATGGCACAAATCAGCCTCCCTTTCTATCCCTTCAGCACCTTTACTTGATGTAAGGAGTGACTGAGGTTGTTGTGTACTAATGGGCAACCTGAATATGAGTCTTGAAATTATTAATAGTTTCTTGGCTTATGTTTTCAGCTGTGAAGCAAGGCAGCAAGTGTGCAAAGTTTATGAAACTGGTGAGAGGCTTAGCAAATTTGGGAATAATGGAAAAATTAAGAATATCATAACATCATTTAATTGTGTAAATTAAATATTTACACAAACTAAAAGTTTAGCAAGTGTAAAATCATCTTGGCAATGTGCATCTAGGCATGTGAATGAGTTTTTTATAAGCCAACAGAATTCTGCTGGACTGGGCCTTCTGGCACTACTGAAAACTTGTATTTATCTCATCATATGATTTCTTTTTCTTAATTTTTTTGTAAAATAATTATTAGCCACAGGTAGCCTCTGGGGAATGTATTTTGAAGAGATGAGGACACAGCAATGGTACTGAGTAGAAGTGGTTTTGGTTCTGTTTTCAAGATTTTTGTACTTCACTTTAAATTTCCTAAAAGACACATATAACTGCAAAAAAAAAAATCTTTAAGTAATCCCTACAGAAATACCACTTCTGAGAGGAAAACCAGTCTTTTATGGGATTACTTCAGAGCCATGTCTCTTTCTGCATGTGCAGACTTGGGCAAAATTGTTACTAAACCTCTCAGATGCTTCTAGCACAGGGAATTTACACCTTGGTACATCTGATAGAAAAGCTCTGAAGCAGAAAACCAAATATCAGCACTCTTAGGGACAAGTGAGCCTGAAAGTTTTGAAAGGCCAAACTAAGCAAAAATTAATGACCAATGAAGGGACTGCTGAGAAGATAAAAACTTGCTCTTAATTTAAGCTGGAAGTGCTATGACGTGTTGCAATAGTGTGTAACTTCATACAGCTTCATTGTCTCAGGGAATTAATTAAGAAGTTGCCTCTGTTTTCTGTGTTGATCTCTTGTTGCTGATGGGTTTTTCTGAGGCTTTTTTAACTTTTTTTTTGCATATATGTATAACTTCCTGCTCTGCTGCACATATCAAATTTTTGCAACAGCCCTTATTTTGGAACCTCATTTTTTTAAAAAAACCCCACCTTATATAAATGAAACAAATTTCTTATGGAAACATTTGCTTAAAACTTTAAATTTCTATCATTAGATGGGAAGACTTTTCTTTCCGGAATGTGTGGAGGAAGTACAACTACCAATGGTGAAGTGTCATTGCTTTTCCAATTAACTGTAGTTTTTCAAAGAAGTTTTAGCAGTGTCCCTTCTCCTTGTATGTTATCGGGTTTTTTAACAAAAAATTTCAATTCTCCAAAAGGCAAATTCTGTTTATGTTCTGCAGTAGAAGATAAACCTGTCAAAACCTAAGTATGGGGCTTTGCAAAATCTCTTTTTTTTTTTCCTCAAAATATCGCTGAGATCCTGCTACCTGCATAAAGGGATAATTATCTGAAATCAGTTTTATATTAAAACTACTGAAGAAATTAGGTGAGATTATTAATTAGATTGTTGTTCATTTAAGTCAAGGAAAGATATGACTTCTAGCAGCTACAGAAGTGGTACTGTGCACTTACAGCGAGTTCCAAAATAGCTGAGAAATAAAACATTATGACAGAGCTAATGGTTATCTGCAAAATTGTTTTTGAGGTAAATTTTTAATTTTTTCATACTGTTGTAATAGAAACCCAATGATTATATCATTCTGCAGTGGTTAGGCCACAAAGGGTTGAGCAACAGCACTCATCAGAAATCACTTATTTTGAACTCAAGAGTTTCAGGAGAGAAGAGACATGATGCTTAATAATGTGCCAGGGTCCCAAGGAACTAATGGAGAGCGCCTGTTAGGTTACCTTAGCTGGAGATCGTGGTGTTGGTGCTGCTGTGGGAATAATCATTGTGTGGTGGGAGTTCTCCCTGATTTCTGTCACGTGCAGCCCCAGGGTGTTCAACACCACAGCTCTCACCACCTGGCAGAACATCCTGACCCTGTGGAACAGGCTGGGGAAAGACTTTTGCATCCTGTTGCAGCTGGACCATCGTGCAAAACATAAAACAAGTGTCATGGGCCTAAAAGAAAAATGAGCATGATTCTGTATGCTGGGAGCTAAGGGTGTCCTCCTAAAGCTAATTGTATGTGTGAAAGAGTGAGGAAGAGGGTGTTATTTAATGATCTACTCACAGCCCTATTATTTATGTCATTGATCCTCAGGGGTCCCTTTCAGCTTGAGATAGTCTATGAGTCTATGATTCTGGGTCTCGTCTGCAGATGAAACATAAAGCAAAATGCATGCCAGGAATCTAAACAGGCAATCGTAAAATCATTATTTTTCTAAGTATATATAGTTATGTGTCATTGAATCATAGAATGTCCTCAGATGGAAGGAACTTACAAGGATCATTGAGTCCAGCTCCTGTCCATGCATATGACAACCCCACAGTTCACACCATGTGTCTGAGGGTGTTGTCCAGTCTCTTCTTGAACACTGTCAGGCTTGGGGCTGTGACACCTCCCTGGGGAGCCTGTTCCAGTGCTCCTGCACCCTCTGGGTGAAGAAGCTTTTCCTAATGTCCAACCTAAACCTCCCCTGGCACGTCTTCCTGCCATTCCCTGCGGTTCTGTTACTGGTCACTAAAGAGAAGAGATTGGTGCCTGCCGCTCCTCCTCCCCTTGTGAGGAAGCTGTAACTACAATGAGGTCTCCTTTCAGTCTTCTCTTCTCCAGGCTGAACAAACCAGTTGATGTTAGCCACTCCTCATACAGCTTCCCCTCCAAACCCTTCACCAACTTTGTAGCCCTCTTCTGGACACTCCATAGTAGCTTAATATCTTTTTTATACTGTGGCACCCAGTTGTAGTTTGTTACACAAAAACATAATGTTATAGAAAGCTATTTTAAGAACCTTTAGGCATAAGGAGTAAGGAGATGACCATGATCTCCCATTCTATGATGAGGTGCCCCAACTCCCTATGGCTATAAGCCAAAGATAAGCCTTTCTAAATGTTAGATAAGTAGGATGTGACTCAAGTTCACAAAAAAGGAAGAGTACTCAGAACTCTGAGCTGCGTGTGTGGTTAGGGCTTGTATAATTAGAAAGTACACATGATTTGCTTTATTACTGTCGTGAATCATCCTTTCACATTAGCTTGATTAGCTTGAGTAAGTCAGCATGGTCTCTTCAGAGCTAGGGACTCTTTTGTCTCTAATATGGCAGCATTTCTGACTAGTGCTCCGTCTCATAAAGTTTTGATTTTCTAAAAATATCTTCATTCATAAAAGAAAATGTTAATCTTGGTGTTAACAGCGGCAACATATCATGTTATATATAGACGAGATTGGTTGTGTCCGCCAGCTTGATGCATGAATTCTGATGCATGATTAATACCAAGGCTGATACTATGAAAAGCTGCTAAATTGATAGTTAGGATTGGTAGAACTAATTTTTTGTTTTGTTTTTGTTTTATCATTAAGTAAATGTATTACTCTTAATATAACTGTCGAATCGCGACAAAAGGAAAAATACTGTAAAATTATTTGGTACAACTTCTATTGTAGAGAGAGAATTTTTTATGCTTAAAAAAAAAAATGTGGGCAAGAACCCAACCCAGTTTTGTTTCTTTTTTTGGTTTCTCTTTATCTGCCCACTGCAGTCTAAGAATGGATGCGGAGATGGCATCACAGCTCTAGGAATACTAAATACTTCAGCATTTCCCTGTCAGAATGGCAGGGCTTTCAACCCTTTTGCGATCACCCTAAGAAACACACAACAGTAATCTGATATGTCAAAAGTTTTGCTGAATAGAAAGAAAATGGATCTGGGAGGACAAATAACTGCATTCCATAGCTTTGTGTCCCTTCCATGCTTCAACAGAAACAACACCCTCAAGCCTCATTATGCAGCAGCAAAGGACAAAGAAAACAAAATGACTGGCATTTCTTGAAAAATAAATGGTTCTTCTGGCCAGGGTAGTACTATCCAGAGAGCTCCATAGCTTTTCTGCCTCTTCCTTCTCCACAGCTTCATGTATTTTCCCCTCAAGTTCTGCCAAATAATTAGACAAAAAGATGAACCATTTCAGGTTGTCTTACAAGCATCAGTACAGTGAGAAAGAAAAGATGTTTTAATCATGATGGATTTGTACTTTCTGGATTTTACCAAGTACTGTCATTCACAAAGGTACAATTGTGAAGTTCCATATTTTCTGTAAACTCTCTGTAGTGTGATTCCAGCTTTGGTTTGCTCCCTGGATCCAGAGGGAACAAAGCGATGAAATAACCAAGCACCCACACATGCACTGATCCAGTAGCCCCCCCCCCCCCGCTCCACATATGCAGAGAGATATTGAAGTTAAGAACGTATTCCCAGCTTTTTATTGTAGTCATAGACTTCTTTACACTAACAAATCTCACTGACTGGAAACCAAAATTGATGCAGCTACTCATGACCAGTTTCTGTGTTCTCCTGTAACTGGGCTGACTCTGCAGGAGAAGAGGATTTGATAGTTAGTGAAGGAAAATATATAGTTCTGAGGATGTAAGGAAAACTGAACGTAAAGTTTTAACACCTACCATCAAGGAACCACAATGTATACTGGTTTTAATTGTGTGACTGGGGATTTACCTTGTAAATAATTGAACTGAAAAAGTATTTTTTTATTTATAAGTACACACACGCAAAATATTAAATATATTTTCTATTAAATTTTAAATTTTATATTGATACCTTTATATGTGCAGACTGTATGTACCTGCTTTTTTAAAATAGAAATTTCTTTGTTATTTTCACAGCAAACCCAAGGAACCAATGTTCAGTGCAGGTAGGAACTTTTAACGTTTTTAAGAAAACAACTGTGATAATAGATTTTTTTATTCATTCTTTTTTTTTTTTTTTCTGTGGATGCCTAGCAACTGGTATTGGGAATCTAAGCATGATACTTTCAGGTTAATGATGACATATTTTTTAAAAGTTGATCAGTTTGCTCTACTTTTTATTGGCCCAATAGGTTTCTTTTACAGTTAGGATTCTTTGTAAGAAGACAAAGAAGAAAAAGGCTGTGTCTTCTTACCCCAAATATGTCTTCGCTTTCAAAGCACTATGAAGATTTTGTTAATTAAAGCATCTGCCGAGTTCAAGCTATGATGCTGTCACGTTAATTTAGTCATAAAAGGGAGCCATCAACTACTGTTAAAGAATGCCACATCTGTCCCAATGCCTCATAATAAAATTTGTCAAATTACAAATAAAAAAGGTGTTAGAGTTTTGGAGGTCTGTCTTAATTTGAAAACCACTCTAGTTTTTCCTACTTATGTATTATCCTTGTAAAAAGATTTCAAAAGTGAAATAGTGGGTATAAGCGAAAGGAGAATTCGTCCTTGTCATGAGACATCTGCAAACTTTTGAACAATCATAAAATACAGAGTGGAATAACATACGCAACAGTTATTTTTGTTCTGAAAAATCAAGAACGACTCATATAAAAGCTTTCTTTTAATGAAATAAGGAAAGATCCTTTTGATTTACCAGATGTATCATATTCTTTTTGTGTATAGTTCTGTAACAGTAATCATACATTAAGCTGAAAAAGTAGAAAATCTTTTGTTTACTGAGCCAATTGATCAGCATCCAGCAACGCTCTTAAGCCATACTTCAGGGTTTAGTGTAATTGATTTTGAACTCAATATATAAAACTAAGTAAGTGCTTAAGTATTTCGTGGCAATACAGTTACAGTGTATATCCCTTTCATGAAAACTGTTGGTTTAGAAAAAGAAAACTTCTGATTCACACAGAATAGAGTTTTCTTGTGTAACGTTTCTTCTTCCCTTGTACCTTTTAAGCAAAGATATTTGGAACAATTTTTATTCTAACACTTTCCCTCTAGATAACGTTCAGTAATTAAACAGATGTGACACTACTTTTACCCTTCTCACCAGAACAAAATTCCTAATGCAAGTGATTATTTTTTCCTAAGAAAGTTATACTTAATATTTTACTTACTTTAAGCATATAGTTGCATAATGGAGCTTAAGCTAGTATTTTAATGATAGAAGAACTAAACAGGGTCCCTAGCTGGAGGAAAAGGGTTTTGACTGTAATTACCTGACGTATGGCATGGAATGCGGCTCAGGGTTTTTCAGGCACCAGGTTCGCCTCCAGAGAATGCAATGGACAGCGGGTAGAGCAGGTATTTAGTGAGTTTATTGTATTCAAACACATCTTTATCCAGCCCTTCTGTCTCTGTCTCTGTAATCACAAGGGAAACGCCGTGTGACCCACTGCAAAGGTAGGCTTCACTTCCAAAACCTCATAGCTCTCTAAGCAAACGTGATACTGGTGGGATAAAAACTCAATGTACCAACAGCTGTTTTCTAACTTTTTGCACATTTTGCAATGTTAAAACTTTCCTAATTCTTTTGACTGAGACAAAAACATTATACCATCTGTTATACAGTCAACTGAATTATAACCCACAGAGGCACTTTAATAATAACAAGGGGTTATAATTTAGATTCCTGGGGAATTTTTCAGAAGAATTTGAATTAGACAAAATATGTTGAGAGAGCTATATGGCAACACGTGGATGTTCACTGTGTTGGAAATGGTGTTCTGCACTTCTGCTGAGATTCATATAGAATTTGCCCCTTTATTGGCTGTTCCGCTGTTAGCCTAACATGGTTATAGAAGCCTTGTTTTTCCCTTGCTTTTTCTTACTGAGTAGACTGTAGATTTTTCTGAATGTTGAATAAACAGACCTAGGCCTCCAACTAATTTCTCAGTGCTTTTTGCTCAATGTCATAAAGCAGAGTTACATTTGGTAAACATATCGTATTGTTTTCTAAAGCTTTAGCTAAACTGTGGTGTAAATATGCACTTTTTTGATGCATGTTTATGTCTGTGATATAATCACAGATTTGTCTTGCTTTTTAGAGATAGCCAAATCCTGACAGTTTTTCCACTAATCAGCATCTTTCAGCTTTGCAATGAATCTAAAATTTCACAAAGCAAAGAATGTTCGTTCTCAAGGCAAAGTCTTTTAGAGAGTCTCTACCTCTGTGTATTCTTTGTACAATTTTATGGCTGCAATTGGCAGTGGTCTCCTTTGCAGATCCTGCTAGCATTCATGTGCCTTCTTAGTTCAATTCAGTAACTGTTAATTTTTGCAGTTATTTTCAGCAAAAATTTGACATTTACAGATTTGCAGATGTAAAAGATACATTTGTCTTAAAGTTTTACCATTTGTCTGTCTTTGTATTTTGATGGTTGTCTGTCTTTACATCTACATCTTCACATGTAGAGCTCTGCTGTCTTAAAACCTTAGTTATGAAAAGTGCAAAGAAAGGGATGTAGGTTGATTACGTAGATGGTACATTTGGATTAGCAATAAAAATAAGTACAGATGGAATTAACATTACCAAAATTAGAAATAAATAAACAGTATGTATTTTGGTGCCTGACCTAGTCAGCATAAGTTCCTCTTTATAGTAAGTAGAGAGAGAGGTGTCCTGAAGGCATAATTTCTATACTTGGTATTATATATTTGGTATAATTTACTATTCTTACTTTTGGACATCTGCTTTAAAGTGTGATTAATTTGTCCAAAACTGCCTTTTTCCCCCTATTTACTCTAAAAAGGAGTTTTGAGTGACTAGGTCAAATACTTCCACTGTACGTGGCTAAATATGCAAGTTTAATGAGTCCCATAAGTTTCAGGTAAGAAAAGCAGGTCAATTAATTAAACTTTTGTTCATTCCCAACTTTTGATAAGCACAGTCAGTGGTTGTCATGGCTGAAAATCTGTTGACTTCCGGTGCACCAGTATCAGTAATATTGGCATGTGCTTCAGGCTTATTAAATAGATGCTGCATGCGCATGCAAACAGTGCTGCAATGCTCTGCTATTTAATGCTCTACCCTCTATAATTTATTTTCCAATACAGATCTATTGGAGTAGATATTTAAAAACAATTCCAGTATTCTAGCATTTTATCAGGCATCTTAAGCTCCAACCATCTGTCACCATTATTTTGCCATTATTATTGCTTCTTTTTAACATTCAGTTTTCTGTTGTTTTCACTATATATATGAATTCTGTAAATGAAGCTAGAGAGCCCTAGCTGTAACCTTACTGTGACAGATCAGGTAAATCTTTTTCCCAAATGAATTAGTGTAAAGGCAGAATTTGCATATATTTAGGTAATACAGCATAGCTATGATGTTTATTTGTTCAACCATTCATTTTTATTAATTTAGTCAGGATTTGCAACATATGCATATTGCCAATTAAAATAAAGCCTTAGGTTTCAAAATAAAAGAATAATGGTATAGTTGTAATGATGCTTAACGATTCATAGCGTAATTTTAACAGTTCTAAATTTTACAATTTTTTTCATTTACATGATTTTGTTACTTCTGCCCTTCCATTTCCTCTGTGCCCACGATTATTCTGTCTAGTAACTCTACAGATGTCACTGACTCCAAAACTGCTTGATTCGCATGAGAACAAGGCTGAACCCCTTGATCTGCCGATGAAGCAGCAAGAGCCAGCACGTTCTGAATCTGGACAAACTTCACCAGAAGTTCACAGGACACCCACTTTGGCCTTGCCAGTTCCCAAAAGTCCTAGTCAGACCTTCATGGCATTTCCCAGATCTCCTAGTTTTATAAGCCCCATGAAGTCCCCAAGTCAGTACTTCCAGATCTGTTATTAATCCCTGCTTCTCTTCCCCAAAAATATTTCTTACCAGTTCAACACATTACTTTTAGTATTTTCTTCTAGAAATGTTTACTTCTGTCAACCAATTAAGTTTTTGTAGCTTGTCTCCTGTATGTCTTTTTCCTTTCTTTTAATTTGCTGTCAATGTTGTCATTCCTTTTTCAATGTTTAGTAATTCTTTAAGCTTATATCTCTTCTGCATGTACATCAGCATGATTCCTTTTACTAATTGTTTGTGTTCCTTATTTCGAATGTATCTCTAACACTGTATCAAGTGTAAAGTGTATCTTTACACTGAGATGCAAAGAATGCAACTGAGTTGGAAAATACTTTAGATGCTGATGCTCCGCTGTAAATATTGATTAAAAAATAAAATTAATTTTAAGTGGTATTTCTGCGTTAATTGTAATCTTTGATGTTTCCCCTTAATTTTTAAAATTTAAAAACTGTAATATTGTAACAGTATTTTTCACCAAAAAAGTTTTTATTTCAGTCCTTTCAGTTTTGTAGTTCTTGATGACATTGTTAGTCCTAATTCTGCTGCTCGAAATATTTAGAGGAAAAAGGGACTTTGTATGTTTTACAAAAAATCTGCTTAGTGATTATGGTTTAGAGGAAAAAAAAAACAAACCAAACAACAAACAAACAAACCACCAAAATTTAATTTCTAAGTTTGAGATTGCATGTCATTCTGTAATTGTAACGCACCAAACTGTTAAGTGGGAAGGGATGGAGGAGCACTGCAGTTCTCCACTGATGTCTCTTTTGTGTAACACTAAACATTTCTGACCTTTTGTAGAGGAAGGATACGTAAAAATGTTTCTTCGTGGACGTCCCGTTACTATGTACATGCCCAAAGAGCAAGTGGAATCTTACAATTTGGAAGCAAAAGTAGAACTGCCAGCCAAGAGGCTTAAACTGGAATGGGTGTATCCTTTCTGTGCTAGAGAACTACTGGAAATCAATCATTTCTTAATGATTTGCTTTAAGTGATTTTTCATGCCGAAGTATAGCAAAATTAAGATCTTTATTAATAGGGTTCATTTCGTTAGTGAAGTGACATTCTGTTGAAACAGGTCTTAATTTCTTGAAGCTGCTGTTCTGCACCTTGGGAAGTGCAAGGGGGCAGCTTAGGAAGGATTTTGGTTAAATGTTGCCTGAAGGTTAAGTCTGAAGCATGCTAATTAGCTAAAGATTAAACTAGGCATATTGTAAGAATGTAGTGAGCTGTGATTATTAATTATAGTATGCGTAAAGCAAGCTCAGTTTATTTTGCCGATTCTTAGTAGTAATTTATCATTTTAGACTGTGTTCATTTAAAATGTGCATTATTGTTCTTTAGAGGATGCCAGAATCAACTCAGTACCTGAGTAAGCCTGGAACGGAAAAGCACTTTGCAACTGATTTATTTATTGCAGCTGGTGCTCAGCAATGTAATTCTTAAGATACCATTTATAAAATAGTATTTGAATTTCGATTTTTAAACTGTGTTTGAGCACCATAAATACCGAACAACCATAGTTTTCCACTGACTTCTGTGAGTGGACATACCTAAAGAATTCTGACTTGAAAGAAATCAGTGTTTCATTACATACAGAAATTTTGACATTTAAATATAATGAGAAAATATTTTCTTTATTGAAAAAAGAACTGTAATTTCATTTTTGTATCATTTTAGTATATGTAATAGATGATTCAAGATAAAATATAATCACAAGATCTATCTTTTGAGAGATGAAGTCTTCATAAGGTTTTCTATTTTAAGAAGACGACTTTTTTGGCCCCACATGGTACAAATAGGAAGTTGCTTTGTCTTCATAAAAAAGAAGACAGGCTGCATATAGTCTTTCGCGAAGTTGTATAAATAGAACTGCATGTGGTTTCAGAATGCACACAGAGAGTTTCCAAAAGTCCCATTGTATTCACAAGAGATTAATGACAGATTTAGTTACCATTCTTATTATTCGTGTTGCAGCTGAGCCTGTGGGTTCTACCCCACTCTGCTGGAACTGCATAGGATACAGGAATAACTGAGGATGAATTTAAAAACCAAAAATCCACAAAATTAATTAAACATCAGAGATTAGAGTGAGAAATACTGCTTGCAGCATTTTACTTTCTAATTGTTGTACAGGCTCTCACCGTATATCACAACAGAGCTTAATGATGCCTTTTTCCACTTGTACGGTGTAGGGATGATACGGGATAAAGCATTAGGATGCTGCTGAGACAACAAAAATGAAACAACAGACTCTCATTAGCAGTGTGTAGGTGGAAGCTGAAGTTAATATTTCAGACTATTATGGGAAATTATAATTAGAGTAGGTCATGATTTCAGTCTCATTAGTTTCTCATTTAAGCTCACTTAAATGACTGAATATTTGCCAGATGGAGAATTGTTTTTAGTTTGGATATTCATATGTCCTTCTAGGTGTGTGTCTCTATGCCCAGCAGAATCCTACATATAAAGGTTGTCTGTGAATAGGAAAGCTATGGATTAATAAAGTGATCTAATGAACCCTAATTGTTTACTGAGGGGGATGGATGTTTTTTCCAAAATATTGTGCTAACTTTTTAACATTTTAATTTCTTTGCAGTTAAGCTCAACCTTAATACCCATGCTTAAAAGTTACACCAATGACTAGATATATGAAAGACTTAAAAAACGAAATTAGAGGCTCTAATGATGAGAAGAAAAGCTAGGGGCAGGAGCATAGAATAGTTTAAAGAGAAATATGAGGACAGCAGAAAACCAACTCATATTGCAGGCATTAATTCCAGTTAGGTTGGAGAAGCTGAGCTGTTTGCTTGGAGGGCAACAGAACAGGAATAGTAGAAAACATCTCTGTAGCAGACAGATCAGCCTGGCTGGGGAATTACAGCTGAAATTCTGTAAATTTCTAAGGATGGGCAAAGAGAAGCAAGATACAGGAGGTCAGATGGACAAACGGAAAGGGCAAAGCAGACTATGATGAGAAACAGAAGGAAGAAGTGTGGGCAGATTGCAGGGCATAGCTGAACCGTAAAGCAGTTTTACAGTTGCGTTAGCAGGTGTCTGAATAAGCCAGAAAAGGTTCAGAGCACATCAGATATATTCAGAAATGCTGAGTGATGAGCTGTGAGGGAGGGCTGGAGCAGAGGTGGTGAAACCTGAACAAGAAATGGGCAATGGAGACACCAGGGTCGGCACAGGTCGGCTTGAGGGCAGCTCCTTTGGCAGGCGGGAGGTTTGAAACAAAGGCCGCAGGCCACATGGAAAGAAAAGGTCATGATAACATTCCCTGAAGTGCCAACTCACCAAATCCAAGTTGAAGCTACTGAATCTGAGTGTGGGAAACCATGAGAAGGAGGGATCAACCCCAGCAGTTTACATTTGAGCAAAAAGGCTGATGGAAAGAAACCGAGTGTTTGACAACAGCCAGCATGTGAAGTGTTGAATGCAGCATTGTTCCCCAGAGGAAGAATGATAAAGAAAGGAGATTTTCCCTAAAGAATATAATCTTTCCCATTTAATAGCTATTTTTATGCACAGAGATTTGTTCCTTTTGAATGTCTATATAAAGTTTTCACTTCTAGGAGTTCAGTGCCTAATGCTAGCTCCAACTGCTAGCTCAATATAAACTCGATTGTATATTGTTGAACGAGGGAAATTCTATGCTGGCTTCAATTGGTAATGGTATCTGGCTTTATAGGGAAAAATAAATTTAAACAAAGCATTGTCCTGCAATCTAGAGGAGTAACTCTAACTTTTAGAGGCGCATTCAAAATGGATAGAAAATGCTTTCTAATTTGAAGATATTGGTTGTTTACATGTCTTCAAATTTGAATATGTCAAACTAGAAGGAACTTTGACTAAAATTTCAGTTTGGTAGTCCAAAAGCTGTATTTCTGAATGCACATTTTGATGGTTAGGTATGCAGTACTACTTTTATTGCATTTATTAAATAAGAAAAAAATAGCAAGCTGTTATTTAAATTCCTGGTTTAGAAGTAACGTAACTATTGTCCTTACTTCTTGGGTAAGGTTAACATGAGTGTTTTAGCTTCACTGGATTATCATTGACGATAGAAAATAGTGCACAACTATCTTTTTAATGTCGTATAATTGGGGTTTCAGTACCTCTCCATATATTTGTCACAGGCGGTTTCTTCATAATGACTGAATTAGAATGCACTTCTCTTTTGCCAAGATTCTGCTAATGCTGTTTCTCTCTGTTCTCATAAAAAATGAAAGCCAAAATAGTTGTAGTCCCTAATGACTCTTCAGAAAAATAAAACTACATAATTTAGCTGAATTGACATTCAGTCTAAATGGGATTATTTCTGGATTAATTCCAGTTATTTCATTGGATTAATTTTAGATTAGTGTTGATATGACTAGCATCAGAATCTGGGCCACTGCGTTTTAAATACTGCAAAAATAAATTGGAATGGATGATGTAACCCTTTTACAGTTTCATATCCATCTGGCTGGTAATGCCCAGAATAATGAAATCAATCAACCTGCACAAAGGATAAAGCAATCAATCCTGATGTAACGCAGGGAGATGTACTGAATGACTTATTAGCATTTCCATTAAGTCTAAATTTTTATTTTAATTAGTCAACCAGTGTAAATAGTAAATATGCTTGGAACAAAATTAATATTGCCTTAGTCTGTCATTTAGCAAATTCCAGGGGACTACTAAAGAGATAGTATGTCTACAAATTCCTGTATTCTTTACTGCGTATTTTGTGTGGGATGTGTAGGTTTTCAGTACCGCAAACTCTGAAGTGCTTTAGCTCTCTTTACTGTAGTAAGGGGAATAGTTCTGAAGGCTGTCACCTGATAAAGCTGCGCTCAAGCCAGGAGATGCCAACTTCAGGAAATTCAGGGGCAGAAAATCCATTTTGTTTTTCTTATTTTTAACATCCTTCATTGGTAGATCATGTTATTGCAGCTTGACCAACATGCTAGCTATGGATATAGGGGTCGGGACTGTCGCAGTAATCTCTATCTTCTTCCAACGGGCGAAACTGTATATTTCATCGCATCTGTAGTTGTGTTATTCAACGTTGAAGAGCAACTTCAGAGACATTACACTGGTCATAATGATGATGTGAAGTGGTAAGTCACCTAATAACCCTGCTTTTTTCTTCATAAAACAGTATTTGGGAGGTAATGTTTTGTTCTTTTAAGACAGTTTTGAAAATTCAAGTGATTTAACCTCTTAAGTCATGCATAGGTTGAGTCCTTATGCCTGACAATACATTTGCAGAAATAAAGGTCTGGCTGTAGCCATGGTAAGGATGTCAAATGTGTGTTATAGCTCTGTCTAGTCAGCACACAAAGCAACTGCTGTCAGGGTGTGATGGCACAGACCTGAGGATATCCAAAAATGTCCCTCACAGAGCCTGAGTTTGCTTTTGAAACCTGCCATGAGGTCTGTGCTGCCATATGTGCTGTGCTACCTCGTTTGCATGTGTCTACATGCAATTGCTGTATTGATGTTATCCAAGCTACGGCTCATTTCTCTAAGTTGCTGACAATTCTTCCTTGTATTTACTTGAGAAGATTTGCTTTCCATAACTAATATACTTTTTACATTGAGAATACAGAAAAGTAGCAATCAGATTTCATCTATAGACCCACTAATTTTCATTACTCTGTTTTTAGGACGATTTAACATTAACTTATTCTTCAGACCCTTCTCCTTCCGCTTCTTAAGTAGGGTGGAGTTTTTCATCCTCACCTGAGTCTGGGTGCCAGATACAGGTCCTTTAGGCTCACTTTAACTAAGAAAACAGTTTTAATCTCATCCGTGGTCATCCTGGTTACCGTCAGTCATGTCTACGTCATGGCAGATGTGCTGTAAACTCATCCTGAGCAGCCTGGTTTGTCTGCTGCCACACAGGCATGCTGGCTTGGGCTTCAAAGTGATTTAGCTGTGTTCAAGTTTATACTAGATTATCAGGAAATATCAATACTGTTAAATTGAAATCTAAATAAACATATGGTTTGTCTTGATGGTCTGGTTGTAGCTGACAAAGAGCACTCGGATTATCTGATGGACCCTAATATATGAAGTGAGTTTGACGTCCCTTCTTTAGATTAAGCATTATGAAACACCTGTTGTCCCTGAAAGCCAAAGAACAGGCTTGATAACCAAATCTGGTTGCATTGTGAGCATTTTTCATAAAATTGAATAATTTGTATAATCTAGTTGTTTTACGAGGGGATTTTTAACTTGGACCTGTTCATCTCATTTCTTTGTTTCAAATTTTCAGGCTCTTTAGATATTTCAAAGCTTTCAGGTTTATTGGAAAAAGCATACCTTTCTGCATTATAAACCTGAATGAATTATTGCCACAGTTCATTTTGCAGGGCACTTGGCCTCTGGAACTGTATGCAAAGCAACTGCAGTGAAAAAAGATCCAAGAGAGAATTTAGGGGGAAAATAAACTGTACTCTAGCCTTTAATACAGAATTTAGGTTGCTTTTTCTTAGATACATTAGTTAACATTGATTACAGTTTTTAAAGTCTCAGTTTTAATTTTAGAGGCAAAATTCCAGATTTCTGTATCCTGTTCTTTCTTACTAAGGGACTTTTTTTACCTTTTGAAAAGGATTAGAGAGCAATGTTTACATGGGTACATCTGTTTGCTCTGGAGTATTGTCAGTGGAGTATAGACAGTGCTGACTGTACTAACCAGGTCTCTGCAACCTCTGATTAGTGATAACTGAAGTTAGGTAACTAGCTCAAAGTGTAAATTCCTGATCCACTGCAGTCGTTTAAATCTCCGTGAGATGAATCCCAGCATGAATGAGACTGGGGCTTGTTTGATACATGCTTTGAAGTATTAGGACTTAAGCAAATTACTGCTCATAAAATATTTTTTTTTAATAAAGGAGCATGAAAATTGTTTTGTCAGTTCTATTTTTAAAATGTTTACATGTATGCTGTGTGCTTTATCTGACTAAAATATGGCTATATTTTACAATCTCATGTATACGTTTGATGAAATAGATAACAAATGTCTTAAAGTTTCACCTCTCTTTATTTTCTTTTTTAGCCTGGCTGTCCACCCTGATAGGATCACTATAGCAACAGGCCAAGTTGCAGGGACATCGAAGGATGGAAAAGTGAGTGACCTGTTTGCTGACATACAATTGCTTCTGTTTTGTAAGAAATAATATTAAGAAGATGCATGGTGTATTCTTTTCATTTTGCAGTTAAATTGGTCTTACATTATAGGACTGAATGCAGGCAAAACTACATTTGAGAGTGCAAATTGCACACTATCAAAGTTACCCAGTGATTTCTGGTTCTGTTACTTACGTGGACTGAAGGGAAATTTGGAGCTGGTCTCCAAAAGAGACATGGGTGAATGAGGCTTCAAAGGAGACCTGAGAGGGCAGATAGATGTGGAGAAAAGGAGGAGAAGCAGCAGAGATTAAAACTTACAGCACACATTTCTATCCACAGCCACCAAAACCGAAGTACAATAAGGCTGGCTGTGGGTTGTTTGCTGAAAAAAATAAACTCTTACTCTTGCCATCATCTAGACAAGAATATTTTTCTCTTAATTATTGCCTGTATTATCGTAAAGCTTAGCTGCAGGCTAGGAGTTTATTTGAACAGGGGAGGATGAACATCATTCCAAAGACCGAAGAGAAGTGAGAAAGAACGGGTACAAGCAGAGGCAGGAAAAGCACGAGGAGCAAGTTACTCAGCAGAGTATGCAGCTGATGTCACAGCCAAACTATTGCGGAGTATTTGGTGGGTATGAAAGAAGAATTTTAGGATAAAACCAAATTATCAGTACACTAACTACTTCACATAAATGAGGAAGACAAAATCCCAGTTATGCAATATGAGGTTTATGTAAAGATAACTTAGTAGAGTAATATAAACTATTAAATTTTATTGTATGTTGGAGAAATCTCTGGTAGTTTTTTGTTTGGTTGAGTTTTTTTGTTTTGTTTTGTTTTTTAAAACTTCATAAATACAATTACTGTTGTATTTGTGAAATAAAATCTGAAGGCTTGATGTCTGTGATTGAGGGGAATGTGTTATATAGATAAGCTTATATAAAAGCCATTTATATAATGAGGTACTGGGTTGGCATTGATTTTTGTATATATTTATCTATGTTAAAGGACAATTTCTCTACTTATGATCAAGAGACACCCGTGGCTGTTGCTTTTTTTTTTTTGGTGTGGTAATGAAACATACTCGTTTCATTTGAAAGGGCGGGGAAAAGCGAAACACCGCCCGGCCCTGTCTGTCCTGCCCGGGCTGGCGGTCCCGCCTTGAGCTCGGTTTAGTGACGGGGCACCAGCACGTGCCTCCGCGCGCCCCCTGGTGGCCGTGAGGCGAGTTTCTGCCTCCGGGAGGTTCCGCTGCGTGGGGCGGGAGGGAGGGACGGGGAACCCCCTGGTTTCCATAGGGAACTCACCAACTTCATATATAACTTGAATTTCACGTGCCGTTGTAAGGAAAAGTCTGAAGATGCAGTTCTTTTCCACAACCACTTCATGGCACTGACATTGATTACTTTATAGAAATTCTTATGCTTCTTTTTGCACCTGCTGTTCGGTGTTGACCACAATTATCTCAGTTTAAACTGATGGTCCTGGATCTACTAGTAAGTCCTATGTCACGGGGTCATCCACGATTTTCCCTTAATGAAGAATGTCTCAGTGTCCATTACCTCAGTGAACTAATGGAGAGCAGTGAGCCCCGATGTGCTGTGCACTCCCAATAGTCAGTCCCAGGTATTGATCCTTGGCACAGTCATCAGCAAATCATTTGTAGCATATCTCTGCTTCCATGGGTGACTCTAGAGAAGTTCTTATAATTTTCATACCTTAAATTGTGATAAAATGTTGTTTTTCTGTTTGTTTGTTTTGATGCATTCTCATTTTTTCAAATACTTTTTTTTTTTTTTTTTTAACCACCATTGTTTCAGCCGTTATTTCTGTGTTAATTTTATAGCAATTGCCACCACACGTGCGTGTCTGGGATTCTGTAACTCTGAATACACTGCATGTCATCGGAATGGGGTTTTTTGACCGAGCTGTCACTTGCATTGCTTTTTCTAAATCTGTAAGTAAAATTAATGGTCATATTAAGAATGTTTGCTGAACAGGTCTTTGAAGTCTTTCAAATTTAGCTTCCCTGAGCAAAACAAACTTCCAAGTTATCTTTTCTCTCAGCATGCTTTTCAGAGGAGGAAAGCTTGCAACCCAGCTATTTCCAATAGTTTATGTTGCTATTAAAGTTAGAAATAGTACTTGTGTTCTTGAAATTGAAGTACCCTTACTTCTTCTCTTTAGTCATCCTGTTGTGTTTCTTCCTACATAAGTTACCCTTTCAACGCCTTTTAACCCCCTACACTGTGTCTAAGAATGACTGATGAAAGACCTGATTTTGGACTTGGAAAACAGAAGCTCCCATAGGAGAAGCAAAATCTTTTGCTTGAAAGCAGCAAAGGCATGTGGATAATGGATTGTAAAGAATTAGAATTCTGTTGTTAGCCTCTTGGCACCATCCTTTCAACTCTAGTCTATCAGGGAGGTGAAAAAAGATGACATAAGCAGCATTTGAGTCCCATATAAAAACATGAGTCTGTAATCTGACACATGCAAGTCTCGAAACTCTCGCATAGAACAGAATCTGTAAGCGCTGTATGTGGTGGTGTCTGGTTGTCTCGGCAGCATTTTTAAAAAGGAGAGGACTAAAGGGTGTATACCATAGGCACAATGTACTTCAGTAAAAGTTTCCACAAACACTTAAAATCTGTTGATGACAATATTTTACAGAAAGTGAAATAGAGAGGAGTGAATTGGGACAGCTGGTTGAAAAAAAACCACAAAGTTGAAATCCAACACAGTTCAAGATCAGCTTTGAAGAATAAATAAAAAGGAATTGCAAGGAAATAGTCTCTCCCCGGAGGAAGAAATAGGTACTTAATAACAAAGGACTGGTATTGGCAGATGTCAGGAGCAAGAAAGTGTTTAGTACATTTGCTTTATGCTGTGTTTTCACAGTCACAGCTTCGCCTGTTTTGGGCATCACTTTTCCCATCCTGTAGCAGTACTGCTTATCTCTTTTCAGACAGCCCTCTCTTCAGGGTTCTCAGTCCTGTCTCTGTCCCACCTTACGAGTTGCCTTGGCACAGTTATTTCTGTAGCTGTGTCTGAGATGTTATGTTCACCAGGAAAACAACCAAGCAACCTCATATATAAGCAAAAAGAAGCAGAGTTTTCTTAGGTCTTATTTTCATCCCCAAACCTGATCCATTCCCCAGACAGGCTGACTCTGTAATAGCCCAAACTTTTGCAGTGGCTCTGCTCAAGAGGCAGCAACAAGCGGCTGTGCTATGGGTGGCAAAGCAAGGACTGTTTGTGTCAGCATGGCTGCCAAAGAGGTGTTTGTGTCACCACAGGCTCAGTCTCTGCCAGCAAACTCATCTGCAGTCAAGCTATTAATAACACAGCTGATGCCAGGAGCAATATGATACACAAATCACATTTGAATGGGTTGGAAGGCAATTAGACATTACGTGATGGTTTATTCCACGGCTAGGAGTGAACACCAAAGAAATTGGGGAAAAATGGTCCAAAAAATACCTTCCAGATAGCTACTGTTTGGAAAAAGACCTGGTGATTGTACAGCAGTTCCCATCACTGGTAAGACTGATGTCACTCAGCTCCCCTCAGTTCAGGCACAGTCTCGGTTGGATTTCCTCCTCTGTCTTTGGATTCACAGATCAGAAAAATGCGTATGAACTGGAGAAGGTCTAGGAGATATGATACATGAAGGAAGACTAAAGGAATTGTTAGAAAAGAGATACCTACTTCGTTCCTGACAAAGTCAGTTTGCAAGAGTTCTGCTTCTAGATGCGTTTTTAGCCCTATGTTTCAATGACCCTACAAATTATTATATTTCATGGAAATTTATGCAGTGACTAAAAATGTTAAAGCGTAAAAGTTAAAGTTAAAGCGTAAATATGTCACTTTCATCTACACAGAAGTATTTCATTATTTTGAATGTGCATTTGTGTTTCTAGTGTTGGTTGGGGATGCATTAATATTTTCCATGTTTTGCCTCAGAATGGAGGAAGTAGCCTGTGCTCTGTGGACGACTCAAACGACCATGTGCTTTCTGTGTGGGACTGGCAGAAAGAAGAAAAGCTGGCAGATGTCAAGGTGTTGCAATAAGACATTTTGTACTACTTGCTTGTATGTAGATCTGGATTTCTTGTCATAAAATATCTTTTTAAATTTAACTTCTTGTGCCTTTTTAGCACTTTCACTTTATAAAAGGCAAAGAACATGAAGAAAGGGAAGATTTTCTCTCTGAAATTATTCCTGTAGTATTTCCTTAAAGAAGTTTTGCTGTTGTAGTCATTCTAGAATTGATTAGAAAATCTAGGCAGCAATGAGAGGAGAATGTACAGAAAAGAAAACATCTCAAACTGAACATTAGTGTAGAACTTCTCATTATCTGACATGGTTTTGAAGGCTAACTTTTGATACTAAATTATGAAAACATAAGATCTATTGACTTCAAAGTATTGTACTGAAGTATTCCAGTCTACACTAATAAATGAAGAGCTCAGAACTTTTCATAAATCAGTTGATCAGTTAATTTAACTAGAGAACCATTTAATATTGTTTTGTTTTCTTTGAATTTTAAATTTTGATACAATGTTTTTCTTTTTCCTTCCAAGTGCTCTAATGAGGCTGTATTTGCTGCAGATTTTCACCCTACTGATACAAATATAATAGTTACTTGTGGAAAGTCACACCTTTATTTTTGGACACTAGAAGGGAATTCCCTTATTAAAAAGCAAGGATTATTTGAGGTAAATTATTTTTTTCTCCTTAATTTTATGTTTGTACTCATGATATAGTCATACAGAAGTAAGGATTAATAAGGGTTGAGTAAATCTAAACAATTGATCATTAATAAATTTGAAACTTTACAGAATTTCAGGTAGCATTCATTTTATGGCACTGACAGTTTTTCCATGGGTTGTCATCATGATGTTTTGAAATGCTATTACCATTCTGTTCCTGGCATTGCCTTTCTTATATTCTTTATACCATTCCCCCCAAGAAAATAAAATTACCTTAAGGCTCTCTATGCTTACCTCAAGTTAAAAAAATAAATAGGGTGTTATAGGCCGTTTGTTTTCTTTCTATTTTGTCGGAGGAAAGACTTGGAAAACCCTTTAAATTATGTGAATATGAGTATTCTCGCCTTTTCCTCTGTTCTGCTCAGATACGTACATGTGTGTAATTCAAATACAAAGTGAGCTGGCCACTGTTTGGTAAATATCATTTTCATTTCAAGGTCTTGATATGGTTTTGTTCTTAAATACAGACTACGCTCTACAGTAGCTGCATGCACAAATGAGGGATGTTGCAGTGACTGCAGATAACTCCAGCAGGGCCTAGTTAACTACGCATGGAGTTGTGGTTTACAAGTGTAGTCAAAACAACTATTTTTCAATGCCAGTTTGTGTACTTCTGGTGAAATCAGGAGGAGATACTGAAAAAAATGCATTTAAATTTTGTTACATTTTATTTTTCATGCATCTTTTAACTCCTGAGCGGCAGATTTCTGCCCCTGTTATGGCTCCGTTATTCTTCACGGTTGTTGCAGATGGAAAAGCGTGGTGGCCCTAGTTGAGAACAGTTCTCAGTTTGAGGGAGGAAAAGCCTGTACCGACTTGTAGTCAACAAACATTGTAAATAGTGTCCTTAGAAGCTACTAGGTAGTGAATTCTGTGTCCCCTTATATATTTCACTGTTTTGTTGCCTTTGGTATTTTAAATGGAGGGTCTCAAAGCAACATTTGCATTACTGAACCTTAGGATTCTTTCAAGAGATGATTTCTTAGTTCTTACACTGCAGCCAAACTCTCTAGTAAGACTTTTCTCCTAGAAACTTTGGAGTTTAAAATTGCAATAATAAAGCTTGTTTCCATCTTTGGCCATTTCTAAATACTTAAAGCTTTTGGGATTACACGGGAGTTGGAGAATTTGGTTTATCTCAGAGCATTCCTGGTCTTGCGTTAGAAGCTGGCAGGTTTTCTCACTCGCTCTATCCATAGCTTCTAATTGAAGGGGCAGGATTGGGCCACCAACCTCAGCTGATGCATCTTTTACCCTTGCACAGGTTAATTTGTTATACTGTAAGAATGTGTTTAACTCATGTGTAGACATTTAAACAATAATAGAACTGTAAAAGTACTCAAATGCATACAGTTAAAATAAATGGGTTGCGTGTTGCTGTAAGTTTATGTTTTTCTTAATTATGCAGAAACAAGAGAAGCCAAAGTTTGTCCTGTGTGTGACCTTTTCTGAAAATGGTGATACTATTACAGGAGACTCAAGTGGAAACATTTTGGTTTGGGGGAAAGGTAAGACAAGATTGAAGGTAATAATGAAATTTTAATATAAAAGACTGAATTTTTTACATGAGTGTAGCCTGATTTTAAGAATACATTTTGTTTATCTTAAGTTCTTTGCCAAGACAGATCCAGCAAATTCTCCTCTACAAGCACTTAAGGAACTTATACCTGACTGCTAGAGCACTAAGGTCTATAGAATGTGTTCCTTTTGGTCGAATGCCAAATCGTAGAGCTATGCCAGCACGTATGGCCTTTACTGACATAAGGAATGGCAGGAAAAGTTCTTTTCCTTAATCAATGTGATAGTAAGAAACACTGTTAGTGTAAATCATGATCTTTAGTCTCCTATACTGTCACTCCTATACTGTATGCCTGTTGACATACACTTTTAAAAAGACAGCAAATGGCTCGCTTCTTTTCCTGAGGAAGTCAAACTAAAATATATACAGAACTAATTGAATTCCTCAGCTTTATTTCAGAAGAACAGATGGGTAGGATAAACTTCTTAAAAAGCGTTTTCTAGTAAGGAAAGACTCTTTCTTTTTTAGGTAGCAGAAGGCAACGCCTGCTAGAAGGCAAACAGCAGCAACATCCTACCTACATGTTTACTTAGTGCGTGAGACGCCATGCATGGGAATAAGGAGAATCCCCTAAAGGAAGCCTTATTAGTAAAGGAGGAGGGATATGGATGACAGCTGCTGCTTGTTTACTCAGTGCCTTCTCTCAAGATACACAAAAGATATAAGATGTGGGAGGCAACATAGGATCATAGAATCATTTAGGTTGGAAAAGACCTTTAAAATGATTGAGTCTAATTGTAAACCTGACACTGCCAAGCCCACCTCTAAACCATGTCCCCAGATGCCACATTTTCACATGTTTTAAACACTTTCAGGGATGGTGATTTAACTGCTTCCCTGAGCAGCCTGTTCCAGTGCTTGACAACTCTTTTGGTGAATAAATTTTTTCCTAATATCCAAACAAAACCTCCCCTGGCACAACTTGAGGCTGTTTCCTCTCATCCTGTCCCTTGTTACGTGGGAAAAGAGACTGATTCCCACCTTGCCACAACCTCCTTTCAGGTAGTTGTAGACAGCCTTCTTTTTCACAGAGATGAACCTTACTGAGCTGGCTTTGTAGACATTTTTCATCCAAAGGCCATCAGCCAATTATCTCCTTGTGCTTTTGACCAATACACGACTGTTGAGGAAAGAGGTAGATATGGTGTTTGTAACTTGGCTTCTCTTTTATTCCTCTTTTCTTTTTCCTATGATAGTTTAAAGCAAGACATTTGAACACTTTTCCTTCCAAATTGAGTTTAGAAATTGCATAGTCCCATCTCTCCCCTGTTCCTGGCTGTTATTTTGGAGTGCCAGCAGAGAAGGGAGATAGTGACAGCTGCTGGTAGGGCTGGGTCAGCCCAGGGGCCGCTTTGCCTTCATGGCAGTAGGCTAATTTCTGAGTTGACTGCAAGCAGCCTATTGTGCCTTTTCTCCCAGGAAGTAAAGGGAATTATTTGTATGCTGCGAGATCTCCTCACCTCTGCCAGTTCTTTTGGGACGGGCAAAAATATTGTTCTTGTTTTTCTATCTTAAGTACAGCATACTGTCTGCGTCTTTACTACTTTTGGCTTGGGGCTCTCTGTGCAAGTGAGGGCTGCTTCCACCAGGCCAGAGTACCCTTAGCAAAATCTTGTAACTGACACATTATATCCATAGATGAGGATAGAAGAAAATGGGATTTATAAAGGAAAAAGCAGTTGTTTCTTCTTAATTTGCATCAGTCCCTTGCCTGTGCTAAACGTAAAGTTAGCAAAGCTTTGATGCAAGGTGCACATTTCAGTAATAGAATAACTTGTAATCATTTCTTTATGCTTCATAATAGTAACGATTCATCTAATTAGAGATATTTAATCTTATATAGTTGCTTAGAACATGTTTTGAGTCTGAGAAGGTACTTGAACAAGCCAAGTTCATCAATGAAGTGGTATGGGCTCTTTCAGAGAGTGATTCAGCACCTTCTGCCAGACCTACAAAGACCTCTAATTTGGTCAGGTTTTGGTGCCAGTGAGGTGTCCACAGGCTGTGGAGTATCGTTGGAGGATAACAAGTGACTGGGTTCTGGTTTCTTTGTTGATAAGGTGCATAGTGCTACTGAAGGTCAAATATGATGCCCAATGGCTTAGCTTAAACCCCTATCAAAGGTTTAAATTAATCTATTTTACTTTGCATTTGAACTAGACCAAGTGAATATGTATACTCTTCATTTTTGAGATGGGGGGAATATGTTCTTAGGATGTGGTAAATTAGTCTCTTTGGTGGGTCTGAGTATTTGCTGCAACACTCCAAGCCTGCAATTACCACTGTTTAAGTCATTGACAGGTAGTAGAGAAATTGAGGGGGGAGAAAAAAAAACCAAACTGGAGGAAAGGAGCTATTAAGCTGACTATTTCAGTAGTAATATCTTTTCTTCATCTATCCAGGTACCAACAGAATAAGCCACGCAGTTCAAGGGGCACATGAGGGTGGAATATTTGCTCTGTGTATGCTGCGAGATGGCACACTCGTATCAGGAGGTGGAAAAGACCGAAAGCTGATATCATGGAATGGAAATTACCAAAAACTTCACAAAACTGAGGTGGTATCATCTAACTTGAAGTTACTCGGCTACTCAAAATTAAATTTTAGCTGTATTCTGTGGGAAAGCAAATTAATGGTAAAATTTAATGTCATTTGAGCCATCAAGACATTCCTGTGACAGCCTATTCACTGACATAATATTTCCTTTTTAAGATTGATGGTAATTGGAAAACAAATTTTGTATTCATACTTTTTCATGCTATTCCTTCTTTCTTTGCATTTAATAACGTGACCTCATTTTTCACTTCAGTTTTACAGTATTAAAATGTTTTTGTTCGTTCCTCTTTTCCAAAATGATGTGAGGGTTTTTTTTGGTTTTTAGTACTTACATTTTGTCATTAATTTCTTGCTTAGTCTTATTTTTTTAATTTAAAAAAATAAATTTATTTTTTTAATTTAAAAAAATAAATTCTGAAAATGAATTTAGTTGCTATGTAGGAACGTAAAAGATTAAAGCACGATTTGTTGGGACAGAACTATGTGACTCTTTACATACTGAATGCAAGAGAACAATCAACATAAAACTCTTGTGGAAGGGTTTCAGCTCTGCTATATATTATTAAATGTTACAAACATATATGCAACTGGAATGGCATGTCTGGTAATTCAGTTTTTAACACATCACAAGACACATGGTGTTTGTGCTGTTTCTAACCATGGTGTCCATGTTTTTCTCTTATTAGTTCATACAGTGTTATTGATTCCTTGTTATTTTAAATTTTGCATCTATCTCTGAGTAGAAATGCTCAGTCTGATATCACAACTGCAATAAAAATATGATCAAGTTAGCACAGCATGAAGAAACCTTTTCTGTTTGTTGAAATAATTGGTTTATCTGTACAAATAGAGTGTTCCATAGTTAAGAATGGATTTTCTTGTAACTTTATAAAGACAATTACTGAGCTGATGCAAGCTGTTATAAACTTTTGACAGTCAGACACGTATATTCATCTGTTTCCTTTCCTCTCTGTGCAACCTTTATTACAATGCGTTTGCTAGGCCATATGTCTTGAAAAATAGCAACGCCGGACAAATTGTCTGACTTACGTGTTTGTCTGTTGTGACCACAGATTCCAGAGCAGTTTGGTCCAATCAGAACAGTAGCAGAGGGAAAAGGGGATGTTGTGTTAATAGGAACCACTAGAAACTTCGTCCTACAGGGCACGCTATCAGGAGACTTTTTCCCAATTACCCAGGTAAGCCGTTGCCTTACAAGAACATTTCTAAGTGTCTAATTTAAACAACGATGGTATTGCTTAAAGTCAAGTTTCATAAATATGCATCTAATTGATTTGTTATCACAGTTCTTTTGGCAATAAATGACATTATAAGTATCCATCTAAGCTAACATATTTTTTTAATGCTCTAATGTATTGTTTGGCCATTTTAATCCTGTTTAAACTTGTTTAGTTTTGATGGTACTGTCCTTCTTGTCAAGAAATATTTCTGCTTGTGTAGGGTCACACTGATGAGCTTTGGGGACTTGCGGTCCATTCCTCTAAACCTCAGTTCTTCACTTGTGGACATGACAAACACATTACCCTCTGGGATGCTACCACTCATCGTCCTATCTGGAACAAGATTATAGAGGTATAAATATATTAAACACAACTCTACTCCTCTTATAGAACTTCTCAAGTAATGTGAGTTTTTGATAAGCTTATTGATTTAAAATATCTTAAAGTTTTAATTTGAGAAAAAAAAATGAGAGAAACATCCATTTTCAGCAAGACAAATTTTATGAAAAACTCTTAAAATCAATAATTTAAAACCCTAGGTTAAATGGCTCTATATGCTGTATCATATAGAAGTGTACAGTGCTGTTGACGTTTATATTTTTTATGAAGAGAACCACAAATATAAAGCTAGGAAATAGTTATAATTTAAAAGTAGTTTGTGGTAGTAGCTTTGTGGTACACATGCGATCTTGATTACTACATGCATCACTAAGTACTGATTTTTTTAGTGTGCATTTTTTGACACCTGATCATTTTTCTAAATACGTACCCGTAAAAAGACATTGGCGTATCTCCTAGAGACAGCAGAGGCACTTTTATCTCTCTGTTTTGAGATCCTGCTATCACATTTTTTTCAAACAGTTTTCTCTTAACATTTTTTTTTAAAATAGATGTGAAAGTATGCCTTTTTGGAGATATAGGTACTGATCACAATAAACAAGTTACTTCTCAGTCTTTCTTATCTGCCCTCTGTAGAGTGGAAAAGTGCAAAAATTACTTAAAAAAAACCAAAAAACCACCACACAAAACATACACAAGAATACCTGGTGCAGATTTATATCCAATAGACAGGTTTACCAGTCAAGTTGTAGCCAGTAACTTATGACCCTCATGTTACTGGCAAAAGCCCTTTCTGTGTGATATAGTAAATAATCCTTCATTAATTTACATGAAGGTCATATGTTCTAAGATCTGTATTTTTGTTGACATAGGAAGCTGGTGAGACCAGATCAACAGTTACTGCCCCAGAGATGGAGCTGCATTGTCACAGTTCAGTGACTAGGTATAAAGACAGATTGGCCTATAGTATAAGAACTCCGAAGAAAGGAAAATAAAAGTACTTATTTTAATGTGAAAAAATGGAGAACCGTAACACTAAGAGTTTGGCCTGAGTGGCACACAGATAATTTCATTTTCCTATCTCCTGATCATCTTGGGGGCTTAAGATACATTAATATGATTTAGATTTAAAAATAAGCTACCTCCCCTTCAGTCTTAAGGCCCAGCTACAGTATTCCTAAGGGGAGTGGTCAAATCTTGATATGCACAAAAATCTTAATGTGCTTGAAATTTCTTAAACTGTTACCAAGATGCCAAATGCAAGATAAAATAAATAGCAGCACATTTAGGCTTCAATCTTTAGTGATAAAACATATTTTTAAAGATCACTGAGCAGTTATAAACCAGATTTTCCAGGATCTGTCTTGATAGACTCTCTAAAAAACAACAACAACAACAAAAAACAACAGAAGATAAACCTATGCCTTTTTTTAGTTTTGGAATACAGCAATAGCAGTGTATTGTGTTGTACTGTATGGAATATGAGCACATTCAATTGCAGCAATTCCTTCACATGGAATTCAGAGTGACTCAAACAGTGACACAACTGGAAACTTTTACATAGACCTTTCAGGGCTTTATCATAGATTTTTGATGAGACTTAATTTGGTTATTTAGAAATGGTGTGTGACTGGTTTTGGGCAAGTCTTATTTATAAATACCCTGAAGTGGAAAGTAAAATCATTGGTACCATTTTGTATGCTTTCCTAGTAAATTTATTTTTTTGTTGGAAAAAAACCATAATGTAATTTAGTTGCAGGTACTAATGTGATCCTTTGACCACTGTAAAGGTGTATGTTTTTGTATACTTGCATGTTCTTCTGAAAAAGCTGAATCAAAAGTCAGTACTTCTGATATATTTCTCATTACAGGAACAATATTCTAGAGGAGAGCCTATAGTCATTAAGAGAAATGCAAAATTTGACACTTTGCTATCTTACAGTCTAAAAAAAAAAGCATTTAGAAGTTTGGGTTGATAGACATCATTAGTGGAGATAAGTACAATACAACGAACAGGAACAAATCTATTAATCAGATAAGCTTCTGTCTCAGAAAGAAAGTTACTTATGTCATCATCAACTCAAAAAAGGACATTGATTCCACTGTTTGATTCCTTGTCTCCTCTGAAAAACAGAATTGGAGTTTAGCTGATTATGACTTGCAGTGAACTTCAATTAAAATTTAGCTGTAGTTTCAGAAATATAAGACGCTCTTTAGGAAACTGTTGTTATTGGAATGTTTAAGAAACTGCTCTATTTACCTTCGTTCTTGTGAAAATGTTGATGGCAACCACAGAAGCACCAGTAAACTAGACTTAGGTTTATTTTCTTTCCCCTCCAAATACACACCACTTCATTAAGACAAGATTTCTGTTATCAATCTTCACAATAATCTCCTTATTAACCACATGAAATGTCTGAGACTGTTTCATAAATCAGTGAGTGATTATCTAGAGTAAATAAATCATTTCACGTTAACCTATTTTTGTCACAGATATCTCTATAAATGTAGGGGTTTTGTAGTTGTGAGTACAAGTTGCTGCTCAGATTACATTCACTGGTTGAACTTCTGGATTATTCAAGAGAATATTTTAGCATTTACTATGCAATTATGCTTACGAAAAATAATTAAATTTTCCTTTGTTGATTACTGTTGTGGTTTAGAACATGTATATTGAAATCCTAGATCTCAATAATTCTCTGAATTTTCTTTAGAGTTAATAACCTATTAGAAATTGGTCACTTGTTTAAGGCTAATGAAAATATCCCTTCCACATAGCCTCTAAGGCTAGTAGTTACAAATGGCTAAAAATGTGAACAGCTGTACTAAAATGGCTACAATGTGATACCATTTTAAAATACAGAAAATCAAGGACATAAGCGTTTCTGTGATATATGTTACTGGACTCTATTTTGCTTACATTTAAAAATTATTTTTGGTAGGTATCAGAAAAAATAAGCTACTTATTTTGCAACTTTCTGGTATAACCTCAAGAGTTCTGGAGCTCGTTCTTTGTAATTGAACAAGTATTAGAATGAAAGTGCTTACCATGTTTTTAGGCATATGTTTAAATTACAAGAACAACACTTTATTTCTTACTTGTTTCCATAATAATATACTCCACAAAGTAAAATGTTTTGAAATTGCATATCAAAATAAGAAACCCAGTTTATGCTCTTACTCTCCCACTAAGCTGTACCTGGGCAGGTGCTGAAAAAGGCGTTGCTGCACATGGAAGTGAAGCTTCCATGCAAATCGATAGATATCTTTGTGGAATAGTGTACTTGCTTGTCCTTTAGACAGTAGGTAAACTGCAGCTTTGATACTTATTTCTTAGGTCAGCTCTAATTTAAGAAATAATTTTTATCTCTTGCTTGTTTGTGATTTGTTGAGAAGCTGCCTTTGTCAACATTATTGTAGTGAAATGACTTGGCAAGTTGTTTTTTGATACTGAAGAAAACAGTGGTCTTGTATAGAGGGGAAAAAAGTCTTTTGGGTAACATTACAAGCAGTTAAAAATACTTCTTTTTCCCCTCAAGATTGTATTTAAAACAAACAAACAAAAACCACAAATACACAAAGCCAAAACAAACCAGTGACGACAACAACAACAAACAGCACAAGAGGGATGCTGTTCCTGAGGCAGATATAATTAAACTGTGTTTTTGTTGTAACTTGAACTGGTAAAAACATGTATGCTTCCTTGTGTAACATTTTAGGATCCAGCACAGTCCTCAGGTTTCCATCCTTCAGCATCTGTTGTTGCAGTGGGGACGCTGACCGGCAGGTAAGATGTGCAGAGCAACACATTGGGAACCAACAAATACTACGTGATTTTTTTTAGCTCACGTCCAAGTTCATGTTCTGCAGATGTATGCATGGCATACGTTCATGCCCTATTGATTTCTATTGAATTTCAGAGTGAAATTTATTTGTGTTGCCTAGAAGCCCTAGTCTTGGACCAGTAGCCCGTGTTTGCAGAGTGTCGCATGAACAGAAGGGGTGGTTTCTGCCCTGAGAACAGCAATCTGAGATCAGTGCCAGGAGACGGAGTTGGAGAGGGCTGGAAGTCTCAGTTAGCACTGAGACCATGTGTGAGAGGTTCTGTCACCATACCAGTGTCCTAAATGTTAAATCTTTGTGGCCATTGTGGCAAAGGAGAGGTTAAAGGAAGAGTTTGAGATGATGAGTTAACTTTGCAGATGCAGACAGACATCTACTCACAAGGGCAGCATAGAGGAAAAAGGTTGCTCCTTCAAAAATTTAGCAAGTGGTTTATTATCTGTAATGCAGTAATGTTTAGAGGCTCTAACAAAATTCTGACAAATGTTCCACTGTGCTGGACATCGTGTAGAAATGCATATTAAGAGACTTGTTCTGCCTGAGGAGTGTAAAGCACAAGCAAGACAGACAAAGCTGGGGTAAAAGATGATATTTCCATCATACGGGGCAGGTGGAGCCCTTGGTCACACAGTGGGTCGGGGCAGAGCCGCGTTTCACTGGGTTTGGGTCAGAGCAGGGAGCCTGTGCCATCGCTTCATCTTCTCCTTTAACGTCACTTGAGGGCAGACTTTACCATTAGTACTGAAAACAGTTCCACTTAACTGAGAACTTACAGAATGCGTCTATGTTATAAGCCAAAATTATTTAGGATTGTGTATCAATCCTAAACAAAGGGTTTACTTTCCTTACTAAATTTAATTTATTTTTCCTAAATAAAGTAAATCAAAAGGAGAAGCTTTGAGAGGAATTTTTACTTTGTCTTTAATAATTTGATGCAAGTATTGAAATGAAAATTTTATCTTTGTCCCTTCTACATGTTTCCACAAATTAAATTTTGGTTAATTGATAAAATAATGAATAAATAAAGCTAATCCTCAAATCAGGAGAGAATGGTCCTGATTCTCGCTTATGTTTTCTTTTGCTCCACGATTTGATGCAGGCATCAATTTAGACGTCAGCATAGCATAGAAGAGTTTAAAAGGAGAAAGGTCCCTATATGCAATGCTTACTTTATTCTAATGAATGACAAATAGTAAAACATAATAAAATCCGAATGCTGGTATGAGGGTCAATGTCTGGTTAAAAAACATGAGAGAGAAACTATCCTGTTAAAGTAAAAAAATAAAGCAAACCAAGAAGCAGTTGCTGTTTTGCTTTTGCTGGTGTAAAACTTATGCTATTTTGACAGAAGAAAAGTTGGTCAAAATTACAGTAGATTTAAATTCCTTGTGGAATGATTTATTGGCCTCTTTCTGTATTTAAAACAGGTGGTTTGTGTTTGACACAGAAACAAAAGACTTGGTCACTGTACACACAGATGGAAACGAACAGCTGTCTGTAATGCGCTACTCACCAGGTTTGAGAGCACTGATTTACTGTTTAAAAAAAATTTGATTTTTTAAATTAAATTTGGGGTTGGTTTCTTTTAAAATAATTGCCCACTTGCCATGCTGAAGTTGAATATAAATATGCCATGAACCATTGGCAGCACTGAATGGGTGGTGTCTTAAGCTCTAGTTTTCTTTTTCCTCCCTCCCCCACATGCTCAGAATGGTTTCACTGGGAAGGGAAAAACAAATATGACTTAGCTGTGCAGGTTGTTGCAGTCAGGTTAGCCCTAAATGGACCGTAGCCACTTCCAGAAATGTCATGAGTTTTTAACTCCTATTTGCTGTATAAACTTTCTGTTTTGTAATCTTGAAACAGTAATCAACATGCAACTGAAAAATTAAAAATAGAATTTTGGTTTTCATTTTTTGATATTCAGGCCTTTAAGAGCATTTCCTCTTGTCTGTGATGCACTAGCTTTTCAAAATTAGCCTAAGTTCTTTCTTACAGGAATAATTAGTCTTCACTTCTGTGTTTATAGATGGAAACTTCTTGGCAATAGGTTCCCATGACAACTGTATTTATATATATAGTGTAAGTGAAAATGGAAGAAAATACACTAGAGTTGGCAAATGTTCGGTAAGCAACCTTCTTTTCTCTATATTCAATATTAACCACCTAATACAGTGCTACAAAACATACTTAATACTGTCACACTGAGAAATACTGTTAGTGCAGTTAATACAATATTTCTCTCTTTGTAGGGTCATTCCAGCTTCATTACTCATCTGGACTGGTCTGTTAATTCACAGTATCTTGTGTCCAATTCAGGAGACTATGAAATCTTGTACTGTGAGTAAGAATTATATTTAGTCTTTTTATGCAAAGTTCAGGCATTCTAATACAGATTTAAAATTTAAATGAGACCATGTAACTGCCAAGCTAGACCATATGTTTTAATTCATCTGGTGCAATCAAAAATCTATACAACTTGAGAATTAAAAACATTATCATGTTTTGTGGTTTTTTTTCTATTGTAGGGATTCCCTCTGCTTGTAAACAAGTCGTGAGTGTTGAAACAACCAGAGATATAGAATGGGACACTTACACCTGTACTTTAGGATTCCATGTTTTTGGTAAGTATCTTTCCCCTTACATGTTCTTGTCATTCTTGTTATTAAAAAATACTTGGATTCCCAGCTTATGAAACATGACTATTCATATTTCAGGGAAAAGTACAGAACTTCTGTTACACCATTTTTATTACAATCTGTCCTCTTATTTCAATCCAGAAAGACGCTAATTTGTTATTCTTGCTAGCTTCAAGTGTAAATATTAAATTGCAACATAAGTGGAAGACAAGGAAGAAATCATACAGTACCCTTTCTGTCACACTAGAGCTGCTTCTCATCTCTTAATTTAAAGTACCAGTTCTATGGAATTATCATTTATTTAGACAGCTACTGGGCCAAATCCCCTTACCAGAACCAGTGTCATTTGTACTAGTTACTGTACAAACACAAAGGGGGTGACAGTATCGGTCACTAAGTACTTACAATGTATTTTGATACAATATATAACAATTAAATGAGGTGAAAGGGCTACAAGAAGAAAGAATTAAAAGGTAACAAAATCAGGATGGTTTGTTGCCCTGGGACTTCTGCCAGTTTTGAAGGAGCTGCTTTCCCCAGCATGCGCCGAAGCTTTGTGCTCATTCCACAATGTCTGCAGAGCTAGACAGATCGTTACAAAAGCTGAGTATGAGAAGCTTCAGATTCTTGACTCCTCAAGACAAAATAGGAAGCCATGGTAGAAGTTCAGAGAAGAATCTGATTTAGTATAAGCAGTAAGGAAGCAAGATTTTTCACCCATATTTCACGTAGAATAACAGCAGTGATGTGTTTGAAGGCAGCCAGAAAGGATATGCTTTTGGAGCCTAAAGGTGGGATGGCAGTAGCAATATGCTGGGAAGACATATTTGTAGTTTGTAAAATTGTCAGGCAGTGCCTGGGTATCACAACAACACGCAGATCTAGTAGGAGGAAGAAGCCCTAGAAGCCTGGCTGTGTGTTTGTGATGTGTTTCTCCTATAAGGGATGATGGCCCCTACGGAACTATTAGTGTATTCCTGCAGTTTGAGTGTACCTGACACAGTTACAAAGCCACAAAGTCTCTGCATTTAGCATCAAAGGTTCAGATATTCTGAAATTATGAATACTTTGAGTCAGTATTCCTTACTTCATAATTTGGATTCATGCAAAATATATTGCGTTAGAACATGAGGCTACTTTTGGTCATCGGAGAGGGGTGTCACACCTCAGAGGGGTTTTTGCCCCCTTGCAACAGATCAGCTTTTGGAGCAAGTCTGTGGAAAGTAATGATCTACTGGGCCAATGGGGAACATGTGGAAACATCCTCCATGCTGAACTGGTGTATTGTAAGCTAAATCAAGAAAGATGAGGAATAAATAGAAGTAGTTGCAAGTTTTAATAATTATCACAATTATTATTTTAGTAATGTAATGAAGATTGTGAGGATGTTCAACAAATTAATGGCATTTTAAAGTAAAAAGATACAACCTATTCAGAAAGGATGTGAAATGCCAAAGTGATAGAACATTTTTATGTATGGAACATGGTGCCATATATACTGAGGATTCATAGCTGTACAGTTAGATTTAGACTGGGAAGTTAACACAGATAAATCGTAATAATTATAGGTGAAAAAAAAATAATATTAATGGTGGCAGGGTTAAACTGTTGCCCATCCTTCCAGAAAGATCAAATTAATGGAATATTTTTAATAGCTCGCAGAATCAGTCAAATCACAGGAACTGCTGAGGATGTGAGAGTTTAACTATTCCAGTGTCTTTTGAGAAAGGAATTGCAGTTCACTGGCTAACCAGCAAGTTCTTAAAAGTCTTCTGATACAGAAATAGCTCAGCACCCAGAGGTGAGCTTCTTCCAGATTTGATTCTGGGGAAATGGAAGAACCTTGCTGAGAATGTGAATGTATCTTATGTTAGGAATCAGGAAGGTGTGATCCTTAGTATAGAAAGGAAAAAGAGCAACAAAATGAAAATAATGGACCTCAGGAAAAGAAAACGTAAAAATCTAAAGGCCTGTTAGGGAAGATCTGAAGTTGAACAAAAGGCGAGATGCAATAATTCCTTCAGTGATATGAAGGGCAGAAAATCTGCCAGCCAAGAGGAAAGATAGGAATGGCAGCAAGACACAGATTTGGTTACACTGTTGTTCCTACAAGGTAGAAAAATGCAGAAAGTAGAAGCTGTTGGAGGATCAAGAAGATACATAAACAAACCTAAGCATAAATGCATGCTTGCAGCATAAACACAAATAACAGAAGGGCCAACGACAATATTGTTCTGCTATGTGGAGAGGAGAGATGACACTGCTAAGGCTGAAGTAACACTTCTTTTTTTCTTTTTTAATGTGTCTTTTTTAGAAGACTTACGTCAATCTGATGGCTAATCCAGTTAGTGCCACTAATGAAAAGGCCTCTGCCTTCAGCAGAGGAAGGAGTATATTAGAAAATAGTTAGATACTTTGAAAATATGTAACTTCTAAGTGTGATGAACTTTGTTGTATCTGTGAAAACAAGTGGTTAGCATAATGTCAGGACCATTAGTACTCATTTTCAGGACAGAGAACAGGCAAAGTACTGGAAAAAATGGAGAAGAATTAATGCAATATCTGTGGAATTGTGTATTTGCCCTCAGAGCCCTTATGGAGAGGATAAAGCGCAAAGTCAGTGGCTAAAATAATAAATTGAAGAAGCTCATAAATTATAAATTTGAAACCAGTCTGGTAATGTTGGAAGACACTCTGCTATTCAGTACTTTGGGGCCTCAGAGCAGCCAGTATGAACAATCTTTAAATGCTTGCCAGGATTGCTCCACTGGACATGGAAGAAGCATTCACATCATCAAGGATGTGAGGCGTCTTGTATATTGATTTTTCAGTAGCTACTGGCTGACTGAAATGAGGGATATTTTCTCACTCTAGTAGAACCACGTAAAAATCACAAGTAGCGCTTGCAGAGCAACACAACCGGTGCAGGGGGGAAAATGTACATTGGTTTGTTGAACACCTGTCTTCAGGCATGAGAACAGATTACTCAGCCTGGAAATGTTTAGAGATGATTCAACTGCAAGTCAACAGCATGTAAAGAAGTGTGTCCAGTGGGGGACATTTTAGTGATACAAACACATGGAGGTGTGAAGGACTAAAGACCATAAAATGCTTGATTGTCTGTATGCTCTTGCAAGAGCCATGTGCTGCTGGATACACAACCAAGGCACCAGTGCCTATCACATGCCCAGTTTTGGAAAAAGTAGTATTTGTGGTGAAGGATGGGAGAAGAAGAAATGTAAGATGCTGTGCAAAGCTTGACAACGCTGCAAGTGAAGCAGAGCCAACACTGGTTGAGTTCAAAACTGACTAGAAGGCTGTACACTGAATATGATGTTTGTTTGAATACATTTATTAATAACATGGATGACAGAACACTGTGTATAATTTGTAGGTGACACGAAGCTACAGGATTAGCAAATTGTATTGAGAAACAGAGGAATGGTATGAAAAAGGAGGCAATTAAATAGAGATGAATAGGAGGTTCCACACCTAAACAGCAGAACCCAGTTGTATAAATCCAGAATGGAGGAGAGCAGGCAAGAGAGTACATTTGTACAGAAAGGTCAGATGACTCTTGCATGCAAACTGAATGTGAGTCAACAGCATTATGTGGTTTTAGAAAAGACAGATGCATCAGTGGGATGTATAATGAAAAGGATGCCTTGCAAAATGTGAAGTAATCATCCATTTATCAGTATCTGCTTCAGTCACAGCTGGAATAGCTGCTTCTGGCTTTTGCATGTTGGACCAACAGATAATGTGCTGACCAGCAAGAAAAATTATCCGTCTAAATATTGTTCTATGAGAAGAGATGTAATGAATGAATTTCAGAGAACAGGAGGAGAAAAAAGCATGGCTTTGATTTTCAAATAAGAAAAAGGAAATGAGCTATCATATCGTACAGCAAGACCAAGTGCAAGGTCCTGCACGTGGATTGGTGCAATCCTGAGCACAAATACATGCTGGGTGGAGAATGGATCAAGAGCAGCCCTGAGGAGGACGACTTGGGAATGTTGGTTGATGAGAAGCGCAGCGTGACCCAGCAACATGTACTTGCAGCCCAGAAAGCCAACTGTGTCCTGGGCTGCATCAAAAGCAGCATGACCAGCAGGTCAAAGGAGGTGATTCTGCCCCTCTGCTCTGCTCTCATGAGACCCCACCTGGAGTGCTGTGTCCAGCTCTGGGGCTTGCAACATAAGACGGACATGGACCTGTTGGAGTGGTTCCAGAGAAGGACCATGAACATGGTCAGGGGGCTGGAACATTTTTCCTGTGAACACAGGCTAAGAGAGTGGGGGTTTTTCAGCCTGGAGAAGTCTCTGGGGACACCTTATAGCAGCTTTCCAGTACCTAAAGGGGGGTTACAGGAAGGCTGGGGAGGGACTTTTTACAAGGGCATGTAGTGATAGTACAAGGGATGAAGATTGAAAACTGAAAGAGGTAGATTGAGATTAGATATAAAGAAGAAATTCTTCCCCATGAGGATGGTGAGGCACTGGAACAGGCTGCCCAGAGAAGCTGTGGGTGTCCCATCTCTGGAAATGTTCAAGGCCAGGCTGGATGGGGCTTTGAGCAACGTGGTCTAGTGGAAGGTGTCCCTGCCAAGGGCAGGGGATAGGGGGGCTGGAACTTAATGATCTTTAAGGTGCTTCTAACCCAAACCAGTCTATGATTCTATAACTGATTATGTCAGTGGTCTCTCAAGGTTCAGTATTGTTTATACTGAGTAGAGATTAAATAAAATCCGAATTATGAAAATCATAAAAAACGCCCAGCACTGCATACCAAAAAAAAAAACCTAATCAGTAACTGTTTGGATTTTATTACAATTACAGTTTATTACAGGCAAATGTTCAGAAGGTTTAAAGATGTGGTACATCGATTTGGTTGTTGTTTTGATTAGCCTACAGTTTAATTTTAGAACACAAGTTTGTGCAAGAACAGCAAGGAGTAGACTATGTGAGGAAGGAGAATTACTTACAGTAAAACAAAAGCATTTTTAAAATGTATAATAGGTTCAGTTTCTTTTCTAGGGATCTATTAATTACTGAATAACACTTTAAAATGTATTTATTGTGTCATAGGTTTTACACTTCAGTAACATGAAGAAATATGTTGAGTCATACATAGGTAGTCTTTTAGACTACAGTCATATGACAAAAGTATGTTAGCTCATACAGGGATAAGCAGAAGGGAAAAAACAAAAGCAGAAACTGCTCTTTTTCTACATTAGCACATAAAAATTCTTTTAGGCTCAAACACATTACTGTAATTCAGCAGAACTCTTCAGAGTAAAAAGCACTTTGCTGACTAGAAGAAATAAAATATTTGTTTATGTGCCTCATTTCCTATTAGGATCTGGTCTTTTGCTGGTACGGAAGTATTCATACTGACTCAGCTGCAGTTATTTTTATGGTTTTATCTTTTTTTTTTTTTTAAACAAGTAATCCTTTGTTGATATTTTAACAAAACCTTAAGCTGTCGCTTTTATTTCCTTTATAAAAAACTGTAATTAGTCCCTCTGTGTTTCAGGTGTATGGCCTGAAGGTTCAGATGGGACAGATATCAATGCTGTCTGTCGATCACATGGGAGAAAACTGCTATCAACAGGGGATGATTTTGGCAAAGTACATCTCTTCTCATATCCATGTTCACAGTTTAGGGTAAGGCATTTCCTAAACATTTACTCTCTTAACTTGCACAAATGCATTAAATATTGTTTTCCTATTAAAAAAAAAATAAAAGAAAAATAAAAGAATGGTAGTATATGGCTAAAGGATTTACTTAAGGTTGATTGAGTGTACAATTAAATTTAAGATTTAATTTAATATTAAAATACTTTGAGAATAATGTGATGTCTTTGTTTCATTGTTGTATGAATTGTTATGTTATACCAATATGTTTTTATGACAACTTATATTCTTACTAATGTGGTGTTTTCTAGGCTCCAAGCCATGTGTACGGTGGACATAGTAGTCATGTAACTAATGTAGATTTTCTCTGTGAAGACACCCATCTCATCTCCACAGGCGGAAAAGATACAAGTATTATGCAGTGGCGAGTCATTTAGAGGAAACATCAGTGTGAACATGCACAGTTGAGTCGACCATGCACAGAACTTATGTATAAACTGTATATTTAAAATTTAACAGTATGTTTGCAGTTTAGCCTGGTCACTGTGATTTTTGTTTAAAAAATTCTTACAAACCTCAGGAAAATTAAGCCCTGTGCTGGTTACCTTACTCAGTCTAGTGATTTTTTTTTTCATTGTGTCACACCTTAAGAATGATGATTTTCTCTTCTGTCATACAATATACAATGCAGTACAAGTTTAATATAAGAAACGTGGCTTGACAGTTTGCAATACAGTGGTATCAGCAGAATGTGACTCCCTTAAATGTTTCCTATAAACACTGCTGAAATGGTCACAAAAATGCCTTTCAAAGACTGTATATATGTGCTTATTTGTTTCACTATCTACACTTTGTACTGTATATCTACTTATTCAGAAAAATCTACGACAACATCGAGGTACCGATTTGTTTCTGATGGAGGGCGATGAATAGATACAAAAAGTTAAACCGAGATGTAAGATGCAAAAATTTGTGTTCTAGGCCTGAAAATGTGAATGCTGGTAAATTTGCATTCTCTTGGGAATCGCACACCTTGGGTATGACCCGGGAGGAGTTGTGTTCCCTTTCAAGTGAAGCAGCAGGTTATGCCCCAGTTTGACCTGAATATCTCAGCAGGGTTTACAGATGTCTATGTGGTTCAGGTTTTCCATATGAGTTTAAATTAAAAATCTTTTTACTTGTATATGAACAATTCCTTTTTGAAAACAGAACAAAAAAGCTTGGCCACATCCCCATTATTGGTTGATATATTTAACTAATATGTATATTAATCAGCATGATGCTATATTGTACATGTATAAGATTTTAGCAGTTCATAACAAATGGTAAGGCAATCTAGCTTTACTTTTTTATGCTTATGGATATTGTATATTTGTATTTTAAGACCAAGTAGACCAAGTCTAAAGATATCTTTTTAAGTGTACCATGAACCTGCAGAGGGTAAAGGAAGTCTCAGAAGCCTACATGAGACATTAATGTGTAACTTCTGGCCCCTGTGTTTTGTGCATGGATGGATATTTATAGTATCAAATAAGATTGTGTTTTGCAATGAAGTAATAGTGGAGGTGGCATAAAATGGTTAAGAAGGCCTTATCAATGTTGATTGTGACACAGATTGAAATGTATTGTTTACTCTGAGGAATGTATCCGAAGAATTTTAAAAGAGGAGTTCTAAACGGACTTGAAAAAGGTAATATTAAAATTTTGCTTGTAATGGACAGTAAAAGTTAATTCTCTGAACTCTAAAGCACTGGTTGTTTAGAGTGATTTAAATGCAATGGAATCAATAAATTTTGAAACTTTTTTATTACATCTCCAACCTCCTACACTGAAAGTGCAGGACACCAATAAACATGTATGAAAGTGAATTTCAATGTATTCTTCCTCTTTAGTAAAATATCTTTGTTTCATTGTGAATCACTTGCTAGAAGAGACAGGCTTTTACTTAACGACATACATTTGAGACTTCTCAGAGCTGCATTTGCAAATCTTTGGGAATAAAATCTAAATTTCGGGGTACATAATTCCATGCATGAGCATGGCTCTGGGGACATGATCCCTAATGCACACGGGGAGGGTGAAACTCCAGCTTCACGGCAGGGAACAAGGACGTGCCACATGATTTCACCTGCAACCTGACTCGGTTCTGCCTCCTGGTGCACATCGCTTGTCCCTGAGCACCTGGCTGGTGGAGGAGCATCATTCCGCTGCACATGGCAAGGGCTCCGGACAGTTCCTCTGTGTGAGGAACTTGTCCTCAGGCAAGACTTTGGACACCCAGGGTTTCAGGGTGACTTTAACCTGATGTTACCTGGCACTGTTGCTGAAAGAAGAGCTCTTGCCCCCAGCTGCTTATCCCCATCCCATGCAGCAGCACGACTGTTGTTGTGGCCACAGGGAGAACCCAGCCAGGAGATGGACCTAAGTAAAAATCAATTTGGGAGGGGGTAAAGATAAAAAGGCCAAGCAAACAACAACTGCTACAAAACAGAAACACCTTTTCCTCAGTTCCCTTCTCTGATTTAGCTGTGCAGCTGTATGAATGCTTGCACTGAGCTTATGCAGAGGAAGGAGCCATGTGGAAAAGAAAATAGATGGGCGGAGGAGCAAGTGGAACAACTTCTTTTGATGGTGATGTCGATCTGCCTCTGCTTGAAGCCCATAAAACTAAGGCAGAATATCCCCACCCTTTCTAGGGTTAATCCAATCCTAAGAGGTTGTAATAACCCAAGTGACAGGTTCTCAGCTTGTCTGGATTCTTGGTTGATTATACCATGATACCTTCTGTTTATTAATTTGTTGTACTTTTGCAGATGGGAATGCTTTCAGGGTTTTCTGCTTTCAGAATTGCAGGTGATTTGTCATTACTTGCAACAGGCAAACAGAGCTGCAAATTAGGTTGGCTTATTTCCTTTTCATCCTTCTCCCTACTCTTGGGATGTAATAATGTAGTTGTGATCCCCTTCTTCATTTTAAACTGTTATCCCTTACAAGAAATAGATGAGGAATCCTGCAAGTCCATCCCTAGGGTTACTGATCAAAGGGGATTTTCAACAATCCCAGCCCATCTGTCCCTCTTCTGCTTCTCTAACTTTTGCTGTTAAATGTGTCTTTGTTCCTCTCTGAAAACCTGATAAACGTATTAGCTGAATTGGCAAATGGTGGGTAACGTCTTGAGCCAGATATTCGTTTGATGACTGTTAAAGTGGTTCTTCTTTCTTTATCCAGGAAAGCCTACACAATCTTGCCATTGTTATATATAATCTTCAGTTCTTCCCACTTCCACCCTTGTTCTGTGGTTCTTGCATTTATTTTTTTTTTCCAGGAGCATCCTCTTTTTGCTTTAAAATAATATTTTTTTTAAAAAAGAAAAAAAAATGAAGGAGTTATTTGCAAACATTGTGTATTTCATTCCTTCAGCAGCACCTGGGACTCTGACACTGGTTCACCTACAGCAGTTGTTTTTCCTGCCCTTTCCCGGAGCGCAGGGCTGGCTCTGCAGTCCATGGTTGGAGACCCGGCCGGGCTCCTGCTCCTGCTCCTTTCCTCCCCAGCCTTGGCTGCAGCAGCTACAGCCTTGCTCAGAGAGACTCACTCTCCATGTCTCTGGTTGTCTACCAAGCATTCAGCTCCTCCCTTTCAACTTCAGTTTCGATTCCTGTTTCTTACTTTTTTTCATTTCTAGCACTGCTCATCTGTGACTTGGGCTTTGAGGACCACATCCACCTTAGCCCTCACCTGCACATTTTGCTGCCCTTCACTGCTTGTGAAACCAGTGGCCCTGGCTGCCTCCCTCATCGTTTTGGGGCTGAGTTCCTGGTTTCTTACTGTATCTGTATCTACGCTGCTGCTTTGATTTGCAGTTACAAATATGAGTGACTGCATCTGCTTTTAGCCCCTTCCTCCCTGCCCTACTGGTATGGTGCACTGAGGCGATCAACAGTGTCTCATTTCTCAGCCATCCGCTGTTTGTCTGTGAGCAGCCTTTTAATGTATATCACATATTTCGATTTTTAAGTATTTTTAGGGTATGGATTTTTTTTCCTCTCTTGTTGTATGGAAATTTGCAGTGGGATATTGTGCTCCTACACTCGCTACAACAGTACAATTGTCATATTTGTCCAAAATGATGAGCATATGTAATCAGGTAACACTTCTATGTCAGGATATTCAAAGTTATTAGCTCCTGAAGTTGAGCATATCTATTCTCTAAGTCTTAAATTATTCAAAAAATAATACATATGCTTCCAAAAGACTTCTACCTCCTTCTTTTATATGCTTATAGACCAAACATAGACTCAATCTGTTTTTTAGGATCATCACCCATTTTGAGTAGAGGCTTTTAATAATTTTATTTACATCTGCCTGTTTTCATATATTTATTTTACTCTTAAAGGACAAATATTTGTAATATATTAAAACTACAGCCTTTTTCAACTTAATGTGTACAATTTGAATTACTACCTGAAAGATTATTATTACATAGATATTTTGCTCGTGCTCAGTTTTGACAGGCTGTTGAAACCTGAGAGGTATTAACAGTTTCCAACAGATGAGCTCTACAAAAATCAGTATTTTTAAAATAAAAAAAAAAAAAGAAGCGAAGAAAGGGGATAAGTGTAAGGGAAAGTAAAAAAACTTCAATGTTAGTGAATTGAAAACACCTCACCGTTTCAAATGAATAAGAAAATCCTCTCACAAAGCAAATAGTTTTTGTAAAATTGGTTTTTTTGCTATTCCTATTAAGACAAGGGCATATTTCCTATGTTAAATGTTTAGATGAAACTTATTCTTCAAACAAAGTAGTGTTAGAAGATAGTACTTCCCTTCAAAATTATGCATGTGCTCAGAGAAGCAAGCAGGCTTCTTTGTGGTGTTTTCTCCTCCACCCTGGAACGAAGGCTGTTGGCAGATCACTCAACTACATCCTCTAAAATCCTACAGATGGCAGGGAAAACGTCACTGCAATTTCTAGTGAAAACAACAGATTTACAAGAAGCCTAAACAGAAATCTCTGATTTCTTCCATCACTGGCCGGGGTTCCCAGCTGTGCTGGAGCGGTCCCACCGCTGCCCTCCAGCAGAGATGTCCCGAGGCAGAGCATCTCCTGGCCCAAAAGGTAGGAGATAAGGATCTGGCTCCTGAGGGGAAGGACAGGATCTCACCCAGGTCTCTCTGCTCCTGGATGGAGGCTGCTGGATGAGTGAGTACGTTAGTGGCTCATGCTCCTGCTGGGAGACATTTATGTGTCTCCTTAGTCATGCAGTTCTGTGGCAATTTCAATTTTCTTACTGCAACAATGTTGGCCGTGAATTCATTAAATAGTTATAGAAGGCTAAGTGCTAATTTACATGGAAGTATTGATAATAGTTCAGCAAAAGCTGCCATCTAGCCCAAAGTTGGGCAGACCTTACTTGTGTCCCTGGTGATAATGACAGGCTCATCTGTGAAAGCTACTCAGAGGACCTGTGTCCATTGGGATATTTCACGGTGTTGTGAGTTCCTCTTGGTCTCCTGCCAAACATGGAGGTGTAAGAAGGTGCTACACTGCTGGTGCCACCAGAGTCTGTGGGCACTTCCTTGGGACCTTGGATTTTGTCTGTGTTTGTATGAAAGCTTGATGTTTTGTACCCCACAAAAAGTGGTTCTTCCTCACCAGCTCCATTCCCAACTTAGCACAGGTTTGCATTTACCATCTTTTGTCTGTCTACAAACATTTCCACTCATTTCTAGTGGACATATCTGCACCTTAAAGGCTGCCTTTTGGGTCTAGTCTGAGGTGCTGAGGTTACAACCATGAGAAAAGTGGCCCGTTTTCTGGGTCTCCATGCAAGTGAATGTGTTTTAGCAGGAGCTTCTAAGAGATGAACATTTTAAATATCTGACCTATGGAATTACCTACAATAAATACATAGCCAGAGGGAAGCAAATTCAGCTGCTCTGTGGATTCTGGCTACTTTTGCTCCAGATTCGAGGTTGTAGGCTAAAGAAATCTCTTTCAGGCTGTTCAGTCATTATGGTTAGAAAGCAAAATTTAAAAAGGCTGGATGATTTCTATAGCCATGTTGGATTATTGTAATTTGTCATTGCCTTGCACCACAGAGACGTGCTGAAGAGGGAACTGTCTGCTTGAGGCAGCCTGAAGAGAACTCACTTCTACAAAATCAGTTGCCTTGGCTGTTCATCCTGGATTCAGTTTCTCATGAAGATAAATGTCAGCCTTTTAGGGATACTTCCTTCCTGCCCAGCTTCTCCTTTTCAGCAGCTTTCATTGACATCATAATTCCTAATTTATGACATCAGTGTGTAACCACAGGGGAGGTTATTATGCCAGAGGTTCAAGTGTTTTGGCTTCCTTACAGCACCTAAGAAGAGCAGGAGCTGAGCTCTGAGAGTGTCTGTCGAGGGCTTAAACAGTTGGAGAGCAAGCTGACAGGAGGCTCAGTTTAAGTGCAAAGCCCTCTGGCATTTCCCGTGTGCTCAGCTCCTATTCAGCACAAAATGCGGCCACACGCAGTTTAACAGCCTGGAGAGTCCCAACCATCTCTGACCTCAGGAGCACAGCGTCACCTCTGTTCCGAGATCTTTCAGACTAGTTTTGGGTGAGAACACCACTGCTTTTGTTCTCTCTTTCTAAAAAGCTCAAGGCCAAACAATCTTGACCTCGCAAAAGTGGGATCAAGGGCATTTAAAAATAATAAATCAAACAAACAAAAAGAAGCGTCTCCTTGCCTGGCTCAGTAAAGCCTTCTTGCAAGAGACAGCAAAGAGACAGACTGTCCTCCAAGGGCACTACATTATGCCCTGATGTGGAATATGCCATATCAAAAGAAAGGCTTTGGCAATGCTCAGATGCAGCTACACCATTTGTTACAGGGAAAACTGGAATTGTCAGGTGTGTTTATATTTCCCATTCCTGCCCTCCTGCCCTCACCCTAGCATGAAAAGGGATCTCTGGAGATGCTACTGGGGAAACCGGACTACTGTTACCTCTGAGTCCCACAGAAGGGTGTGTGGGCTTTGGAAACATCCTTACTGGTTTGGCTTTTGCCCACTGGGCACCTACACACTTGTTGTTTAGTCATGTCTTTTCCTTAAGTTGCATATAAAAGTTGTCAAGTTAAAATCAGGGATGGTCTTGAACAGATAAGGCCATAGCAGGGGCTGCCTGCACAGCAGAGCTCCCTGCTGCCTGCAGGGCTGCAGCTGCCTGCTCCAGCCCTCCCAGCGACCGCAAACCCTGCTCTCCTGGCGCCTCACCGAAACCTAGAAGTGCCAGGGGGCTCCTCCCTTTCTGAGAGAAAGTACTGACTATCCACCACCATCATGTTCTCTGCCCCAAGAAGGTGTCCATGAAATTGTGCAACTGAAACCCAGCTTCAGCTTTGGTAAAGTTATGAGTCATGTTGCTGTCTAAAGAATATATCTTTTTTTTTTTTTAGAAATAAATGCATATGTCTATTACTGGATACCATATAATAAACCACTATAATGAAGTGCTCTCAAGGGTGACTTTCATGAGGCTAAATCCTCCTTGCTTAGGAAAAGCCTTCCAAAAATAGTGTGCAAAGCAAACTATTGTGGACATTTGTTCTCTTTGAAAAGAACTACGTATTTTTTTGGACAAGCGCACAGGAAGGCCCAAGAGTTTCAAGCAAAAGCTCTGAGCTGGACAAATTCAGTGGGAAGAAAATCACAAGACTGTTCCTGCACTGCTATGTAGCTCTGGATGTGACATTGACTCACTGTGAAATACAACTGGATGACCTTGAGCTCCTGATATGAGGATATTTACAGAGAATGTTGCCCCAGGCTGTGTGACTATTTAAGTTGGGCATGCTCCTCCTCTTCCTAACACGAAATCCCTGAAGTGACAAGGAGGGCAAGCTTCTAGGCAGTCATTCCAGCAGGACCAGGACGGGGCAGGTCCATCACAGTTTGCCATGCAGGAGGCGTCAGCCAGGAAAGACGTGACCCTGGGGCCAGGGGTTCTCTGGTGCAGCTCTTTGTTGGGCCATGCAGGAGGATTTGCGATTAGGGGCAGCTGTGAGGGAGAGTGGACAGGCTGGCGAGGCCAGAAAGATGGAGATGGTGGGTCAGGATGTCACCCTGGCCAAGGGTAGGTGAACCGACAAGACCACAGTCTGAAATGATATATGTGTTCATACAAATGAATAGCTTTAAGTCTCTTAGAAGACATTTAGTCCTGACAGCAGTGTGGTGTAAGGTTTGTCCCAGCAAAACAATTATTACATGGTTCAGTCTTGTCTTTCAATCAACACAGTGATCTTGTGGACACTTGAAGACATCAACATTGATGAAGAAACCTCGTGGATTCTGATATAACAAAGATTTCTAACACTGCTCTCTTGTTTCTGTGCCGTTAGAGGCCAGCAAAAATGGCATATGTAACAGTACATAAAATTTCTTCTCCTTTTCTCTCTTGTTTCTTAACATAAGAATAAATAAAATGGCCAGTAAAAGTGACAAGTAACCTCACATATTCTGCATTTCTGCATCAGTTCTCAAAACATTTCCCGGGCAATTAAGCCTCCCAACCCTTTGCAAGGGCAGACATTGCACAAGTTTATAGCCAGTGAGGTGTTGCAACTTGCCAAAGGATGGCACCTCTTCTCAGGGGCTGTGCAAGTACAGAGCTGCAGGTGGTGGGAACCACCCTGTACCGAACCCGCTTGGTTGCAGCCCCTTCTGGGCGGCTGCGGGATGTGTCTGTGTTGGGGCATGTGGTGGTTGTAGTTTCATCTCTTTGTAAAGACTCAGGAGTCTCTCTGCAACATCAGGTGCCACTTTACGCTGTGCAGCATACCTACCCAGATAAAAGTCTTTGATAGTTTTGCTTACTCTAGTTTTATATCTTAACCATGGCGTGATTTACATACATTTCTTTGCCTATTTGATTTGTGCCTGTTATAAACCTAGCTTAAGGAAATTACATTTAAAAAAAAACCCAGATTATCAGTGAACTCACATATGGATTTGCTCTTTTAATCATTTTTTAAGTTCTAGTACAATTTCCATGAAACTTTCTAGTTTAATAAGCATCCTCCTTGCCTTATGCTGTCTCCCATATGTTGCATACGCTGGTCAGTGACCCACACTCTAAAGGATTAGTCAGATGATCGTAACAAGAAAATAGGTTTTATATTTGCTCATTATTTGTTCATAAGCTTGCTGCCTTCAGCAACCTCATCACAAACTATGAGAAAGAGCTTCTCCAAGCCACTGTCACTCGATGGATACAGTGTATCAAATCTGACACAGTTTTTCCTTTATACAAACATTTATCATGCCTTCTAGGAAATTTAGGATAATTGCTCATAAGAAAGGACTATAAGCTTTGGTTTCAAACAAATGAGGAAGCCCCTTAGTGACAGGGGAATCTTCTTTAGGAGAGACCTTATCTGTGTGAAGTGAGCTTAGATTAATTGGTGGGGTGATGTGGGAAGGGGGTGGCACAGACCTGCTAAGGGACAGGGCAGGCAGGAGCTGGGTTCTGTGTTAATGAGGCACAGAAGGGGTGGCAGTTCCATCCCCCTGGCCTCTCAGTAATTCTGTTCCTAATTATTTTTTTTAACATCTTAATGATCATTGAAAACAGCAATTATCAGAAACACATTAGCTACCAAGAAACAAACATGGCCTTGAATGAAAGTCATAGACATTATTACTACCAGGAGTTTTGTCGCTGTCATATTGTTGTTGTTGTTATTGTTGTAGTATAATTTTGTTTGGTATGGGGCTGCAGCAGGCAGCAGCAAGGCTTGACAAGCAAATGGGGAAATAGGTCCCTGGGGCATCAGATCTATGGCTTGATTTTTGCAGCATCCATTCTAGTGGCATAGGCTACTATTACAGTAAAAATAAGCGCTATGTGGAAACCTTATGGAAAACCTTAACTTTTTAGAGAAACAGAAATGCAAATGTAAAGTATTTATATTAAACACATGCCCCACTGCTTCACTCCCTATCCCCTGCACAGGCTGTGCCATGCCCAATTGCCTCTAGCGCAGTCCTGCAGTTTGTTTGTGCTGCACTACGGGCACGTTCCCTGAGATCTCACAATCCTTTCCAGCCACCTGTGCTGCCCCGCAGCCCACTTCACCCCACCCGCACCCCCTGCACCTTCCCAAAACTGCCTCTGCACACACTGAGAGGGGCTACAGCTCCCTTGCCCCTCAGGGCACATGTGGACAGAGGTGGGTCCCAGTGACTGGAGCAGTGGCAATTGACACAGGGACATGCCAAGCAACCATTTCAGACACAATGTGCACACACGTGCTACCTGCCTGAAAGCCCACTGCTGTGGGATTACCTGGGATCATGTGGTTGCTGGGGTTTTTTTGTGTCCAAATTAGATAATGCACAACTCAGGGAGATCTGTGGGAGATGAATGCACAAATTTTCAGTTTGAAGAGTCTTTAGTCTCTTGAGAACTGCCAATGAATTTACGGTGATATACGTATTAAAGACCTGAGAAACAATTGCAGTATTTGGTCCTTCATGGTGCCAGATCATTGACGATATATAAGTGACACAACTTTCAATATCGCCTTTTTCTAGTGGGTGATGCATGGGAAGAGTCAAAGAGAGGGAAAGTGGAAGCTCCAGGCTCTGGTCCTGCAAAGCAGCCATTTCCACTGGTGGAGATCATCACCATGTGGTTCACCCTGCACTTGAGAACTGGCAGGAGGTGACTGGAAGGAGAAGAGCAGAGGTCCAGGGATGGGACTGGCTTGTGGAACAGGGAGGAAAGTTGGATGGGAAGGAACAGCACAGCTGGGAGGAAGCCCAGGTCACCCTGAGGTGGGCAGGAAGGTGGATGCAGAGGATGGACACGGCTGACAGCAGGATGAGAGAGCTCCCAGGGAAACTCACCTGGGGCAGGTGGAAAGGGTGAAGGCACGGAAAACAGAACTTCCCTGCAATATTAACAGAAAATAGAATTTTTGCCCTTGCTTCCAACCACAAAAGCACCCATTTTTGACGCTGGTACACAGGACCTCTACAGCACTTTGCAGAGGAGCGGTCTGCAACCACGGCACTGCCCCTGCTCCAGCCGGGAAGGCGGCGCGTCTGCTTCCCCGAGCCCTCGGCTCGACACCGACACCGGCACCGGCACCGGCCGAGGAGCCCGGAACCGCCGGTCGGTGCCGCTCCCGGTGCGCGGCCGCTCCCCACGCCCACGCCCTGCCTCACCTGCGCAACCCCCACGGGGGGCAGTGGGGGGGAGGCCGAGTACGGCTCCCCATCCCCCCGCGGGTGGAGCCGCGGAGGCTGCGCGGGGCGGGGCGGAGCGGGGGGGCGGTGCGGCCCCGCCGCGCGTGGGAGCGGAGTGGGGCGGGCGGCGGCAGCGGCGCTTTGTCCTGCCCACACACACAGACACACTCAGCGCAGCCGGGCGGGAGCCGGCAACATGGCCGGGCCGGCGGAGGGGCTGCCCGCCGCCGCGCTGCCCGGATAGCGCCGCGGGGCCCGGCGCTGCGAGTGGGGCGGCGCCGCCGCCGGAGCACCCCCGGCCGCCGCCCGCCCCCGGCCCCGGCCGCCGCCGCGCCCCGCTGGGAAGATGAGGTGAGTGCGGGCGGCCCGGGATGCGCAGCGCCGAGTGCCGCGGGCAGGGCGCCCCCAAGCCGGCCTGCGGGAGTAGGGGGTGTCCGCGGTCCCCCCGCGATGGTGTCACGCCGTGGGGGGTGGGGATTTCCTGTGCGAGTGGAAGGCGGAGGAGAGGTTAAGCAATGCGGCGCTTCCTAGTCTTTCGCCGGATGGATAATACGAGTGGGTGGTGACATTTTTGGCATGTTTGACTGTCAGTGCCTAAATCCATATGACAGATTATCCCGGCGGTTACAAAAGGCTGTAAAGCGCTTTGAAAATAGTGCTGCGATGTACAGCCAGGGATCGTGCTTAATGCTGCTCTGCCTCGCAGCCAGAGGGTTCGGCCAGATGAGACTCGGACAAAGTACCCTCCGGGCGGTGGGGACAGCGTGCGGGGTTGTGAGAGAGGAGATCCGGAGAGAGGAGATGAGATTTCTCCCGAGCATCCAGCACAGGTCGTGCCTGATCTCCCGGAGTCTCGTCAGGCAGTGAGTGCTCCAACTCATAGTTTTCCCGAGGTCAGTTTCTCTATTTTGAATACGAAAAGCAAAAAACCCACAAACAACACACAGATTTCCTGCAGCCAGATAAGTGCCTGGTGGAAGGAAGACGTTATTTGTTTTGGTTCATGCTCTTCCAAATCTATCTCTTTCCTCATTTATTCAAGAGTTCACTTGAGCTGTCAGTATCTCAGAGCAACCCAGCCTCTGATTCATGTTCTAATACTAGTGATTCTTTCCACTTAATTACTATCTTCAGCAAGGTAAAACCACTTTGGGAAACCTTAAAAATGGAAATAACAGTTTGAAGCCAGATACCTTTCTGTAGCGCCTGATGCCTGAATTCCAAGTTTGGCATTGCTCCTTGGAAGTGCAGTGGAAGTCTAAAAACCTTTGTCTGCATTTACAGTTACATTTATTCCTGATGCTATCACGTGTGCTGAAGGGTTGGAGCTGCATAGATTTATTTAGTCATTTATCTTACCAATAGTTTTCTTCACTTCCTTAAAATTACATCCTTGGGGTGGGCTGAAAGCACACGAGCCTGCAGTGTAATGCGACTGGTAGCCTAGATCCCTCTGGTCTCCATACACAATGTGTATCTATCTCCATCAGTCTCCCTTGGTCTGACCGTGATGATGCTCAGAGACCTGCAGAGATAAACACAAGAGAGGGCAGTGGATTTTTCGCTTGTTCCCTCCCATTCAGTTAGTAGCCCAGTTGGTAGAGCTCTTCCCCCATGAAGAAAAGCTGACTTTCTCACTCAAGTACATGTTTCACCCCTGAGGGGGCACCACGGGCTAGTTGGAAGGCTGGAAGAGTTTTAACTTTCTCCCACTGAAGACACTCTGCTCCATATGAACTTTTGCAGTTGGTGGTTGTGTTTTCTGTTGGAAGAGGCAGCAGGAAAGAGAGAGACCCACAAAGACAGCCTGTAAATTAGAGTACCATAATGCACCCAAAGAGATCCCCACCATGACAGATGGGGCACTCTCTGAGGAGGTGGGAGCTACAGGGCATTTTGGAAAGAAAAAGCAGCTTGACTCCAGGAGGGGCTCAGGACTTCTCCATGTCCTCACTTTCGATGATGATGGACAGGGTGCTTCTCTAGGTTGGACACCTCATGCCAGGCTGTGTCACATCTAGGTAATGGAGCCGACCCCCGGAGTTGGGCTGTGTGTGACTTAGTACAGCTGCCCTGTTTTCCTCATATAATGCTTAAAACAGTCTGTGCTTACAATTACCACTGTTGTAGTTTAATGTATATGCTTGGTTGGTGTTATTTGTGTTTGGTGGCCTTTTGCTTTTGTTTGTTTGGTTGGTTTTAATGCTTTCTTGTTTTTAAAGGTTTCCATAACTGATTTTTTTGCTTGCTTATACAGTTACTACTGAATAGGTTGTACTTGTCAGTAAACACACGTCTGCAAATCACTTAAAGCCTCTTTCAGTAACAATCCTTGTTTAATAAATATAGGCTATATAATTCCAAAAGACCCTGGCAGTCTATACAATCATCTAATAAAAACCTTTAAAACATTTGCTTACCTATGTGTGTTTTATTTATATTGCTTTTTGTGGTGAATAGAGTACAATGCTATTCTTTGCACAGCTGCATTTATGTGATGGTTTCAATTTTTTGATAATTTATGTCTTCACTTCAAAGGTGTAGTGTGTATAGTGGGTGTACCACAGGTTTTAGTAATAAAACAGATTACAATAGATGTTGTGTCTCAGAAGTGGATTAGGATTCCTAGGTGGAAAATGCTAAAGTACAGAGGTGTTACTGCTTAGAATATAAATATATTCATTTAGTACAATAAATATTGAGGTTATTCTCCAGCAGATATTAATTTATTCTTGGAAGTAACAGAATTAGCTCATATTTGGGAAAATGTCTATGAATAGCACTGTAGATGAAAAAAAGATGTTTACATTATTTCAATAGAGGTGTAAACTTGCATTTCTTAGCCATAGTTGTAGTTTATAAATCATGTGTATTTTAGTGGTCTCTGTTTTTATAAATAAAAACCACCTATAGCATTTTGAGTGCATCCCGGAAAAAGTCTTCACTGTCTGTCTCTTTGCCATGACTGTGGTGAGTGCGGGCTGGCTCTGTGCTGCGGTCCTGAGGCAATGATGTGGGGAAAGCCTCCCACCTCCAGCACTTCCTTTTTTCTAAACAGAACATACAGAATATCCAGAGAAGGAAACAACCTCTAGATGAGATTATTCAGATTAAAAGTACTCTTTTGTGGGAATATATGCTTTTATCAAATGTAATGAGTTCAATACAGAAGTTGTTGGGGAAAATGGTTTCCCTTAGCACCTTAGCATTTGTAGAGTTCTCTGGCTAAAGTCAGCCTTTTTGTTCTGACATTCCTGTATAGCTGCCAACTGAAAATCCTAAAAAGCTGTTGTATTTAGGTCTGATTTAAAGGGATGGAGCAAGACCATGAGAAAAAGAGAACTGAATACTCACAGAATAAGCTTGTTTTAGTAACACAAAGTATATATACATCATTCATCTTAAGCCTTTTGTTTTCAGACATAAACAAGTGAAGTCTTTACATTTCTTCCAATAAACACAATGTATTGAGCATTTAATTGTCTTCCACATTTTCTATTCATTAAGCAATTCATGGGATAACTCAAGAGTTTTGCCAATGCTTTTAGTTTGCTTGGAGTAACTGGAGCTGTATGTATACAGTGTCATTTTCTATGTTTTCTTTTTCTTTACTGTTTCTTTCTGATTCCATCTGTAACGAATTAGAGAGAATGTGTTGTTTGTGTTTATAATGTTGTCAGAATTGGGGTTACTGACCTCACTGGCCTTGTGGCCCAGTGTACTGTTTCCTCCAGGAAAGTAGTAGCATCCCCTGAGATGGATAATCAAATCAAGTTGTCTATAAAGTGTCTTTTAACCTTGTCACTTAGTAATTGATTTGTGAGTTGGAACAATACGCTTGTAACTTGGTTAATTTTTGTTTAAATTGAAACCTCTGTCCTGCCATGTTCTGACTCCTGCTATGTATGTGCCTTGGCATTGCGATGTGCATGGCTGTGGGCTCCTGGGGATGACTGTGAGCTGTCACACTACCACCTACAATCACACCTTTTGGTATGTTTAGGTTTGCAACCTTTTGAGCCGAATCCGTGCTGCGCAGTTCTGCCAGCATCACTTGATGAGAAAACACCCAGTCCTCTGGCTGTCACAGTTTCGTCAGCAAAATCCCAAGTGTGGCTACTATGCTGCTGACAGAAAATTGCTTTTGTTTGCTCCCCTTAGATCTGTAGAGAGGCAGTTTAGCTCTAGCTGCAGACAAACTCCTTTGTCAGCAAATTTTGGACCTCTGCTGAAGGTTGGGCTGTGGCTCATCAGGAACCGAGCGATGCTGCGGTTCCGTCAATGTACCCTCACTGTTGGGACGTGTGAGCAGGCAGGCCAGTTGTACCAATTTTATACTAATTGTTATTGTGTACTATTAAAAAACATGCTTATTTTCCCCTCTCTAAAATAAAGGACAAACTCTGGACATATTTTTTTTCATTCCCTCTTTTTGACATGTTTTATACTCTTTGTAATGGTATAATGGAGGCTGAAAGCCATCTTTCAAGTGAGAGTGTGCAGGTCTGTTTAACTCAATATTGTGGTTTTGTGTGATGTTTCACTTCTGTCCTTTCCCGGATCACTCAGGCTGTGTTAAACAACAGATGTCTAATGCAGAGCAGCTTCATTAGAAGTGTGTAATCATTAAAGGTGTCTGCATAGTCTTTCTTTGTACTTGACTAGGTGCTTCCTTTGGGCACTACTACACTTCTCACTTTGTAAGTATCTAAGTATTTGTTACGTATTTCTTGTAAGAAATCATCAAAATCTTTCCAAAAGTGAAAACACATTTCAGGCCTAAATAATTTCCCCATATCTTGCAGCTTAGCACTTTTGTGATTTCTTTCCTTTTTTTCTTGCTGTCCGTCATAGTTTCTCTCAGTTCTGGGTACTGTGTAAAATGAGCAGTGTTGAACCTCTCTAGAAAAGATTTCAAAAGCTGCTGCCAAAATAAAATTAATTCTGACTCATATTCAATCCTAATAATTACAGAATTAAAATAAATTGGGTGAGCTGTAGATTTTCTGAGTCTGAGAAGGTCACTACAGATATTTCAGGCTCCTTTGCTGCATCTGAATCTTAGTATTATCTCATTCAATTTCTGTTTATATTAAAATATTAGCTGATATTGTCCTTCATTACAGTAGATAGGCAGTAAAAACTGCTCCAGTGTACACAGGTATTGCTTCTACAGGAGGATGGGGTAGTTTTGGGATGTATTTTCTGTTTTCTTCACAGCCATTGCAGAACATTATGGATCCACGGTGCTTCCTCCCATTTCTTTTTCTCAGCTGTGTGTCTAGGTTTAGTTTCTCAGGAGCACGGAGCAGAGGTGGAGTAGCTGTGCCACCATTTCTTCATCTCACCCTGTTGTTCTCCCTCAGGCAGATTTAATCCACAGGCACCTACCCAAGACTTCCATTTCATCTGCTTCTTGATCTAATGTGCCGTGATGAGGGGAAGTGACCATCAGAGCTCCCACCAATATGCATTTGAGTTGTGCACCAGTAAAGTCGCCATCCTTGCTGGAGCATGGCTATAATGCAGCCCAGGGAGAAGACACCAGACATCCAGACAGGGGGCCATGAGGCCCATAGGGCACAAGTCATAGCAGCACACAGCCTTGCTGGGGCTAATCTGCCTTGTTCCTGGCTGATGAGCCCACAGGGAGCTCTGCAGTGCATGTGTTGGCTGTTTCCCAGTGCCTGGCGTAGCGGAGATGTTTCTGTCCTGCACTGTAGAAGGGGAGAAACCTGATGGTTCATCCAGCATGGTCTGCTTGGGATGACCCCATGTTCATGGGTGTGTGTGCACGTCACCCAGTAACACTCAAATAGTGTTTAGTCTGTGAAATTGAAAACAGTCCAAATTTGTCCTTTTTTTTTTTTTTTTTCTTTTTCATTTCTGGGGTATTTAGCACTGCAGAACGTTTCTTCCTGTGAGACTTGGAATTTTTGCTTTGAGCAAACACTCAGAGTGGTATTGACAGTCTTTCCAAGGCTATTCTTCACTTGAGAGTTATAAAAGTATTAGGCATATCTATTTTTATTAATCAGAGGAGACAGACTGGGCAAGTCTTTACCAAAAATTTGAGCCTGGAAACCTCCTTCACATTTCTGACTATCCAAAGCGCCATTTTGTAACATCACAACAACTAGTGAAGCATTACATTTCCCTGGATATTTCACAGTCCTGGAGTGGAAGAGACCTGTGGGGGCCAGAAACTTTTGATTTTCCTTCTTGGTGAAGGCATTCAAGCCTTATACTTGTTTCAAGTTCAGTGTTAGTTTATACATTTCTTCTAAGTTCTCCTTCCTGTTCCCCTCAGCTGTGCCAAGTTAGCAATTTGTGGTTTGGTAGGGTGAACCAGATCATGAATTCTTTACATACAAAGGCAGAAGAAAAGAAAATTCACACTTTCCATACACAAAGGGTGTATATACAGGGTAGGAGCAAGCAGAAGGTTCAGGCAGTGCTCCCTGGTGCCACCAGAAATGCTCATGGAACAGTTTCTCCTGGGAACAATATTACTACAAACTAAGATTTGGCATTTACTGAGATGCTATTCTTGCTCTTATCCATCACAGACCCTCCTGCCCAGGCTCCCCAGTGCTTGCATTACAAACTGTGTAGCCTAGCTCGTAGCATGGCTGAGCATTTTCCACTTACTAACCATGATTCCAGTCGAAACAAGGTATTTTCCACCTCGGTTCATGATGAAGAGGTTTTTTTTCCCCTGAGTTATACATGCTGTTGACCAGGAATTCAACTTTTCTTCACATCACTAAACCTCCCTCCCTGCCCGAATATCCTGCAGGTTTTCATGTGATCACCCTGATAGTCAGCAGCAAGGTTGGGCCCATTTCACAGAATCATGGAATGGTTTGGGTCAGAAGAGACCTTTAAATATCAACTAGTCCAAGCCCTTGCCATGGGCACGGACATCTTTCACTAGATCTGCTTGCTCACAACCCCATCCAGGGATGGGGCATCCCCAGCTTCTCTGGCCAACCTGTTACAGTGTCTCACCACCCTCATTGTAAAAAATGCCTTCATTATGTCTAATATAAGCCTACTCTCTTTCAGTTTAAAACCATTGGCCCTTATCCTGTCACTGCAGGCCCTAGTGAAAAAGCCTCTGTCTTTGCTGTGAGCTTCTGTCTTTGTTATAAGCCCCCTTTAAGTACTAGAAGGCTGCATTAAGGTCTCCCTGGAGCCTTTTATTCTCCAGGCAACTCCCTCAGCCTTTTTTCACAGGAGAGGTGTTCCATCCCTCTGACCATCTTCATGGCCATGCTCTAGACCCTCTCTAACAGGTCCATCTCTTTCTTGCACTGGGGTCCCCAGAGCTGGACACAGCACTGCAGGTGGGGTCTCACCAGGCTGGAGCAGAGGCGCAGAATTACCTCCTTTGACCTGCTGGCCACGCTGCTTCTCATGGCAGCGTAGGATATGGTTGGATTTCTGGGCTGCAAGCACACATTGCTGGCTCCTGTCCACGTGCTTGTTTATTCTCTAGAAGCCCCTCTCCGTTGACCACAGATCTCCTTTAGGTGAGCAATTCATTTCTTAGGCAGTAGGTGTCATTCCTGCAACTTGAGATCTCATAGCTTTCTTCTCTCTTTCTTCAGCTTCTCATAGGTGCCAGGATGAATAGACATGTTTTTCTGTGATTTACTGCAAAAAAAGAAAGCTGTGTAGAGCAACTCATCTTAATATAGTACCATGAATTGTAGCATACCATGGGTTCAAGCATGGGTAGATGCTCCAGCAAGGAGGATGTAGTACTTTGTGTCTGGCTTTACAGCAAGGCTGTTCAGGCCTGGTTCTTGTTGTTGCGGTGAGCTCCGTGGTGCAGATGTTCTGTGCTTCCTTGGCTGGTCTGCAGCTGCTAAATCTTTTAACCTTTTTGGCTTCGTTTCTTTATCTGCTGGAGGATGACAATATTTACATGAGGGCAAATTAAGTCTCGGTCTAGCACAGGATTTAAGGTTATGTTTAAGTTTGGTCCTGTTGAAGTCCTTGCTTTGCTAGAATGGAGTCTCCTGTTCAAAAAACATTTCTGAGGACGAAGAGCATATTTATACTAAGTGCTTCTTAGTCAGCATGTGTGTTGTTTTGTTGCTTCATTCCTGTGCTTAGTAAACTGCTCCCTCAGTAACGAAGGGATCTAGAAAATACACTGAAATGGTATTAGCAAGAAGTAGGGCTGTGGTCACTGTAATCTCTTTAATTGCATGCTGTATGCTTTTTTTTCCATAGCTGTATTCAGATCAGGAGGTTGGCTGCAGTGACATTCCATGGGTGGATGTTTGCATGCAGCAGGAACAGCTAAAACCAGCCAGGACTGTTGAGTGCTTATGACAAAAGGTTAGCTTAAATAAGTAAATTCAAGTGAAAAGGCCATAGTTGGAAACAAGTCTGTTACATGTTGGCTGGATGAGTGTGTCTTCAGCACTGAATAGATCAGCACTACCCAATTTGTGTTTTGTGATCCAGTGAGCATCAAAAGAGTTCAGAAATGCCAACAAAAAAACTTCAAAAATCAGAAACAGAGTAGTTAATGTCATCCGCATATGCACATATTTTCATGCAGTTCGTATGTATGTACTGATGCCCATTAGCTCCTTACTGTTCTTATTACCCAGTTAAAATGTTTTTTATACTAAAATAATCATATTATTAAATGACTCTGTTTTGTCTGTCACTCTCATTCCCACCTGCCAAACAGTACTGGGATTTGAGATAACCTGTGATTTCATTTTTGAAAACAAATTGTGATTAAAATGAGAGAAATACGGGACTACCATATTTTGACAGAATGAGGTAACTTTAATATTCTGACTCTGTTATGAATTAGTGTTGAGTGCTGCTGTACATTCTCATGCTAATCTTTCTATTAAATAACTAAATACATCATCTAGGTGAATCTAAGTCAATTTATGATCCAACAGCAGTTGCATTGAGAAGTAAGGGTTTGAATCATCGACATAAAGCAGTTTTGCTATTCTCAGGCAATTCATTTCTTTGACTAGTCAGAGAGCACATGGTCTTATATATTAGTTTTACCTGTATGCTTAATAAAATGTCCTGTGTCTGTTCCCATTTGTTGTTTCGCTTGTCTGGTAGTAAGAACCATCTGTGAGTAGGTGGAACGAGGAGTTCCATCCCTTAATTTTGCTTCAGCACGTGCACTGTTTTCCATTAGAGGATTCCAGTGAAGTGCTGGTTTGTCAGCTGTTACCAAAGTGATCCATAACTCACACCACCATCTTATACTTCCGCCGGTAGCCCAGAGTTGTGATGGACCCACCTTGAGCCTGACCTGCTGACTCTTGGCCTTGTATTTATTAGTATTTGTGTCCAGTCCTGTTTAACATCTTTATTGACAATTTAGATGAGGGGATTGAGACCATCATCAGCAAATTTGCTGGTGACACCAAGTTGGGAGGGAGTGTCGACCTGCTGGAAGGCAGGAGGGCTCTGCAGAGGGATCTGGATAGACTGGAAAAATGGGCTGATTCCAATGGGATGAAGTTCAATAAGGCCAAGTGCCGGGTGCTGCACTTTGGTCACAACAACCCCCTGCAGCGCTACAGGCTGGGCGCAGAGTGGCTGGAGAGCAGTCAGACAGAAAGGGACCTGGGGGTACTAATTGACAGGAAGCTCAACATGAGCCAACAGTGTGCCCAGGTGGCCAAGAAGGCCAACGGTATCCTGTCCTGTATCAAAAATAGCGTGGTCAGCAGGACAAGGGCATTGGTGGGGCCATACCTGGAGTATTGTGTTTAGTTCTGGGCCCCTCAGTTCAGGAAAGAGATTGAAGTGCTGGAGCGGGTCCAGAGAAGAGCAACACGACTGGTGAAGGGACTTGAACATAAGACCTATGGGGAGAGGCTGAGGGAGCTGGGGTTGTTTAGTCTAGAGAAGAGGAGGCTTAGAGGTGACCTCATCACTCTCTATAACTACCTGAAGGGAAGTTATAGCCAGGTGGGGATTGGTGTCTTCTCCCAGGCAGTTAGCAATAGGACAAGGGGGCATGGGCTTAAACTCTGCCAGGGGAAATTTAGGCTGGATATTAGAAAGAAATTCTTTACAGAGAGAGTGGTCAGGCATTGGAATGGCTGCCCAGGGAGGTGGTGGACTCGCCGTCCCTGGAGGTTTTTACACTGAGATTGGACATGGCACTTAGTGCCATGATCTAGTAAACGGACTAGAGTTGGACCAAGGGTTGGACTTGATGATCTCTGAGGTCTTTTCCAACCCAGTCGATTCTGTGATTCTGTGATTCTGTTTCAATTGGTGTTGAGCTGCCAGCACACGAATCACGTACAGCTGCCACCAAGATTGCCATGGCGAGTGGTGATCCCTGGGGCTCATGCCACACCCAGGAGCAGCCCAGAGCGGTGCCTTGTTCCAGCTGCCAGTCACCCTGGAGATGGCCATCCCCCTCCATCCTCGGGGATTTCAGCTGCCCACGTCTAACGCTGGAGGCAGGAGGAAAGCTGGCTGATGCTACGGCATTAAGGTCCTAACCTTGAAAAGACTTGTACACATTCTTGACCTTATTACTGAGAACAGCATCCTTGATGTTTATGAACCTAATGACCGTTGTGATAAGACCACTGACCGTAATAAATCTAAGTACATTTTCAAGTATTGACAGGATTGGGATCTAACGGAGCAGTGAAGACTCGCTTCTTCATTTGAGGACAAAGCTCAGTGGGGGAAATACGGCAGCTTTTAGGAAGGGAGCCAAAATTTGCCCTATTCCTGTCCTGTATATGGAAGTCCTCACTTCTAACATATACAAATAGGAACATATGCATATCTTGTTTAAACTGTCCCCTCCCCAAATTAACACTTATTGACTGAAAACCTGGCAACTGACTTACGTCAGAAACAACCCCTGCCCTTGGGGAGCGGAGGGGCGGGCGGCTGGTACAAGGAGCGGGTTTGTGAAAAGCAGTGGGGAGGGCTGGAGGTGCAGAGCCATCCCGGGGAGGCTGGAGAAGATGGTCCTTCCCTTTTGGGGGCTCACAAGCAAAAATGTAAATGAAGAGCAAATAGTAAGCCGGGCAGAGCATTTAGCATAACTGAGGAGAATGTGTGTGTGTAGTGGGGGGTCCCACTGGGCCTGTTATGTGGACCCCTAGGAATGCTCCCTCAGTTCGTGGTCCTCAAGATGTTGCTCAGGGATTAGCTGTGAGGGCCTGCTTGTCTCTTCTGTCCTGTCTTGCTAAACATAAACAGTGCTGGAACTGTGTGACTGCAACCCTTTGAAGATCTCAAAAAACCTGAGCCAGCATACTATTTTAAAATTTCATGGTATTAAATATGAGAGTGTTACAGAAATAGCAGAGGGGAGACTGGGCCAGGAAGCAAACTAGGGGAGATGGAGATGAGTTTGTAAGAGAAATAAATGTACACAGGATGCCTCAAGCTGCGAAGCTTGTTCAAAGGTGTGCAGGGTGAATGCCTGACATTGTGCATTTAGCCATCACCACTGTCCTGAGCATGATGGGGGCTCTGGTGTCAGTACTGGCATGGGTTTGGTTTAGTCAGTCCTCCCAGTCTGATAGCAAAGCAGTCTTGTTTTCAGCTGACTCCTTCCCTTGAACTGGTTCACTGTGGAGCTGTGTAAACGTCTATCGGCATCACACCAGTGGGGCTGCGGGGAGCGGGAGGGAAGGCTGTGGTGAGGCCAAGGCGTGTTGGGGCAGCCCAAGCAGAAATGATGCTCTGTGTCTGACCTTTCTCTTCGTGGTGACTTCATGCTTCAAGGACCTCACATTTAAATCACTGCATGGTCTGATTAGCCCACTGGTTTGCTGAGTATTTCCATGCTAAATTGCTAAAACAATAGTCCTTAATCTATACTCAGGAATGCTTTCTATAGCCTTTTATTCTTGATACTGGTCTCTAGTCTTTGATCTCTTTGTCACTTTGGTCAAAGTCTGTCAGTGCAGACTTAGCTGCACCCTCATGCCAGCTGTCATCTGTTATTGCCATCAGGGTCTGTTCATCATCCTTTTGCTTTGGAGGTTTGGACACCTATTGTGACCCCTTAAAGATGATAATCCTGAGTGAACACTACAAAACAACACAGAGAAAGGTTCTCTGAACAAACATTATAGAGGTATGCTTGGGCATTAGAGGCAACAAGTAAGCCTGACCTTGCTGGAGTCCTTGTCTTCTATTTGACTGTAGCGGGATTATAATCTAATACCAATTTCCATCTCCAATTCCCCAACACCCATGTCAGTATGATAGGCCTGAACTGCAGTTCAGCTTCACAGATGGTACCTGCATTGCAGAAAATATTAGATGACTAGTGCTCTAAATATGACAGAGTGCATTTGTCTACACATCTGCGTATACAGGAAATTCTCTTTAGTGGTAAAAAGCATAATCATGTAAGAGGAACATGAAGGGGGTTTGCTGGCATTCTCAGTGACTTTTTAAGTGTTGGAGTAGGGTAAGCAAAATTAGAGTAAGACCATAAAACTGTGAATAAACATGACAAGTGACTTTAACACAGCTGCTTACAGAGGTGTGCTTTTATGATTTTTTGTTATTTTATTAAAAACAACAACTTTAATAACTGCTGTGTATTCCTCATAGTACAAAACATGTCACTGTTTGAAAAATAATCACATCAAACTCCACAGCTTCCTTGAGGATTGTCTCAGTTTCCTTCAGGACATGCACTTTTCATGGCCTGTCAACAGCTGTTCAGGTATTGCAAATGCAGGATGGAGAGGTGAAGACATGCAGGGTTTGGTTCTCACTCTCCAGTTTCTGGACTCCAGAGGAACTTTAGCAAAGATGGAGAGAAGGAGGAGAGCTTTCATGGAGAGTGAGCATGGAGCAGCCCTGCCAGCCTGTCCTCAGCAGGATACATAGCTTCTAGTACCTCTTTCCTGGGGAACAAATTCATTGGCAGCTCAAAACTGTTCATTTTGGGGGGAGTTTTGCAGCATTTGTTCTATTCTCTGCTGTCTCTATTCTGAAGCTGTCTGCACAAGGCTGTGAAGGAAAATTAATCCAAATCACCTCCAATGTGAATGTAAAGTAAATTAGGTAAACTAAATTAAACCATTGTATATATTCTCTGATTCAGTGTTCGAGTGACCTTAATTTGATTAAGCTTAATTCACATCAAAGTAAATTATACTAAATATGAAATAGGGTTGATTTAATTAATAATGAGTGTGTCTGCAGGGATCTAATGTGGTTTGATTCATTACAGAAATGTTAATTCAGATTACCTTTCTGGAGTTTTCTCATGTAGATAACTCTACAGGACAGTTTATTATTTATGCCTAAACTGGTGCAATTTGTGTTTATTCCCTCTGGCTCTAGAAGGACCTTCCCACCACTCTCCTTGTGTGGGACTTCATGATAATTTTGTTGTGAGACGTCTTGTTAATTTGTTAACCCAGTCAAAGAAAATTCATCAGTTTTCTGTTGGATTAGCCAGTTTTTGGCCTGGTTTATGGCTGCATGGTGCTCCACAGGATAAAGGCAGAAGTGTGAATGTGTGATCAAGGTGCAAACAGTGGGGACTTGTTTCACCTGCTGTCTCAGGTCAACCCTTTCTGCAGGAGACACCTGGCTTCATGCATTCATACGCTGGAAGTTCAAGCTCAGTTGGGTTATGTAGCACATGGACTAGAAGAAGTCATGAGTCTTGCTGGAGTTGCTTAAAATCAAATACCACCAAGTTTGATTTGCTTGATGTTTACGTACAACTGTCATGTATCACTTGGCTCTGGCTTGTACTGTTTTCCTTTGATATTTCCCCTCCTTTGTGCCCATGTAGTACTACAGCTTGTACCTTCTGAATAGCCATCACCTAAGTAGCTTGCGCTTTCAATATACACAAGCTCTACTGACTCACTCACTGCTTTTCTTCCACTTCTGTCCTTGGCTTTGAAGTTATGAGAGTATATTTTTTGCTGTGTGATTATTATGGGAATGGACACAATATAATGGCAAATATATGATAACTGCATTTGCAGAGACCTGCAAGTTCTTCTGTAGGGTGTTTTTTATGGACTTGCTTTGTTTTCAAAGGATTATGCAAAAAATAATATCTTATTTCATAGTGCTGTGTTTCGAGTGTAAAACAAGCAGCAGAACTGAAGCACCTAATGATTTTCAACGATTTGCCAAATTTTTTTTAGTTTATTCCTCTGAAGATGAGTAAACCACTATTTGAAAAATAGAGCAATGACCTGAAACCTGGCCTGAAGTATAACATGAACCCTACCTTTGACACGAAAGTGTCTGGACTTTGAGAGGCTGGAGGGAATATAATACTGTGCTTCAAAATTCACTTGAAATGTATCCCCAGAGTACCAGGAAATGCTCGCTGTCCCTGGTAGCATCCTCACACCTTCTAGTCAGCTTGCAAAGGGAATTATTCAAAATAGGGGCTAAAAGAGTGCCGTCAACCTCTAGCAGTTTCCTGTGATTATTTGGTTCATTCAGTCTGGAAACCAGGTTTTGAAACCACCGAGCTATGCCCATCTCATCCTGTTTTAATATCAGCACACCCAGACATATAAACAATGTGCTTCTTCATGAGGCGATGAAAATCAATGAGGCTTTGAAAAGACACGCTCTTTAAAGTCATGGCCTTATTTGGGAAGTTGCAAGAAGCTTGGCTGTCACAAGAGAATATTTTGGCTCCGTGACAGTTTCCTTTATATGGTTCTTCAGCAAGGAATCTCCTGTGTTTGTGCGAGTGATAACTTGCAAGTGTTGCATGCCCTTTTTTTTTCTCCCCAGAAATATTTGCTGAAGGAGAAGCCAGTATGTTGGTCAAAAGAGGTCAAACACCCTTTTGGACCTCTGTCTGGTGCAAAGCATGTAAAAAACCCATGTTTTTAAAGGTAAACTGAAAACTCCCTGATATTCAATATTCCTGAGCAGATTCACATATATTTTTATTATAATGACTTCTCTATACCCATTCTTTTCACTACTCATTTGTTGAGTGCTACCTTTTCTTTACGAAAGCACAGGATTATTTAGAAATAACCTAGTCCGCCATCACCCCTTTTTTCCTTACACTCCTTGGGAATGTTTCTTTTATGTTCCTAATGCCTTGGGAACTGTGGTGGGATAAAAGAGCCTGCATGATAAAGATAAATGATAAGCTGAAGGAAAGGCGTCAGAGACAGAAACATTTTAGACTTGGAGTTGTATGGGGAGAGCGAGAGAGGAGAGGGAGGATTATTATAGCAGCATATTGAAATGGTTTCAGAAGAGGTAGCTGAAAGAGGAAGAGGAATTAGAGAAGGAAGTTGTGATTATAAGCTAAAAATCACTGTGGCTGTTTCTGAATCCCACATGATAAAATATTGCAGAGATGTAAGCTGCACAGTTTAGTGAAGTGCAGAGGGAAGAGGACCTCCAGGCCACAATGATGTTGGAGACCTGGGGCACAATGCTGAGTATCGCCATATGGATCTGTTATGACACTGATACCAGAAAGGACACCCTTCAGCATCAACAATACTGTTAAATAATAATAGGTTTTGGAGAGGCTAAGAAGTCAAGGTACAGAGGATGAGGTCAGCACAGTCTGTTTGTGGGACTAGTACCTATCCTTCAGATTTTACATCCCATGAAGGGTACAAAATATCCTTCTCCCCAGGGTGTGGGATCCTCTTCTACCCCTGTCCTTACTGGGTTTCCTTTGACCTGTTCTTGCAATTCCTGTGCTCATACCGTCCTAACATACGTTTCAGCTCTTTTCTGTTCTGCCCAGTGCCTTTCTGTTTCTGAGAAGGTGGGGATGCAGCTGTAAAAACTGTTCTTTGTCCTCAGCCCTGCACCACTACAGTGCTATGGGTAATGTTTGGCTGATGCTAGTGTATCTTCAGAGAAGGGGCAGGTGGAGGGTCTGATGAGCATGGAGCAGAGACAGCCCATGGATCTGGCATTGCTTATATTTCCCAGGCACCAACACTGCCTGATAATGCTACTGTCTCTTAATGTTGTACTCATCTGATAGCAGCCTGAGGTAGCAGAGAAAAGAGTGGTAGTGGATGGGAAAGCAAGATACTTGTAACTTAAGAGAGCCTGAGCCACTTGCAGCTGATACGGGGAATGCAACTAGAAGTGAGGCTGGAAAAAGCAGGCATCTGGTTAGGCAGGGCTCTGAGATGGAAGTGTGGGTTCAAAATGTGGAAGAATAGTGATGCCTGGAAACTTAGTAGAAATTTTGTGAGCAAGAGGAATAAGTTTTGGACAGTATTTGAGGTTTTGTGATGATCTGTCATTTTATGAGTCTTGGGAATTCATTTGCAGAGCCTTGCTGCTTCTGACTTCCTTTTCAAGGTCATTGGGACACATGAACTGCTCTGCAGCTTCATTTGTTAGAAATTAGCTAAGCCAGGATTTGGCTGGTGTGTTTATCTGTGTTGACCTGACCATTTCCTTCAGGAAGTCATTCATGCATGGAAAGACAAATTTATCTCATGCCAGAGAACAGGTCATGCTCACCTCTCTTTTCCCCCACAGATAAGGGAAGTAGGATTTGGCTCATGAATAAATATCTAATACTTGAAGATGCAACTCAGTTGTCTAAACTGAATTGGTGCCCGGTTCCATTTCAAATTATCTGGAGTACCCACGTGATGGATGTGTGGCTGATGGCCGTGACCTGTGGGAGACCAGAGCCCAGCTGGATGCCAGACATCATACACCTGCTTGGACACCCGGGTTTAGGCAACTGGTTTGAACCCCAGGCAATGTCAGGCAGGACAGCAGCGAGACTATGCAATGTTTCAGCAGTGAACATTGTTGGGAGCAAAAAGCTTTCATTTGCTGCAGTGTGCTCTGGGATTTGGTGTACAAACAGCAGTCGATAGATCTGGATTCAAGACTCCTCTGATTGCAAACCCCACTCCTGATTTCCTTTTCTGTCCTTTCCTCATGCTGTACACCTTCTTTTGTGCAGTTTTAGGGTGGACAGAAGTGTATCCCATTGCTTTTCCCAGGGTTGTGACCTAGTTGTGAGACAGACTGGGTGTGCTCTGTGTGGCTTGCCTGCTAGTCCAGCCTGAGTGATGAAAAGGACGAGCTCAGCACAGGTAGGGAGGCAATAGGTGTTGTACTAAACTTGATTCATGGTAGTGTAGGGCAGTTTGTACTACTGCTCCTTATTTGGCTGTAAAAATGCTACTAGCTCCACCATAGGTAGTTAATCATAGCTGTATAGCCTAAGTAGGTGTTTTTTTAAAGTCAGAGTGAGAAAATGGGATCATTCTGTTGAAAAATGATAAGCCATGCAATTATAGCTGGGCAAGTAGTGTGTGTGACTGACCTACTCTGCTCTCCCTCGTGAGCTTTCCTGGTTTCTTGTGGCTGCATGAAGCCTTGCAGGGTCTTGAACAGCAGTGGTGGATGGCCAGGGCTCGGGGCTGCTGGGGTGGGTTGCAGTGATGGTTTGATGTGTTGAAGACCTCCCTAGTTCAGACTGTGCATTGAGCAGAAGTCTGGGAGCTGGCAGAGCCAAAATGAGAATTCAGACTTCATCAGTAACTTTGCTGCTCAGTCCCGAAGCAAGCAGCGTGGCTTCCCTCGCTCTTCATTCCTCACCTCAGACATCCACATTTTATTAGATAGATCACAGGAAAATTAGGAGAGGTGTGGAAAATTCCGGATATAGAAAGCAAAGCAAGGTGCCACAAATACGGGGTTTGCGTTATTGTTTTGCTTCTTTATGAACGTTAGCGCCTGTCCTTTTGTTAGAAAACTGAATCTCATCCCCACTACCACTGGAAACTGGATAACTGATGGTGTGGGATGCTGAAAGCTGCCCATTTTCATGGATTGTGTAAAAACTTTTGCTGTCATGCTGTTTTTGTAATTTCCTTGCATTTGACTCTAAAGTGTAACATGCAGCTTATGTAAAAAAGAGATTTTTGTGTTCATTTTCACACCTCCTTTAATTAAAGTGTCAAATCTAATAATGTTTCACTGAAGAAACCAGTCGACCCCCTCCAAGGAGTCCTACAGGAACAGCAAAGAGCAAGAGTTACAATATTAGTATTTCTCAGGTTCTTAAAAAAAAAAATCAGTTTTTCAATCTTCAGTCTTTATGTGAAGATCAAAGAAGGGAAACAAACATGATACTCAGAATAATACTTTGCAACTTAAACTGCTTGCCGTAGTTTTGATTTGCCATGGAATGTCATCAAACAGATCTCCTTGCTATATCTGACTCAAAAACATTGCATCTTGCTGATGCTCTGTGAATAAATTGCTAAAGTGGGCAGAAACCCATGTCTTCGCTGTACTGACCCTTTGCAGAGTGCAGCATGACCAAGCCACATGCATTTCAGAGAAGGGTATCGCCAAGTTGTCTCCCATGTTGTAGAATATACTCATGGCCACTCATAACTTTCCTCCAGCCTTATAGGAAGAAGGCAGCATGAATTTTCAAAGTTGTAGTCTAAATGCATGATTAGTTCTTGTTAAAGATTATGTGTAATCTTCCTCCACTCTGTGTACTTTACTTAGAGAACATGCGTTGTCAATAAGTAAATACCACGTGAGATGAGTCATCATGAAGGGAAGAGGTTGTGGGAATGACCTGATGTTTCATGTGCAGCAGCTGCTGTAGCAGCCAGGCACACTTTGGGAGCAAGCTGAGCTATGCCCAAGGGATGGGAAGGTCCCGCTCACAGAGTCACACAGTCACAGAGGCTGGCAGGGACATGTGGAGATCATCTAGTCCAACCCTTGCTCAGGGCCTCATCCAGTTGAGTTTTGAATATCTTCCAAGATGGTGATGCCACAACCTCTTTGGGCAACCTGTGCCAGTCTTTGACCACCCTCATGGTAGAAGTTTCTTATGTTTGAACTGGATTTCCTGTATTTCAAAATTTGTGCCCTTTGCTTCTTGTTCTCTCACCTGTAACCTCTGAGTCTGACTGTCTTCTTCACTTCCCCATCATGTATTTTTACACAGTGATCAGTTTGTCTGTAAGGATGTGATGGGAGACACTATCAAAACCCTTACTGGAGTCAAGACTTGTCAGTATGAAGTGGGCCACAACCTGACCAGTGTGATGATGGTGTCACCTTTCCCTGGGTAGAAGCGTAGCTCCAGTGGCATCACTCCACTAGCATCTCCCTCCTGCCTGCAAGAGCATATGGGTTAGTGAGTAAAAGTGCCGATGGTTGTTAGGCTGTCCTGAAGCCTTGGAGGAATCAAAACTTTTGTATGTTCTCATGGGAGTGAACAAATGATGCTCTGAAACTGCCATGGCTTATGTTTGGTACTGCTGTCAGAAGCTGTTTCTGAACAAAGAATTCCACAGTATATAATGAATAATTCTTTCACACATTTATTCTAACATCTTTTGCATCAGTTGCAAGGGAAAGCAAGATTGTTGTTGTTGTTGTTGGAAGCAGGGGCAGTATACATCTTAATGTCATAGTAACACAGCCAAGTTTTGGCAAATTCTGTGCCATCAGTGCCTTACACTGGATAATCCTTACATATCCTGGGTGAAATTCTGGCCACAATCTGATCAGAGCTTTGACATTATGTCAGTGTGAAATCCTTACAAGCGAATAGCTCCCAAGACCTTGGTGCTGTGATCTTGTGCGGCAGAGTTTACTCAAGAGATACGTGGTACCCACAGAGTTTATCAAATGCAGTGAAGTTACTTTTGGTAGATAGAAGCAGAAATAGAAAACTTAGCCTTGATTTTTCTCTTTCTATGTCCTGCCATTTAACTAGAGAGTGCAGAGGTATAAGAAGAGGTATAAGAAGTTATTAGGAGTACTCTTCTAACGGTTATTGGAGAAGATGCCAAGTAGATGCCGATATTTTCCCCACAAAATAACTTCTGGCCTGCCAGTATACTTGACAATGAGTTCCCAGTTCAGTAGGTATTAACGTGCTCATCTGTGTGCAGGAGGTTGCTTGGTTCATGTTGGCTGCTACTTTTAACGTGCCGCTATATGATTTAAATGCTTGTAAGATCTAGACCACTGGCTTCCTTGAAAATGGCAAGAAGTCAGGGTGTTTATAGTGGTATGTGAATGCCCTTATTTGTATTCATGTCTAAAGTACACAGGCTTGTGTTTGTTGATACATGATGTGTCCACTTCACACAAATGTCCAAATATTTTGTTTTCAGTGTGTGCTTTGGTGGATGGTTGTGGTTTATTCAGGTACTGTTTTCATATCCATTGACATTTCATTTGATAATGGTCATAACGCAAGTCTAGATTTAGCCTCCCGTTTCTCTTTTTTCTCACTTGCAACTTGGAAAAAGTCAGATTGACTAATTATGGCTTGCTTGAAGGAAGTTTCAGTGGAAGCCTATAGTTCCTTTTATTGTCTCTGATAGAATCCTCTATGTCTTCTGCTTAGTACTGGAACAGATAAAGATACTAATCAGCAAAGATGTAGCAGGTATAAGATGCCGTGGCTGTCAGGTGAATATTGAGGCAGCATAACTCATAACTGCTAAGGTGATTTTTGTAAGTGGTGTGTTTCAAATTAATCTGTGCTGTCTTGAAAAAGCTATGGTTGATAATTTTTTGTCTAATAATAAATAATAATTACTGCCTTGCACTTCAAATTCATGCAGACCTGTACCTTTCCTTGGAAGGGATTTGTGTGTTTTTAAATAATTTGTCATACAGGCAGAAACTCAGGCAGGAGTACCCAAGTCTTGGTCATATCGACTAACATTTGAAACCTATACAGATGGAATCTTGGGTTTTTTTGGATGTATGGTGGCATGACCATGTTCCTCCTTTTACTAATTTGACATTTATCTCAAATATCTGTGTCTGTTGCAGATTGTTACATCTTGTCTGTGAGAACTGCTAGGGACCCTTTCCATTTTTAGCTTTATATGGCAATCAGCCCCATACAGTCCTAAATTTGACTGGGTATTTCAGGCACTATTGATGTGATCGATAACTTAATCCATATGGAGCTTTTAGTTTTCATCCCAACTGGCTCAGTCCTGTTGGACTGCAAGTTGTGAGTTGGTGCTGTCCCCAATGGCTGATTAGAAAATCAGTAAGAATCTCATTCTCTGTAGTTGACTCCAGTGCACCTTCCCCTAAGCACTAGAATAAGGCAGATGGGGCTGTATTTGGAAAAACATCCAATTTCAGGCTCGTGAGATGCTGTATGCTCACCTGCACCTGGTACAGAGTATCTGTTAATGAAAATGGTATGTGCTACTCCAACTATGGTAAGAGTAAGGCTATGGCAGAAAATCACGGGGAGGACCTCACATCAGCTGTCCTGTGGGCAGACCAAGCCTTGAGATTTGCAAATCACGATTTGTATCCAGACCAAATCTGTGAGGGAGAAAAGTGATTTTTGCTGTGCAAATGTCCGTGTGCTATGATAATTTCAAGATATATAAATTAGGAGGGAGTGTAGGTAGGATTTTTTTTATTTTGGTGAATGTTAACTTCACAAAATCAAATTGTTGTGGTCAAAGTGAAGACCAGAGAGTAAAACCAGACTATTCTTGTGCATCCAAATTAATGTACTGTTTAAAAGCAGCATACAATAGAAATCCCACTGATGAGGAAATAAAAAAAGTTCGTTTCCACCCCACCCTCCTTTCCTTTAACAGGTGAAGGTTGGAGTTGATACTGCAATATTGAATATTCTGTTGTTGAGTAAGCTTTAGCCCACTGCAATTATTTCCACAATTTTCCCAATACCTGAACAAACTGAGGTAGCTATTCCTCCTTCTATTTCAATAATCCTTTAAAATCTTATTTTCCTAAGACCAAGAAAGACTTTTGAACTCAGAGAAAATCCTATTGAAGGGAGATTTTTCAGGATATTCTGGGATGCTGTCCATGATGGCCACATCCTCCACTGCGCAGAAATGCAGTGGACGTATACTGATTATGTATGCACTTGTTGGCTCATTTCCCTTCTCCTTGATGTTTTCTTCCTCATGAATTGAAGTGAATGCTGGATTTTTCAGTGCAGTTGTGTTTTTTTAGCGTGGTCTGAATATCATCTCAGCATAATGATAATACAGGCTTAATGACAGAAGTCTGCTGTGTTAGTGGCTTTTTCCTTGCTTCAGCAAGGGAATAAATAGTTACCTCATTAAAATACCTCAGTCTGCTTGTGATCGGATAATGTCATCTAGCATCTGGCCACGGATTTGGTGGAATCTCAGGTCAAGAGGTCCAATGCTGATAGACTGATCTACTGAATACCAAAAATGCAAGCTGTTATTCTTGGGGAAGTGAAGTTCTTATGCAGAGTATCAACACAGGGCCCTTGCACACTGCTTAAATACTAGTTAAAGCCAGAAATACCACCATTATCCTCTGCCTCGTTCTGGTTTGTTTTATTTCCAGACTTTTTTTTTTTGCATCCTTTGCTTCTTTGTCAAGCCTTCATCATGGATAACCACTTCTGTCACAGTCTCACTTGTTTGTTAGAGCCTGGACTTAAAGCTGGAAGTTGTTTTCCAAAAGCTGCTGATCTGCAGTGGGAAAGATCCCCCATTGCCACAGCTATCTGGCCTTGGCTCAGAAGGTGGGGACATGGGTCCCTCGGTTCCCACTACATTAATCAACCCACCCTAACTATGTTTAGTGTCATTTTTTTTCGGCAACATAATTTCATTTTGTGGTAAAGTGTGGGACATTTTTCATCAAAGGTCTGGACTGAGTATACAGCCAGGCAGGGAATAAACAACTCCTTCTTGTAGAAAACTTCCTTGCTGGTTGTGGTTTCTGACGTACCTTCTGTCTGCTGCAAGAGACCTTCAGTCTGGCTCAGGGCATGAGAAGTTACAGTCTTTGCGAGAAAGTCATAAGGAAGTATTATAATCCTGCATTTATTTATGTATTTGGCTATTGCCTGAGTTCATGTGACTTTCTGAAGCCCCTGCGAGTTCTGTTAGGTAATTGCATGCTGAACCTCATTCATGTCGACAATATGACATGATGGTCTCAGATCTTACCGTCTAATGTGGGAATCCTAGTAATTAATTAACCAGAAGTGACACTATCTGTTATCTCACAGGATGGGAGCCCTGCTCTTGCTGTCTGTAATGCTATGAGCTGTTGTGAAACTGCTAGCTAAAAAAAAACTAAGTTAAAAAAAGTTATCCTACTGAAGCCTTTCAGCAGCTGACCTCTACAGAATATGAAAGCTTTCTGGAGAGTGTTTGCCTTCCGAGTCCTTCACAGTGAACTCATTGATAAGGGAAGCCTTGACTTGAACAGTTGGCTATTTATTTGCATAGTGACTCTTAAGAAATTGCAGGAATTGGAAGACCAGACAGTGATTTTGTCAACTCTGTTTCAAGGAGAACGAATACTTGGGGGACACAGCACACTACATTTGCTGTTAGTGCCTTAGAAGTGTTTTTGCTTTAGCTAGCATGAAAAATAAACACATTTCAAGTGAAAAACAGCCCTCTTCCACTTGAACTCAACTTGGAGGCAGACTGGAATGAATAAGAATACAGAAGTTCAGACTTTCCTCATTCATCAATGAGAGATCTTGGCTAGCTCTGACTTGGAAGGTAAAAACTTGTTTCCTATCAAGTCAGTAGCAGAACACTTGCCTGTGAGGGGCTACCTCCGCGTGCCTGCCTGCTTGGCTATGTATATAGTAAGCACACTTCCAGTGAAGTTCGGCCTAAATATAGATGACTTTTCTTGGGGGTTGTATTATTGTCTACTCTGCTAGTTTTAATCTCATGTTAGGCTCTAGCCAGAAGTACCTACCTTGCAGTCCCTCTCTTTCTGGTTGCTTATAGAGCAATTAATTTCTGTCAGATGGTGTGACTGCATGTGTTTTAGTGTTCCTGCAGCGTGCCTTTATTGTCACTTAACACTATAACATTTGTTTAAAAGGAAATAAAATGAAATCCAAGGTCACAACTGCATTAAAAACACTGTGCCCCAAATAAACGTGGGTTTTGTTTCTAGTGCTGTTTGTTTGTTTGTTTGTGTTTGGTTTTGCCATGAGTGCCTTTTTCTTTCACTCCAGCCCTTTCTGTCTACATTTTTCAGAGCCATGGGATCAAATGCTGCAGTTACTGTGGACTGTCACAGGTCTCTGTGTCCAAGAGAAGTGGCTGGCTGTACTTTGGATGCTTGTCCAGCCTCTGAATCCCATTGCTCAAGGGGTGGCCACTGCCCTACAGTGGGGTGAACCTCGGCCTCTTCAGGAGCTATAGCTGGGTCTGGGTGTTTCAGACTCCGGCCAAAATCCTCCATGTGAGAAACTGTTTCCTTGTACTGGAAACCAGCCCCAGCAGTAAAAGTAAGGGACGAGCGAAGGTGTAGAGCAGCCCCACAGATGACTTTGAATTTGCTGCCTCCTCCGGACTTTACCAGGCAGCATGTTCTTCCATAGCCTCATAATCTGTCCCTCCCAGGTGAAGGGTTGATTTCCCAGGATTTGAATCTCTGTCATTTCCAACAATCCTCTCCCTTAATCTGCTTTCTAACCAGCAGCCATGTGGCAGAGCCTGTTTGCCTCTGTGCTGGCATCCTGACGGGGCTACACGCTGTTGTGCTGAGGTTGACCTAGTGTGTGCACAACCTCATGATAAAACCTCCTCCCGAGCACGTTGTTGAGTTCAGCTGGGGCTGCCGGCAGCCTCAGTGAAGTCTCCCTGTGAATCGGACCCACGCAGTCCCTAGGTGAAGGGGTAATGGCTGTCATCCAGCCTGTGTTTCTTACACATCCAAAATTTCCAAGGGGTATGCTATGGGGACGATGAGCTCTGTCTTTTGATTTGGGGTCTGTTCCCCTGCGCTGTGAGCTGTGTTTTGTCAACCAGGATGGGCAATGCCACTAGACTGTGTTATTTCAGAGTAGCAGATGCATTGTCCATGGCTGAGCTATTCCAGGAGCATGCCTATGTGCTTCCATGCTCTGCTTTGCTAGGGCTGCACTACATAGAGTAGGTGCAAACTTCACCCCCGCTCCCAAGGTGCCTTGTTGTTCCAGTTCTCCCTGCTGGCACTGGGGCAGGTCCTGCCAGTGCGGGGTGGCCGGCACAGGGGTCTGTGGCTGGGCCGGGGGAGGTTGGGCCGGGGGAGGTTGGCTCCGGTTTATCACCCCAGGGTGTGCGTGCAAGTGGTGATGCTCTGACCCCGCCGAGCTGTTGCCATGGAGATTGCGTGTGCTGTTGCTAGGCAGCTGAAGCATCTTCGTTTGCACACTGCAATGCACGAAATTCTCAACTTTCCTCATTCCTATCTCCTGCCTTTGATTTCGCAGATATGACTCCTTTGGCTCTTATCCTGCTTCATTCAGTTGCACTGCTGCGATTTCTTGGTGTTAACCCTATAAACCCTAAAAAGCCCGCATGGCACTGCAAATAGGATTTATAGAAATGAATTCGGGGCTGAAGGAGTTAAAGCAGTTGGGGATAGACTACAGAGGAAATGATTTCTAGCAGATAAACTACTTAAAATGTTCTGGCATTCATGGAAGGGGAGGTTTGTGGCTGCAGTCTTTTGTTCCATCATTGATGGTTTATATGAATAAAAGCACAGACTAAAATATCTCTACAAGGTAAGAAAATCAGCTTGAATGGGCCTAATTAATCTCTACGGTTACGATATATACTTAGTTTTTTAATATCCTCTGCTTGCGTTTACTGATTTTGATGTAGCACGTGAATGATAATTTAGCTGTGGAGCCTGTCGTGTACAGTATTTGACTTATTTGGCTTGAATAATAAGGATATCAGCCTGTATTCTTGGAGTATACTGCATTAATCAGACTTGCAGGAATGATCACATGGTACTCTATCGCCTTTCCCTGTTAGCTGCTGCTTGTCAGCAGCTGGCTGAGCTGTAGGCTGCAGGCCAGTATCTGCATACCCTTTCTCTTCAGAATATTTCAAATATACTGTCTCGTCATTATGCGTTTTGCTGCAGTTTGAGAAACTAAATGTTCCTCCTGCACGTTAAGAAGATAATTTTAAATTTCAGAGCCTTGGTGTAGTTACTAGGCCATGTATGCATTTGAAGAATTCAGGTAGGATCTCTGTTTTATACATCAGTGTGCTTGGTTTTTGTTCTCACAAGGTTTTTGCTGTGTAATGTCAGTCAGCTCTACAGTTAGTTATTCAATGTGCAAATATTTATTGTGTTTTAAAACCTCTACCCTATGCATGGGGAGCAGTGCTTGAAGGGTAAGATGCAGGTAACAGTAGCTGACCGCATGACGAGGTGCAAAGCTGGGTAATTGATTATATCTTGCACAAATTTCATTGCCGTGCAGCCAGAAGCAGCGAGTACAGTGCAGTTATAAATATAAACCAGAAACTGTTCTGTGTAAAAGGGTCTTTGCTATTTTTGGTTCTGGAGAATCTGACAGATGCTCCTTCAAGATAGAATACTGATTGTGACAGAGAGAAGAAAATTGATGCTTGGATTGTGTTTAGGATTAGATTTTATGCTGCTGCAGAGTATACGTGTCTTTTTCATAATCTTGTAGCTGCAGAATTCTGCATGAATTACATTTACAATAACAATATGGTTAAGTTGTTGGGGTTGGCTTGTTGTTTGCAAACGTTTGAGCAACTGTGATTGTTAGAGTATAAAATTAGCACTTTTTATTTGATATCGGTTCTGCTCAGTATCGCCTCTGCCCCCTCTCCTCCTCCATCCCCACCCCCAATATAACTCCTTCCTTCTGCAAGTATTGAGGTCTCTTAAAACCATAGCAGATTTTTGAAGATATATAATAGAATTTCTGCCCTCAGTAAAAGAGGTGATTATTTTTTCTGCAATAAAACATTATTGGACTTGAAAAAATTCTGTTCAGTAGTTGTGGGGTGGGGGGTATCTCACTTTTTTTTTAATTTACATTGCTTCGTGCATTCAGTTCTTATAACTCGTGTTATAAAATTGTCCAGATAAAATGGTGGCAATGTTGTAACAGCATTAGGGATCACCTCATGATATGTTTGTCTGTATATTATTATTATAATGTGTCTTAAAAATACCCTTTCCTTTTTTATTCAAAGAAAAAGATTGTTTGACCAAGTATGTAACTAGAGGAGAGGATGGATTCTCTTTGTATATACAATGAGCATTCTCTACCAAATATTTTCAAATTACACTTTCTAACCTTGGATGAAATATTACTAACATAATTTCTGCTCTTTGTTGAAGCATTTAATATATTGGTAATTTCCCTTATTTCGTGATTTGGTGATCAGTTCTATGTAGAAGTGAGGGGTGTCAAAAGCAGTAGAAGCAGCTACAAGACACCCTGCCACCTCCCCCAAATATCCTGATTTCCAACATAAGGGCTGAGGAGATACAGGCTGACTGTGTGTACTTCTCCTGTTGTGAAATGCAGTATGATGCTGTCTGAGGGAAAAGATTTTACTGGAAGACCAGATAATGCTGTGTAACTGCAGTTGTCATAGGGCTGTCAGTAGATGCTGGAAATCTTGACATCGCTGATTGTTGGCAGTAAATTAAGCTGCAAATGGGCCCCAGACTTACTGTGCCACTTACAATGTCCACAGAGTTATTTATATTAAAATATTTCACCCGGTTGGTTTGGTCCTATTCTTAACAGAGTGAAACTCTTAATAAATCTACACAAGAAGAAAAAAGATGTTTTAAAAATTCTGTTTTAAAAGCCTTAGCTGTCTTTCAGTGGCTTTCCTAGACATCATGGGCCAGGAAGACACCTGCTTTTATGGCAAGTATGGTCAAATACTGATTACACACACCCATTAGGCTTATTAAATTACTTGTCGTCCTCTCTTAGACTTGATTTGAAAATACTATTAACATTTGATGTGCAGACTGCTAGACATTTTCTTTTAAATCTTTTGCACTGGTAGGGCTGTGGTTTCTGTATAGCAGTGTTTAAATGGCATTTATTTTATTAGGCATTTCCATGGTGTTTTGTTAAGGTTGTATCTGCATGTTGATGGGTGTTTTTAATAGTATGATTATTCTCATGCCTTTGGTTATGTTACGTTTTGATGGGATCAAAGCATATCTTGTAAGTTAAAGGAAAATGGGTCTAGCTGAGCAGTGAGGTGGAAGTTTCACTCCCATGGGCTCCTGGAAGCAAAGTTGATGAAGCAGTAGATGGCATTCTTCTTTGGACTGATGGCCCCTGGTCCTTGCCAGCCCCACACTCTTTACAGGTGCCAATTTCCACGTGCATAAAACATAAGCTTGTGTTTGAGTTGGACTTGATGATCCTTGTGGGTCCCTTCCAACTCAGGACATTCTGTGATTCTATTATTATCTCTCATCTTGGCTTTGACCTGAGGCAGATGCTCGTGTGCATGTTGCAGAAGCACAGCTGTTTCCATCTTTCAGTGCAACTACAGGGCTTGAGTGCCCAAGTATCTAGAGAAGTGGTGACCCCATTGGTGCCTGCTTGTGTGAACCCCTGCATGTCATTTCTGTGTGTGCTATTCTACATTTTTCTTTCTGCCTTCACAGTGGGCCTTAAAGACCCGCAGGTCTTCCTGGATGGATGATGGGGGCTGTGCACAGGCTGTGCACCTTGACGTGATGCCAAGAAGAGTCCCTGTGGTCTGGCTGTCCAAGTTCCCCTCAGTGGTTTCAGTTTGATGCAGCTTCTTCACTTCCCTGGTGAAACGGTGCCAGGGTATTTTTTGTGAAGTGTTAAGCAGCCACTGGACCTCTCTGCAGGAGTGTCTCACTTACGGGCCATGAGTAACCCTGGTGTGCTGTTTGTGAAACACTTATTTAGGAAGCTCATTGGGATGAAACATTAGCCCTGTGGTTACTTGCTAGATGAACAGAGAGTTAAGCCTCAGAGAAAATAGGGGGTAAATCCATCGAAAAATCTCATAGTTCCCGTATTGGCCAAAGTGGGTTTATCTTCCTATTATACAGGCTGCTGGTTTCTATGAGGTAACATTTGGGTCCATTTTCTTAGTGATTTTCTGCATCATCTCCATAAAAATCCAAAGCTCACATATATTTTGTTTATAATTGGTGGTAAGATTGTTCATCAGCAATGTTTTTATGATCTGCTGACTGCACTGCTGTAAGATGACTGCACGTGAAGCCCACAGGAGGATGTTACACTTGGCCACAAGCAAGTGTACTCCTCATGTGCTGTCTTCAGCCCAGATTTAGCTCTCTAGAAGCAGATCACAAATGCATTTTTTTTGTCCTTTTGTTGCCATGCCTTTTTCTTTCCAGGATATTACTTGGTATTCTTCACAGTGAGCTAGTGTCTGTCTATTTCTGATACGCCGCCCACCACAGCATCGCAGTATTTTTAACTGCATCTTCTATTCCCCCATCCACTGAGCAAAACTGAGAATGCTACAAAGGGGAAGATGAGTCTCTCAAAGAGCTGGCTATGAACAGAGGAAAGAAAACTCACTGGTGAATGGAAAGCAGAGTTCAAAATGAATGTAAAGCATTTGGGTACCGTGGCGCATGTGGAAGCTCCCACCAACAGCAGCCAGGCGCTGCCTACCAGCAGCAGGTGATGCTCCGTGTCTTCGAGCAAGTGCAGGCGTGGAGTTTATCTTCCATGTAAGCATTTAGTGATTTTGTTTAGCTGCAGAACTGGTGCTAAACCCAGGAATTTTGCTGCCCAACCCTCTCCTTTTACTACTGCCAAACAAAAAACTGAATACTCCATGTTATTGAAGAATTCCAGTTTTAATATGATTCTGCAAAAATGAATTCTGGCGGCAGGTGCCCATCAAATGCCCACTCTGACTTTGGCTGCAGCATTCCCTGTATTACAGCCAACAGTTCAAATACCTTCAGGGTAGGCAGCACATTTATTAAGGAACAGTATACAGAGTGAACACAATCATTTTGTAAAGGTGGACATGATATTAAAACTTGAAGACGGGTGTCTTTTCCTTCCCTCTCCCTCAAAGAAATAGCAAGATGATTTATGGAAGTGACAATAGGCTGGTTCTTCGAAGGGATGCAGGCCTGTCTTCTATGGCTTTTCCTGCTGAAAACTCCTTTGAAGGAGGCCTTTTAAATAACCCCAGTTTTCAGAAGTGCAACTGCAGTTCTGAATAGTCAAGCAGTTTCAGGGAGCTGAATGTGAGGCAATTGAAGGGATCTGCTTGTGTCACAAATTGCTCTTTAAAAACGGCATAAAAATATCTGCTGTTATTTTCTACAAGAAATATGATCACTTTGATGAGCTAGAAGCATCAGGAGAGTTGCAAAAGACTATTTCAGTTGCTTCAAGAGTGTAGCTTTTGTAGAAAGGGGTAATGGGGTTACAGCACTCTGACCTCCCAGGTTAGATGGAGCAGCTAGTGAAAAAACACACCAAATAGTGCAGTTAGTCTTTTCTGACAAGAGGGGTAAATGAATCAGGGAGTAATTGTTGCCGAAGTCAGAAGGTGTTAAAACTAAAGTGAGGAAACAAGTGTAAAATGAAGAAAGCACAAGGATTGTATTCTGGCAGACCATAATTGGTTGCAGTATCTCAGCCCCTTCTAACCTGCATTACAGAACACACCAATTGCATTGTTGTGTTCAAAATACCCTGTAGGTGCTTAATAAACAACCATAAATGTGTGAACTGAGGAGCCAGCTCAGCTTCAGCAGACAAGGGATGCTACAGGCCTGTGGAGACTCTGCTTGCTCAATGCTTGCTCCTCCTTGGAGTATGTCCACCAGCAAACCAGCTTGATATGTTCCTCTCTTTTGTCCTTATGTGAACATGGGGAAATTGAGTGCAAAACCTGACAAAAATACATTGTTGATTACACACGGCAGTTGGCAAGTCTAGCCATTCACATTGCAGATGAGAGTATTTGATATAATACTTCTCATCAGATAAAACACATGTGCCCAGGGTGGGCAAGTTAGGGTTCCTATAAAGTCTGTAATACCTTTTGTGTCGTTCTTCACTTAAGCGTTCACCCTTCAGTTTGTGACAGAGAGGTTAAATTCTATGGGTTTGGTCTGAAACAAACTTGCACTAAATTAAAAAAGGAGAAAATGGAACTAGTTTGGGGTTCTTTTCTTTTGCTGAAGGTAGTTTCCTGAAATGTGCCCTTTGATATTTGAAATTGATTTTAGAGACTTGATTTTTGGACAGTTGGTATTTATCCACACAATGCATACACCCTGAGGAAATGTTGTTTCCTTAAACAGCAGATTGGATCAAATGTTTTTGCTGACATATTTTTTCCCTGTGACAACTGACACTGCAGTTGCCACATATTTCAGTGGTTTAGCACAGACACATGTGAAGAGAAGGAGAGGAATACTTCTAAGGCAGTAATATGAGAATACCATTGCTGGGAATGAAGATAAGCACATACTATTCTCGTAGTGGCTATGTTGTAATATTTCTGCTGAAGAAGAAAATAGCTAGAGACTCCTTGTTAGAGATGGTGGGCTTAGGTTTGGCCAGATTTTAGAAGCAAATATTCTAGTGCCTGGGAATATAATCAGATATAAATATGAAAAGAGATTTATCCCAGGATATTTATTGGACTAGAGGAGCTCCAGTGTGTGTGTGAGGTGGTAAATTCCAGTCACATTAAAATCAATGTAAAGTGTGTGTGGGTGTGTATTTAGTGCCTGAAATGTGGGGCTGTCTGTGGAAGTGTGCAGTGGTCCCACCTTTTTCCTGGTCCAGTTGTACACCCTACAGAGCAACCACCTCACTGGCGCCCAAGACTTGGGAAGGGTACCTGGGATCTACTGCAGTGTAATTAATTTGCAAAACCAAGACATTTTCCCTCTATTCCCTTTGCCTTCCAGGTGTGGTAACCTGCTTTTGCATTCTTCTGTTGTCTTTCTCATCTCCTATACATGTTTATTCCCTCCCTGCCTTTTTTTAGCATCCTTGTAGTAATAGTCACAAACAAGAAGTGCCTGCTGTTGTTTAATGAGGATCCAGACACACTTTTCAGAACTGAAGCTAGTTATCAAGACACATGCAAACTGATGTCAATCTTTAAAATGAAAACAAACATGAGTACAGATGGCTTCTTTAAAGAACAGAATTTATGATAATTTTAAAATCCACCTATGGGTGCCCATTAGAGCAAGCATTCTTAGTCTTGCCTGCCTCATTTAAGCTTTAGTGTAAATTCTGTAAAGATTTGAAGCACTTTAGTTCAACTTCCATGGAAAACAGCAGCTGCCCGCTGCTTCTTACCTGCAGTGGCAGCTTGTTAGGGGTGGATGCTTGATTTTGCTCTCCTGGAGACTTCCAGAGATGCTGATTATCCTGGTCCCTGCCCTTAACTTCAGCCACATGATGGTGTGGATGTCTGACTTTCCTCTTGACTTTTCTGGTGCTGTGAAGCCAAACAGATAAAATTGGTGGTCTTGCTATTTCTGCTATTCATAATGTAGATACAGGATAGGGGGTCTTCTTCCTATGGTACATTTTAGTTATCAAAGGTCATCATTGCCTTTGGAGGGAAAAAGCTTTTTTTCTATTTATTCTAGCACGAGTTAGGCTGAACTCCTGACATTGTTCTGCTGGGAACTGGTTTGATTCCTGCAGGAAGCAGGAGCACAGGACTGAATGGGGTGACCCGTGCCTCTCTGGTTTTGCACAGGAGAAAGAGTAGGGCCTCACAGCATCATCTGCTAGGAGAGGCTGGCTGCACATAGCATCAGCTCTGACCCCATCCTGATAAGTTTTGTGTTCAACAACCAGAAGTAGAGAAGGTATGGTGCTTATGGGGAAAAAAACACTGTCAAGAAAGGTGATGCTTCATTATTAGAAACACTTCATCCAAGGACCTCAGTGTGCTTTTAAGTAATGAGCATTTCACTTTCATATTGAGTTTTCATGTGAGAACAGGCAGAAACTAGGGAAAGTTTCCCCTGCCATTCCTACACAAGAGCCTGTGCTCAGAGCTGTATCTCAAACCCTCCTTTAGCCGTAAGAATTTTCCAAGCCTGGTGCATTGCATCCTCTGCGACTTTCTGAGTAAGGTGTGTCCATTCACTTATCTCAGCTTGAGATCATACAACCTTGTGGTTTTAGATCAGCTGCCTGCAAAATGAGATTGAAAAGCCTATGATTTAAATAAGTGGCTGATTACAAAGCATTGTGAAGGTTTGTTAGGTAAAAGAAAAAAAAAAAGCTGACAGGACAGCTGAAAAAGTCAAGGTTCAAAACAAATGTTGAAGTTTCTGTGCTGCTGCATTGGCTCATGAGATTACACAGAATTAAAGAAAATGTTTCTTCCCTTTAAGGTGATACCTATAGTTGCAGATTACTATAGCTGACCAGCATCTGGGGAGCTTCTTCATGCCACTCAGGGGGAACATGGGTTTAGTTTCATGCTTTGGCCTGCTGGGTCTGTCTCTTTTGGAAACCATTGCTGCTTCCTGCTAGAGACTAAGTGGCTCAAGTAAGGTTATGAGAAGACAAATTTGTCCATTGAGTGTTTGCAGTATTACCTTTCAAAAACAGTTGGAGAAAGCTGACACTTGGTCTCTCTTCATTGTAGCTGCTGTAGAGCAGGGGAAGGTGAGCAGAGTGAAAAGTTTATGAAATAGCCCATATTTTTCCATCTAGATGCCATGAAAATGAAGCTGAGCTCTGAAGAAGAAAGGGAGTGGCCTGGTTGAGGGAAATGTAGAGGAAAACCTTCCCGGGCAAAAGATGCATGTACCAGCTGGCATTGATATTGCACAGTGCTGTGAAACTTGGGGGATAATGGTCCAGCAGAGATGATCTCTGCGCTGGGCTCGAGGATGATGGCTTTGTTTCACAGACATCGAGTTGAGGGTTTGAATCTAAAACTGAATGAGAATAAAACTTTTCCAGCACTTCTTTGGTGAAAATACACACTCTGATATTTTCCATTGGTTTGGTATGTATCGATCAGGCAGCGTGATGTCCCCATGTTGGTTCAGAATATGAAGACTTAAATTAAAATTCTGCTTTGCCTAATGCTGGATGTTATGGGATGAAAAACTGTTCTTAAAATCACACAGAAATGGTTTTATATTTCAGTTGTCCACATCCTAGTCGAGCATTTTAGCCGTTTAGCTACAGAGCATGATAGATTGTTCTGTTTTGATGGAAACTGATGTATTTCCATAAAACATGCTATCATAGTGCTGTTGTACTGGTCACAGTCTAGGGATATAAGTGAGGGAGTGTTCGAAGGGAGAGGGAATATCTTTTATTTTACTTCTATAATTGTCAAAAACAGGCAAGCTTATAATTATGCAAGCCCTTTACAGATCTGAAACAGAAGTTTCAAATAAAGAAGTTCCAATTAAAGAAATTAAGAAAATATCAAAGCCACCCAGAAGAAGGATAATTCTCAGAAGTAAAACTTCTGCTTTTCTTTTCATTGAAGTATCAATTGTTAGCAATGTTGTAAAACCTCAGACTAATTTCCCATTAAATTTATCTGTGGGAGAGAAGGAAAGAGCGGAAAACAAACAAGCTTGAAGGAAATAGAATGAGAAAAAGACAGATAAAAATTTTGGGAAAGGTTATTGAGACTTTTGTTTCAAATTGAAGGGGGGTGTTGTATCAAAAAGCTTGTCCTTTCTTCTAAATGGAAGAATTGGTCTAGTAAAACAACTATTCCTGCAAACCTTGCCTCCGCAGATCGTCTTTGCTTGATGAGACAGCACTTTTTGATGCCATTTCGTGTAGTTAACACTGTTCTTCCCAGCTAGCATAGCTTTGCTGCTGTTTGGCAAGGGGTTGTTTCTTATAATGTTGGGTTAAAATGGAAATAACAGATAAGACTCTTTTTGACATCCATGACAAATTATTTGAGATCAAAGTCACATTATTCTTTTAATTAGCGAATGGAAATCTAAGAACCATATTTCAAAAATCAAGAAAAATTCATTTTACGTGGATCAGATTTTCACAAGAGCATGTATCTGCTCTGATTATTCCAGGGAGGAGGACCAGCTGGATGCTATTTACATAGAAAATTGGCTTTTGTCTTTAAAGGCTCACATAGATGTGGAATATTTGAATTATTTGAAAATGTATGTTTGTTTTCCAGTGCTAAACAGTGTGGAAAACGTGATTCTAAGCTTGCCTCTGTGTGTGTATTCCAGAATGGAGGGAGCAGCATAATGATCCTAACATTGTAGAACCTGCTATTTTCTTAAATCTGTGATTTTCCAGTGCATCATGATGCAGGAAAATAAAGACTGATAGATTAAAACTTCTTCCATAGAAGACACTAAACTGACAAGGTACACCATCATCTGTGTGATTTTTACATCATCTGTAAGATGTATCCATAAATGTTTGCATTTGAGGGAGCAGTATAGGTAGGCAACGGTGGTCCAAGCCTTTTCAGAAGCACGTACAAGAGGGACAAAGTCAAGAACAAAGTAACTTGTAACCCAGAAGGACTGTTAGAGCAAATGAGTTGCATTTTACTTCAGACCTTGTCACCGGAAAAAGAGGTTCTTGCCTAGAGCCTGTGCCTTAGGTCACACGCAGTTATACTACTGCTTGAACATAAATAAATGCATGTCCCAGTTAAACCAGATAATTGCACAATCACTGTATGTCCTTTGAAAATGGAGAATTCAGCACAAGCTTCACCACGCTTTAAAGCAAATAAGGCAGTCCATTGAGTCAGAGGTAGGCATCCTATGTGGTACAACTGGACTCATCCCATTATGGTATTGGAATGTTTCTATTGATTTCTGTTGAAAGAGAAACAGCAAATCATTTAGGAATCCTGAGTACTTAGTGATACAAAGGGTGGGGGGAAAACCCACCACCATATTTGGAAAAGGATCCTTAAAGCTTGAGGATGACACTTCAAAGATTGTACTGGCTTGTTAGACAAGATTATTTGTCCTAATAATAGGTTACACATTCATGTCAATAAATCCCCTATAGTCATTTTTAGATACTCTGTATAACTAATGGTATTTCCCAAACTCACTTAGGCAGCACAGGCTCATTAAACACAGGTAGACATTTATTTAAACTATTTATAAAGTGCAGTGTGAAAAGGAGGAGAAAGAAAATGTCCTTTCACAGAAGGTGGTTAAAATTAAGTACCCGCAGAATACAGCACATGTAAGGTAGCTAGATAATTTTACATGAAAAAGATGTCTGGTTTGTTGTGGAAAATCCTGACATTGCTGACAAGGATGTAACAATATCCAAGTTCTGCAGGTTGAAGTAAGAGAAAATCAATCCTGAAATGCAATGTGATTTCCTAGCACTGGGACTTAGGAAATGGATGGGCTGTTCTGAGGGGATGCTGTGCACTTGCCATTTTCCAGCCCCCGCTGCGGTTGTGCTCCTTTCAGGAGCCATTTCCCCCCCAGGAAGATCACAGCAATGCCTGTGAGCGCACAAGCACTGGGTGTGGGTGTGAGCTCAGTCCCTGCTGCTTCCCACGTCCCTTCTGAGCTCTGGCCATGCTTTTGTGACTCTGGGTCTACGTCAGGGTAACCTCGATTGCCAAATACTGGGGATTTCAGCTGGCTGCCCTTGCGTGCGTAGGCGAGGGGAGAGCAAGGGGTCAGATAAGGACTGGTTTTCCCCATAGATGCCTGATTTGGCTTCTGAGGTCTGGAATGTGTTTTGCTTTGCTTTTTTGGTTTGTTCCATCTGAAGTCTCTGAGGTGGGTCTCGCTGGGCAGGCGATGCTGAGGATGGCAGCCCCAGCTCGAGGGCGCAGGCAGGAGCTGACACGCACAGGGGCTGCCACGCTCAGGGTACCAGCAAGGTCAGAGAGCCCAATACATTTTTACTTCTTGGGGTTTTCCCCCTCTCAGTTTCCCCAGTGTGTGTTGTGATCCATGTACAGCACTCAGCTGGTCACACTTGGCCAAATTAAATTTTCTGGTGCATTCTTGGGACCTCTGAGGTTTTAAAATCCTTATCAGCAAATTGCATGTAAATTACACATATGTAAATTAAAACAGCTAATTAACGAACACAGTCAGGTCTTTTAGTTGTTTCTCAGTTCTTTAGAAGGATGATATGGAGACTTTTTTTCTTGAATTTTAAGAATGCATTTTGAGACATACATCCTGTTTTATACTTTACTGAGTCCATCTGGTGGAGGAGCTGTTGAGAAAGTCCAATGCAAGGGAAGAAAAACCCTGCTGTTGTGTTGCTACAGTGGAAAAACACACATTGTGGTTTAAGATGATGAAGAGGAGAAAGCGTATGTCCAGGGCTTTCTGTGTTGAACAGATTACTTAAACTCAGATTCCTTCAGATGTCTGAGCTCAGTCGTGGAAGCATTAAGTAAAAAAGTCACAAACTTGACTAAGACTGCTCACTGAAATCATTACTAAACTTTAAAGGAGGCAATGAAGCAAGGATTAGATGTAGCTGGGTGTGGAAAATAGCTGTGGAAACAGGTGTTGCGTGTCACTTTGAGTTTTATTTCAATGTTCAAGCAAGCTGAGGCAAGCAGGGACAGAGCTGGTGGACAAGTGAGGATGTGCAGATGCACCGGCTTTGCTGGAATCACAGCCTCTCACACTGGTGTTTGCTGCAGCCCCCAGAAAAGTGTGTCACTGGAAGCTGTTCATGCAGGAACATGGTCCAGAGGAGTCATCTGGGTTTTTTTGTAGTCAGTGTTTAGCGTGCAGACTCTAGTCTTCAATCCAAAATCTCTGTGCCCGCGAGAAGGGATCTAATCTTGACAGTGATGGTTGTGCCACAGAACTGAGGATTTGCCTCTAATGCTGAGATTTAGTGCAGATGCTACCAGAAATGGTACATGTGCGCTTGTGGACACGGGGCTCTGGGCTCCAGACCGCAGTGCGGTACCTGCCAGGAGCTCTGCCTGCTCCTCACTGAGGACAGCCCTGCGCCAGCAATGGAAGTGGCCAAGGTGCAGGGGGGTCCCCATTTCAACATCAAGGGGCAGAAGGGCAGGGATGTGAATGCAGCTTTGCAGGGACAGGGGGAAATTAATGTCTCATGGCTGCTGGGTGACTGGGCTGAAACTGGTCTCCAGTGCTATCAGCAGGTTGCTTTTGCTGTGGTGTGTGTCCTTCATGCCACGAGCGCAGCTGCGGCAGTCTGCCTCGGCACTCGTGCTTCTCCCAAAGTTTTTCCCACTGTCTCCTTCGCCTCGATGTGGCAATGTATAACCAGCAACCTGCCTCAGCGTGGTGCCCCAGGGTTTCTACAAGCTGCAGGAATTCCCCCCTTTGCTCTGTGCCGGGTGCCGGGGCATGTGCAGGATCAGTCCCATGGCCTTTCCCAGTGAGAGATGCGATGTGACAATAACTAAAATGAGCAGAGATGTTTTCATCCATAAATGTCAAAGAAAAAGGAGGTTTCTTACACGTGTTTTGAGAAGTGGAGGTACAGAGTGTCTTAAATCCTAAGAGTGGCACTGATGAGCAAGATCCTGGCTCCTGGGGCCTTGCTGTCCTGGCTCTCTCTGGTCCAAGGATGCCTTCCCTCTGAAGCATGACTGTAGGCATGTGTATATATATATATCTACATCCACACTTACCTGTGTTTTTGTGTGTGTATTTCCACATTGTGCTGCAAATGGAAACTGTTTTCAGATTGAAGTGTTTGTATTATGTGAGCACTTTCCTTGAGTTTTCCTTGCTGGGGTTGTGAGAATAGAGGATAGAGACAATTATACTTTGCTTTGATTTCTAGTCCAAGTTACTGTGTACAGGGATTCAAAGTGTGGTTTCTAGACAGGAATTATTCATGTTTGTCCATTAGACTTGGCAAAAGGCAGCAGATTTGTTTACATAACCAAAATTCAAATCTATTTGTCTGCTACACTTAAAGGCAGAATGCGTAGGCTTTTATATATATTTATATATAGATAGATATTTAGCTGTATTCATGCAGGAAAAAAAAATATTTTTTTTGCAGTAGAACATGATTTTAACAGGCAATAAAAAAAAAGAACATGGCAGTAAACTTGCAAACTGTCAGATCAGAAGATACAAATCCGAGAGAAATAGACATGTGAATACCACTGAGGACTATCCAAAAAAAAAAAAAAAAAAAGCACATGCAAATTAATTTCATCTGTTTTAAAGGTAAATATGGGATAAATGTTGTCTTTGTAATGGTAATTGGGATACTGTTCATATGACAGTTAATAGTATCTTTGTTTTGATGAGAGGCACTGGGATCCCAGAACACTTTAAAGATGTTCATCATTTAAGACTCAGCATTCATGCAGAATTGTTATAATTATCCCTACTTTGCAATTAGTAGGAAAAATGAAGTTAAATGACATCACGAATGTCAGATTCCGGATTAGGTGTAGAGCGGGGAATAGGGATCATGACTCAAACTCTTACAACCCGTAGCCTTAATTCAAATGTTTGAAATGGAAAAAAATACCTTGTCTTGTTGTGAATTCAGATTCCAGCTCAGTCTTCAGGAGGCTGGTTGCCTTCTATTTTTGACTTTTTTCTGCAGTGGAAATTAGCCCCACTTTCAGTCATGAGAGGATACACAGTGCTGCGGATGCAATTGTGCAGATTTCTGAGATGGGCTTCATTTCCTCTCACTCTGAATGTCTACATCCGACCTGGTCCCGGTATGCTCCCTGTGTAATCAATGGAGAGAAAAAGCTGCTGCTAACGTGATTCATCTGACCTGTTTTAGCCGCCTACTTCAGGAGTAGATGAAGCATGCTCTAGAGGGAGTATTGTTGCTCTTGATTTTAATGGAGTACAAATGAGGAACTGACACTTAGAGGTTGTCTGGGCTGGGTGAAGTGAAGCAGAACTCAGGACGGTGTAAGCGTCTCTAGTATGTCATCTGGTTCAACTTTTGGCTTACAGCAGTTTACCTTTTTTATAGTGAGTTTTTGCATGTGGCACTTTTCTCATCATATTTACTCCAGATTCTGGTCCCTGTGTTTTGACATCCAATAGATTTAACTACAGTTTTAGGGAACCGAGGCACTGTCTCATTGACTTGGTTGAGAACACAGCTTTGAATTCAGTTTATTGCTTGAATGCATCTTTTTATTTCAGGAAATGGAGTAAATAAGCTCCCTTGTAAAATGTGGTGTTAGTCAAGACAGAACTTGGCTTCTGCCTGGGGTACAAGCAGAAAACTACAGCATGGCTTTAGTGTTACTTGGGATGTTTCGTGCAGCTCTGGTTTGCACCTCTTCAAACAATATCGCGTACTGCACTCTTGTAGTGAGCATTTAGCAGTTCTGTTCTTTGTTTCCCTGATGCTTACCACATCCCTCGGGGTGTTCTTCTTCTTTAAGTTTACTTTGAATTCTCCTTGAAATATATTTCTAATGCAGTGCCTGTGATACTTGCACAGCCATCTGAAGACCACCTTTATGGGGGTACTCTAAGCACTACCACATCAATATTCTTGAGTTAATTTATCCTAACTGGTATTGTATGCCCCTATGTATTCACGCAGACTATTTATAAAAGCCCTCCCTGTATGGTGTGCCTTGTAGTTTGCCAGCGTTTTTGTGCTTTGGCTCTTTTTTGGATGTTTAATAGCACTTAAACCCACAGAAATGTCTGTACTGTGGTGTCAGCTTTCCAAGGGAAAGATTTATTTAAAAGTCCAAAGAGCTACCTGTTCCTGGCTAGTAAAAAATATCCAAATGATACCTGCCTGTCTGTTGGGATGCTGCAGAAGTTGTGGAGAGGATTGCAGGGGATTTAAGAAGGTTCTTGATATCGTAAACAGCTGAAACTTAAAAGTGGATATGTCAAAGTGTATGCTGAACTTCTCCGGGTCTGTGACTTACACTGACAATCTGTAACTGTATTTATTCTTTTAATCAATTAACTAATGAAGCTTGGATAGCTGGCATTTACCTGAAACCACTTGTTTTTCCTAAGTGTTTTGTTTAAAATGTCATCCTATACCAGCCTAGTTTCACTGGTCCAGTAGTTCCCAAACACTGAAAAAGAAATTCCCTTAAAGAAAATAATCCCTTTTCTCCTGTTGATATCATCTCATCAAAGTCTCACATTGTTGGTTCTTTGTGTAGAGTAACTGGGGATCTTGTCCATGTGGCACTACTTTATTCCTGTCCTGGGTCAGGCTTTTAGTTAAGTAACCAGTGAAATAACAAGGAATAATGAAAGCAAACAGCTTAAGTATGGAGCTTGAGCGTGGTTCATGTTTTCTCAAAAACTGGGCAGATGGGCACATGACATCCAGTTTACATTTTAAATCCTTTCTCACAAGGATAACTGTTAATTTTGTTTTAAAATTGAGCTCTGGGAGAAGAAATCCTTTCTTACTCCTGATGAAACTTTTGCATCTCATTACTCTGAGAGATGCTGCCGAGCTTTGAAAAGTGCACATGAATATCCTAAGCCAATAGTAACAACAACCGAGCCTCTGTTGAACTGGAGGCTACAATTACCTTTGTGTCCCAGGAGCTGATCTGTTCTCCCATGTTCTTGCTGGTTGCAGAGTGAATGAACATGGCTGTTTGCTGGGGCATTCTCCCAGCTGTCTTATCAAACATTAAGCAGATTAATATGTAAATAATTTTAATGTTACCGTGCTAATGTCTTCATCACCGCTATAAGACACTAGTTGCTGTCCCTTTAGTAAGAGCGGTGGTGGTTGTTCTTTTTGCTTAATTTGGAAATTAATTGAAAGCTCTTGCCAACTAAGACATGACAGAGAATGAACTTCACTGTGAAATTCAGCTATAATAAAACACATAATCTGTTTGATTTAGTTTTAAAGAAGGCAGTTTTTTAAAGCAGCTGGTTAAGTACACAGATGTTCCAGTTGAGGGCAATCCAATAGTAAAATGGCATAATGTGGCAACAAACTCTCATTTTAAAAGCTGACAAAAGAAATATTTAGTTAAGCACCATACCCTTAATTATAGCGGCAGATATTTTTCTTTCAGAAGCATGTGTTCAAAAGGTGCTGAACAACGGAGCGTTCTTTACAGCAGAAAATGAACTTCCTTAAGAAAGAGAAGATGCATTCGCTGGCTTGCTGGACTCAGTTCCTCACTGCGAGATTGCTGCCTGAGTCTTCAAGTGAAATGACAGTGGCTATGCAAAGAGGTTTTATTCATCTACAGACATAAGAAGGGTTGTGAAGTCATGTAAGAAAGCCAAAGGTAACATGCTTGTGTTAAAGTCCTGCTCCTCTAAAGGGACCAGCAGAGCTGAATTCTTAAGCTGGGATGGAGACCAGCTGTCTCGGTGAGACTTTTTGTGAAGACTGGCCTTTTGATTATGATATTTTACTCATCTTCATGAATTCCTGCCCAGTGAAGCATGGAAGCGTTGGGCTTTTTCTCCTCGCTGTGCAAGAGTAGGTCAACTTATGCAATTTCCTTGCACTTCATTTCTTTGAACTTGCACATTGCCCTCTCGGGACTGTGAAGTCCCCAGCCCTAGGGCCTGCCAGTTTTGGAAGCTTCTAAATGTCAAGTTTAATCTCAGTTCTCATTTTTAAAAATACAAAGCTCCTTGACTTTCTGCATGTAGAGAAAATTGAGTTATTCCCAGTAAGTGAAGTGTTTGTGCTGTTATGTTTCCGGGCGGAAGGTGGGAGAGGGAATGAGATGTAACTATTTCATATTCCTATAAAAAGAGGCATGGTGTCCAATTAAACCAGTTAAACAGTAATTTTCCTTCTTCTCATCACACTACACCTGCTTTGCACAGACCTGTTCTCTCTCCAGCATCAGGAGCTCTTTACAGCGTGACAGTTCAAAGACCGGGGCAGTTTTGCATTGCCTTGTTCCCAGCATGAGAGCTCCTCACAGAACACACGCAAGAGCCTGTGGGAAAAGGGAAGATTAGGGGCACCAGAGTAGTTGAACATCTGGGAGTAGAGTACAAAGGGCAATTGTGGGTATTTTCCCATTCCCTCTTCTGGCTGCCCAGTTTGAATCCATTACTGAAATAAGGACCAAGGAGTTTAGCCAGAAATAGAAGGTAGGTAGGTAAGAGGCATGAAAAGTTTAGTCTAGGACTTCTAAATCCTTTTGAAAGTAGGAAAGCACTCTGTCTTCTTCCATGGCCTCCCCTGTCTCAGCCTCCAAGGCTTCCTCCCTTGGTGTGGATCATTTCTTGCCTCTTCCTGAGCCTCGCCAGCTGTCAGTTCATTGCTTTTAGCCCCAGGTCTGTCATTTCTGCCTACCTTCCCTGCCCGTCAGCTATCTATTATTCACTTCAAAAGTGCTAGTAAGACCTTCTGTAGCTGCCAATGGGGATGTGGTTGCCTGTGTATGAGTAGACTGCTATCTGATGCTCCCTGGCAGTGTGGGGTTGTGGGGAGGCTATGAAACTCATCTGGACAGATAGCAGTCAACTAAGCACTATTTGTCCTTCTGCCATCCTTGTCTGTGAAACAATTTGTCTTTCCTACACTGATGGTGCGTCACCCAGTGTTGTTTCAATTAACTGGTCAAATTTGTAGAATGTATCATCACAGGGAACACCCCTGCATCTCAGATTATTGTAATCTTGCAGCCTTCTTGCTTGGGTTCGGAGGTGCTGATAAGAAGAGCCTTGTTCTCGCAGTGTTGTGTCTTGGCCCAGCCTTTGGAGAGCATGAGGCATGTATGGCACGTAGAACTCTTCTCTGAGTTTGAAGAACTAAGGTAGAAAGTACTGATCTCAGCAACTTCAGCATTTTAGTGCAAAACATATTGTTGGATTTATTCTAATTTCCATTCCTGTTACAGAGGCCTAGAGTCAGGATCGGTTTCAGAAAGGAGATGGTGTGATGCAGTGAGAGAACTGGGAGCAGGGCCTGGGGAGACCTGGGTTTGTTTCCTAGGTTTGTGCTAGCAGTGGGGTGACTTTGGGCAAAACAGATTCCCTGTCTGCAAAATGGGCATAGTAAGACTCCTGGGGTGTCAACCTGCTTAGGTTCAGACTCATCTTTAGAAAACAGCTTCTGCTTAGGTGTTTGTCTTTTGAATTGCCCATCCTGGACAGAGTAGCTTGTATATTTACATGTCAAATTGCTTTATAATGTGACTTCCCAGCAAGGCCTGTGGAAGGAGGTGAGGATATATAGGCTTTAACACATTCATTCAGATTTAACTACCTTTCCAGGAAAATATTTGAAAGTACTTTCTCTAGATAAGAGGTTTTCTATTGCTAGATGTCTTGAAAATGAATGTGCTACCTCAGGGCAAATGCAGTATATTCTCATTGCTCATAACACGGTTACTTTAAATCTTCTGCCTTTATTGAGAAAATTATTATCGTTATTGAGGATTCCTCCATTAGTCTATCAGGGAGGCTGTTAGAGAAGTAGATGAGTCATGTGAAGCCTTGTGTCTCTTGGTGCATGTTTGCAAACCTAATTTTAGTCAGTCTATCCTATGCTGCTCTGCCAAAATTAGATAACATTGTTACAGCTATGCGAGAATTTAAATCAAAAAGATTCTCCAGATAAATATAATTGGGAAAATTTGTTTCCTTTAGGTCTATTCAGTCATGGATTACAAATACATCCATCTTTTTTTTTTTTTTTAAAGGTACCTAAATTTCGGTTTCTAAGACTATTCTCAGAACCTTTGGCTTTAGCAGATTTTGTAGCAAGTCCTTAACTGTATACATCTAAATGTGTGTCTGACGTTTCCTGTGTGTCTTCCTGCTTGAACGTAATTGTTACTACTATTATACCATTGTGTTGTGCCTGCAAATGTCCTCATGAGGCACAGCAGCAGTTTAGATAAAGATTCCTTGACTTGCCAACAAATTGTCATGTTAACTGTTAATTTTTGAGATTTCACACTGCCTCCATTATATTTGTATTTAGTGCCTCTTACACTAATTCATTTAACCCCTTTGTCCTTGGGAAGTCCTCATTTTTTATATCCTGCTATTCTTGCTCTCCAGCTGATCAGTTGGCCTTCATGAACTCAGTGCTGGGTGAGAAGAGTTGGATTCATATCAGGTCATGGAACCCAGTCAAACAGAGAACTTGATTTCACACTTCCAAGCAAGTGCTTGGAGTTTGCGATAGCTTAGGGCAGTGCTTTGTAAAACTGAATTTAGCTAATGTACAAAGTTACTCTTCTGTTGGACAGTTTTGTTAACTTCGAGTCCTGCTCATGAACCCGATCTGAAGATTATGCAGCCCCGAGGACTGGTTGGTGAAGCTCACTGTGATGAGGTTAGGTGGTAAAGGTTGGCTAAGCACACTTGCCTATCCAGATCCTTGATGATATTTTGTATTTACTTTCGGAGATGTGCATCTGCCACAGTCCAACACTGTGAGTAAAGAAACACCCTGGAGATTTTGTTGCTGTGGTAGGTAAAATAAAGGAGCAAATGGGAGACAGACATAGGTCTCGAACTGAAGTGAATATGGACTGGGAGAGGAGCAAGACCTGGTGTCAAACATAAGCTAAACACATCCAAAAAGGGAGAAAGAAACCGATAGCCTTTGCAAATTGACTGTTAAATGCCAGATCTGATGCCACTGCAAGAGGGTTTTTGCAGTATTAGTTACTTCTGATTAGATTTGTGAGGTGTAGTAGATGACCACAGTCTATTTTAAACATCTATTCATATTCTTGCTCTAACTTGTTTTAGAGTTCTATGTGGATTATATTTGGTGTTGTGAGAACAGACTCACACAGTCTCTGTTCTTTCTTCTTGGAACTCATCCTGATTTGCCATGGCACTGTGCTCACAGGATCTCTTTGGCTCTTTGTCTAAAAAGGAACAGACGGAGTCTCTGAACTCATGTTTCCCTCCAAATTGTCATGTTGGATGGATGAACTAAACTCACAAAGCCTTTGCAAGATGAGACTTCTTGCTCCTCCCCTTTCCTCCCAAACACATCATCTGCCCACCAGCAGAGCAAGATGTGGAAGAGCAAGGTGTGGAAGCTCCCAACAGCAGTGAGTGAATGCAGTGGTTAAAGAGAAGAAACAAGACTGGCCTGTCTCCCTGCTGTGCAGCCTGCACAGGGAATGTGTGACTCATGCTTTGGACACCCATTTCACACTTCCCTGCAGCTGTGCCGCATCTCACGTGCCTACAGAGCTGTGTTGCAGGGCTCCTTGCAGCTTGGGATCCCACAGTTGCAGCTGGTCTGTGACCAGCTGTGCGGCATGGCTGGAGTGTGTGGTCATGGAGCAGGAGAAATGCTGGGGTGTGGTCTAGAAGGAGACTCCTGTACTGGAAAATCTTCCAAAAATGCCAAAGAGCATCATCTTATCTCACGGTCAAGGATGAATGTGGGATCTCATCCTCTGGGATAAGCAAGGAGCTGGGAAGGGATGCTGAAATCTCTTGCCCTTGGCCTTTTTGATCCTCCAGACCTGTGCTCTCTTATCCTGTGGGTTTTTCCCTTTCCTTCTGCTCCCAATGTCCTGCGATGTGCCGCAGAAGGGCAATGCCCTTGCTTTCATTGCACCTGTTGTCTGGGTAAACAGATTCACTGCTGTTGACATAGATCCACAAGCCCTACAGTCTGTTAGAATTTTCATTTAGATAAACAAGGCATATTTTTAGTTGTACGCAATGTTTGGCCATGGTAGCAGAGCTCTAGCAGGTGTCTTTAAGGCCTCTAGAAACAGCAGTCCCCAAGTGGAATATGTCATGGGCCGGCTGCTTAGCTAATGGAAGTTGGCCAGACTCCCCTGGATTTGACCCAGGACAATTACATTAACACAAAAGGAAAAAACCCCACTTGTTTTATTTCTAACAAGCCGTGTGTCCCCTTCTTTCTGTCTCTCAGCAATGTTCTGCACCCTCTTGCTGCATCTTTCCCCATCTCCCTTCCCCTGATCTTATCTCTCTTCCCTCCACACTGCGGGGAGCAAACCGACAGCATACCAGTTGCTTGGCTGGAGTAACTCAAGAACAATTTTGCTTTCTTGCCATGAGATAATCCCAGGAAGCAAATGCTGCCTTTGTTTTTGCAAAAGGCTGGTGGAAAACTTGCAAGAGGTGGGGGTACTTCTGTGACACACGTGTACAGCAGCTCAGTGCTGGGGCCAGAACTTTGTGCAGCAGAAGCATCAAGATGGCACTGCAGGACTCATCCTGGGAAGCTGGACTGCACGTGACACTATGAAGAGCTTGAGCAGCATGAGACCCTGGAGCAGATCTTTTGCAGGTCTAGTTCCTGGACTGCATGCACTGGCTGGGCACTTGCCTTCTGATGGCGAGAGTGAATCTCCATCTACAGGTCCTAATGAAGGGCCTCTTAGAGCTCATCCAGGCACTAGTTGCTGCTTAACTGTCTTGTGCATCCATCAGGGGTATTGCTGCAAGAAGGGTGTCTCGTGAGCCAGCAGAGAAGGCTTAGATGGGAGGGTATTGCCACTCTGGTGTCAGCTGAATTAAGAAATAAAAAGCAAAATGCTTTATTCTCAGGATTTTTTTAATTGGATTAAAAAAATGAGCAGACAGTTAAAGAAGACAGTTAAATGTGAAACAAACAGAGAAGGTAATGGAATTAACTGGGTATTAAAATTGATCTTGAATAGTGCATTTGTAATTATTTGTATTTATCCTGGTGTTTCTGTTAATGGGACTTTATTAATGGCATACTCAACAGGCTTGTTTAAAATGAAGACTTCGAGCAAATAGCACTATCTTTTATTTGAAAAGAACTCTGAAATGTGAAACACAGCTCAAAAAGCAGGCTTTAAAATAAATGTAAGCTGAGAAAGCCATTATTAGGTTATTCTCTGCCTCCAGTGGATCTGATTACCTGGCCATTGTTCTGAACAGTGTTTGAAAGAAGTGGGAGATGCGAGAGATGCTGTTTGTCCTTGAAGTCTTGGTACAGATGTTGAACTATTTCCATAGCTACATGTCAGTTCTTGGCTGAGCAGTTTCAGAAGTTGGGAGAAGGTTCTTCACTTGGTGCTTACTTAGAAGCAGCATCAGGTGGCAAATCATTAATGAAATCAGAAATTGGTACCTTTTTAAATGTGAATTGTGGAAAAAAATTAATATATAAGTCTCATTCTGAAACGAGAGAGAAAGCTTTTATCGAACATGTGCCATTGTTAAAAGTAAGTAATATGGAAATTCACCGGGGGTGGAAAACCAATACAAGAATTAAGACTAGGAGAAAGGTTTAGGGGGTGGGTTTTGCCTTTGATAACCCACAAATATATAAAGGTAATATATAAACTATATTTTATGTTCTTTAGTTTGAGATCCTTTTTCAGTGTGTGTCACAGCTCATTGCTTGGCTGGATAAAGGTTTTTGTTTGCTTGTTTTATATCTTTAAAAAATAATTGTTAAAATCTACCTTCACTTAAGAGTACTTTAGTCACTGCTACATGCTGGGTATTGAAGTGACAAAAAATGTCTACTCACAGAAAAGGAGAAGTCTGAAAGTAATTTGCGTTTGTGTGTTAAACCACGGTCGCCTCTTCCTGCACAAGTGTGGACCGTTCATTCCTGTTAGTTCACTTGTATCAGTTCAATAATGTGAATTCAAAATTTGGAAACAGAATAGAATAAGCATAAAGGTTTTGTTTTGTTTTGTTCTTTTCCTGGTGTTCTAATTGTGGATAAAAAATAAGCAAGGAGATCTGCTAGCTCTAAAACTGTGGAGGAGACCAAACTTAGAGTCTGTCAGTTCAGTGTGACAGCGGATGATACTTAATCTCTATTTTGTAATATTTTTGAAGTTAATTTTTAGATAGCACTGAGGGAGTTACATAAGCTTATTTTTGTATGCTGTGAATTAAAATTCAGATTTCCATCACTACACAGTGTGGCAAATCAAAACCAGAAAAAAAACAAACTATGAAATGCAAAATGTAGATCATTCACTTTTGCCTAAGTTAATGTAAAAATTAAAATTCTGAATAGAGGTATATTTAATCTGTGTAATTGCTTATTTCATGGAGATTCTGAATAATGTATTTTCCTAATCACCTAAGAAAGCACCAAGTTTCTTCTAAGCAGTAAGAATTTCCTTTGGGAAAACAACTTTAAAAAGCTCAAATGCAAACCAAAATGGAGATAGCGCAGGAAACTCTGTTTTAATTAATCTTGCTGATTTAAAGGATAATTAATATCGGTGTTACAAATCAACCCGTGCACTCATTGCCTTGGGGAGAACAACCCACCAGGCGCTTGTGGAGATGAAGGTTTGCTTGGGAGGAGCTGGGCAGGGGGAGGCAGGTGGTGCTGAGGCTGCAGCAGCCCCCTCACTGCACCTCTGTGGGAATTTCTCACTTCCAGGGAAGAGAGATGGTCAGGACAAAGATCTGTGGCACAGACCCAAGGCAGCTTCTGCAGTGGTTGTGAAATCATGCTCTTAAATCCCCTTATGGAGCCAGCCTTTGCTTTTATTAGCAAGGTCTTGAAGTATCCCAATTCGGAAAGCAACACTTAGTTTTTAGTTTAATTTGAAATAAAAGTTTTGTTATAGCCAAAAATGGTGGGTTTGATTAGCTTCGTCCAAAACAGTTCAATTTTCCTCTTTTCTGTAGTGGAAATAAAACACCCTTATGTGCTGATTTCTCCTTATGGTTGTTTATTGTAGTGGGGTGGCTTGTTCTGCTATCAAGTGCCATTAATCCCCAAGAAATACATCAGAGTTGCTGAATAAGCTTTTATTTGTCAAATTTGACTAGAGTTTAATCCTTAGCATTGCTAAAAAGGCTTTTCTTTTTATGGAGGTGCCTTCTTAGGAAATATAGTGTGCAGATGGTGAAAATTTAGAGGTTATGGTTGTCTCCTGTTTGTAAGTAACTTATCTTCCTTTCTCCTTCTGCCACATATAGTTGTCTCAGGCTTGGGGTGAGGTTTCCTATAAGATAGTGGTTTGTTTGAAAAGGTTGAGTGGAGGAGGAACAACACTGTAATCTGCATCTGAGCTTTGACCTGGTGGTCTGGAGCTCCTGGCTCTGATTCTGGCTTCACCACTCACCTGCATGGTGGCTTGGGGTGAGTTTTCTGGCATCACCAACTGGAAATAACTGCATGTAGGATTTGGTCTTGGGTGGTGTAGGCTGATGTCTCTGTGTAATGGAAATTTGGGCTTTCTGTGCAGGAAGACTTGCTTCAGAGCTGACAGGGAAACTGAAGAGAGTCATTAAAACAAAAAAAGTCCTCAGTAAAAAAAACATTCTAAGAACTACCACAAGCCACATAAGTTTCCTCCCATACTTCTTTACCTGCTCTTTCCAAGGAAAGACTGTAGTACATGAGCCAAGAGGCAAATAATTAAATGCATTTCCATCCTGAGAGCCTGAGAGATGTCAACAGAGAGGAGTACTGTTTGATGGACGGTGGTGCATATGGGAGGGAGGGAAGGATTCGCTTCTCTGTTCCATTCCCTGTTTCTGGAACGTGCTGAGAGTCATAGTGATGGTCCCAATTTTATTTAAACAAAGTTGAAAACTCGAGGGTGTGTGTGGCAGAAGTAGTTTGTTCCCAGTCAATGCAGCTCCAAAGGAAAAGCTCCAGAAGGTCATTGGGCACTTGAAGAGGCTTCCTATCCAGAAAGAGCTTGGTGGCGGTAGAGTCCCTGCTCCATTGGGAACATGGGGCATTCTGACAGTATTTGAGGCAACAGTAAAGTAAACCCATAGCCAAAGCAGCAAAGGAGTCCATACAGAGAGGACAGAATATATGAAAATACTAAGATTTCACAGGAGGAATTGGGTTTTTTTTGGTAGGGTTGTGTAAAGTTTTACTCTTTCCTTTGTAAAAATTAGTCATAATCTCTACAACAGCAACTTTTATCTGTTTAGGGCACACCTCATGATGATGTGGTTTTCTTTCTGGGTTTTTTATTTCTTGCTTTCATATATAAAATTTCTTCTTAAACAAACATAGCTTGATGGAAATGGTCAATGCCCCTGGGTTTGGAGGAGAGGCAAAGCCTTTCTGTTGACAGTAAGGTGAATGGGGTGCAGGTTCAGACACTGGATTTGGTGTGGAAGTGTGATGTGGCTGCAAAATGAATGTTTGAAATGGGCAAAAGGATCTGTGAGAAGAAGAGGTGGGTATAGTAAAGGCATACATGGGAATACCTTGCAAAATCCTCAGAAATGTCTCCGATGCAGACAGGAGATCTCTGTTGCTGGAAGGAGTTTGCCATCCAATTTAAAGACTGTTTATTCACTCTTTCTTGGAGACCACTACAAAGAAATAAAAAATTACACATCTGCTTCATCTTGTCCTGAAATTTGCCCTTCAATTTGCAAAAATAAAACAAGAACTGATGACTTTTCAATATGTATTGAATGTTTTACTATAATATAACATCTGCTGTGCCTAGAACAACTTGCAAAAATCTCCAGAAAATATAAATCATGTACTGTGAATAGGCAAATGATTCCTAAACAGTAGTGTGTGCTGAATAGCCTTTGTACCGTAGCAAATTGCCAAATCTGCAGTGAAATCTGGTAGATGAACAATGTATTGGTTTTGGCATTGCACCTGACTCTGGACATGGAAAGCAGGATCTTCCAGCTCTGTAGAGGCTGACACTGGAGGGGGTTCAACCACAGCATCTCAGTGAAACTGGAGGGCAGATTTCCGCTACAAAGCAGTGCTCATAACAAGCCAATTTGGCCTTCTCTCTAGTCCCTTCCTATTCTTTTTTAAAAGCAAAGCAGACTTTCAGGACTATTTGTTGAAAGGAGAATGTACCACTACTGCTAGCCTTGGTGGAAAAGACAAAATATCCTCTTATGATGGGAAGTGCACTGCAGCAATATCTACCAGCACCAAGATGAAAGAACAGAAACATAGCAGTGTGTCTTATTATGGGCTTCTAATTACTTTTTTTTTTTTCCTTTCCCCTGTCTGTTTCTAATTTTAAAATTGCAGTAAAGCATTATAGGGTGAATGGATCTTAAAAAGTAACTCATTATAATAGGGATGTCTATGTAAATCATGCTGTATCATAAGTGCCACTTTCTGTGTCTCTGTATGTCAGCAGAGCTGTTTCAGAACATATTTTCAGCTCTATCAGCCACAGTGGATATTTTAAAAAATGCTTTCCTATTATGTCATTCTGCTAGTGACTCAAAGAAAGAAAATGATAAGGCCAGCTTTCAAACTGATGCATAGTCTGTCTGCTTCAATAAAATCAATATGTTAGTCTCCACCTACTCTAGCCTGGGGTTATCTTTGTGAACTATGTATCAGAAGAACATTTTATCATTACAAGCATTTGAAAATTATTCTTTAAAATTACTAGTCTGTTTTCTCTTAAACATGCATTCAGTAAAATATTCTCAACATTTCTTTCCTCTAAAAAGTTAATGGCTATTAATTGTGAGAGAAATGCGTTTAATTTTTTTTTCTCCAGTGACACGATTTCATCTGTACTATGGCCCACATAATTTCTGATCTTAATTACAATGACATTCCTGAGTTACACCCAAGATAAATTTATCTTGATGTACGCTGGGTTATTTATCCATGGAAATACAGGGGAGGGGAGCAAACTCCTCCTGCTGCTGTGGCTGTGTGCATGCTAGAAAATCTGCTGGCAGCAAATGCAGCACGTGGCGAAAAGTTAGTTGCCCTGATTCTGTCTTTTCCAGAAAGTCAGAGATGAAGGCGGCCCCGAATCCCCTGAGCGGGCAGTGCCGACCGTGAGGCACGTGGGTGCATGCCGCTCGCTCATGACGCTGGATGCAGCACGCAGCGCTCCCCGCAGAGCACCAGCCAGCCCTCTTTGTAACGTCAGCATCTCACAGAACAGATTTTGCACTGAGCTGAACAGTATTTCAGTGGAAACGCAACTCTTCACAAGAGACCTTTGATGCTACGCTAAAGGTCATCTCCGCTATCGCTCTTCACCCTTTCTGTGGCCCAGCATTATGAAAACCAGCTGCACTGATGCTGCGGCCAGGCAGGCAGAGAACCACACTATGTAGTTATAGGGATGGAAACGTATGTTTGCACCTCTAGTGCTGAGGTGTTAACTTCAGAGCTGCTCACGTGCCGTATCTTCATCCAGTGAATGGACAAAAATTGCCAACTTGTTTCTCTGCTTCCCTCAGCAATTGCTCGGTGTGGATTTTTTTATTTCTTTCTCCAGCAATGGTCTGTAACCTTGAATTGTGCTAATAACACACATCAGATTGATGGTCATGCCACATAGGGTGGGTAGCAGGGGTGGCTTAGTGCAGCCAGCATCCTCCTCATGGAGATTACAGCCATCAATTTCCATCTGCTGTGAGCATCTACGTGATTCCTGGGTATAGAAATGTCAGTTGGTTCCCAAGGCTGAGCGGGTTTCCATTTGGCAACCATCCCTCCATCCCCAGCATCCATGCTATAAAGATATCATCAGCAGGTAATTTGCTTTGGCCCAATAATATATGAGCCTGTAGTTACTTATTTTCGTCTACTGCATTAGATTGGTACCCAAGCTGGTACCTTTTGAGGCTTTATGGATGCCTTATAACTTTCAGTCCAATAGTACAGTCACCTCCTTTGCTGGCTGATTGGAAGTTTTATTATTCGGTATTGGGTTTTCAGAAAAAAAAATTAAAGCTTCCAACCTTAATTAAATATGGTGTGAGCCAAACCTAGAATTTCAGGAGGACAGTGGGAGAAGCAGATCCATTTGCAGATCAGTAGGCTCATAGCCTCAGCAGCTGTGAAGCAACAGCCCTTCTCAGCATGACAGGCTCAGCACATGCCAAATTCATTGCCCAACTTTGGAGACCTCTTGAAAACTTCACCCGCATGTTGCTCTCACCCTGCATCCCATCTGGCAGCCCTGGTCCCTTTTCCTCAACCCCGTTTGCTGGTGGCTCTGCTCAGGCAGACACCAAACCCCAGCAGCAGGCTGTGAGTGTCTAATTCTGCTGAAACACTGGCTTCCAGTAGCATCCTTTACACAGCCCTCTCCATCACCAGGGGCACAGTCCCCCACTAACACTGGAAGTTGAGAGAGCTCACAGATTTCCCAGTTGAAATCCTAAAACCTGTGCTGGTGTTAGGGGGAAGCTGTGGTCTGCACCAGCTGCTCTGGACAAAAAACTGGATCTAAGAACCTTAAAAATTGTTTCTTCCTCTGAATTCCCCCCCACCTTCTTCCTACTTAGCTGCAGATGCAGTCTCCCTTTATATGTGGTCCCTACTTCATCACTGATCTGGTCTAAAAGTATACACAGTAGAGTTGCTGTCTTGAGACACTAATCTGAATTTTAATATGGATATCTATCAGGGAAGACCTATTACCAGGTTAAAGAGGAAGCTGGGGAGCCTGGCAGGGAAGGGAATGCCCTGGATGAAGCAGCTGGGGACTCTGGAGTTGAGGCTGATCCCTCCGTGAAGCATCAGACCCCATAGGCTGCAGGTGCATCTCTGGTGCAGCCAGCAAACCCCTGTGCTCAGGAGCTTCCAGGTGAACCTTGCAAGTGCTTTTCAAGCACTCATTCTTAGCATGTTTCTAAACAGTGCCTGTGATTACTCCAGAAACCACAACACTTGGAGGAAGAAGAAAGGCGTAATAAAACCAAATGTGTGTGTTAACAGTAATTCACAGCAGGCTCTGTGGCTGAGCTGCCAGCTGCTGTAGTCTGCAGTGGTTGCATTTAGCCAAGTGTAAAAGCAGGAGCAGTACTGGCTCCGGAGGCACCTGCTGCTCCCTCCTATTGTCTGGAGAAACAAATTGCTTTATAGTAACGCCTAGAAATCCTGTGCCAGGCACACGCTAAACAAATGAAAAGGAAAGAAAGTACAAATTTGTACAATGAATTTGCAAAACTTTTCCACTGGTATATCAGGCTTTTGGGCCTCCCATTAATAGAGGGCCTGATTCCTCCCTGTCTTCTTCCAGGTGGCGGTTTGTTGCTGCAGGGACTATGTAAAGCACTATTATCTCAGCTGCTGTTTTATAACGCTTGACTTGTGCAAGTCCTAATGGCAATACTGGAAAACAGCATTTATTTCTTTTTACCCTGGTATGTTCTAGATCCATCAGGAGTTGCAAATATTCTAGGATAAATATAGTTTGTTCCTTTGCTTGCTCTGAGCCTGCTGTGGCAAAGCCACTTTCCTCCTAAAAAAAAAACAACAGGAGGATGTGGTGGAAAGGAAGAGACATCTCTTATGCTGTGACAAATCTGACTGGTGACCTGTGGGAGATGGGTCTAGGACTTTGAATGCCACCATAAAGCTGTTTAAATGTCCTAACAGAACCATGAATTATGGTGTTACATGGGCCAATTCTGTCCTCTCACAGACTGCTCCCTGGAAATGCTCAGAGAAGGTGTTTACACCATCCTTAGTTTCTCTATTGAGATGTTCATCTACAGTCTTCCACACAAATCTTGTCTCTGTTGGCACCAAATCAATTGTTGCTTTTGGGCCCTCCTCCAAAGACACAGTCTCAGCTCTGTTCTTCATGAGACCTTTCTGTGTGAGCAGATAGGACTGCATGGACAACAGCGTGAGCTTCACATTTCTGAACTCATCCTCATCTCCCCTTTGATGCTGATGTACCTGTCACGTCACCCACCTCCGCTCCCTTCTCTTGCCCAGTCAGTACTGACTGCAAACCATCTGCTGTGGCCTCATGTCTTGTTGCTGCTGTGTGTACGTTTACCATTTTTTCTGCCGTTTGCTGCATCTGCCTGTTGTGCCCCAGTTTATGCTTAAATGGTCTTATTTTTGGAGCAGGGAATTTCAGGGAATGGAAGGGCATATTCTTCTGAATAAGAAAAAATCCTCCCAAGATCAATGGGTTTCTATCAGTATAAAATTAATCTGAGGGAACAGAATTTCCTTCCTTCCTCTGCATTCTTCTTTTTCCCAAAGGTATTGTAAACAGCAAAACTGCTTCTGGAAAGCACCGTCTTGAGGTAGAAATGGCTTTCTGCAGCTACTTACAATTACAGTGGAGATCAATAGGGAATAGCAGCACTTGTGCAGTGAAGAGAGAATGACAGGAACTTAACTTTCCTCCTCCCCCGCTGTGATGTGTAGTGTACTGGGGCCCTGGTTCCTTGTATTCTTTATATATGACTGTCATTTCAGGCTTGACTTTTCTTGGTTATCAACAAATGAGGTACAGATTTTGCTGTACTGAAGCAACCCAAAACTTTGCCCCTCTTCAAAAGGGGTGTCTCCTTGTAATCTACCCTTCAAGCATGTTTGCAGGATCATAGATTCCTTTGCGATACCATGTTTTAAGATTGTCTCATTTACCTTTCATATATATAAGTCTGTGTGCTGTGTTTGGAGCTGTATATGGAAACAGATGAGCTTCATGTGCAGTCTCAGAGCAATGCTGGTCACATGGGATGCGTGCAGAGGAAAGTGGAACAGTCTTAAAAAGCTAGGAAAAAACTTAAAGCATTAGTAAAAGAATGAGAGGCAATTGGTACAATCCACATATAAACAAAATAGATACCATTTTAAAGATCTTTTTTCTTATTTTTTTTAAGCTTGGACAGCATGGTGCCTACCAGGCTAAATTGTTTTCTTCAGAAGTCACTGACAGTAGTGATCGCATTGCAGTGGTTTTGAAGGCTGGACTGAACACTGAGATAAATAAGAGTCACATTTTTGGTTTGTGCGTTATCGTACTTCTCTGATTCAACATAATGATTCAATTATCCACTTAGAGAAATTAATTACAAAACAGGCTCTAAAAGTGCCCAGGATGGGTTGTCTCAAGCCAGCAGCATGTTGTGGGCTGTGATGAGTGATGCCGAGCCTCTCTTCACCTCTGCGCCTGTAGAAGACCTTTCCTCCTGTCAGTCTGTTGTGCTTAATATTCAGCTTTGCCTTGGGTAAAAGTGGGCTTGAGAACATCACATGCTGGGGAAAAAATCTGAGGGGGGGTTGGAGCTAATTGAGCTGCAGCATTAAAGGCTCTCTGTCATTCTAGGGTACTTGGGCGCTGCACAGAGAGGATTTACTGCAGGGATTTTGATCTGTAAAACGTGAAGTGCCTGTCGGTAGCAATGGTGCGGCTCATGTCAAGGAAATATGATGCAATAGATCAGAGTTAAATTAAAACTCACTTCATGTATTTATAAATGGGAAAAGGTGTCTGTTTTCATGCTTAAGTGAACTTGACACATGCGAATGTATGAATCTCAGTCTCTGGTGGTTGTTATTATTTTAATAGTAACTGAAAAAAACAGAGAGTATGAATTGCTTGTGTTTCTTCTGGCAAAACTGGATTGCATACAATCTGGATGGAAATACTATACTCAGCAGAATAAAACTGATTCATGTATTAACTGGTGATCTTTCAGCATTAACACTGACTGAAGTTGGGGTTGTTTTTTGATATATTTTTTTCTGATTTGAGGATTGTTTCTTGTTATCAGCAAAAGAATTTAAGCACTGAATTGATTATTTTAATATTTAAAGGCTGCATCGTGCATCGCCATGAATGCTGTGATCTTTAGAGGCACTGACAGCTTTCCCTCTGGCTATTAACATGTCTGCTTTATACAACACAAATGTCAACATCACTACTCCTCTAATTAGAGCAGTAGGTCAAACAGCGTCTTTGTCTGTACAGGAACCTGAGCCATTAGCCATGTTAAGAAGAAGCCCCTTTGTGAACCTTGTTTTATTTTTTTAAGGTTTGTTTTATCCTGTGACAACCTACAAGTGCTGTTTTTCAGGGTGGGGCATTTTTGCTTACTGCAGAAAGGGAAATACATAGAAGAGATTTGCCCTCATGCAGAAAGGGAAATACATAGAAGAGATTTGCCCTCAGCCCTGAGCTGCCAAGCAAACCTTCCCCAGCACCCCCATCTCCCTGCAGGTCTGACCTGCATCAGAGGGGTGAATTGATTTAGGTTTGTTCAAACACAAGAAATGTGTGTTCCTAGAGACAGTTTACATGATAATAGTACTCTAGAAAATAAACTTATGAAGGTCGAGAAATATAGCACTATTCCTTAAAACTTTTTCCTGTTAACTGATGCAAAGCAAAATTGCCGCGATCATCCTTGTTTGGGTAATCTACTGGAGGCACCAGTTTGGTTTTGCCTTTTCTGATTTTTAATAAGTAGAATTTAGCATCATTTCTATAATGATAAATCTTCCATTTAAGACCAAGAAACCAGTGGTGCCCATCTTGAATATCTGAAATATATTTACAGTTTATCCCATTTGTTTTTCTGACCATGTCTTTGATTGCTTCTCTTTCAATGCACTACACATCTTGCTAACTGAAATTACCTGTAGCATTATAGACAGAGATTGAATATCGTTTAAAATTAGACATGAGGTTCAGCAATTTTTATTTTTAAATAATTTTAAAATATTTTAAAATAGATCCTTTTAAAAATATTTTTTTAAATAACATATTTATTTGTGTGATCTTGTTTTTTGATGACTAAATAGTTGGTGAGTCTCTGGTAGAAATTCTCAGATTTCGGAACTGCAGAGTAGTAGTCACATGAGTTAATACAGGCATGAGCTGCTGTATACACTTTAATCCTGCTCGTTTTTTCTCTGGCAGGAGAGTGCCAGCAGAAGACAGGAGGTCACAACCACTTTTCATCCTTAAAAAAAGCAGGTGATGGCAAGGCCCGGTGGTACCCACCTCAGGCCTGTCACAGACCAAAAGAGCCTGTATAGAAACCAAAACATAGAAAACCATGTGTATCAGCAGGTTTTATTCCCATTTTCAAAGTGTTGTCTACCTAACTCTAAGTGGCAGTGGAAGTGAGAGGCTGAGAGCAATGAGGCATACAGCACACCAATTAATAGCTGTTGTTTTATTCTGTTTGCCCTTTTCTTTTGTTCTGGGGTAGGCAGGATGAGTCCTGAAGGGTAAAACGCCTCTATCCAGAAAATATATGGGGGAGGGATGGAAAAACAGATAAATGATGAGGAGTCCACCAGCTACGTAACACCAAGCTGGAAGCTGGAAACCATTCCCTATGCAGGCTACCATAACCTAAAGAGTGAGGCACGGAAGTTTTGTTTTCACACATTACATATTTCAGATGAGCGTTCCCCAAATCCGTAGTCTGATTTTTAGCTGTGGTTGTATTATTGAGTAAATAAGGACCATTGTCTAGGTGTTAGAAGCCAGTCAGCCTAAGCAGAAAGAGATGAGACAGGCAAGGAATGCAGAAATATTGAAGAGAAAAGGCTCATGGCAAAAAATGCAGACAGTACTTAGGAAAATGGTTCTTTGAAACTAATGCTCCCTAACCCAGTTCTGCAGCCTGTCATGGGAACACAAGCAGGGCTTGAATAGGGGTCTTGGAGGTCAGTGGTTTATCCATTAAGCTGTAACTGCCTAAACTCAGTGTGCAGCCCAAGAGACAATTCAGAGCTTTATCTGATTTGTATTCTGTTTGCACTCTGGGGAGTTGGTGTCAGCAAACCGAATAACGCTGTAACGTTGCTCAGCTGATAACACACCAATTATGAAATTCACTGTGAGAGATCCTGTGATTAACTGGTTGCAAGTTTCTGCATAAGTTTTGATTTTGATCAGCTCTTCAGGGTGTAGAGGGAAGCCAGCAGAGATATAGGGGATGAGGCTGAAGGTTATGGCAATTTATTAAGTCTTTCAAAAGACTTGTTGTTGTTTTTGGTTTTTGTTTGTTTGTTTTAAATTATCAATTTAATCATAATACAGCTCTGGACGCTGATTCCCATATTCTCATTGGTGTTGGGAAATACTGGTTGCTGCATCTGAAAGAGAAATTTGCCTTTTGATCCCACCTGGCTGTGGCTGTCAGCATTACTGGAGAGGCTGGGCTGCCTTCACACCAGCCATGTGGAAGAAGCACTGTGGGTGGTTTGTCACTCCTTTGTAGAGACCTTCCACCACCTCATCTCAGCCTCCTCAATTTGTTATCTTGAGAGGTGGTGGAGCTTTAGAAAGTGATCAGGCTTGGAAAGGCATTAGTAGGAAAGGAATTACAAGGTACTTTGGAAACCTTCTCCATTCTCTGTATCCGGCTGTCCTTACCATAATTTGTTGACTTGTGAGTGATTTTTGGTTCACTTTTTATTTTTTTTTCCAAAACATTCTATCAGTTATGTAAAAGAACAGTTCTAAATATGTCAGTGCTGTTGTAATAAGACCAGGGTGCTATTATGAAAAGCATGTCTTGACATCTTAAGATGTTGAACACTCCCAGTCTATATAATGGCTGAAGGGCTAAACTTTCGTGTTAAACTTCAGGTGGGTTATCTCTTGACAAGTGGGTTATCTCTTGACAAGTCAGTCTGAAGTGTTGACTAAAACCCTACATGTTTTAGGCAGTAAAAAAATGCCGGAGCACTAGAAAGTTATACTTTTTCTTTAGAAAAAGTCTGTAATTCCCAATAAGGAGGGGACAAAATGGGGAATAGAGGAACTATAAAGAACTTTCACCCTTATGAAGTTTAACTGTATTTGCTACTACTTACCAAGTGTAGATTTGAATTCAAAGGAATTTATATGGTCTTTTTCTACAGGTCAGCATCAAGGAATAACTGAGTCTTCCATTTGTCATGGTTATTCAAAGATGATTTAGTTCTTTATTCTTCTTAATCAGTATTAATTTGAGGAAAACTCATTCCATTCCGCCTCTTTTGAGTCGTTATAGCTTGCCAGATCAGCAGAAGGACTTTAAGTTTCTAGTATACAGTTTTGGAAATTTTACTGAAAATTGCTTTGCTGTACATTTTTTTTTTCTTTTCTTTTTTTTCACCACAGCAGTTTTCCAGTAATGATACATTTCAGTCTGCTGGACACTGTGACTCAGTAAAAATATAGGATTCTGCTTCAGAAAATCTTGACATTTTAGTAGACCTGCTTCCTTTTGAAACTCAGACAAGAGTCTGTATTGTTTTGTCATCTCCTTGTGCAATGGTCTCCAAAGTGACGTGTGCATGAGACAAACCACTGGGGTATGGAAAGAAGGTTGTAGAACTTCAGTAGTACATATATACAATTTATAGATTGGGGTGAACAGTCAAAAAGTTTGGAGACCATTGTTTTAGTGACTTTTTGGCTCATCTGCTAGAAACATGGAAGAATCTTTGTTATCTCTGAGTTGTGAAAATTGCCACAAACTGCAGGAACATGTTCTCCATATTGTGGACACAATATAATTTCATGGCAACTCCAAAACCTGTGACATGGCCTGTGAGACTGATTATGATAATTCTACATTCTGGCCCAAATACATCCTTTCTGATCAGTTTCCAGCCTTTTTGTGCCTTCAAGTTTTGTTGTTCATAAGATTTAATGAAATTAGCGACAGGCTATGTGTAGCCAAAATGCCTAAATATAGCACTGGAACTGCTTTTAACAGTAAGTTTAGTCCTGGATACTATTGCATATAAACATCAGAGCACTGGAACAAGCTGCCCACAGAGGTTGTGGAATCTCCTTCTCTGGAGACATTCAAAACCCACCTGGTCACATTCCTGTGCGATCTGCTCTGCGTGAGCCTGCTTTAGCAGGTGGGTTGGACTAGATGATCTCCAGAGGTGCCTTCCAACCCCAACCATTCTGTGATTCTGTGACTCTGTGATCAGCGGTGAATTGATACTGTATTTGACAAGAGCCTGAAGCTAACTGTAAAAGGGACGGTGCATGCCATTGCAGAGGCTTTGGCTGTTGTTGGCTGGAGATGGAGGAGTTGGTGAGGGCACTGATGAAGGTGAGCAGTGATTCTTTGGGATGCTCTCACTACCAACCTCTCTTTAGTTTGTGTTCCTAAGGAAATAAGGCTTCCTAAGGAAATAGGTTGCTTCACTTTTCTGTCTATCACATCTTTTTCTGTCTTTCTACCACCTTCCCAGTATTTGACCAGCAGACTCAAAAGTTTCAGCCTAGTTTGACAGAGGAATAGAAGTCACTGGTTTGTGAGACTCACCAAGTGGATGGAGAGGAGAGTGATTCAGACCGTATCCCTTCCTGAGACAAAGGCAGCACACGGTCTGGTTGACCAGCTGCTCACTGCCAACATGCACATGTTGTGTAGGTGACTTATAATCAGACAAGTAACTCCTGGGAAGTGGTGCTATATGGTGTCTCTGCATGATGGGAACATCACAGGGGACATATCAAAGTCCCCCAACATCAGTTTAGAAGAGGTAAGGAAGGTTGCTAGAGGAAAAAGGGTACAAATCTCAGGAAAGCAAGAATACTTCTGCCAGTATTGTAAATATCTTTCCTCTTCAGTGTCCTGTGCATTGCAGACAATGTGCAGCTTTGATTTAGAAAAACACATAGTAATTTTGCAAAATCCCAAACATCGCACGTAAACAAGTCTGGTGCACAAATGTTCTCAGGGATCCTGTTTCGATTTTGGCACTTATCAAATATTTTTATCTGCCAGGCAATGGGGACAAATCTTTGCCAAGAAATAATGGAAGGAGGGAAGGAGGAGGAAAGCAAGGGGCTGCCAGGATAATTTTTGTTTTGTTAAGTACTGTAAGTAGTTTTGGACAAAGGATTTGATTACTGCATATCTCTATTCGCTAGCTCTCCTGGAGTTTATTTTTACTAAAATAATCTGAAAATTATTATTCTTCGGGACACCCCCTCCCCCACACTGATTACAGCATGTTAGTATACAGATTTTTGAGTACATTTAGTTTACATTTGGTGCTGTTTTATGTCCATCTTGAAGAGGGCTGTATGTTTTCCATGGTGGGAAAATACAAATTATCAGACCTGCAATGTTCACTTTTTATCAGAATTAAAATACTTAATCTAATACAGACTATGACTCAGTTGTATAGACTGTTGTTTGTGCCCAGGTGTAATTTGTTATTCTTCCTACCTAAAGTCTATCTGCAAGTATTGAGGCCACATTCATTGCCCACCACCATCAGTGCAGACACTGGATTTAAGATGAGGCTCTAATAGCCCAGTATTATTTACCTTGTTTTACGGCCTGACCAAGTTTCTGCTGCAGCTGAAAATGCTAATGGGAGTTTTTCCACCAGTTTCAGCAAGAATGGACCAGGTTTTGAGTCATGCAAAACTAGATGAGCATCTTGGTAAATGTTGTAAGGGATTATTGTAAAAGTTGCTACTTACTTGCTGTAAGACATGAAAAAATGGGCAGGAATACTGACACTGCCATTTTTACGGGAAAGAGCTTCCCTGTGTGTCTGCTCCACAGTGTGTTATATGGTAATGAAAGATTTGGTGAGCTGACAGGAAGAACTGCTGACCATACCCGTTCTACCTCCAGGGATCCTTCTGCAAGTTGAAGTTTCTGTGTGTCCACATACCAACTATTATTTCCAACTTGTCCTGTTCTGAGAAGCGCAAATATAATGAACAAATGTAAAAACAAGGCCAGGCATTCTTCCTCTTGGTGTTTACCTGGAGTCTAGTCCACTTACAACCTCAACAAATGCCATACTAGCACATCTCTCTTCCCCAAGCAGTATTGCTCACCAGCTTTTAAAGCCATCCTGTTCAACACAGCCCTCACTTTGCTATTGTGCTGTGGGCTCTGACTTTCAAGGGATGGTGCTGCTGTCTTGAAAAGTGCTTCCCAATGAATATCAAGTGTTTTCAGTTTGTCAACCTGAACATCAGGCAGGCACATGCCTTTAGAGAACTGCAAGTAATAAAAATACAGTTAAATGTAATTTCTGATTTTTTTTTTGTCAGCTTCTTCCCTGCCAATCTGTTAAGGTGGTTTTACATGCTTTCTCTTCAGTCCAGCATCCCTTACATGAGAAAACCTTTCCTTATCTTCACACCTGCTAGGCTGTACTTCACCCATCCATGTGCCTCTGAAAAGCTTCATACAAAAACACTTCCAATGGGTTATAGTGCCCACAACATGCTGTAGAGGTGTCTCATGATGCAGGTATCTCATCTGCTCCATAAAACATGAGGTTTGAATTATGTTACTTAGTCGTGAGTAGCATTAAATAACAGAGGTTTGTACTAGAAATAAACAAATGTTAGTTTTGAGCAGGAAGCTCCTAATCTCTCTGTGAGACTATGTTAAAGCTGATGTTTCTTGTTTCAAAATGAAAACTCAAAAATTTATGTGACCACCCCATAAATTAGAAGCTACGAAAAGTAATGTATGCATTAAAATGCCCACTGCCTACAGCTGCTGAAACCGCTTGTGATAATCTGTTTACTAAAGTCTAAGGAAAAATGCAAGCTGGAGGAGAGAACACATCTGCTGTGGAGCAGTGTTGGGCGATAGCATATGCTTGGTGACATAAATATGAAATTGTTTTTCAGCTTATATCCCAAGTGAGTTTATATTGACACTTAGACCATTGCTAATGGCTCTTTAGATCAAGGTCATTAATTTGCTTTAACATTAAAAAAGTCATGTGGGAAAGCTAAATACACCTCTTAAAATCTGCAGGATAGAAGAAGGTTTGAAAGTCTATACTTTCCAATTCTCAGCCTCTGGAAAAGACAGGCAATGATAAAGCTTGTCTGAGGCTACTGATGGGAGCAGTAACCTCTCTGCTGCTGGAGCAGGTGTGGGTGCTGGGGTTCCGTGAGCATGGAGGTGCCTTCTGCCTGCAGCAGGGAGATGCCTGTGCTGGTGGCTGCAGTGAGATTGCGGACGTGAAGATACGGTCTTTTGTACCACTGGCTGCCATGAAACGACATGGAAGTGTTTTATTCATAAGGACTGTAAAATGTCCCAGGCATTTGGGAGTCTTAAGTACTTTCATACTTTCAGGGCAACTTTTTCTGGCAAACTTTGATCATATTGAATACATTTACCATTATATCGTAACACTCCATTTGTTATAAATGTGCTGATTTGCGGATGTGCAATTAGCTGATGCAAGCAAAAAAGCATTATAGATATCCTGTGTATGAAGTGGCAGTTTATTTCTCTCCATATGGTCTATAACTTGTTCCATGCTGCTTAACGTGGGGTCTGGGCTTACTGCCCATTGCTCATCACAATTTATAGAGGGGAAAATTGAAGGCAACCACAGAGTTAATTCTTTGCAATACAGTTATTTCCTCAATGCAATACCTAAGCTGTTTGCATCAGCCACACTAGACAGTCTCCTTGAAAGCAGGTGAGTCCTGACTGTTCCCTCTGTGGAGTGAGGGGGCGGAGATGAAATCATCTTAGGAGAGAACACTGCAGGAATTGAGAGTCAGATCTGTACCAAGGGTTAAGTCTTGTCTCTTTTAAGTCCATGGCAAAATGTCCTCGGACATCAGCAGTGCATCCTAGGATTGCATCCTAAATTAATAGTCTCAAGAAGACTCTCGTTTATAAAATATGCTCAATGCAGGAACAATTGTTTTGCTGTCAAAGTGGCAGTTTAGCACCTTAGCTCATTGCACATTTATAACTCTCGTGATATTAAATAGGTATATTCTACTCTCCAGTGTCTTTCTTGGTCATTTAAAATGAGTGAAAAGCATGAAAAAAAGAGAATTGAGAGAGCAATAGCATATATTAACATTCGGGGTTAAACTTTCTGAGGACAAGGCATTAGTTTTGTCTCATCAGCATGTTTAGCAGTTGCAAATCTCAGTGTATGAGGAATGTCTTACATTCAAAGACTATTAACAGCTGTGAAATTAGTTTTGCGAATCTGCTGCATATTTTATATGCTGTTATGTAGCATTTGTGCATATATTCATATAATTGTCTTGTAGTTTATGAAATTGTGTACAGTTTCATTGTGAACTTTCAGATTTCTTAATCATGAGGTCATTAAATGGAAGACATTACCATATGCAAATTTTGAATTTTGTGCAATATAACAAGATGCCTTTTGGGATTAACATTGAATCTAATCCAACATATATATATATATCTAAAAAGTTATTTGGAAGCTGTAAAATATGTGCTTATTAAGAAAAAAAAAGTTTTAATCGTGTCTGCCTCCAAATAGCTCTTAGATGGTTACAGTTTTATTTTTGCATTATGATTGTAATAGTCTTTTTAGAGTATGCACAACGCATTTTACAGTGTATAATTTCATTCTTAAAAATTAACTGGGTTTTGTATTTGGAGATGAGTCATTTTGAGGCTGAGACACCCTTCTGCATTCAGTCTGTAGCTCTAAGGTTTGAAAGTATGTAATGTTATTGTCTTATACAAATCATCTTTCATCTGGTAATGAAACTTTCCAAAAGAAAGTGAATACAGTACTTAGACATTTTTGGAACATGAAAAGCTAGTACATGGCTAGCAGACGTGCTGCTTGGAAACCTATGGGAATAATGGGAATATTCACATAACTGGAACTAAAGCCTCTCTTCTGTGCTCAGGAATCCTGATCTTCTCACACAGATCTTAACACATGACTGAAATAATCTGTTTATCCAGCATATGGTCCTTTGTGAGGACTGGATAGAAATCAGCTACTGAGTCTTAGTTGTCATTTGTCCCAGAGTGCTGTTTCCTTCTAAAGTGCTCCCTTTCTAGTCTGGGGCAGCAGAGGCATTTTAGCAATGCAAAAGGGTGATTAGAGGCACTTCTGCTGGAATGTATGCTGTAGTGCTTAATGAAATTAATTTGGCTTATGACGAGGGCGCTGAGGGGCAGTGCTGGCCTTTGTCCCACTCACTGTCACCATTTCCTGGCATGACACTGGATGTGACAGTAGTGACCTGCTCTCTGCTGTGCTGTGGGCTCGCTCAGTGCTCGCAGGAGTTGAGGGGAGGCTGAGAGTTTTCAGATGTGCTTAAAGGCATTTGTGTCCAGGAGAACCAAATCTTTAAAACCAGATTATTCTAGCTGAGGAGCTAGCTGATATTATTGTAGCTGAAATTTGTGTGTAAGGAGAATCATATCTGCTTGGTTTAGCAGGAAGACTATTCTGACAACTAAGTGCTGTCTCCTTCCCCCTAAATCAGTGACTGCATCTGTCCCAAACACATGCTATCAGAGAAATAAAAAGGCTGCTCAGAGCTTTCCTTAGACCATCACCTTGCATCCCTCTGCCTAGAACAGTTGAACCAGAGTGGCTCATCTGAGCAGCTAGTGGTTCAAGTCTCTGATTATTTGCAGATGCATTTTTCAGGTTACATCATTCTTTTCTAATACATGCAGTAAGGTACCGTTTACAAGGACAAGCTCTACAATAATATTCTGAGCAGTGTATGAGCTAGACAGAGGAACTGCCACTTGACTCCAAATGAAGTCAACTTTTAAATTCATGAAAAGCAGGAGTTTTTGAATGAAACAAGGCAGTGCCCAAAATCCACTCAGATCTCAAAGCAGAAATGCGTAATATCAGGAAAATGCAGCCAAACTGAAATCCCAGCAAAGCGATAATAAAATGTTTCATTAAACAGGAAAAAAAAAAAATAAAAGAAAGCCAACAGAAAAAAGGTTTGCTTAAATGTCAGTGAGAACTTACTGTATTTCTTTTTGGTTTTAAACTTCCCCCATCAGTTGAAAACCAAAACCCTTCAGTCATACAGAGATTTGCTGCAGAGGAATCAGAAACTGCAGCTGAACAAGTGATGCCCTAGCAGCCGTCAGATCGACTAGATTTTGACATCCATTTTTTTGCTAGGTGCCATTTCACCTCTAGTTTCTGCAGGTCTTTCAGTTGGAGCATGAAAGTGATCTTTTGTAACAGGAAAACCGCTGAACGTGAAAAGCACTCTGCTCCTCTGCTCGGGTTGAGTGGTGTTTGTCACCCATGGTCCCCAACAGAAACTACACTGAAGTGTTTATGTAGCTGGTGTGCTTGCCAAATCCAGCCTATTTCTTACACTCCTCTCTTATTGCTACATTAAACAGGAATCTAAGGTTATTCACATGTATGCTGCACTCTGAAACCACTGAGAGGATGTGAGAGATGGTGTGACCTCCTGAAGAGTGGTCTCCTCAGGGCTCTGCAGGTTTTGCTCTCACTAGTGGAGACCTCAGAGCCCCCAGTGCTGACTCCCAGAGAAAGCCCGTGTGCAGCTGCGCACTGCCTCCGTGGTGAAATCATGGGTCCTTGCTTAATTTCCAGCAGGTCTTCAAGAGCTGAGTGGCTCTGCCATTCGTGGAGTGTTTTGGGAGGTTACCTGGGTGCCATGGCTGCTCCAGGTTGAGTTTGGGCAGATAGGCAAAAAGGATCGAAGTAGGTGAGAAATATGAGGTTTTGTGCAAGAGTTTAGGGGAAGGAGGTTCTTCATTTGCATTGCAGTTTAGGGAACAGGAATCAGATTAGGTAACACATCCGTTCCTGATTTCCTGGTTTGTGTAATACCCAGGTGGGCACAAAGTAGCTCAGCAAAATGCTGCAGTGACACATAAGTGGGTGCGAACCCTCCTTCCCCCTTCCACATGCTGATCCTGCACTGCCTTCCTGGCATCACATTGTGGGGTGGCTCAATTAATGTCATAGGAGAAGTATTTTCTGAAGCAACATGTTAAAAAGTGCTCTTAAGGCACAGGAGGTAAGGTCATCAGGCAGGGAATGCTCATGATGACCCAGGGAGAGGCAGCTGGATTTCTGACCATCCAGTGGGTTTCTTCTGCAGTTTGCATTTTATATTTGCACGGTCCAGGTTTGTGTAATCACAGGTAATGTTTTTAGACACATTAGGAGAACTTGTGAGCCCACTGACAAAAAAACCCCTAAGATAATTTCGTGTGAAAACGGAAAGAAACCCCCAGCTTTCTCTACTTGCAATCAGAACGTAGCAGGGTCCATCCAGTTCCCCCTGTTCTGTTCTCCTACCATTAGTTCTTCCTCTGTTGTTAATCTTCTCATGCCATAATGCACCCCTGCCTTGAGGCAAACCTGTGAAGATTAGACATCTTTTGCAGTGTTTACATCCATGTGTACAACTTTGCCAAACCAAGGAATGGGGAGAAAAGAAGGATGATCTGTCTCAAGGGCCTGCCCCTCTGGGAGGCAGCCTTTCCAAACCACTGCAGTTTTACCCCAGGTGAGGTAGCACTTAAGTATTAATTTGCTGTCTTGCTCTCCAGGACCTCCACTCCTTTTGCTCCAATATTTTCAGTTTTTATTCCTAAATTTGCAAAGTTTCTATTTGTGTCAATAGGCCATCTTGCTGCTATAGCCAAATGGCAGTGCTCAATTAATGGAGGGTCAAAGCAGGCAAACGAGAGCCTGCAGAGATAACAAAGGAGGGAGAAGCATTACTGCAGAGAAAAAACAGGCTCCCTGTTAATGGGAACATGGATGCATGCAAACAGGTATGTTGGCAGCTCATGGCAGGTGGAAATAAAGGCTTTAGTCTTTCAGGAGTCTCCTGCATGCACAGCGTGGTCAAGGAGGCTTAGTTTTGCAAAGCACACTGATTAAAAAATAGATGGTACACAGAACAAACTGTCTGAAAGGCAGTAGTGGATTGCACGTTTTCTACAGGACAAGCCATGAGATGAGGTATCCTTGTCCTTATGGCTGTGATCTCCGCAGTGGTTACTCCAAGACAAATCCCATATGTGATTTGTGAGAGGCTTAGCATGGGGCAGGCAGGAGTGCAGGGGAGAGGTGATGAAGTCTCATCTTTGCTGTCTCCAGGTACCAGCTGGCTGAGCACCTGCCTGCTGCTGAGCCAAACAGGGGCTCCCCAAGGTACTGGTGATGGAGATAGGGCAGGCATTGCTTACATACCCCGTGGAGCAAATTTTGTCTCACTTTTTAAACGTTGGAGATTTCTCCCATGTCCTTCTATAAGCTACTTAATCGATTAGTTACCTTCTGTGAAGATGCATTTCTTAGTTCATGCATTTATGGTGATGCCTCAAGTAGGATGACAGAGAGCAACAAAAAAACCCTTTTGCTCTGGCTGGACCCTGAGTTAGCAAAGTGTAAGGCAGCTCCCATCCAAAGGCTGTATTGCCATGGTAAATGAGAGACTGTGTAGGAGCCTGGGCAGGGAGGTGTGCCAGTTCAAGCTTTGGGCAGGAGCTGGCCCTCGGCAGCTGTGGGCCATGCCAGGTTAATGGCAAGGCAGGACGGGCACCCCCAGTATCAACGGGGCCCCAGGGTTTGGTTCTGCAGCATGCAAATGCCCATGTCATAAATGAATAATAGCAATTTTTTCTGCATCTGAGGTTTGTTTGCTTTTGCTTTTTCTTGGACAGTGAACCTGTGCCTTGAGAAAATGAGCAAAATGTCTTTAATATCCATGCCACCAATGAGGCAAAGGTAGTGCATCTAATCTTAATCTATATTGTTTGGACTTTCGTTCAGTAAATCAGCTAAAAGAAAGAATACATTTCTTCTTTAAAGTCCCTTCCCCGCCCCTGCCGTACAAGTGCTACTTCCTGCCCTTCTGCTCTCTCGGTAGCGCTTCCCTTTCCTGTTTTGGTTATAAGTCTTCATAGGGACTCCTGGCTTGTCTCCCTGCCAAAGTTATCTTCTCCTCTGCAATCAGGTGCAGGAGCCTATTTGGGTTTAAGCACAGGTGCTGGATTTGAGTGTATAATCCTGTGGGGTTGCCTGACCAGGTCATCCTCCATGGCAGGCACGTAAGTACCTGGGGACCGTGCAGGATGGCAGGAAATTTGTTGACCGGGGGTAATGTGACTGGGTGGGAAGGACAGCGTGTGTTGTCATAAATGCAGAAGGTCTGCGCTTTTGTTATAGCCTCGAAAGATAATTTATAATTATATAAAATGGTAATTAAGCTTTTATGGCAATGTGGCATTAATATGCATCCCCTGGTAGTTAGGGAGAGGCTGTCTTGACAGAGCGAGCCTCCTTCATTCCTGGTCTGCCTCCGTCTGCGCCAGGGGAATTGTCACAGGTTTATTTGCATTTCTTCTGGGATTGAAGGGAAACCAAGGCAAAGCAATGCCAGCTTTCATGAAAGACCTTGATGCTGATTTCCTGTGTTCACTTAAGAGCCTGCCACTCCTGATTATTAGTTATGACCATGATTTTTCAAAGCCTTTGTTTAAGGTATTGTTCTCCTGAAATACGGGCATGGCTGGCCCATGAGCGAGAGCCCTCAGTCAGGTTTTTTCGCTTGACAGTTCAGTTCAGGGTATTGCACAATGTGTATTTTACAAGATTACTTACTTCTTGTTTTTATTTCTGTAATTTAAGGGTGAAGGGAAATGGTTTGTATTAATAGCAAGCTCATCTAGTCAAGTTGCTTTTTTACTGTTTTTGAATAATTGGGTTCATAGTGTTTCCCCGGGCCATTTACTTAATTTATTTTTAGGAACTTCTAAATATTTACTTGATACTTATTTTTAGGAACTTCCAAAGTATATCCTCATGGTGGTATACAAAATCTCAAAGTGAACCACACTTCACTGCAGAAAGAAATGTGGCCTGAATTAAAGCATTGGAGTTTCTCCATTAGGAGACACCAGTGACCCAACCTTGTTGGAGCAGGTGGAAGCTGAAGGGAAAGTTTTGTGGAGCACGGCATGGCGCTGGGAGTCTGGCTGCTTGGCAGCAGCACTTTTCTGAATCACTGCGCTTCCTCTCTGAAGTACCTTTTGCAAAGCAGCTATCTTAAAGTATTTTTTTTTTGAGATGTTGAGATACCGATGACTGGAGTTCCCTGTAGAATCAATTACGCTTCAGCTTGCAAAACCTACCAGGAAAGTGATGGGTTGAAATTAACTGCACAGAGTAATTTCAAAATCTCAGCAATATAAGCTAAGCAGATGGGCTGGCTCACAAGGGCATCAACCTGCGGCCACTCCACTGGCCCTAAGTTTCCGCTGATGGACAGATGTGTAATTTAAGTGCCGTGGTGGAAACCAAGAGGTCAGGGTTCTCACAGACTTTCTCTGGTGCTGCTGAGGACTGAGGTGCTCTGGACTGGCAGTCAGGCCCAGGTGGAACGCCTCTTCTGCTGCATTATCATTTTGCATACATTATTTGTTTTTTGTATTTCTACTCACTTCTCTCATGCTCAAGAGCACTGAGGGGTGACAGAAAGTTATGGAAGTTTCTCTGCTCATGCTGGGATTGCGTGCGTATTCACAAATTTAGCAACTAATCTCCCAAAGTCCTGGTTTAGTGTGAGACCTGGATGCCTCATAAGCTGTCTCTTTTTTGGTTACCAGCTGAAGTGTCTGTAACGGATGTCTCCGACTGGTACTGGACATGGCAGTTCCCACTGGGGATGCCAGTGTAATCAGGGAGATTTCAAAATGAATGTCTCATTGCTAGCAGAAAGAAGAGTAGCTCTTAAATAATCTTCCTTCTGGAGGTGGACCTATGTTCATCTTACTCATGTTCTGTGTACCAGTATTTCCATTTCCTGCTGTGTAAAATATGTATTTATCTTGCAGGTGTGTCATGACTTTGTTTAACAGTGTCAGTCTTTTTGAGAACTGTTTATGCAGGAGGCTTTGTATATGCACTATTTTATTGTAATTATTTAATATTAAACTGTTTAGATGCTGGAGTTTAACAGTGGAGAAAGGTGATGGCCAGGCACCTGTGGCAGATGCTCAGTGCAAAAGGCTCATCTCCTGCTGGCGATGCAGCCACAGCCCAGCGCCGAAAGCAGGTCTTCCATGTGTACATGCAAGCTGAGCCAGAGGCCAAAAAACAGCAGCTCCTCTGGAAACTGGGCTTTGCTTCAGGCTGACTGAGGCAAGGGTTGCACTGGCAGAGAGGTCTCTCTGCACAGGCAGGCAACCAGGAGTGCAAATTGGGGACTTCTGGCCACTCGGTCCATGGATTGGTGTTTCAAGGTGTCCCACGACATGGGACTGAGAAAAGCAAATGGAGATGGCGTGTGTGGCGCCTCTGTATTATATGTGAAACCGTGACTGCTGTTTTTCTAAATGTCTGCTGGAAAATATTTGGATGTCTGTGTGTCCTTGAGGATTGAAAACTCCTATCTGGGTGTAAAATCCCTATGGATTTCCTCTGTCCTTTAGTGTGATCAGCGGCAAAATGCTCGTTTCACTATGAGGTTTTGCTGCGTTGCTGAGGAAATAAGTTCTTCAGTGCTCTGGGACAGAGAAAGGGTGAACGATGGTGACAGCAACTGTCCTGCAAGTTGGGTTGCAGAGGGAAGTGGAATTTGAGAAAGGAGGTCCCAAAAGGAGTCACAAGCCTGGCTGACATTGTGTTGGAGAAGTGAGGCTCCAAAAGAGAAATGGGGTCATGAGCAAAGCTGGTGGTGAATCTCGGATGGGAAGGCTGGAGAGCTGCTGTGCTAGTTTTGGCAAGTTTTATTTGTAAAGAGCTCGTATCCCAGATATGATCTTTATGAGCCCAGATGACCTGACTGACTTATGTTCAGAGTGTCTCTCAGGTGTTTTGTTCGGTAAATCCTTTTGTCAAAGAGAAATGTCCATGTCTTTCTGTAAAGTTTACTACTGGAACACTTTCCCTGCAACCCAGTCATTATTATTTTTTTTGTAGTGAAAACAATTAAAATGTTTAGTAAATTAGTCCATTAGAATTTGCAGTACACATAAAATGCTGCAGGAACATGACTTGAAGCTTGCTAATTTTGAGGTTAACGCAGATACTTACGACACAGACCACACATCTCTCTATGCAGGATTTTGTATTTGTTTGCTGTTTAAGCTGACATTGAGAGAATTCTGTCAGATTCTTAAATCAGCATCAGCATCTATTTCTTGCGTGTCAGGTTTAACCACACAACTGTGACTTTCGGTAGGCAGACTCAGTAGACAAGTAGAGCAACACGTGTTAAATGGCTTGAGTTATCTCGCACATTCTGTGTCTTGGGGTTTTGTTCCCACGTAGAAAGAGCCTTGGGCAAAGTAATATTAACGCTTTCTGGCACCAGTAAGAATGGTTAGATCAGTCAAAAATTATTTTTAATTATTATTCATTTAAAGGGGAGGAAATGGATGGGAATGGCAATAAAAAAATAAGGTAAATGTACGTAAAAGTAGCTGTTTGCATTTCCTAAGAGTACCAGAAGACAGCTTGTGTGAAGGTGACAGAATCGTGAGCAGCTTGAAAGAAGGTAGATCTATAATAGATTCAAACCATGATTTCTATCAGGGAAGCTTTCAGAGTTCATGCTGAGTGAATTTCTGCCTCAAGGAAACAGTTGTGTCTGTAAATACAAAGGACAGTGAAAGTCTCCTGGTCCAGCTGGCATGCTGGAGCAGAGCCCACAGAATTAGATGGTTCAACCCTAAAGTCGGTTAGTTGCCCTCATTTGTTATACCTTTTGTGAGCATGATTTGGTGACTCTCCAAAAGCAGTACAAAATTGCCATGGCTCTAGGAGAAGAGTCTTTTAAGAAGTCTTTTAAACCTCACCCGCTGGTGCTGGAAGGGGATCAGGGGTAGGGCTGGGATAACCCTGAGCCATGGCAGGATCTGGTTTGGGTCACTGCTCACAGGTGGGCTCAGCACCTTGGTACTGTGCTCTGCAAAAGTTTTATTCCTAAGTAGAGAAAATTAGGTCAATGAAGGAGCAGTGCAGCTTGGCATCTTGGCTTTTTCAAGTCTGGGACAGGAGAGAAAAGCCTTGGAGACCCTTCAGAGCCTCTCTACCAAAGCCTTACCTCCAAACATGACAATTTGCTCCCTTTTTTCTGTTTATTCTCTGTGCCAGGTCTTTTGTGGTTCCGTCCTGAGCTTTTTGCTTATATATTTGGATAACCCACTGGTCTAGGCAGGGTGAAGCAGGAGGACTTTTCTTCAATCTGTGGCTCCTCCACTCCCAACCGCCACAGTAATTTCTGTCATTTCATTTCCCTGTGTGTTTCCTCCTCCTATGTAATTACTTGCAGGCAGCCAGGTAATATCAAGCAGCCCCATTAAGCCTAATGTTATAATTCACAAAAAATGCAGATATTCCCCCCAAGACTTCCAGGGTTATCTTTCCAATGCTCTTCGTGGCTCTCTTTTTTTTTTTTTTTTTTTTTGGCTACGAGACCTTGATAATCATAAATTTACTAAAAGCCAGGAAGAAAGGACTGCATTTTTCAAGTTCTGCACAGATGGAAGGGGAGAGACGTTTATGGATGAAGCCACCTTTATTGCAGCACTGTCTCAAAGTGCAGCTGCATTGCTACCCTCAGTTGCTCCCCCCAATGCATTAGTCTCTGTACCTTAACTGGTACCTATAAGCTCATTTGGGGCTGGAAGAGCTTCTGACACTGTTGCTAGCAAACCAAGGAGGGTACAGCAAATCTGTTGGGCTGGCCCAAGCACGCCATGCAGCCCAGGCACTGTGCTTGGCTGCCCACCCTTACTGTGGCTGGGCAAGAAGTGTCAAAGTTGACTCTTTTGAGAAGGCTTGACTCCAAATTAGCTAATCTGCTGATCTGTGAAGACGAATCGTAAAAAATAGAGATGGCAGATAGTGGGTCAAAATTACTTACAGAAAATGAAGCAAACAGTCTTTCCTGCAAACATACTTTTATTTTTTTTAATTTATAGTTTTGTAATATTGAAATAATATTCTATACATCTCAATGGTGACTGCTGGATTTTAGCTACCAGCTGTAAATGAAGGATTTCTCAGTGCACTCTGCTTCTGTCAGATACTAAGTTAAGCAGATTTAGGCAAACAAGCTGTCCTGGTGCAGAATTTTGCCATCCCACAAATGCAAAGCACTGAGGAGAAAATGTTCTCAGAATAGAGAGGGGGGAATATTAGGATTTGGATGTAAAGTGGTCTCCAGGAAGAATCCCTTCCCCTCCACATATAAATAAGGTGTCTCAAATCTGCCACAGAGCACACAGCAGCACATTGGAGTAGATGCTATGCACAGATGTGAACAATGCTATAATCGAGACCCCTCCATAATGCATTTTTTTTCTTTTTTGCAAGTAATTGCCTATGATGGAAACCCAAGTCGATAAGCCTGACGACTTGCATGTTAATGTAACATAAAAAAATCAGTAAGGGAAGTAATAATACTTGGAAAGGTATGTGAAACTTGATGAATCTTCTCTTACACATATCCATTTTTCAGTGACTGTCATGTATTCTTAGGAAAAAGGGCAAGTTCTAGAAGCTACACTCATGAGTTTCTGGATAAATACTGATATCTGCCAGACTTTTCTCATGGAGGAGGAATATGACTGCACAATAGTGTGACTAAACCCCATATTTATTATTATTGTTATTAACCCCCTGTTATGTGTAGTTGACGGAAGTATTAATGGTGAACTGCCTCAAAAATAACAGAAAATTTTGCTGGAGCTTTGTGAAACCAACGTTGCTTGATTTACTTTTAAAGTGATGGACTCCACAGAGGGTAATAGAGGTGTTCTCACTGACCTTTATATGAGGAACATTTTATTGAGTGTATTTAGGGAAGCCCCTTAAAGCAGTAGTGGGAGAGTTGTGCTTTTTGTGGACAGGACGAGTAAAGAAACTTCAGGCATAAAGAGTTACACCTCCATTTAGGGTGAGACAGCAAGCCTGCAATCTGTCCCTGGGGGCACTTTAGGTTTTGAAAGATTGATGAAGTGCTTTGCAGGAAAGGATTCCCCTTGTGCTGCACTTGTTTTATGTTCCTTTCTGTTATTTCACTGGAGGCCACATAACAGGCTTAATCCTGTTTCCATTTAAATGAATGATGAAAAACTTCCATTGACTGCAGGCAGAGCAGGGATTGAGCTTGATGTGTTGCCTTATGTTACAGTAACAATTGGTTGTCATGCATTAAATATTGCTCCTGGGGTCTATATCTGTATTTCAATCAGGAGGTTGCAGAGGGGTTCTTTGCTACAGTTTTCAGTGGCAGCAAGGTCTGAAGGCAAAGTTGCTGTGTCCACTGGAACCTGGCTATGGCATTAGGAATAACACCACGGTAAGGCTCTCATGTCTATATGGTTAGCTTGTAAGTAAGGATAATTTAATTATTTTTGAATAATTAAGGAGCCCATGACACTTGTGGGCTCCAAAATTCACCTGAGATGGAGACAACATTGAGCTTCAGACTTGCTCTGATGAAATCAGTGCCATGCTCTTGCTTAGTTTAGTACAACAAGGCTTCTAGCGACCAGCAAGGCCTGGGGAGAGGGACCTGGTGTTGTCATGTTGGCTGAGTATGACTTTCCTGGAGACCGCAGGCTGGCTGGGCAGGGGTTGCTGTGACCCCAGGCAGCTGATCCTCCCCCACCTCCGGAGCTGGAGGTGGCACAAGACACCTGGTAGCACGGGCAGGTGGGCACCATCCAGCCAACAGGACCACATCAGAGCTTATTTTTAGCCATTCTGCTTCCACATCAAAAAGCCAATGCAGTGTACTTGCCTTTTCGCTGGTGCGTTTCTGTCCCATCCTCCCCATCTGTGAATCTGAGGCAGAGCGATTGTCCCCAGGCAGGCCAGGAGGATGCAGGCAATGCCGCCGCTGCTGCCAGTCTGCGGCTCTCGCACCAGTTGGAGGATTAGGCAGGCTGGGGTGAGCTCAAATCCCTCAGCTGCTCGTGTCAGATATGGAGAAGCTGCCACAAGACATCAGCTTACCTTGAAAAAGGGATGGAGAGGTATTTGCTGGGTAAGTACATCAGCAAAGCCGCAGCTGTTCTCCAGGTATCTCACATAACAAAGCAACAGCAACTAGTGGATGAGCTTGGTTTTATAAGTTCTGAAGAATGTAAATAAAATATTGTTTAGTCTTTCTGATTTGAATATATTGCTCCAGTAACAGAATCTAGCTGTTTCTGTCATTGCTCCCTCTGTAAATGCTGTGAAGAGTTTTCAGGCTCACCCCACAGCCTTGATGAGGTCTGTGGGCTACCTGGAGGCTGTGTAAAGTGAGTGGGGAAGCAAGCCAGCATCACTAGGATTTAGTCTACAATGGGAATGCACCTGCCTTTGAAATCTTTTTGAGACTCACAAATCAGAAAAGGTTGAAAATTGCTGCTGTAATCTGTCCTGTTCCTCTTAATATTTACAGTAACGTGCTCCCTTTTGTTAGAATTATGACAGTGATGGGTCCAGGTGGGTTTGGGTTGGCAGCAGGTGGTATAATTTACAAGTGGTGTAATTTGGACTGGTGACAGTGCAGGAATATGGTTTAGCACCACCCAGGAGCTTCTCCTTCACTTGTTGGTGTATGTCGAGGGTTAAGATTGCGGGGTGACAATAAAACCCTGGCAGATGTATTGTTAACCCCCTCTTCCCCCCACACTTCCCCCTCCCTCTCCCCCTTTTTCACTAAGGAGAGGCGATTGGAAGGAAAAGAAGCACAGAGTGAAGAGAGTTGGAAAAAATTAAAGATGTTTTACTAATGCTACTAATAAGAATAGAGAAAATAATACAAAATATACAAAACCAATCTTGAAAGTCTCAGCAACTGCAGAGCTGGCACCCAAAGTCCTGGATTAGACTCTGCAGCCAACCGGAGCTGGATTCAGTCTGTCACTAGGCCTCAGTTCGCAGGGATGACTAGCAAGGTCCTCTCCTAAGGTCGGCCATAAGCAGCAGGGAAAAGGGAAAAGCAACACGAGATCCTCGTGATCTCCCACTTATATATGAAGTATTCACGTGAATGGAATGTTATACCCAGTTGGTCAGTTTCTTGGTCTCTTTCTTCTCGTCGCCCCTCTCGCGAGATGTCCATCTGTGCTTATCATTAAGTTTGCATTCCATTGATAGGTTTACCAAAACATGTGTCTGGTGCTCCAGGAAAATGCAGTTAATATGAAGGCTTTAGCTGACAGACAAAATTCACTGAAAGAGAAACTTGTTTTTAACAAAACCAGGACAGTGTACTAGTGATGTATTACTGAGGCAAAACCAAAACCAAGCAGTACATGCAAGAGAGGGAAAAAAGGGGTTTGTGTGCAAAGTGGATTATCACTTGATATTGCATTGCAGAAAATTATTTAATATGATTTGGGCCAAGGAAGGGAGGTATATATCAATATGTATAAGTCTAAAGTTAATAGGATGAGCATGAACATAAGATCTTTGCAGTAAAGAAATACGAACCGTTTTATGTAGGCCTAATGTCCACTATTTACTTGTTGAAAATCCCTGTTACATTTGAAGCTCTCAAAACTCCAAACTTTGAAGGATTAGTTTTCTTCTTTGTATAAGGAAACCTTATTTCTTCTGATATAAGAAAAGTGGCTGGAAAGCCAGGATGGCAGGAAGTGAAATCCTGATCTGTATTGACATGTCAGCTCAACAGTATTTGTCAGTGGCATTTTTTGCACATGAAAGGTGTATTTTTGCATTAATCAAGTAAGTGTATATTAGTCACAAATATGCAAGCAGGAGGTAAAGAACTGATGCATTTCTATGAATCTACAGAAGAAAAATAGTTATTAATGCTGTACAAAACAATGACTATGTATTTTAACACTGAAATGGAGACATTCATGGGTTCCCTTTTCCCACTTTCTTTGCTACTAGGATGAAGGAAAAAAGAGTTCATCTATGTTTTGTACCATGTATTCTAGGACTTCTAAGTGCGTCAGTAGGGCTGAGTATTAGGCATCAGCTGGATTAATGTAATTGATTTTTTCAGTTTACCTAATGTGGCTTTTCGTTCAAGGTCTGCTTGCTTCCAGTTTTAAATGTGTAACTCTGCTATGGATATCACGTTTATTTTGTCCATAAGCTGTAAAATATTGGTAAGTTTTCATGCAAATGTGAAAGGCTTCACTTGCCAATAGGTGCATAAAATAAGTGGAGCATTCATACTGTTGGACAGTTTTCATAACGTTTGTGTGATACTAACTATTCCTTGGGGCCTAATATTTTTATAGAAAACAGATTATCAGTTCCAAACAGCAGCATACGGAAGGATTTTTTAAGTCTATGAACACATACATGCCAGCTTTAATTTAACAGGCAGATTGCATTCAAAGGATTAGCAAATCTCTTATAAAACATATGTTGTAAGTAGTTCTGATGATTTCTGTTGGTTTATTTTCCTTGAAATATTTTCAGTAGTAGGCAGCAAATTCCCTGTTTTCTTAATTCCTGATTTTGTTGTTTTTGCTCTCCAGCGAACAGAGTATTTGCCAAGCCCGGGCTTCAGTTATGGTCTATGACGATACCAGTAAGAAATGGGTGCCAATCAAACCTGGACAGCAGGGATTCAGCAGAATCAATATCTACCACAACACGGCCACAAACACCTTCAGGGTAGTTGGAGTTAAACTGCAAGATCAACAAGTGAGTAACTGTATCAAGTTTCCTGTAAATTAACCTTTGATCTCTTTTGATACCATCAGTTCTATACTTAATGCAGTCTAGCAACATTTCCTGCTCCCTGCGAGGTGCCTACGAATTTGCTTACTCCAGTCATTCGGATTTTGTATAAGTTTTTGTGCAGAGAATGTATCATAATTCATTACTGCTTATTTGCAAACAGAACTTTTGGTAAATTTCTGAGATATTTTAATGTTACTTGTCCCCCCCTCCATTTTTCCTTGTGAAATTAGTCTTATTTCATTCTGCAGGTTTTGCTTTCAGCTCCACCTAAATTACTTTTTCCTCATTTTTAGCACTACTTATAAAAAAGAGAAATAAATAAATTGTTCTGCACTGCCATCTCATACAGCATGATTGTGACATTGCTGTGATAGGTAATTAGTTCCTTGTAATGCGTTTTAATATCCTAGGTGCACACTGTGATCTGATTTACAGCAGCCTAAGGCCGCAGGACCTCCTTGGGTATTAAAGGAGTTATATGGGATTTAGATAATCAGAACTGGGATCAGACCCTCCTCGGGCACTAGTCCCAGCAGCCTAGCTGGTGGGTGTGCCGGGGGGTGCATGCCATCCATAGCTACATGTCCTGTTTAGACCCTAAATAACAAAAACATACTTGGGTGTAGTAGCGGTGTTATACCATAGTGTCCTTTGCATTTTAGAGCAGAGATTTTGGAGTCGGGGTCTCCCTCTGTGTGTTGGCGTGGGGTGGGTGCGGCGGTGGCAGCCCAGCCTGCCCAGTTGCCCACCTCCCACCTCACCCTGTGCCCTTAGAAAAAAGCAGGTGACTTTCTGTTGATTCAGAGACTGGCGTTGCCTCCTGGGAAGGTGTCATGAGCAATACAGCCAGTGTGAGATGGGCAGGGGCAGGACAAGCCAGGCAGGAGCTGGGGCACCAGCACCTCTCAGCTGCCACCAGTGTTAAATGGACCAGTCTGCTCATGGAAATGCACATGATGTCCCTCAGCCTTCAGCTGTAATGATGCTCGGGGCAACTGGAGAATCTAGGCAGGTTGCTTACTGAAGTGTTAAAGAAGCAGCAGAATAGAAATGAAAAGAAGAAGCAGAATAGAAATGGGTGGGGGTTTTAGAACATTGGTTTTCAGCTCCTTGTAGTGCACTTTTGAAACATTTGCCATATCTTTTGCCACTGTTTTTATCCTTCTCAGTAGAACAAAGGCAAGATATTAATATAGTTCAATTTCAAAAATGAAAAAAAAAATTGAAAATAAATGAAATATAGTGGTTTGTTAGTCAGTCGTAAAGGCCAGTGTTGCTTTATAGAATCATGGAATCACAGAATCATTTCAGTTGTCAGAGACCCTCAGGATCATGGAGTCCAACCATGCTAGCTGTTTATTTTACATAGCCAGGAGAACATAAATGATTTTCATGTGACTACAACCAAAGATGCATCTGAGTAGCTGGTCTAAAACAAGCAAAAGTCATAAAGTCTACATGTACATGAAAGGAAAACTATGTACCACAGGTCTGTCTTAATCAGAGAATACAATTCAAAGAGTAGAACAAGTTAAAAGGTCAAATATTGATCTGTACTTTAAACATGTTTTGCATCAACTGTAACATTTTATTTGTTTGCAAATGTTCCTACTTATGAAGAAGCTGCATGTCATCTAAAAATCATCTCAACTCAGAAGGAAACAGAAGAATATATTTTTCTAGAGTGTAAAGACTAAAATTTCTCCTTCAAACAAACAAAAAATATGGGTTACCTTAGTCACTTAAAACTGTCTAAACTATTTGCCTGAAATATTATTACAAAAGTTTGGTATTATGAATAAAGGAAATTCAAGACAGTGTAGCATAGTAGTATTAAAAGGAACATTCTTAAAGTATCAAGATTCAGATTTAGTATATTTTATATGAGTCTCACATGGAGGCATAAGCTTGCTAGGCTTGCTAAGTATTTGCATTTAACAAGAACAAAGATGAATTTCAGTTAAAATAATTCTCTGTGCAAGCCATTTCATTCTTGCTCCCAGGTTGTGCTAAATCACACTGAAGGCAAGGTTTCAGTAAAAGCTGCTGCTTTGCCAGGAAAGCCATATTTTTCAGAAAGGACCAATCTTCAGCTAATGTGTGATTTGGCATATAACAAAGCTAATGAAGCTGCACAGATTTCCAAGAGTTGAGAAGCTAGTTTAAGATACGTAACACAACAATATCACAGAGGAACAATTTTAAGTTTGATTACGTACTGTTTGGCAAGGCACAGACTAGAGTAATCTTCATTATTTCACCCTTGCCTGTTTCAAATGTTTCACTTTTAATTTTTGTTGTTTTATATTACACCTCTAATAATCTCTCATTTTAATTTGCATCACCTTTTTTTTTTTTTTTTAACATGTCTTCTTGTGTAAGCTCCTTTTATTGTCTTTTTCTAGTTGCCTTTCTGTTCTCTAGCCCTTTTTTGGTGCCTGTGTTTGAGTTTGTGATACTGTCCTCCCATTCTGCTCACTTTATCTGTGTTTATCTTCTTCTCTAGCAGACGGTGTCTAAAAAATTCACCGCAAAGAAATATGGTTTTTAGAGTGGCAGAGCTCCAGCGTCATTCTCACCACCGGGAAGTGGTCACCAGCCTCTTGTTCTCCTTTTGTCTCTGAGTGACGTGCTCATCACCTGCTTGCGTGCAGCAGCAGTGTGAGATGACGGACCAGCAGCCCATGAATTCCCCTTTCTGCTCTGCCCACACGTGCACATTTGCATGAACTCATGCTGGTGTGAGCAGTACTCTTCAGAAAACCAGCAGTACACTTTTGAAGCTTTTGAAGTAGCCACAGAGGCCAGAACTGGTTTGAAGCCAGGGGCAGATCAGTGTTACAATCGCTTGATGTCATGAGCTTTGATGTTTCCTTGCAGCCTTCCATTTTCTCGTAGCCCAACAGTCGCAAGCAAGCGGTTTACCTGTGTTGTGACTTGCCAGCGGTTGTTGTAACCCAGCGTGTTGTAGAGGTGAGGTGTGTTAGCTTCAGTCACCATGCAAGAAGTTCGCAAAGCTAAAAACATACAAACGGTCCACCTTTGTGGCTTAGCTGACAAGCACTAGCTCTCCAGTTCAGAGTCCTGATCAACTGAGGGCTTAAGATCATGGGTTTGCATGGAGTGATTTCAGCTCAGGATGATCTAATCACCGAAAGGCATGTGCTGAACAAATAGGCAGGGAGGAGGGTGAAAGTCAAAAGTGCATCGGATCTCCTGAGGGTTTGGTGTATTGATGTGGGTAAGAAATGAATGTAAAAACAGGGCCTTGGGGAAGGTGGGACGTTTGACATTTGAACCTAAGCCAAAACTGAAATGGGGACAGCATTCTTGGGATATAAACTAAACCACATTTTTTTGAAAAATAAAGAGCTAATTAATCAGCACTGTAGCTTATTAAAAGTTGGTCAGGTTTGGGCCTGCTTACAGAAGTAAGGAATCTGGCCTCAACTATAGCAGTTTTTAGCTGCTATGCCATCATATGACTGTTCCCATGGCAGTGCAGCACACCCGAAGCTGATAACAAACTTCTGAGCCATTTTGTATTCTGGAATATGAAGCTCTCAGTGAAGAATTATAGGAAGAGTTAGAAAAAGAGTTGTTATGGACAAATCCATTACTTATTTCTGCAAGATTTCCAGCAAGTTTCTCCAATTCACCCATCATAGACTACATCTGTAGCTTAAAGATGAACTGTTGGTCTGCTCAACATGTCAGATGGTATCTTACTGACATATGAAGCTTTAGAGTAAAGATCCCTTAGAAGCACCTGTAAAACAACCCTTATGCTCCAAACAGGGAGACCTTCTTTAATTATTGCTCTGAAGCACTTAGTTACAATTGTGTGCCTTGCAGAGACTCGACACCATCTCTACCAGATACCTGTGTGCACTCATTCTTAACAACAGCAAGAGAACCCATCCTCTTTTTTTCTGTTTTCTAGAAACATTAGCTAAAGGAGATAAAATTAAACTCTGGCTATTTTACATTTCACTTCCCAATTTTAAACTCTCTGTTTTGAGTTTGAAGACAAGGTATTACATGTGCAGGCATCCTGACAATGAAGGACAACATTCAAATTCTGTTTTTATTTGACTGAAGGAATCAAGCTCTCAGAACAGAGTGGATGCTCTGAGTTTGTTGAGTCAATGTTCTGGGAAAGCAAATTTTGAACAGTTTACCTGACTTCTATTAAATGATTTTTGGCATAGGTTTTTATAATTTCTGTCTTTCAGTGTCCAACTGCACTACACCTTCTCGTGCTCCTTAGTCTTTAGTAGTGCTTGTCCTTTGAAATGAGATGTTCTTTTTGTGGTTGATAAATACTCACTTTGCAAAGTCTGATAGAAGCTCACACTCTTCTTAACATTTAATGGAAGATACCGGCTGTGCCCTCCCTTGGTTAAGCTACTCAGTAGTGGTTGGTACATGTTAAAACTTTGTTAAAGTACATGTTAAATGTTGGTACATGTTAAAAATTGGTACATGTTAAAACTCTTGGGTTAGTAATCCACGCATGAGTCTACTTGATACTTCAGAGACCCCTTGAGTGTGAGGAACATTGGTACAGGCTCTCCCAGTGGCAGGATGGGGATGGTGTCACCGTTTTTCAAGAGAAAAGGGCCATCTAAGTCGTTGTATGTATGAGTGAGTTCATGGCTTTGCTGTGACTGGAGTGACACAGTTTCCATGTCATTCTGGTTGGTGTGGGTGGCTTCCCTAAAACATGCTGTTGGTGCAGTTCCCATTTTCAGGGGACCAACTCTTGGGAGCCTGTGTACCAAATGTAGGCTGCCTTGCATCTCCCTTTGCATCACGGGTGGCAAAAAAAACAATATAGTTCTGATTGCTGTCCAGTGCATTTACATGGAAACTTAATAATGATATTGGTTTGAGAGTAACACTTTGACCTGACACCTGATGTTTAATAACCACTACGATAATTTATCCCTGAAGCTAGACCAAGTATTCAGTGACTGTCTGGTATCTCACTGTTTAATGCTGGCTCAGGTAAGAAAATGCATCATAGAAAAATATAAAGTATATCTGTAATTATCTACTGGTGTAGTGGCTTCTTTCTGGTTTCCATAATTTTTTTAATATAAATATAGTATAGTTATAAGACATCTGTTAACTGTCTATATCAATGAGACAGTGTTATCCGTCAAAAATAGGAATGTGTGAAAAACAATTTGCTCTTTGTGTATTAGGTGCTCATCTAATGTTTTCCTGCCAATTTAAATTGGCAGTCCTCTGAGGAGTCAAAACTCAGAGCTAGGAGTCATTCATCTTTGAAATGAGTTTTAAAACTCTGCTTTTATAATTGAGAAGAATTGTCAGTCATGTCACAAAAATATTGTTAATCTGATTAAATATGTTGGAATTTTTTAGATGCAATAATAGTGCTAGCAGAAAGCTTTCCAAAGTACTGGTGAATCAGACTGCAAAAAAGATGTATTGGTGGGTTTTCTGGTGTGTGGGATCCACCTGTAACAAAAAAATACTGTGTACAGCATGTATTCGTTATTGGCTCTGTTTCACTGTCTTCAGTTGCTGCTCCCATCTTACCAAGTCCAGGAGGGTAAGACTCGTGCTAAGTGTGAACTCCCAGACAGCATGCACCAAGGTCCCTCTTCCTACTCCTGTGTACCAGTGTCCAGTCTGCCTAATTTACAGATGAGCCATGCAAACTGGTTTGATGGAGGATTTCCATTGATAGGCTTTCAATGAAGACCAGAAACTGTGGGCTTCTTCTGGCTCTTGATAAAACTTCAGTCCAAATTGCTCAATTTCTAGAGACAATCGTGAATATGCAAAATCAGATTTTCTGTATTTGAATAATGAAATTTAGACTTTCCCTGCTCATAATTTTAAGTTTCTCTGTCCCTGGTTCCCTACTGCCCCAGTCTCTGTGGGCTGATGAAGAGTGAGCCTCATTTTCCCACTCCTCTTTGTTCCACTGCCCCTCTTTATGAGAATAATTATGATCCTTTCTGTAGGCATTCTGTTTCTTAAATTTGCATCACAACAGAGTGCCATTGTCACCGCGCAGATGGATATCTTGAAGTGCTGTGTCTGCCGTGGGTCTGGATTATTAGTGGTGCCTGTCCACTTTGAGCTTATGCTTTTAGCATTGGAGGTTTCTGGCCGGATCCCAGGAGTACTGTGTAGCTGGGTGTCCCGTGTGCCCTGCCCAAGGACAAAGAGGGCATTGTATTTAGCAGACTAAATCAGAAACACCCTTTGGCTGCAGTCGCTCCTTACCTGGAAATTGCAGCATGTACAGCAAGGGAAGAGGTGGAGGAGGAAATATTTAGTTGTCTGGTTTTATCACTGCCTATCTGATTCTAGAGAAAAAACTCTTTCAACATAAGTAGCTGGTGGTGTGGAGGCTTACAGGAGGACAAAAGCAGAGCTGGTGCAGTGAGTCAGGCATTTATCTGCTGTAGGGCAGGGTTAGTGCCAAGAGCTCTGTCTGGCTCTTTTTCTGTCAATTCTGCATGATCATCCCCCAAAAGATGGCAACAGCTGCTGGCCCTGGCTCCTGACATCTGTCTGCTGCATTGCACATCTGTATCCTGCAGAGGTGCTGTAGAAAACACAAGCAGGTAATAGATTTTGCAAAACTAGCTTGCAAGTCCCCGAAGCTGAATTGAACTGTTGTAAATCTCATCCCCAGATGTGGGTCTTCTGTCATTGGAACACACGGTGCCTTACTGCACAGCCATGTAGGAGCTGCCTTAGGAATTGCCTCTACCAATTTAATTAACCTTTACCAAAGGGTTGACTTTTTTCCCAGTGTAAATAAAACTGTTTCTAATCTTCACCCCTTTCTTTTGAATCACAGGTAGTGATTAATTACTCAATTGTGAAAGGACTGAAGTACAATCAAGCAACACCTACCTTTCATCAATGGCGGGATGCACGGCAGGTCTATGGCTTGAATTTTGCAAGCAAAGAAGAGGCTACCACATTCTCCAATGCAATGCTGTTTGCTCTGAATATCATGAACTCACAAGATGGAGGTAAATTAGCAGCCACTATGCTCTTTATTAATCTGTGACATTTTACAGTGTTTATTATCAATCACCCAGTGCAGTGATGTTGGATAGTTTGCACTTATAAAGGCTGTTATAAGGAAAAAAGTTAGTCTCTGGTAGACAGCCATCAGCATTTGCAGTGGTATTAATTGCACGTTTTCAGGTTTTATTCCCTTTCCTTCTAATTTTTCATGATGCCTTAATTCACAATAGGAAATGAATGGTTATTTGGAAATGCCTCAGCAGGCAGGTAGGCCTACTAATTTATGTAGATCTGTGTATGAGTTGTGTTACATCTAAGTTGGCAGAATGTAACTTAAATGAACAGAAGCTACGTTTTATAAGGTAGAACTTGGAGATGGTATTTCCATTGTGTTGGCTATCAACTACAGCTTTTGGTTCTTCTGGGCTGACTTTAAAAAGAGGAGTGTTTGGCATCTCAGTTATTTCATAAGGTAAAAAGCAAAGGCTTGTGCCCTGGCTGTTGACTGATGTTGTTCCTAAGTACTATATTGACTGCAGTTGAGGACTGTGGTGAGATTTACTGTTTTGTGAAATTATCGTTGCACTAGCTTGACGAGGGCCTAAAATAAAGTCCTGGTTTCTCAATGGTCTGGGGTATCTAGACCAAGTGCTGCCCTCAGTTACATGCCTATGGTCTCTGCAGCTCCTGGGCTCAGAACAGAAAGCAATCCTTGTGTGGTGTCTTTTTTCCTGCAAAATACACACTGCAGCCCTATTTTCCTTTTGAAAACACAGTGAGTCAAGGTTGACATCACTTGCGGCTGTGCAGGTGTCACTGCAGTGTTCGCCATGAATGGACAGCAGCTCTTGAGAGACGTTGTTTCCTGACAACCTTCAGTACACAAATATGTCTTACTGAAAGAAGTTTTTGTAGCATAAAAGTTCATGTTTGTTCTTTTACTATTTCCACTAATCCTATTAAGCTGACTAATGCAAAAGTCATAAAAATCAAGACGTCTTATATTCTGAGCTATATTTAGAAGTGCTGAGAACTGAATTCTGCCTTCTTCAGCTTGAACTTTTTCAGCTCTAGTTGTGCCACAGCAGAAGCCTTCAGGAGGAAATCTGGCCAACACTCACCAGTCCTAAATTCATGTAACTCTGAAGAGTGGAAATTTTTGGCTGCTTATGTGCCATCAAGCCCTTTGGACCACCACATGAAACTACAAAATTTGGATACTTTAACTATGGTCTTGATGTAGTGATTGGTTTGATGCCTAAGATGAGTCTGCCTTTCTTCTGAAAGACCTTAAGTTTGTTTTCATTTTTGGGTTTTTTTCCATCCATCTCTTCCTGTCAAAGGGAGTGGAGTTTTTGCAGGATTTTGAGGTCGTTCCAGGGAGGTGCCTTGTGGAAACACGAGTCTCAAGATGAGAATTTATTGCTCTTAGGCTAAAATGAAAGAAACTGTTTTGAAGTGGATACTTTAGTTATGTTAGCTATTCCTAGCAAAGAACAAAAGGTATTTTTAGTAAAGTATTTTTGAGTACTTGAAAAGCCTGTTAGATTTCTGAAAAGTTTATCAATATACTGCAAACAATAATTTACATTTTGGGGAGTATTCTTTTATTCATTTACATAGCACACCAAAGTGTGCTGGAAGCATTACAGACATTAGATCCAGCCCATGCTGAAGAGCTTGCATTTAAAGTTTGTAATTTTCACGTAGACATAAATTGAGTCACAGATGACCTACTTTCTTTTCTAGAAAAAAATTATGGTCTGGTAAACATTCAGTCTTCAACAGCCCCTTTTCTCTCATACATAAAGTGTTAAAAGTTTCATTTCTAGTTGTCCCATTATTTACAACCGAGCTTGTCAAAAACTGAAATTTGATTTAAAGGGGATTTCAGCACTTGTGGTTTTTTTTTTTAAAATCTCTAATTCTGTGAAACAAATTCCCAGAGTATTGATTTTTATCAAAGTTAATTTTTAATTACAAAATTTATTTCTATAAACATTTTTCTTTAAAATTATATTAGCTACAAATTGGTAATATAATAGGTTATATTGAATACTTGTATGTCATCATAAGTTTCCCAGTTATTGCAATGATCTCAGCATGTGAGCTGACAGCAAAAGTACATAATGGATATAAGGTATAAAATGTTTTTTTCAGATATGCTCCTCTAGGCTCATATAGTGCATAAGCTTTTGTGGGCATGAATTAATGCAAATAGGAATTCACACAAATACACACATCCATATATCTTTTCAGGCATAGCCACTGCCAGCATACTCCATACATTCTGCTGCCTGGGTGCTACATTAGAGTTTGTTTTTTCATATGGAAGAATCATTAGGAAAAAAATGTATTTATTATATCTACGCATCCATGTATTAAAGTTGCTCATGTGCTTATGCAGATGGATGGCAGCTTTAAGGAGTACATTTGCTAGCACAGAACTGCTCACACACTACTAAAATCCTCAGCCAAAACCAGAGAGTTAAACAGAGGTTCCCTCTGGCACATTCATCCTTAGTACAGAGTACCCTATCTGACTGCTAGCTCTGTTCTGGGATATGCTACGTGCGCTACTTGGGATGTGCTATTTCTAATGTTTACTTGTTTCGTATATTCCTTATTGAGACATTATTATATTTAAGTACTGCTAATTTTCCCATAATTGGATACAGATTCTGGCTTCCATGGCTGCTCCTCCCTTCGTTCCACCACCCACTTGCATAGACTAAAATTAATCATGGTAGACTACAGCAGAAAACCTGAGACTGCATCATCTCTTCAGCAGACATGGAGTCAGGGTACTGTAACATTTGGGAAAATAACTGGTCTTGTTCACAAAGCAATGGTGTGGGTTTTTGAATGGTGCATTAAGCTGAATTAGATTAAAAAATGATAGCAGTCTGTGTTTTGGGGAGTTGGAAATAATTTTTAGGCAGTGCTGCTTTTCAAATGGGTGAGTCACTTCAAATTAATATACAGTTAAGAACTAGCTTGAGCATTACTGTATTGTCCCACTTCTTCACAAGGGAGACTGCGAGACCTGAGACGATGCACCACGGGCACTGATCTCTCCATGTGATTACATAGGGCACTAGTGAAAACCAAAGCGAGTGCTCCGTTAAATGCCTGAGGTTAAATGGGCCAAATGAGATCCTAAATCCAGCTGCTGACTCACGAGCCTGTCCAGATCATCCCTGGGGAGGGAATCCTCCCAGGAGGCTGACACCCCAAAGCTTGGGAAAGTAGGGAGAAAAGCCATAGTCTGAACTTGTTGTCTAGTCTTTATTTCTGCAGCAGATGAACTCATGCCCATGCCCATGGAGAGGGCTGGCCACCACTGGTGTGGGCAAGTCCGAAGTGCTGCGATGAGAGGTGTGTGCAGCATCCACAGGAGCCTCTTCCAGTGCCGGTCCCCAGGGGGATAACGCCAGCCTTGCGGTGCTGGAGCTGAACATGTGCCCAGCTCAGACTCGTGCTTTGTGAGGGTGCTAATGATCATGTTGGGAGTAGTCTCAAATGAGACAAAATAAGACTAAAAAGAAAATAATAACACAGATGTGTACCATCCTTCTTTTAGAGGTTGACAGTTGCCTTATTGAATCACAATTGTTTACCTGCCAGCTTGTGTATATGCCTAATAACTTTGATTTCTTTATATGTCTCTTTAATCTGTTCTCTACAATAAAAAATGAAGAGTTGGTCCTGATCTAGCCTGCAAAATGAGAGCAAATGATAATGTTGACTTGCTCATTACCACTCTCTTGCTTACAGTTCTTTAATGGTGTCATTTCGTAAGACCACTAGTATGACAAATGACTTGCCATTCAATTGTTTTTTTTCCATGGGTGTCCACTTTGTGAATCCAGGCCTTTTTCTGGCATGAGTTACCTGATGCAAGGAGTGTCACCAGCTTGTCACCTGCAGCCAGGTTTCACTGGGGACAGAGCATCACCCCTTCTTGCCAAGCGATACTGCAGGAGAAGTATTTTGCATGGAGTCTGCTCGCAGGCTGTTTGATGTCTGGTAAGCAGACAAGCTTCATGTTCTTCAGGGCTTACATCCTCTTAAATCTAACAAATGCAATGACTGGTGGCAGCATGGTAGTTATTGGAGCAGGACATAAGGTGAGGTTATCAGCAAGCTAAAACTGGCAAGTTCTTCAGTAATGTAATTTTGTAGGAAAGCTGATGTTGCCAGTGATGAACGTAACTCCTTCTGTAGGGCTTAATGGAGCCTGTACTCTCAGTGCTTCTCCCACAGAGTGGTTACACTGCCCTGAGAGAGGGAATGAGACTATTTTCTCTCTCTTCTTGCTCCCCAGATCGCTAGGGACAGGCAAAGGAATGGCTTCATTTCTTTCCTTCCTTACTTGCTCACTTCAGACACTGTCCTTTCTTCCCTGCTCATCCCTGACAGCCCCTGCATGTTTCCATCAGAACATTCTGCAGAAGGAGGTAGTGGCTTTGCTTTGTGGCTTCCATGGTTTAGACTTGTTACATCTTGGAGAAGAGCTGAGAATCTGATGCATGCAGTGTGCTGGTAAATGCTGCCTACGACATAGCGAATATAACATATTGTGGACTTTTGCTTTTCTTTTGATGTCTTTGCCCTGGGGACTTGGATAGTTATTGTTGACTTAAAATGCAAGAAAACAGCACGTGCTGGAAAACCTTATGCCAGAAGGCTATGCTGAAGAGTTAGTCACAGGTAAGGAGGTCAGCTGCCTCATCTGACTAAGAAGGGAGAAGTTGGAAGAAAGTGTGCAATAGTAGGGGAGAGGTTTGAAGACAATGAATACTGCTTTTTTTTTTTCTTTTTGCTTGTAAGAAAGCCATTTTCTTGTTTGGAGTATAAGTGGCTTACAGACCACATGATACAGATGTGCGGGTCACAGGGAGTGCAGAGTTCAGCCCCGTGCCTTCCGACACGGAACTTCACAGACCCAGCTTTAACTCTGCAGGGAGGATGTTTTGCCAATCAGAAGGATTACTCCTCACTCCTCTTCTTCTGATTAGCAGATCTACTGGCTTTGCTTTTTCACCATGGTGGATTATTTGGCATGTATTTCTCCAGCCCTATTTCCTACAAGTTGTATTTGGTGAACTTCTTTGGAGTTTGAGATTTTTTCCCATTTTTCAGTCATTCTGCTCTTATCCTAGTCCAGAAGCAACTGCATTTCTGTGTTGCCGGGAGGAAGCTTCCTTGAAAAGCACTTTGATCCCTCCAAAATAAGGGGAGAAATAGAAGAATAAAACATTGATTCATCTAACAGCAGATAAACTGACAGTATATAGCATAATTTTTCTCTCGTAGTTAAATGCCTGACATACTTGTAAGGTTTCCATCAGTGCAGGATGTGTGTGAAGATTATGATGCACTGGATTTCAGATGCAACTCCACACTAATTATTTTTTTATTAGAATTTTGTAATGATATATTCAGTTAATTTTTTCATTGGAATATCTCCAACTAGTCTTGCATCTCTCTTGATATTTCAGTGGCACTGAAGTGTAGCTGTTGGGAAAGTCAGTCAGCTGCATTCATCTTCTACAATGCAGTGACTGTTTTATTTGATAATATTGCCTCAAGAGTTCCCAGCGCCAGAGAGGACATAGTGTGGGAAAACAAAAGACTGCATCTTCATTACAGTACTGCATAATACATAAAATAACACATCAATAATGGAGAGGACCCACCGCAGAACACAATGCCCACTTGCAGACAGCTGGTTCCAAAACCATGCTGGTGTAAAGAGATCTGTGCCCCATGTAAGGCACTTCATACACTGCACAGCAGACTGGTTTCCCACACTATCAGGTGTGTCAGTGCAGATTATAAACCATTAAAATGATATATTCTGTGTGCATTGTACTTTAAGTGTGCTAATAACATTTAAAGACTCATAACCCTGTAACTTCATATGGTATAGACATTGCAGGACACCGAGTGTGCCATTATGCTGCAGGTCTTTTAGCCAAATCATTCCAGAAGTTTTTCCTATTTATAATGTGGGCATGGAGAACTTGTAAATAGCAAACTTTTAAACTTACTAGTGTAAATACGATCCATGTGTTCCGACACCTAGTGCTAGCCAAAATAGCAAGCCACAGGCAACAGTTAATGTGGTGCATGTTAAAAATACAAAAAGCTTTTTCAGCTCTAAAAAGCTTTCCCAGGGGAATAAGTCTTTCCCAAGTGACATCTTCCAAAAGCACCAATGAAAGGTTTAGAGAAATAAATTTCACAGGTTTTTCAGCCTCATGCCTGCTCCAGTTTCGATATAAACTTTAGCCACTCAAAAATACGCTGCAGATAGGGCAGTTTCTGATCTAACTTGCTGTGCTTTGTAAGTCAATGAAGAGGAAGAGAAAATTCAAATAAGATAATGAACTTTTTCCTTTCATCTGCTGCATTGCTTTATCACTTGGACTGCTACAGAAAAATCCACCTGGCTTACAAATAACCTTTTAGTATGTTGCTTACAACAGTAATAAATTCCTTCCTTTGGGAACTGGACAGAGATGAGCTGTTACTCAGCAAACAAGGTGTGAATTTATTTTCTTGAGCAACCAGTGAAGGGCACTCCCCAGGCAGTGTCTCACCGCGCGGTCAGTGGTTCCCATCTCTGCCCCATCCTTGAGGGCAGGAGTCACTTGTGACCACAGCTGATAAACGTCAGCTTGGGCCATATTAGCACTTGTTGTGTCTTGCTTCCAAGGCTTCTCCTTACTGTACTAATGGGGATAACAGTCCATACACAAGCCCACTGCCCATGTTTCCAAAACCACCAACACTTCTCCTGGAATTATGGGCAAATTCCCCTGCCTGCAAAACTGCTCAAGTGCCCTCTTCTCAGGTTAACCTGGGTTCCTGTGGTGGATATATGACATTTCTAAGACCCTGGGTACACTTAATAAGTTGAGTTCACATTAAGAAAAACATGTTTAAAACCTGAACTGGAGGAAGTTGGCCCAGCCAGAAGAAGCCAAGAGTAAAACTGGTTAATCTTCCATATTAGCTTGGCTCCAGCTGAGTGTGGAGCACAGGAGGTGAACTGCTTCACTCATGAATGGATAAACTGGGATTACAGACAACTTTCAGTGTTAGAACTGTAAATATCATTGCTATTATTCATATGTCAGGAAGTATCAAACATTATTTAATTATTCTGCTCTATAGAAGTAGGCATTGGGGTTTTTTTCATTCACTTTTTCAACCCCCCAGATGGTAGGGATCCATGGCAGAAAGTTTTCCAGGGCAGTGAAGTGCTTTCCCAGTGTTATGCTAATAAAACCCCATGACATGTTGCTTGTATGCGTCTTAGCCACTTTTCTGCAGGACTCTATTATATCCCCGCTTAGAGCAGCAGCAACGCCAGAGCTGCTGTCGCGCGTCTAGAACAACAAAAGGTGCCTCTGTTCTTTGAAGAGCATAACAAATCTAACGGCTCTTGAGTCTCTTGCCGATGTTTTTGCTGCACTGAATTCTTCTGCGCTAAATGAAAAACCACTTCAGGAAGGAAACTGTCTGGGGAGAAAATTGTTGAGAGATTTAAGAGGGACTTGTGCATATTGAGAGCAAAGACTTGTGCTGGTGAGATTCACTTGCACCATTGCCCTCAAACTCTTGTTTTTCTGAAACTGCTGCAAACTGGCAAAGTTCCTGGAGCTCAGTGGTAGGAGATGCAATGTGGCTTTTTGAGTAGGCTACAGTTACAGCCTATTAGCTTAGAAAAAAAAGTAGTTATCAGAACTTAAGAAGTCCAGTAATTTATGTGCAAGGAGTGGAGGCCAGATTTAGGCCATTATTCATTTGGAGACCATTTGTAGGATGTTTCCTTGCTCAATACACATCTTCGTCTGGCAAGGGCTCCTTTCTGAGGAGCCTAGTCTGGACTGTATACACACCATGTCCTGTGTCAAGTCACGGCTGTGAGTGGAGCTGAGCCTGGAGCCACAGAAATGAGAAAGCTGCCTTGCCCCAGGAGATGCCATGACTCAGAGGCAGCTCCCTGTCACTCTGCTGCCTCTCCTCTCCCTGGGGACATGTCAGGACAAGGGGTAGCTGCCACCAGCCCACACCAGCACCCTCAGGATGAGTGGTGGTGGCTCTGCCCCAGCTCTGCCCCTCAGCTCTGTGCAGACGGTGAGCAAAGGGCTGGGTTTACACCCCAGTCTGTCAGCTTACCTCCTGCGTAAGCCCATAGTCTGTGCTTGGAGTCCACAGCTCTTTGAGAATCTGAGGAGCAAACGGCTTTTTGTGATGAGAACAGGTTTTTTCGCTTTACCTTTTCCAGTGGCATACTTTGCCATGTCAAATCTCCATGCATTTTGCTTTGCTCGACAGTAATAGAATATGGGACATTTACTTATTGACTGGGCATCTGATTTCTTTCCCTGAAAAAGAAATTGCTCCTTGGAACAGATTTGATTTTTTTAGAAAACTTTTTCCGGTTTTGTGTTCATTTTCTGTCATTCCTGAAGTGCTTCAATATTCGGTATCCTGGGGTAGTCTCTAAAACAACATAATTTGTGTCAGAGCAAGAATTGCTTTTTTATGACAGTTTGTTTTCCTTTTCAGACCCCATATAAGTTAGAGGTGCTGTAACTCCACACAGAATGATGCTCTTGTTACCACTGCACATAAACTGACATTCCACTCCACTCTTCATACTATTTTTAAAGCCAAATATCAAAAAGAGCATTCTCTGAACTTTTTCTCACTAGCAGAGGAGAAACAATACTGAAAATAAATAAATTATTCAAAATACTGTAAGGGATGCACACATTCTTAAAAAAAATGGCCAGGCAGTGTGCCGTGATGGTAGTTACACAGCTCCAGATTTGTTGTGATAACTACCGATAGGCACTCCTAACCTGAATCGCCAAACCAGATAGGATGGTGCTGTGCTGCTTCAAATGCTCTCTATTTTTGGAAAAGTAAACTATAGAAACTTCTAAGAGATTGTGTAGAAAGAGGCTTCTCCAGCTTTCTACAATATTAATGAGTATTGGAATAGACCTCACAAAGGAATCTGTATTTTATTCATTTTGAATTATTTTGCAGAAATGGTGCATTCTGATAATGATGATGATGATGTCTAATTCTGGTGTTATTCTCCTCCCCAAATTAATTATTTTATAATACTCATGGGTATCCTATGCTAATTGTTGGATACTAGCTGATTTATATCAGTGATTAACTTGAGATACACAAATGTATAGGGATTAAGTTAGGCTTTGGTTTATTAGTCGCTGAACTGGCAAGAAACTCATCCTGATTTTATTTAGCAGACTTTCTGGATTCCCAGCTAAGAGCCAGACCTTACCACAGTTTGTCTCTACACAAAAATTCATAACACTCCTCTAGCAATAATTCCACTCCAAACAAGCAATAATTGCGTGACCATGATCCTCCTGTTACCGGTAGCAGAAATGCAGGCATCAGTAGTACAGGGTATTGTCTCTGAGCTGGGCTGTGTGGTCAAGGAAGAGAAACAGCTGCTCGTGGGTCATTCAGTTGTGTATTTTAGGTTTCTCTGCCAGGCACCTCTGGGCCCATTCTCTCTCCTTATCCTCACTGACAGTAAAGGATTGCTGCTAAGAACCCTTCTCTAGTTCATCAAATTTTTGTTTTGATCCTCTCCTAAACTTTCTAATTAACAGATTAATTATTTCTAATTACGCTATAATTGGTTAGTAACTACAATAATAATTAAACCTCTGGTTTAATGATAGTAAATCATGGAACTGGAAACTAATTCACATAAGCCATATTTTTAGTGATGCTCCATGGTTTTCCCTGGGACAATTAGTGAGAACTTGGAAGAATACATGTGTTGTGTGCGTCTGTATGTGTGTGTTCACATGAGTAATGCACATCAGATTATCACTTCTCTGACTGCCTGAGCTCTGCAAACAAATGGTCTTTGTACATGCAGATTTTTTTATTTTATACCAGAAGTGAATTTGGGAAGAAATTCACAAGTATATTGATAAAGGTCAGAAATAAGTTGCTGGACTGAGAGGATTTTTCACATGTAATCAAAATAAAATTCAGAGTGTTTTTAATTTTTATTTTTTAACTCTGCTTTCATTATGTGCCATAGTTCACATTGCAGAATCACAGAATGTTAGGGATTGGAAGGGACCTCAAAAGATCAGCTAGTCCAATCCCCCTGCCGGAGCAGGAACCCCTGGATGAGGTTACACAGGAAGGCGTCCAAGGAGACTCCACAACCCCCCTGGGCAGCCTGTTCCAGTGTTCTGTCACCCTCACTGAGCAAAAGTTTCTTCTCAAATTTAAGTGGAAACTTTTGTGTTCCAGTTTGAACCTATCACCCCTTGTCCTACCATTGGTTGTCACCGAGAAGAGCCTGGCTCCATCCCCGTGACACTCACCCTTTATATATCTCCATAAAAACATGTTCCTGGTCAAAACACACATTGTTTAGGACAATGGAACTGAGTGGGGACGGTCGGTGGTGCAGTGGAGGAGGTGGGCGCAGCTCTGCAGCCATCTCTGGCAACAGGCTCAGCTGAGGGGAAAGTCTTCTGCTTAATTCCAGCCACTGAGTGAATCGCCATATGCTGCTGCCAGCAAAACATGTAGAGCAGCTTCTGCTGCTGGCTGGTAATCCCCAGGGAGCTCACACAAAGTCTATTAATTGCCTTCTTAGATGACTCCGTGTGGTCATCCAGCATCTTATTTTTCACTGACTCAGGGACCTGAAAGCTCCAGGTTGTGTGGCATTCTGGAAGCAGAATATCAGACTGTTGTAATTTCTCCATTTAATCCTGACAAAGCAATACAGCTGAAAATGGGATTCATTTAGCTGAACTTCAGCCATGTAACTGCTAGGTATCTAGTTTACAATAATTGTTTAGTTTCCTTTCCGCTCCACAGAGAATGGCTCACCTAGAAGTTATCAGGTTGGATGCATTCCCCTGCTGCTGGCTGGTGGGTCGACAAGCTGCACAGTCCCTGCAACACAGCACGGAGAAAACCACAGCTGTGATAAAATGGAACAATCTCTTGTCCTCCTGCAGTTCAGGAAGGAAATAATCTGCTAATCGGTGATTTTAGTCCAGGAAGCACCTAGCCTTTGCACTTGTACGTGCTCAGCTGCACAGCTGAGGAGAAAGCAGCGTGATTTGGGTCTTGAAGGTGCATTTAAAAATCTGCTCCAGTTCTACTGACAAAAAAGACAAACCCTGCAAAGCGATCACCGCCAATCTGATTTGCATGGATTGCTTTATCTGTTGGTCTTGATTAGTATTCCGGAGTGTTCTATAGAAAACATCGATTTTAATCCTGTTTCCCCACTGCTGATTTCCATGCACTCCCTCTGGCGGTTATTGCAGTGCCTGAAAAACTGGGTGTGCATCATCAGCTGTGCAGTACAGCGTAGTATGAGAGATATATCCTGTGGGCACAGCAATGTAGAGGAGAAATGTAAGCCTACTTTTGTACCACAACCATCCAGGCAACAAACACACATATGATTGTTTTTTAATACATAATCGGTGGAGCTACCACTCTTTTACAACGGGGGCATGACTTTATTTTACTCTAAGACCATTCAATGTATGGAAGTCCTTTTTACACGAGACTCAGAGGGCATGAGAAGGAGACAAGGGAATTACCAATTTCATTCTTCTCAGCTTCTAGCGGTGTTCTGCAAATTGGCAGAATGCTGCTGTGGGGAAGCTGAGAGGCTGCTGGCTTAGAGGTGCTTTCCAAAACCACGTCCTCACTATCAACTCCAAGAGTTACATAAGAGGTGCAGCTATAAATATGTGTCGCACATGGAGGCTGTGGGCTTCTAAAGTGCTGCCCAGGAGACAGTGCAAGGGAGATGATCCCCATGTGTTTTGTAAAGCAGAAATTTGAGAATCAGCTATTTGTAGCAGGTGACAATGAACTATGATTTGTTATCTGCAAGTCTTCTCTTGCATAATGTTGTCTAAGCAAATTAGTGTAAATATTGTAAATGGCTTTCTTTAAGGAATGCGGTGTATTGTGAATAAAAATGTTGTTAGGGATAAGTCTGTTGTTGTATTAGTTTTTGAACTGACATTGATCATGTTGAGAAACTTGTTATCTAAAGGTTTGACAGCTGGAGACATACACTGGGAGAACTGGCAGAAAAGCAGGACCTCTTGATGTGACTTTCAAGTCTTGTTTCTCTTTCAAGAGTACGAAGGACAGGAGTGGGTCAGGTGGGAAGGAGCCAGCCATATAGACATTAGAGAGTATTTCTGGATCCTCACAGCTAGCTATGGCAAGCAAATGTTTCCAAATCCCTTGTTCCTGGCCAATGCAGGCAAAGATCTTCCTCCAGGTTTGCTGAAGCTGTTGTCCTCTGTGGTCATAGACTTCAGATGCTAAGTTCAGACTCTCAATACTGAGCTAAAACTTACAAGAACCTGGTAGTAAACTTCCCAGGGTACAATGCCTAGAGCTATCAGTCTGGGAAGGAGCAGGCTTAAACACACATGTAGCTGTGTGGCTTCTCTAGGTGCTGTCGGTGTAGGCATTACATCACAAAATTCAACGTATGGTGTGACAGTGTCTTTTCAGCAGGTGATACATGTAAGTTGGTGGTGTTGGTGCCTATTTCTAATGATGCTACTTGGCAGCTCACTAAGAGGAAGAACAGTATTCAGCATTGACTGAGGGGTATCTTGGCTTTTTTCACACCTTTAAAAATAAACATGTTGTCACAAGTCATAGAGATTATCACCTCCTTCAACTGCTTGAACTCACTAAATGTGAATAGCTCATTCGTGTGAAGAAATGGTGCAATTCCTGCAGTGTAGCAGAGTGAGGAGCAGGACTGCAGGTACCCGTGTGCCAGTCTGGTGCTTTGTGGACAGGAAGGGGAGGATGTTCAGAAATCCATTTGAATACGGATTGTCCTGAAATGCAATGCTTGTTCAGTTCTAAGGCACTTTAGTTTACAGGATATTTGTCTTTTATTTTTTCGGCATACCATGGGCAGCTGGTATTGGCATCCACAACAAAAATTACTCTGCACTTTTGGATCTGGGTGCTCAGGTTCCCCGACATCATTTACAAATACATGCATTTCTATTTCACTTCTCAAGATGCTTTGCCAGCAAATCTCACGGGACCTTTGCTAAATGCAAAAGAAATCCCTTTGAATCAGCAAAACAGCAAGACTAACTGAACTCAGACAGTAAGAGACAAGATTTTCAGTGTCCTCCGGAGCCTGCCAAGATCTCTAAGTGCTGCTGCTGACCAACAAGGGTGGCACATCTAATGGTGAGGCTGGCAAGAGTTAGCATGCACAGTGCCACAGGGGGGGCACCCTTGAGCGAGGATGGAGGGATGCAGGGAGCCAAAGGGCAGCGGCAGCACGCCAGCTGTTCCCTGCAGTGTTCTGGGGACATGTGACCAAAGCGTGGGGCCAGGTTTCTGGATCTGCGGTGGAGGCAGGAGGCACCAGCAGAAAGTTTGGTCCCCATAGAGTCAGCAGCAAAACTCTTGACTCTTTGAGATAAATGAGGAATTTATCCCTAGTTTGTGAAAGGAGGAAGGGTTTGAAAAGTGTAACAAAGGTGAGGATCCAGAGGGAAGCATGCCTCATGCTTTCTGTGGATTGTTTCATTCCTCATCTCTCTGACCTTTCTGATCACTCTGAATTTAATATTTAGACTTCAGGGCTAACGCTTGAACAATAAACATAGATATACTGCTCTTTAGGCAAGCTGACATTTGATTCCCTTTTTGCTATCTGCTGTAACATTCCTGTAAGCCCAGAGTAACTGCATTTTTTTTTTTTACTGCTATTGCAATGATATTCTTACAGTTAAGATTGCCCCTGGGTGGCTTTTCATTATCTCATCAGCCTGAGAGTGCACCCCCCCAACTGCCTTCCTTGTGCTTGTCAGAGTTTACTGGCATGCCCAGAAATTGCCCAACTAAGGTCATGCTCCTGTATTTCTTATCTTAGATCACATTATTTTGCTGTTAGATCTTTCAACACCACCATATTTTTAAATGATGTTGTTTTCCCTGACGCTGCAAATGGTGCAGAAAGTTGTGGGCAGACGGATACTGAGTTGAGCTGTTAGAGTTGGGGGCAGGGGCTTTGGTCAGCAAGCCTCAATATGCAAGGAGCCTATTTTTACAGCGATACATTGAGAAACCATTGCAAAAACCTCAACAGGGCAGAGATGTGTCCTTGGTCATGCTGTAAAGGTCAGCGTCAGCGTGTTGGGCCCATCAGTGGGGCTGAGTCTGCAAGTGCTGCTGCAAGATCTGTTTCATAGGCGGGTTTTCTCACGCATTTCAATGCCACGGCTCATATTTGTTCTAGTTTCTCTTCAGCTTCTGAAGTTAAATTACAGATATGGCAACAAACAAACTGTGTGTTTCTTCTGGAGTATTTTTGGGGCACATCAAGCCTGGGGAACTCACAGCGAGGTCTACACCAGGCATGAGGTGGGTGCTGAAGTCATAATTTTGTGAAGGCTAAGAAAAGGTTTTCAAGAAATACATTACATCTGATTGTACTTTTTATTTTACTAAACTCAAAATGGAACTTTTGACCTTCCTGAGAAGATAAAGCACATATTTTTCATTCTGAAATTACCTTTCATTTCACTTTTCTTTTCAAATGCACATAATGAAGAGCAATACATTTGGTTATCTTGAAGGCAATAACAAAATCCCAGTTTTCTGATTCAAAAATAAAGAAAAATTCTAACTCCACATTCTTTTGTGTTTCCATTTTAAAGCTCAAATTCAAGTTAAATAAAAAAAAACTAAAAAGAATTGTTTTCTTTGAAAAGCTGAAGTGAAACATTGTGATTTTTAAAAAGAAAAGGAGTATCTTGTCTCCTGAATAAAAACTCCTGTAAATTTCTATGCAAATTCACTAATTATTTTTAAATTAAATTTTTTAATTAAGTCATTTAACCTTTTAATTCTTTTTGCACTAGAAATAGTAATGAAGAAATGATTCCTGGTCAGCACTATCTTGAATTACTGGATTTCACATTATTTTTATTATGGGTTATGTTTAGCATTAAGATTTGTTTGTGGCTAATGTCAGAACAGTAGCTATTTAAACAAAACTACAAAACATATTGTCAGCTTTCACGCTGCATGAATTAAACCAATATTTTCTCATATTACATGAGAAACAGATATGGTAGGGTGTTTGGGTTTTTTAGCATATAAAATGATTCAGAAACTATCTTTTTTATTCTTTGGTGGCTTTGAGGAGAAACTTGCCATTTTGACTAATATAAAATTAAGAAAATGTATATGTAAAGCGAGGAGGAATGTGGATGTGAAGCAGTGTAAGGCAGCAGCCCAGCCCCTGCCTCCCAGCCATGCCCAGATGTGACTGCCTGGTGCTGTCCCTGCTTCTGGCCTCCTTGTTCCTGGGTGCAGCGTGGAGGCAAACACATCACTTTTAGGTATTATTCCTGGGGCTGCTTGCATTGTTTTCCCCTGTGTTCCTTATAAGCGATTGTGCTCATCAGCTAATTTATGGGTTTCATGTTCCTTGTTCTGCCGCACTGTGAAAGAGATGACGATGCCTCTGTTTTCTGTCGATACGTGCTTTAAAATTAGGTAGGCTTGTGTTTGTTTTTTTTTTTTTTTTTTTTCCAGTTTAACCTTAATTAGAGATTTTGAAATTTTTTTCCTGGTTTTTCCTCATCACTGTTCAGTCTTCTCACTGAGCTCAGTACATACAGAAGTTACAGGTAAACCTTAGTTTCTTTAGTTTTCTCAGCTGGAGTGTGTTTTTCCCCTCATGCAAGTTCCTATTAATATGAGGGCACTTAGGAATGAACTGTTGTCCCTGAGGCTTCTGTGATCATGACCCAAGTGCTGAAGAGTTTGTCCTCTGCAATGGGTTTGTCAACAGAGCTGCTTAGCCCAAGTAAATTTAAATCAAACTTATTTTCTCCCTGTCAGTGGTAGAGTGGTCTTCCAGATCTTTTACTCATGTGTTCTGTTCGTGTTAGCAATGGCTTCTTTTTTAAAAAAAAGAGCAAACCCAAAATTTGACCTGTTGATAAGGTGAAGTATAGTTTCTGAGCTAAATAAAATATAGCTCCATATTAGCTGCTATGAAGAAAACTAACTCTACCCCAGCCAAAAGCAGCACACCCAGCCCTCTGCAAGGTGAACACCTGTGCCAGGAGTGTGCAAAACATTGGTGAATTTGTTCCTGAAAGTGCATGACATAAAAAAAATGAAACTGGTGTTTTGGGGTAGTATCTTTTCACAGCATATACAGTTCCCCTAAAAGGAGATGCTTCAGGAACCACTAGGAATCAAGTGGTGCATTTTTATAGGGGTCAGCCTACATGGCTCATAGTACCTGGGGAAAGAATTAAATCCACCAAATCATAGTCACATGGACAAACAATGTAATAGCCAGGCGTGAAACTGTCTCTAAAAGAGGCGTAACAGCTGCACCTTGTGGGCTGGAGGTGCCTTGCAGAGAATAAGGAAAGCCCTGTGTCATGAGACTGTCTTTCATGAAAGCCTTTCGTTAACTGACTTTGAGAAGTTATTGGCAGGGCTTTGTCTTGTCAGAATAGATCTTTATTTTGCGGTAGTAAAGATGAGGGCACGTTTACAATGATGTCTGTGTATAGAGAGTATTATTTAAGGATTTATAGTCTTTTAATGTCAGATTAAGGTCCTGTGCCATTCCCTGTGTAAATTAAACACGGATAACAGTTAAGAGAGTTGCGAGCTTTTCTGATAGATTTTTTTTGTTGAATTGCAGTGAAATTTTATATTATCAGATGAAAGTGCCCATTCTGACACATTAATATCCTTTTGTATTTGGAATGGATTTAAAAATAGGTATCACATTGTATATTTGAATAATGCACCATATTCACACGGATTTTTATTTCAAAGAAATCAAAGGTCGTTCTAACTGAACAGGAAATAAAGTTTACAATTGGTAAGACATAGCAGGGATGCACATCATTAATGTTACTGTTTCCCCCAGGGAATGGTGCTTCATCTCCTGTGAATTAGATAGCAGTTGGTGCAGATCCAGATTCCTGTGCCACATCACACCACCCCAGTTACGGCGTGTAAACTGTGTGCGAGTGCCTTGGCAGAGCTGTCTCTCTTGCAGTGGCAGCTTATGAGACCTGATTAGTGATTGGGAGCCACCAGAGCAGTCACCCCAACTCTGGCTGAGCAGGTCTGGGGTGGTGTGAGCCAGAGGGACTGTCCCCTGGTGTCTCACAGGTCTGCAGCAGCATGGTGGACGTGGGCAATCAGAGCAAATTTTTGCCCCAGACAGACAGCCCAGCTGTCGTGGCTTAACACCAGCCAGCAACTAAGCACCACACAACCACTCACTCACCCTCTAGGCAGAATTGTAAGGGTGAAAGTGAGAAAATTAATGTGTTGAGATAAGAACAGTTTAATAATTAAAATAAAATAAAATAAAATAAAATAAAATAAAATAAAATAAAATAAAATAAAATAAAATATTGTCACGAAAGGGAAGATAAAGAGCATGCTGAGTATGACGTCATATGGTGTGGAATATCCCTTTGGTCAATGGGGGTCATCTGTCCCAGCTGTGTCCCTTACCAGCTTCTTGTGCACCCCCAGCCTGACCATTGGCAGGGTAGTATGAGAAGCAGAAAAGGCCTTGACTGTGTGTAATGACTGCTCAGCAGTAATGAAAACATCTCTGTATTATCAACTCTGTTTTCAGCACAAATCCAAAACACAGCCCCATATTAGCTGCTATGAAGAAAATTAGCTCTACCCCAGCCAAAAGCAGCACACCCAGCCCTCTGCAAGGTGAACACCTGTGCCAGGAGCATGCAAAACATTGGTGAATTTGTTACTGAAAATATGTGGAACACAAAACCAATATACCAACATACTGATTTTTAATCATAGAATCACAGAATGGCCTGGGTGAGAAGGAACTTTTGAAGATCATCTAGTCCGACCCCTCATTAGCCCTGGACAGGAACACCAAGCGCTGGAACAGGCTGCCCAGGGAAGTGGTTGAGTGACCATCCCTGGAGGTATTTAAAAGACATGTAGATGTGGCGCTTAGGGACATGATTTAGTGGTGGACATGGCAGCATTTGGTTTATGGTTGGGCTCAATGATCTTAAGGGTCTTTTCCAATTTACATGATTCTATGATATTTCACTAGCTCAGGTTACTCAAAGCCTCATCCAGCCTGACCTTGGACACTTCCAGGGATGGGGCAAGTGCTACTTTGTAGGCATCAGACCTCTCCTCCATGCACAGGATGGAGCCATCCCCCCCATCCCACTTCTTCAATCAGTGCCCATGGGCTCATTTCCTCAGTCCCAGGGCCCAGTTCTTGCTCCCAGCCACCCTCCATCCCCATCCCATGCCCTACAGCAGGGATCAGAGGAGCCCCCCTGCTCTTCCACACCTGCCCATGCTGGTCCCTCTCCTGTTTTGTGCCCCCCACCCCAACTGAGCCCCATCTCCCGCGGGAGGGTTTCCTGAGGCAGTGTTTTGAGTGAGGAAACTGGTCTTGTGCAATATTTTTGGTGAGGAAAGAAAATTTCTGTGAAGGAACTGGATTTTTCGCTGTTGGACTTCTCATTGAGAATGATTAAAATATGAAAATAATGTTCAGTCATAGGGTAATGGGGTGTGTTCATGGTATGAGATAGGCCTCATGGTATTTCAATGAGAGGTTAGCTCTCACCAGTAAAACATGATAGTTAGAAATGGAAATAAAATGCACTGACTTTCCCAAATGTGAGTGACTGTAGCTTCTTTAGTTCTGGCTGATGATAGTAAGGGTTTGTTGTGACTCTGCTGCTTCACAAGATCCAGATCTAAAGTGTTGATGTATCACTTTTTCATAATATTGAGAGTCTGTTCCCTCAAAATTCCTCAAGGTGTTATTCATGGCTCCTTTGGCAATTTTTCATCTCAGCTAAGATGATTGATTAAAAATAGAGTGGCTGTCTTAAAGCTATTCCATGGCTCAATTCCTTTACTGAATTGGCCTTGCCTGGTCTCCTCTCTCTGCTACATGTATTACCCTGGCAGGAGCTGCGCGACAACCACGAGTGCTTGCAAAAGGAACGTAGCAAAGGAGCTTTCACCAAATATTAAGGAAAATTAATGTGAGCTGGTAAGCCCAAACATACAGAGCAGAAACCTCATCATAATTATTATCTTCCAATGTAACACAGCATGTATCCGGAATTAGATTTTTTAAAAGAGTTCACAGAATTGTTCATGCCAAGACTGCAAAAGGTGATTGATTTTTAAAATTTCTTTTGAGTGACAGCCTTCAAGAGCAAACAAGTTTTGACAAAACTGTTCAGCAGGATCTTTGTACAGCATGTTGGAATATGGTGGAAATTGGAAGCTAAGTTTTAAATACAAAGTCGTCTTCGTCTCTAATAATATGTTTTAAAATTCAATCGTGTTATTACAATGGACGTTAATATTTGGTACCCCTTATGGTCCTGGGTTTAAAAGGAATTTATTGCAATTGTTTAATACTCCATGTTACAATTTCCTCTCTATTTGTGATGTGAAAGTTTTATTACTTTGGCCTAAATGATAAAAAGTAAACACATCCCCATCTGGTGTTGGTTGCTAGGGAATGAAAAACAGCCTGCCATTCAGAAATGTCTTTGCGCTTGGACCTCAGAACTGCTTTGCTAAAATACCTTAAGAGTGAATAAACCCTTTACATCTCAGCAGCTAAGGGAGTATTGCTGCAGAGGGCATCTGACCCGAGTTAGAGGTTCAAAAGAGCTTTTATTTTCTGTTTTTGTTGTGGTGCTGCTGTGGTGCCCCTCGCTCCTGTGTCATACCCATATGCTCACTCACAGCCTGTGATGGGCACTTTCCTTAAACTTCAAGAGGTCCTACCCCTTGCAAAGTAGTGTTTAACATTGAAACTGAGAAGCATAATCCATTACATTGGTATTTCAAATTTTGCTTAGCAAATCTTTGATTGCAGACAGGCACAATTTGTGCCGCTGTGCCAAGCGAGTGGGTGAGGTGGGCTGTGGGCGAGGGGAACAGCCATCTCCTGCTGCAGGCTTCTGCACCATCTGCCTTATCCTGAGCGGTTGTGGTCTGGGGGAATTTGTGTTTGTTTTCCCTGTTACTGCTTCTGTGAGCAGAGACGCAAAACAACCTCAGGAGTCCTGAACTTTTGTGATGGATTTGAGGTGATGTCCCCTTCCTTCCCCAGGGAGCTCCTCATCCCACTGGGTGTCCCTGGTCACAGTGACATTCACACACCTGTGTTGAGGTGCCAGCTTTTCCCAGCATCTCATTTGGACACTGTGTCTGATCACATATGTCAATCCATGAGGTGGATCGATGTCTCCATTCATGTTGCCGCTTGGGAAGTTTTTTTCTTAAATACCAGCCTGACAGGCTCAGCAGGGTCATCTGGAAGGGGTGAGTTGGGCTGTCATGACTCCAAGTACTCACTGGAAGTAAAACCACCTGTTAATAATGGTTCTCACAAGGCACTCACCACTACCCTTGTGTTGCCTTGCAAGGCTGGTCTAGGTTTTTCAGTATCACTTCTTCAAAATAAAACATAGCTGGCTGTAGCCATCCACTGTTTATATCTTTAAACTATTGTTATTTAAAATACAGTAATGTTTACTATCAATTAGACAGCTACACGGTTGGTAAAGCAGGTGTCAGGACTTTCCCTGGGAAGATGGCAAGGGGGGGTAAAATATTTGTACATTCAGAGGAAGCTAACAAAATTAATTCCGAGTTGTTACACTATAACCAGAAATAAAGTTGTAATTTTTCTCATGTGTCAGCCTCAGTTGCCGTATATTGTGAATCCTGCAGGTCTGATTCTCTAACATGACATTTGTACAACACGCTGCCTTTGTGCAGTCACTTCTGATTTAAATGTTTGGTGGAAGCCGAATCTGTTGAGACTAACATTTATAAAGTGCTATCTATCCCTATTGAAGAGTGAGTAATGCATTAAATTATCATAACATGCATGTTTTTTATCTGAATGGCCTGTTTTAATGCTCCTCACATGAGCAGCTTTACTTTATTTGCTAGCTCAGCTGAACTCTCTTGTCACCTCAACCTTTCTCTTCTAGTTGAGCTTTGTGAAGAGTTTCATAGATCCAGTGTAAAATGAATTTGAGAGTAACAGAAGGCAGATATGTAATTATGCCTATTTTTTTTAATTTTCCAAATGTGATGTGTGGTATTTTTGCTCATCTCTTTTTTTTCTGAGAAGATCCAAATGCAAGGGACGACATATCTCAGCAGTGAGAACTGTATGATGGTTTGTTGTGCTGTCTTAGAACAAGTACATACTACAAGTTTAATGGGGCAAGTTGAGTGTTAAATAATTGGTTTATTAGAATATTCTGATATTTTTGTAGCAAGCAGGCAGCAGCCTGCTATGGGCTCCTGCAGCATTTTCTCTGCTCATGCTTTCTTGAGAACTGAAGGAAGATGTCTTTGCTCTGTCTTTGCATTTAAAGCAAGCCTGGTCATCTATGTGTAGTGTATTGGTTACATGTGTGTAATGTCTTAGGGGATGGAGTGACTAGCTGTTTGGGGGATTAGTGGGAGGATAAAGTACTTGTCTTGTATGTTTTTCCCTCTGTTCCCTTGTTAAAATTTCAGTCAAGTCAGAAGTCCAGTCCAGGAGTGAGCAAGTGACTGCTGTACAGCTGTTGAGAAGTCCGGAGCAGCTCAGTGCTCTGTGCTATCTCTGGGAGTTAAAAATGCTCCGTGTCCTTCAAAAGCAAACCCTGGCTGCCTTCCTGAGGGCCTGCAAGGGCTGGCTGTCTATCTAGTTCCAAAAAGCTGTCTCTGATCATCCGAGAAGAGAAGCCAAAGTCTTTCTGTCTTGTGGATCATCCTGATTTCTCATTGTTATAGACGATTATTTTTTTCAGTCTTTACGGAAAGCATGACTGAAGCACATCAGCTAGTCAGGAAGCAGAAATGTACCCACCCTCTCCAAATAAAAATATTTTGGGCTTTGGGCTTTGGTTTCCAGGCTTTCAATTTATTCAACCTAAAAGCACTAGATGTTTTGGAAAAAAAAATATATATATATATTTATATAGTTTACTTGAATTAAAATTTCCAATTTGAGGGGGGAAAGCATATAATTTCATTTTCTAAACGATATTGAAAGATCCCTTGAAACTGAAAAGAGACCAAGGAAAAATAAAAGAAAAAAAGAGAAATATTTTCCTGTCTTTCATTTGCTCCTTTTTTAGGACAGTAAGAGATGGCAGGTAGAGGACACCAGATAAAACACCTTATGCATTGTCACAGAAGCAAAGTCTTTCAGACATCCATATTCTGAAAATTAATTCTTTTCAACTATAAAAGTGGAAAAATTAATATGACAATGCTTCCAGGTCTGTTGTAAAATGCATCACTTCTGTTTATTCACTCCAGTCCAGGTTTGGGGCTGCAGCTGAGTGTGTGCTTACCAGTAACCACGTTAAGCCATCAAATGCGACAGCTCAGAGATTTATGCTTAAGCATGTGCTCGCCTACTTGGTGTGGTTAATATCCATACAATAGAGGTAGGAGGCAAATTGAAAGAGTTAATCAATTAATACATCACAAATATAAATGTTATAAAATAAAAAAATTCAAGAGGGACTCGAAAACTCTCAGATATTTATTTTTTCTTAGTGATTGCTTTATATGATATGCAGCATTTCCAAAAAGAGACAATTGAATTCTATTTAAAGCATATACTTATTAGGGAGTCTATAAGTAATTATAAACCTGTGTGATGATGCTAGAGGTGACACAGTTGTTTGTACATGGACAATAACACAATAAAGACAATAAAGTATTGGGTTTAGGTGCTTTTTTTCAACCACTGTTATAACAGATAGAATTATTTCTAGAAGTTCAAATGATCCTTTGTACTTATCAATTTAAATTATTATTAAAAATACATTTTAAGAATGTAAAATAAATATTTTGTACTCTTGACATCTGCACATTACTTAAAATAACACTTCCATATCAATTCCTACTTTTGCAGTGTACAACTAGATAGAGTGGTTTCCTTGTGGATAGATAAAATTATTGAAATGATTGCATGGATTACTGTCGATTTACAAAACCTAAAAGAAAATATCTAGCTCTAAGCATTTCATCAAAGGCACTTACGGGCACAGAGGTCTGTCTTATTCAGTCTGGCTATTTCATATAATTCTTTGCAAGAAGCAGAAAGAATAATGCATTAGGAATTAATTTTGGAGTTAAAATTGGAATTCAAAATACACATTTTAATTCTCCTGGGGAAACAGGCTGGAGGATTCTAGCACAATTTGAACTCCAATGCTTAATTTTTGTCAAGCAGGCCTTGTTCATAAATCAGCCCTGACAATGCATCCTTTAAAAGAAAACGAAACAACATGCTCACTCTAAGAAAGGACTGCAGCGATGCCCACTTCTTGCAGAAATAAGAATGTAAATATGTATTTAACAAGCATATATTTATGAAGATAGAGTATTTTAATACAATATTAGACAGCAGGACTGTAGGAAGCTAAAGCTATTCAAACCTCCACCTTGCTCTGCCAGAGCACCACGAGCTGCTGCTGCCAGGAGAAAGTATGGCTGCATGGGCAGTGGAAGACATTAAAAGTGTTGCTTAATGGTGTGGTAGGATCCCAAGTGGTGGTGTGGTACTGTAGTGTAGAAGACCAAAGAGGCCTGAGGGGACTCGCTGTGCTGCCAACTTCTTTCCCATGTTTTCTAAACCCCTGGGGCAGGAAGGGGACGGGCCAGGAGACCTCATCTCCAGCAAGTCCATGCAGCACACTCTTGTCGCAAGCTGTGCCGTTCAGGGCACAGTTGCGTTATCACAGGTAAGAAGACCTTTATAAAAGTGTTTCATTGAGAGCAAAATTGTAGCCTCAGCAGTTGTGTGGCATTACTGAGGAGAGCACGATCTATGGGAGAGAGACCTTTATCATCAAGGGAACTTTTGATTCTGTGTTTCCTTGTCGTTCGTTATTTCTTGTCATTCCCATCTTCAGTTGAATGTATCTTGGTTTATTCTCCAAGACCACACACGCTGGCATGACAGCTGTGCACGGTGTGTTTTTCCATCAGGAAGGCAGAGCGCCAGGAAGGATGATGCTGTTGAGAGAGCCATTTTGATGTCCCTGTCCCTGAGGGCACCCGTGGTTCCCATCCGCAATGCCTGGGCAGTCTGTCTGGTGCCATCTCTCACCCATCCTGTTGTCTCTGTTAACAGCCATGGCAGCTGAGAGTCCTGACCCGTGCACTGTTTTGTCCCTTAGTTTCCCTCTAGGCACAGACTTGAGAATAACGTATTGTTATTTTGCCTCTTCGTCCTTTCAGAGCATGTCCAGGTGTATTGACTGTTCTTATGCTGTCCCTGGGTCAGAGTCTTTTGCACGCACCCTCTCTGAACCTATTGCAGGGCTGCTCAGGGTCCTCATGTCTGAGATGCCTGGACTCTGGCACTGCCAGCTGCATATCCAGGCAGGCTTCCAGGCAACCCAAATCAGCAGAGCATCACCTGCCAGTCGCAGTGGTGGTTGTCTGCTCCCTTGGCTGGCACCATTCTTGGCCCCAGAGCCTGTGTTCCCTCCGTGAGCCGGCAAGGGCTTGCCTGGAGCATCTTCGAACAGTCAGCAATGCTGCCCATAGTCAGCTGGCAAGGACACGCAGATGGAGAAGTGAAGGACAGGAAGGTCCCTCTGCCATTTCGGCCTTGCAGTGGCTCCCCAGCTTCCCTTACCCTGTCCTCACTTTCCCTAATTTTGGAAATCAGAAAGAAAATTGTCATGGTTTAACCCCAGATGACAACCAAGCACCACACAGCTGCTCACCCACCACTCTTATTGGGAGGGGAGAGACAATCGAAAAAAACTTGTGAGTTGAGATAAAGATGGTTTAATAGGATAGCAAAGGAAGGAAGAGTAATATTAGTAATAGAATATACAAAGAAAGTGATGTGCAATTGCTCACCACCCACTGACTGATGCTCAGCCTGTCCCCTACCACTGATCACCCCCAGCCAGCTTTCCCCAAGCTTATGTGATGAGCATGGTGTCATATGGTATGGAATATCCCTTTCGTCAGCTGGGGTCAGCAATCCTGGCTGTGTCCCCTCCCAGCTTCTTCTACATTCCCCACCTTCTCATTAGAAGGCCAGTATGATAGGCTGAAAAGTCCCTGACTGCTGAGCAACAACTAAAACTTAAGTGTATTATTAACATTATTCTAAATCCAAACCACAGCACCATACCAGCTACTAGGAAGAACATTAACTCTATCCCAGCCAAAACCAGGACAGAGGCATAACACACAGTGTTGTGTTACCATCGCTGTTTTAGACACAGAATAAAACACAGCCCCCTACAGGCTGCTATGAAGAACATTAACTCCATCCCAGCCAGAGCTGGTAGACAAGTGTTTGTGCAGGGATGCTGGCAGCTGGTCACAGCTGGGCCCCAGACAGGGCAGTGCTTGGGCAGGACTGTGCTCAATGGGCGGCCAGGCAGGCACAAAGCCCTGCCAGCTGACTTGACATTCCAAAACGAGGTCCCAGGTGCAGAGGGCAGCGCTGGGGCCTGGACACAGCAGTGCAGTGCGGGGTTTGCAGGAGCTGCTGTGCATTGCCATGGAACAGGATGCCATGCAGAGCGGTGGCAGGGGCAGAAGGAACAGCCCTGTGTTGTGCTCAGTCACATCCCTTATAGGAGGGAGGTTTGCTGTGCAATACTCCCCCAACACACGCTTTTTTTTCTAATAGGCAGACTGGAGGTATAGAGCAACCACCTACTCCCAGACTGTAAACCTCTGTGTATGCAAAAGGTGGTCACTCACTGCCCCCGTGGAAGTTCTCATGTGAATAATCTCTCACCAATGCAGACAAGAGATTAGCTCTTTTATACCTGTTTTGAGGGGAGTTTAAACTGGAAAAGAGGTGCAGGATTTGTTTGATTTCTGACTGTATGTAGATTGCCATGGTAACCACTGCATTTCATGAGCTCAGGGCGTTTTCCCAAATTCTGCAGGAAGCTGTAGCCATGCTTTATTTATGCAGCTCAAAGTCAAGTTTAATTAAGCCACTAGTTGTTTTATTTTTCCAGCATCTCTTTTCCTTTTCTTACCACTATCTGTTTTAGCTCTGCGTTTTTCTTTTGCTTTCCAAATGTGAGTGTAGTGTTACAGCATAGGCCCTTATCTGTATCAGAACCCCTTTTAATTACAAGACCAACCATAACCTAGAACAATACTTCCTTATCACAGAAAGAGCAGAGTAGAACTGGAGGAGCTGTCATCATTTAGCTCACCTGACCTTGTTTGGGAATTCTGAAGTCTGCAAACAGTGTTCCAGGTGAAAGATCCTGAGTTCTCAAAGTCTCATGAAATTATCTATTATTAAATGGAAAGAAGTCTTTTGACTTGGATTATTTTGCTGTAGCATATATAGTAGTATTGTGTCTCTTAGGGGTTTGGTGCTGCTAAGAATTTTAATACCAAATCAGCGTCCTTCTAGTTTTTTGTTCCTTGTTTTATACGAGTTCATCTGTAACAGCAGAGCTCAAATTCAGGAAAGTATTTAGGAGAAAATTAAGTATACTTAGGTATGAAATGCTGAATTATCTTTGAAGTAACTACCTTAATTAAGATCTAGAAGCTGCTTAGTGGACTCCAGGGCATGAACAGATAACTCATTTTACAATAGAAGAACATGGTCAGATGGAGTTCCTTTATTTGCTCTCCATATGCTGTGGAGACTGGTGATATTTATTTCTTTAATTTCCCCAGTGTCTTCAGACAGAGTTATTAAAGGACGTCTGGAGATCATCTAGCCCAGGCATCTGCTTAAAGCAAGGCTAAATAAAAAATCTGATCAGGTTGTTCAGGTCTTTGTCTCAGTGAGTTTTGAGCATCACCGAGGACGGGCACTTCTCCACATGGCCAGGCCCTTGTTCCAGGGCTGTACCTTTCCCATCATGAAACAGCTGGACATTGGCACCAGCAGTGAGATTGCTCCTCAACCTTCCCTTCTCTGAGCCAAACAACACAACTCCCCCAACCCCTCCTCATGTGCCATTTGCAGCCCTGAGCCATCTTCTTCACCCTCCACTGGATCACAGCACCATGTCAGTGGTTCTCTTGTGTTAGGGTCTGGAAATGGACTCAGTGTTACAGGTGCAGCATTGACTCAAGGCCAGTTAGATACAGAAGAGTGATATTGCCTTTTACCTCAGCTGTCCTTCTTCCAGGCCAGGGTGAGAATAGCAAAGCATTAATGTTTCTACATGATGCTCCATCTTTTAAAGCACAGGGGTATTCAACATCTCCCTAGCTCATTGCAGAAGTCAGCGTGGGAATCAAAGCAGGACCAGTGCGGTGGTGTCCTCATCCTGAACCTCACGAGCTAGCCTGGGCTGCTGTGCCACCTCAGTATGGCCCTGTCTGTTGGTTAGCTGAGCACTAAGGAGATGAAACAAATGGCATTATTGCTCCACAAACAATAAATATTTCTTTTAATTTAGGCTGTGTGCTATAGCTCCGAATCACAGCTGTGCTTTCGGAGAATATGGAGTGTGAAGGGTAGAAACTCTGGTATCTTGATCTAAGAACAACTGTGACACTGGGAAAACTCTGTATATTTCTGAAAGAAGCTGGGAAGCAAAGAGACTTTTAGTTTCCCTGGTCACTGTCAAAACATTGACAATAATGTGTTGAAAGTAATGGACTTCACAGTATTGTGGGGACCACAGGTTACATGCAAATTGCAAACATAATATTTCAATGACAATAATCCTAGGTGTTGTCTAGTTTTTCCTTAAGTCAGTAGAAGGATTTACATTTACTTCCTTGAGGGTTTTGTGTGATGAGTGCTGTTACTGTATTGACTTGACGTTTTTTTTATGTAGTATTGGAGTTTTAGCTAAGAAATGTGAGTTTCCTTTATTTCTCTCCATCAGTGACATTTTGTGTTCATGATACATCCACAGACAACTACAACTACAGAAACAGAAATGAGAGCAAATTGTGTTGTTAAACAAAATTTAGGTTAGCTATCAGGAATATGCAGACATGCCTGCAAAACTCCACTGAAATTCAACAAGTAATTAAGCTTATCTCCTCAAACATACGATACTATTATTAGCAAAGTATTTCAGTAGCTGTCCATTGCGACAGAGCTGAAAGCCAAATACCTTGTCTGGCGTTTCCTAAGTAGTCTGTCTGTAGTTCACAGAGCAACACTTTAAGATTGTGTGTCACATAGAGATTGAATAGGATTTTGTTGAAGAATGTTTTTTGATAAATGTGGTTGTATTATTATTACCAGAAAAAAAAAAAAAAAAAAGGCACTTTTAAAAAAAATATCCTACAACAAAATTAAACCGATTGGACTTCAGTCATGGAAAGAAGGGTGTGACTAGTGCCCTAAGAAGGTGCAAAAGTAATGTAAACCTTCAGGACAGTTTCAGTGCGTCAATACCAGTGCTCCTGCTTCTGCTCCAGCACAGCTAATGAATGAAAAAAAGGCTTAAGAGAAGGCTTTTATGCCACATCCTCCAGATATTAGAACAATTCAGGCTAGTATTAAGATGAATGGCAAGGAAGACTTGTGGAGGGATTGATACAGTAAAGTGCTGCCTTCAGCACGTCTCAGGAACGTGCTCTTGGCTCCTCGTAATGCCAGGAGGGACAGGATGCTGGCTTCTTTATGTGGAGCTCAGCAGTTTGCAGAATTGGGTTTTCACCTACCACTTCAAGCATATCGTCCCAAATCAGGCAAGCACATGAGTGTAAAATAAGATGTCTTTGCCATTGCGTTCTTCGCAGGAGATGAAAAGAAGGATATTGGTAGAAATGGGAATTTTGCAACAATTGCAAAAGCAAGACCTCTGGTGGGAAGACTCCTGTTCTTTGGGTACCACTGAGACATCCGCAGTGTATTTTGTATACATGTCTATCTCGCAGGTCAAGTCTCAGAACACCACAAGGTTCAGGGCTTGGCAGCCTCCCCATCTGGCTGATGGGACATCTCAACTGATGGGAGCACGGCTGGAGGGTGTTCCTGCCTCGCAAATGGGAATCTCAGTATTAGAAGATCGAGATTTACTGGCCTAGATTACGATCTCTCCAGGACAGGGAGTAACTCTGTGCATGTGTTTGTCAGCACCTGGCAAACAGCATCTAAAAAATAAAACCAAGGCATAGTAGCCCACAAGGAAAAGATTTATTAATGTAGATTAAAATGTTTATTTTAATAGCCTTTTCTCATCATTTAGGCAAAATAACTGGATTAATATAAATTACCCATATATATTTATAATCTGCTTTTATTCAGTAGCATGATAACACTATTTGTAAGAGAAAATATGAAACCTGAAAATTATTAGGAAAACATTTGCCATTACAATTAGATCTGATGCTGCTCAAGTGTTCTTTCAATTTGGTTAATTCACGTTGGTGTGTAGGCAAGACTGCAGAACAAGAAAAATACAAGCATGCATTTAATATTAGTTACATTGCTTGTTCATGCATACTTTAGCTAAAGTCTTGGTGCCATATGATTTCAGATTTTTTTCATGTGTCCCTAATCAAATATTCATGCTTACGTTCTTACTTACAGTATGTTCTCTCTGCTAGAGAAAGAATTCTGAGGCCTACCTTGACATAAACACAGATAATAAGGCATATGTTCAGCCCAAACTTTGGTCTTGCCTGTGCAGCAGCTACAAACAGCTATACATGTGACAGGCAAAGGACCGATGCTGCTGAGGCACAACATTAGCAACAGGAATTGCTATTGGACATTCCAGGACTAAGACACATCCCATTAAAAGCATGTGCAGTCCTCATTTCTCATTTCAGCTAAGAAATGGGAAAAGGCTATTTACCCAAGGGGACAGATCATCACAGAAAACATTTAGTCTAGATCCAGTTTAGCAGGAAATTATGTCCATTGGGTTCAAAGGAGTAGCGCTGAGTTCCAGCTGAGGAGCTGGTCTTTAATAAAATATTATGTTTAGCTTCCACTCTTCATTCCTATTTGGGGAAAAAGCACAAAAACAGCTATCTTAAGATACAGTCCAAACACTTAATTTTGCTTATTTCATTATTAAGGAGTAATAAAGATCACTAATATTAGCTTTTGCAGTAATAGTATTGTAAAAGTTTGCCAAGATATGTTTAGATTTTTTGTCAATGGAACAGAAAAATATAATTTGGTGTACATCAAAGCAACCTCAAAATGTATCACCCTGTTTGAACATGAGTCACTCCTTAAAGAAGGATTTGTAACATCTGTCAAAGTTATTGAGCTCCTTAACTTTGCCTGTGTTGGGAGAACTCTTACACATACAATCATTTTAATGTTTTGTACTATGTTCATATATAGGTTGCTTCTGCAAAAAGAAGTAAATTTGTTAGTGTTGTTTATTATTTATGTAGTGCCCTAGGTAGAAAGAAAAAACTGTCAAGATGCAACTTCACCTTCACTTTAATTTGCAAGGAAGGATATTTCATTATTTCCCCCCTCCTTTGTAGTGCCAAATCTCTGAAACCTCTTTTTAATGATAGAGATGAAAAAATAAATATGTAGAGGAGGGAGTCAGCGTGCAGAATTTGAAGAACACAAGACGTTTTGAGGCCGTGCCATCCGGGGGGATGGGAGCAGCATCTCGGTGCTGGCGCGGGTGCGTGCTGGGTCCCCGGGCTCCCGGCGCTGGCTCCGGTTCAGCAGCCAGGCAGGAGTTTCTCTCTTCGTCAATGAACCAGCTGTTACGGCAGATGATCGTGCTGAATTTCAGGTCATTTGATAACTAGGGCAGGCAGCCGTATTTTGCAGTTCAGCTTGGGTGACATGTAGATTAAGAACTTCATCAGCACGATGCAGAGTTGCTCACGTTTCTTGGCTGCCCGGGTGGGTTTGTGCTGGGGGAGGGGAGGGGGGGTTCGGCCAGGTCCTGTTCTTGCAGCCAGATAGCAATTGCTGTCTCTTACATGTGAGAAAGGTGCGGGACCTTGCTAGTTTTTTGACTTTATTATGAGTGACATTCAGAGCAGTTCTTATTTAGGCTATCACTTAAATCTGCAAGCTGTTTGCAGGCTTGGTCATGTCAGCTGCTTCCTCAATGTGAATTGTGGTGCCAGCTTCCAGACTTTCAAAGAAATAGTTATGCTCATGTCAGACAACGGCAAGGAAAGCTTCCTAACTTCTTCAGTGGCTTGGCAATACCTGAGAGGGGACACACAGGGAGCGGGAAGCCCATAAGGAGCCACAGAGAGGAGCAGCCCAACCATGCTCCTTGCTCAGGCTGCTCAGAAGAAAAATGGCACAACTTGCTCAGGGCTGAGGGCAAGGATTAATACAAAATCTGGGGAAAGCAGCTGGAAATATCATGGTAATTTTCTCAGCTTGGCAGGCTTTTAAGCTTTAATGAATTCCCAAAAGAGTCAAGCAGATCTTTGTTGTAAAGTAAGTGATAACCAATGATGCTAGATTCTTAGATTTTTAGAGCCAGAAGAGATCATTAAAGTCATCTACTCTAAACTTCTTGCGTAACACAGCCCTATGGTGTTTTGCCTGCAAATTCTTTAGCAAGTACGTGATGGCCTGTTTTTGCTAGAAAGACATACTGTGGAAAGCCATGGTCTTGATTTAATAACTGTGTGCAAGAGAGAATCTGCCGCTTCCCTAGTTAAGTTGTCCCAGCTGTCTCATTACCATCACTGATAAAGAACCATGTCTGAAGGGATACACCTTGCCTCTGAGAGCACTGAGCTGGGGTACCTGCCTTGCTGATGCTGATACGCGTTTTCCAAACCAGACGGTCTGGTCACCTCAGCACCAGTATGACGTGGCCAACCAGCCCCCTGCCCAGGGGGTGCACACAGAGCAGGGCTGGCAGATGGTGCTGGGCAGCTGAAACAATGCTGGGGTAAGCAATGTGGGCATAGACGCAGGGCTGCAAAAGATACCAAGAAATAACATTGAATAGCCTTTGTGATAGGAGTAAGGCTGGTTTAAATGTAATTTAGAAGGCTGTATCTGGCTTTTCTCTTTCCATGGTTCTTGCAATGTGGTGAAAAGCATCTGCAATTTCAGATGGTAAAAATTTAAGGAGAAGAAGAAAGAGCAGGGCAATAGGTATTTTGACAGGGAGCAGACTGATGAAGATCCCTATCATATTAGAGGTGGCAGCTAAGACTTGTTTTCTGTGTTTCCAAGTGAATATGCCCTTTAAGGCAAACCAGCTATTTTTAAATCTCATTCTGTGAAGTCCTTTTCCCCTGTGCTGGGAAGGAAGATACGTGCAGTGTGTCACCGTTGTCTCACAACCACTTACCTCGCCAGCCTCCTTTCATTAGGAAAAGCCAGATAATAGGACAGAAAGTTGGTCACACAAGCTCAGTGATTCATAAACCTCCTCTTCTCAGTCCAGGGGATGAAAACGGGAGGAAGCCTGTTTCATTCAGCAGGAGAGGTTCCATAGTGGATGGTAAGGCAGAGCCAAACAGGTATTTATTACTCACTACAACGAGAGCTTGCACGCTGTGCTTCCCTCTCTGGCACACCCTGCCGTGAGTCACCAGCGGCGAGCAGAATGTGAGCCAAGATGCAGGGTGATTCAGGATTTTCTAAACCCTCCCTGAATCTGTGGGTATTTTGGTAGAGCTTGTGGCTTAGTCTCTTAGGATTAGACTCATCCCAACTGTATTTACAGCACTGAAAGTCTGGCGTGGAGTCTCACCCAGACTCCTCCTGCAGTCAGTGGAGAGAGGCTTCCAGGGAGGATTCATCCCTCTTCCAGATTGGCACTGAGAGCTGAGGAGGTTTTAGGAGACTGGTGATGCAACCAGGAGTTTGCAAAGCTGGAGTATTTTTGAATTGTGCCTGCCAGCCTCTTTGAAGGAGTTTGGGGCTCTTTTTTTGGTCTCAGGCTTTCTGCATCATATGGAACGTACATCACAGTCTCCCCCGAAATGCCTGTTCTTACTCTCAGGGAACAGAATGCACTTTCTGATGATTTTCAAATGAATCATAATGACTTTGCAAGTTTAAACTAATTGAAGTTGAACCCTCTGAGAAGTATTGGATCCATGCCAGCACTTCCTTTATACCAAAAGATCTTAATAGCAGTGTAGCATAGACTTCAAAATTCCCCATCAGTTACATTAATTGATTTTTTTTGTAGAAGACAATTTTGACAGCAGCATATTATAATACAGGTACGTTACTAGTGACTAATTGTTACCAATTGTTACTAATTGTTACGGACTACTGACAGGCAGCAGCTTAAATAAGTTGCAAATGGAGCAACGTTCATCAGAAATGACTTACCAGCCTTCATTTTTCCCATACAGCTATTTCGCCCCTAGCACTACCTTGCAAAGAAAGGACATGTAAAGTGCAAGTACATCTTTTAAAAATTGTTTGATTTAGTACCACAGACACTGACATGATTTAATCATAGCATGTTATTAGAGAACGGCATCAGTACAAGATGCTCCAATGCACAGAAACTTCTGGTAGCTGTAGTGTTTACTTGAGTTGACACGGGGTTTCTGTCTGTGAGACTTGGATCTGCCTGGAATGCTTCTTGGTCTCCATTTCTTGGCAGAAATTATCAGTTGGGCACCCTACTTAAAAAAATTTGTAACTGGAAATATATATTAGGGTCTAATTCTGAAACAGATGCTGTGCCAGGTAGGTATTTTTGTTCATGTGGGTGAGTGCAGGCACCTGAACCATGGCTGTCCATGTAAGAAATGAAGGTTACATGCTGTATTCTTATGTTGTTCTCACTCCTTTGTGCCAGTATTGCAGACACTGAATTTTGAGAGAGGAGATGAGTGGGGTGCTTTCTTACATGTCTTAAATCAGCTCTATACAATCTTACTCCAACCCAGTTGCTAGGGTATGTGAGTGCAGTGTCTGTGGAGTAACAGCCATCCTGCAGTCATTGTACACTGGTGAGAAACACTTCAGCTCTCCTCAGCATGGTACCCAGGAGTGCCTTGGAAGAGATGATGGAAATAGAGGAACAGAGGAAGACAATATCAGAAGTTAAACCTGGTTTGGTATGAACACTTCTACAGGTAGGACAAAACATCTGACACTGATCCTCAACGAAAGAAACTGGTTTCCATCTTCAGGACTACAGTGATTTGGGCAATGGCACGACAACAGCTTTTTTAGTATATTTTGCCCAGCTGAGGAACTTTAAAGTTCATTGATCTCTTTCTTGAGTGATTTCCAGAGCTCTTTAGAGTACAGACATGCTCAGAGTGCCGGTGGATAGACACTAGTAAAATCAAGAAACTAAGCACTTAGGTCACTTCATGGTGTCATTTAAGTTTTGGCATGGCCTCTGGATTCTTAGCTGTCTAATGTGCTGGGAAGTGCCTCCCCAAGCATGGATAATAGATATTAGGAATAAAAAAGGAAAGCAACCTTTTCATTTAAGGGCCAAATATACAGAAATTAGAATGACACAAGTTGTATCAGCTGCATATTGGGTCCTAGGTGCACAGTCTCCAGATATAATCAGTAGGTGCTCAGACAGATAATTACAGTCTTTCTGCAAAAAGCTTCATGTAGGAGAGCCACTTGCCTGCCTCCTACCACTTGCAGTATCGGAGCTGTTTTACTGTTGTGGATTGTGGAATTACAGCTTTCCAACTTCTGTTTGACAAAAGAAGCATTTTTTCTAGCACCTCTCGTTTCAGATGACTGCTGCACCAGGTAAGCGCTGGGCATCGGGAGTGATTTGTCAGTCTTTGCTGTAGACTCAGGAGTGAATTATATTTGTCAAAATACAATTTGCACAATAGATTTCCTGTTGCAAGGATTACAAGAGCAGTTAGTTGAGGGAGTGTTTGCTTTCTAGCCAGAGGGTATTGGTTGGTGCTCAAAATAGGGTCAAGATTGCTTTCTATATAGGAGTAAGGACAGTCCATTGTCATTTGAATTGTAACTTAAAATCTCTCTGGGTACACAACATGTGCAAGCACTGGTCATTCAGAAGTCATCTGTCCTGCCACAGGCAACCTGGCCTGTAGTCTTTGCGAAGGCAAGCATCAAATAATGACAGTAAGAAATTACAAAGCTTCTGGGGGCTTTTATGCCCACTTGCTGCCCATCACTTTAGGTGACTTGCATATAGCTGGTGGCACACGTACTGCAGCTTCAAATCCTGATACAGGTGTTACAAAAGTATCCGGTCACAATGTTTTTGGTCACACCTGAATATTTTATTTTTCCACACTTAGACCAGCCCTGGTAGCATCCAGCAAGTCGTAACTTTGCCCAAGGTAGAAAGCAGAGGTGGTGGCTCACATCATCCTCCCTAGGGCAGCTGCTTTCTCAGGTTCTTTAAATTTCTGTGGGCCGTGCTGCTGTTTCCCACTCCTGAGTGGTCACTTTCTTGCTGATGTGACTGTGGATCACGATCTTCATTTCAGAGTTAGGAGTGACGGTGGAGCCCCTGAAGGAACCTGTTCTCAGTCTGCATGTGCTCTCCTTGCAGATCACCTAAGGCCACGCTGTGCCACTCACATGGTGGCACTGTCTGTGCTGCCCCACTTTGTATTTGAATGAGCTATTTAAAACAATTAAATTAATTTTAGGGTAAAGGGGAGGGAGAAGCAGGCATACCCACTCACCCGTTCTCCTGGTTGCACGGCAGACTGTTGGCAGAGCGTTCTCTGTGCAGGTGGTAGGTCTGCAGAAGGATCTGCAGGAATCTGTTAATCTCTCTTAGATCAGTCTGAGATTCACTGAGATGCTGTTTGGCCTGGAAGGATATTTTTCAGCTTTTTATTAGTCATGAACAAATTTAACCCCTTAGCAACCAGAATCTTAGTGTGTAAGAGGTGTGTAAGACAATAGTAAAGAAAATACAGAATAGCGATAGTCTTGGCCAAATAAGTCATTGAAAGAGTTCGATGCAATCTTATGACAGAATGGAGTTGTACATCTCTGAGTTTACACATTTCCTCATTAGTTCAGTATATTGTTTTTAGTTGCTGACACTTGTGTAGTACTTTTTTCTTTTGAAAGAGCAGGGGGTTCCAGTGCTGGTGCGGGATAAGTCAGTGCTTCAGAGATCAGAGCTGATGTTTTATGCCAGCCAGATGCTTCCATTCGTTGTGAGCTATAGGAGGAAAGCAAAGGAGAACAGCAAGCATTTGGAGTGTCCTCAAAACTGAGAACACAATGGTTTGAACGTACCTCTTTCTCTAGAAAAACTGGAGTCCTGATGATAAAATGTAGTGTAAAATTTTATTGGTTTAATGCAAGTTTTCTTAATTTAAATTTATTTCTGGATTTTCTTAAACTCTCAGAAAGTAATTGCATAAGACCCTTGGCATTTATGGATATGGGAACCTGAATTTACACTCAGGTTTGAGTATAGTATTCCTGTTTGCTGATGTGCCTCTAATGACTTTATAAGCCAGCAAGCAGAAAAGAATGAGCATATGCAGGTAGAATTTAGACCCTCTGTGTGCCATAGTGAAAAAGATAATTTGCTATTAACAGAGTTATTGCTGTCTCAGATATTAATTAGTTAATACTTGTTTTGCTGCATCTGATAATGGAACGTACCTGAAACTTAAAATGGGACATAAATAATTCATAGCAACAAGCCTTAGAAAACTTATGATAAGCAGCTTTGCTATTAGAATATCTACATATCACTCAAACACTGAGTGTGTTTTAACTTTGTAGGAGGCAGGTACAGAGAAAGAGCAACTACTCAGTTATGCTGATAATGTACTCTGTAAGAAGGATAGGAGTGGCTCTGATACATTGCAAGGTAGTTATGAACCGGCCTCCACCTGGGGTTTCACCTGCTGTAAGCATACAAAGAGCCTTATAGTTTTTATTCAGCATATTCTAAAAGTCAGATAAAAGGTAACCTGCTGTGTTCAGTGGGTGTAAATATTAATATTAATTAATATTAATTGGTGTAAATCAGAGTAGTGTCACTGAAGTTGTGGAGATACATCCCCTAAACCAGCTCTAAGTTTGCTTGAGGAGTACAGGCTTGGGCTGTGTGAAGTCCCCATAGACCTAATAGTGCAAAGGCAAGGAGAAGGGAAAGAAATGGATCAAAGGGCTGGTGGCAAGGCATAAACAACAGAGGATGAATATTCTGCATAGCCTCCTTATACAAACTGTCCATTAACTTCAACTGCATTGCTTCTGCAAGACCTGCTGTACTTAAATATAGAAAAGGAAAGTGATTAGCAGAAAAAGTAGAAAGGGAGAAAAGTCTTGGGATCAGAGGAGATCAGGGGCGATGAAAAGAACCGAAAGACAGTAGATGGGGATTTTAAGCCACACATACTAATTTCTGAATCCAGCATGTTCGCACTTACATTTTAAAACTAGTGTTCGACATTCATCACTGGTGTAGCCTCTTCAACTTCAGCAGCCACACCACCAGTGAATTTGATCCTTCATGTTCATTTGCAGCCATTTTTTTCTCCAGTAAAAACAAACTTTCTGCTTATTCACACTTTGCATTTGTTGTAGTTACTTGCATGTAGGTGAACATATGGTGGTCTGATTGGGACAGAAAATGCAATTTCTTTCTGACTTCCACAGTATTATGTGAAAGTCCAGACAATTAAGTCTGGCATTCAGACACCCCGAAGCGTTGTGATAGGCAAGGAAGAGGGTCTGATTAAATATTTAAGCGTCCGGGCCCACTTTGCTGCTGCGACAGCGGATAGATGACACCTGGTGAAACCTGGTCTGTGGCCGGGCGGTGGGTAAGCGCTGGGAATGAGGAGGGCGCGGAGAGGAGTGCGCTGAGGAGGCTGCTGCCATACTATGGTCAGGAGGGAATGGATTTGGCACTGCTTCTGCCTCTGCCACTGTGACTGCATCATCCTGTGCCGAATGTCTTGTAGGTGATGGAAACCTCCCCGCTGCCTTGCGTGTCCCGTCCCTTGCATGCCATTCTCTGTCCCAGAAAGGGGGAAGGGGTGCTTGCACCAGGGCTTTTTTTTGCATGGAAATGTTCTGTGCCACCATCCAGTTGTGCTGGGGAATTGCTTCCAGTTGTAGCTCATCAAGGGATTGTTTGTCTTTTACTTGCTTTTAATTTCAGCAGGCGGGCAGTAGGATGCTGAGATAGTATTTGAAAGAAATTACCCATTAGGTTCAGATGATGCCGGTATTTGTCAGGGCTGTTAAATCAGGAGAACTCATTACAGTAAGAATATAGGACGATGACTTACTTCTGAATCAACGTGTTGGATTGCTTCTGTCTTTATTTGCTAATTAATAGCATCATGGAATAGATATTGATTTAAAAAAATAGATAGCAACAAGGGCAGCATTTTATACCTGCTATTTTCACCTGGATATTTACCTGTTTTTTGTTTCCATAATGACCTGCCTGTGACTGTCAATTCCTCTCAGTTTTTCTGGAAATGAGGATTTGCAGGGTTGTGTAGGGTTGGGCCATTAGGCTGAGGAGGATGGGTGGATTTACTATGGACCTTCCTAGTTAGTGGGACTTTAACTTGCCTTAAGCAGAGAGCTTGGATTATGGTGTGTGAATGGGATCAGGTGCTGTATTTGACATTTTTTGTTTATCTGTTGAATTTATTAGACTTGTGTGTCTATTGTCAAGGAGGACTACCCATTGCTAATGTTGGGGGGGGTTATGCTTTTTCATAAATCCATCCATTTAGTTATGTTTTGTTGAAAAGTCCTCCACCTTCCAGCACTCTGTCTAGATACAGGTGCCCATCCTAGTTGTCTTACAGCAGCATTGTGGTTTAAATAGTGGTAAAATGGATCTTGTCTGGATCTTAACAGGATGCAAACTGTGTATTTACAATGTGTTGTTTTCTATGTATGCCTGTTGCTTCAATGCACATGTGGGACCCTGCTGTTCTCCATGTTGTGGAAGTACAGACTGAAAAACTGCCCTGAGGAGTTTACTGTTTCACCAGAGGAAGGAAAGGGGGAAAAAGGAAAGAGACAGTTAAAAACTGAGAGACTTGCCTTGCAAGGTTACACGTGGAGTTAGGCCAAGAATAGACCATGGTGCTCTAGGTGCCTTGAGTGCTGCACCAGACTACACTAAGCATATGTATTTTTCTGATTTAATGTGTTGTAAGTCTTAATGTTAAACAAAACTAGAGATGATGTTTGACAAGCCAAGTGTGTAAATATGAGCTGATTGCACTCCTGTACATGCTAGAGGCTGGGTTCATTTGCCCAGTAGCTTCAGAGATTTTCAGAGATTCAGTTTGTCCCAAAAAAAAGGTTTTAATTGCTGCTTTTTGTTTGATGCAAGGGATTTTAAGTATGAAGTCTGTATAAACAGGTATATGCATGTACTGATGTACAAATACACACATGGTCACACTTAGCCAAAGGAAGATACTCAGTTTATATTTCATGGAACAGATGCATGAGGCAGAGACTCCAATGGGAAGGTGCTTTCTGAGCTGAGCGATGCTCTTACTGCAGAGCACAAGGCCAGTGTTGCTGGTGCTCCCTTCCCTGTTGGGACAGCACCTGGCAAACTCATCGGAGTGAAACAATCCATATACTCATTAAAACCAAATTCAGGAAAATATCTTTGTACTATAAACCATATGTTTAGATGGTGGGTATTGATTTACACCCTCAGCTTCTTTGGAGCATCTACTGCCTGGATTCTGGCATTAACCAGACCCCCATGCGGTGGCAGGGCGGTGACCGCTTCTCTGTATTGCTAATGCTCTCAATTTTAACGAGTCTGATTATAGTTGGTGTTTTTCTTAAAGCTTCATTACTGCTTAAAGGCATGAGATTATAACCTGATCCTAACCTTTATAGAAAAGTTTCAAACCTGGATGTGCAGGGAAGTAGGCTTGACGTACATTCTAAAAAAAAAAAAAATTAAAAAGTGAGGGGAAAAAGAGAACTGAAGTGCTTTGCGGCTTTTTTATTTAATACCAATAATTGTGGGGTTTGTTTAATAGGGTTTTTTTAAGCTTGTCTCATGGTCCTGAATTTTATGGATTACTTTTTCACTTATGGCACTGACTGATGCCTCGTCCCACCATCTTCTCCATATGTGTTCAGAAACCCAGCAACACTGGACTCACACCCTTAGAAATTCAACAATGCCTTTTTTCCCTCAAAAAAAAAATAAAAAGAGACTATTCTCATGGCTTTCCATACACACACCATTTTTCTCAGAGCCAGAGGCAATTCCCACAGCAAAAGCAGTCAGTCATCAACTAAGTAGGATGCTTACTTATCATGGAACTGCCTGCGGAAACAAGGCTGTTTCTCTAAACACAGCAGAGCCTCCACGTCGGCACCCGCAAAGGAAGGAGATGCTGCCGGTTGCCGCTCGTTGCTGCCTGGCAGGTGCTGCCTTATCTGCCTCTGTTTCATTAGTGCATAATTGAGCGATTGCTGAATTAGTTATTTCTTGCTCAGAGCTCAGCGCAGCAAACAGAATCCCTCCGGGATGCTCCAGTTCACCTTGCCCTGCCCTCTGAGGGGGTTTCCTGTGCTCTTCTTGCCATCTGGGCTGTTTCCTGGAAAGCCAGTGCTACATAGGGTCTGGTCCTGTCCCAAGACATTCACTGGGCTCTGCAACACTGGAGCCTGATCCAGTTAGCTATGTAGGCATCACCTCCCCCTTTGCTGCCATTCTGCAGGTTGGGTGCTTGAAGCACTTCCCTGGGAAGTGGAGGACCAAGGGTCAGCCACCTCTCCTGCCCAGGGAAGCTGCAACTTTCGTTTCCCACCTCCTCCCACCCTGATGGACTCATGCTATTCTAGATCAGTGTACTGGTGTTTTTCTTTCCTTTAGAGCTGCTGAGAGCAAAATCATTCCCAGTTCTCTTGTAGTTCTTATATTTTACATTAATCCGTCACCAGATAAAACACAGGGAATCCCACACCAGACCCATGGATGTCTCACCTTTGTTGCATGCCCTACCCATGGGGATGCAATCCCACCAGCCCAGGCTGCATTCTGCAGGAGATGCTGACCCCGACAGCTTGAGAGAAACCTCATTGTGGAAGGCTTCCTTTTCACACTGTCACCTATATATGTTTTTAAATTTCTTTTGAAGCTGGTTAAGCTATCTTTTATGTGAAAGGTAACCCAAGCTGTGCTCCTGAGCTGAGGCACTGATGCTGAGATAAATGCACCAGTCATGTGTTTTACATATTCAATATGATCCCTGCTGTCAGAGTGCAGTCAATTACTGCAGGAGCTGCTCTAGCACCGACTCATCTTTATTGCATTCAGAATGAAAAAAAGAAGTTTTGTTCTCCAACTCAAACAAGACATCAGAATGAAAAATTATCAAATGCTGTTCCAGTGCCATGACAGATAAACAGCAGGATTAAACAATTGCCACGATATTTTATCCAAAATAGCTGAATGAAAAGCCTTAGCAGTTGAGTCAAAGGCACACTGGTTTCATGCTGATGTTTTCAGTGGCAATTCTGGTGTATTGAAGATGGTTTATTTCTAATCATCTTGCAGCACTAGATCTTTGCATGGCCTTTCTATTTGGTAACTTCTCTCTGGATCTCGTGTCTTCTGTCCTGCTCAGTGCACATGTGCGGTTGTGCATGTAGAAAGCACTGCAATTCCATTTGTTGATTTTCCTGAAAAAAGAAAAGGGCTGTGCACAATGTACACACCTGTACATATGTACTTGCAGGAGGTGTGTACCAGTGATAGTGTAGGGCACTCCCATGTTAAATACCAGGCTTGTTTTTCCAGTCCTGTCACTGTCCTTAGACCTTATCGACATCAGAAAGTTTCAGCAGTGAATGTTAAATCGGTTTTTAGTTTAAATGAACAGACTTCATATGGACCCCCTGTGCTCACACCCTAATTTCAGTTTAAGGAGGGCCTGTTTCACATTAGATTAAAGTAATCTTACAAGCAAAAGGTAAAAGATAAAACAACTGCAATCTTTGGAATGGCACTTTTAAGAGCTTCTAAGCTGGGAGTTTCTACAATTTATCTGGGAGTCGGTGCTTGGATACACACTGCTCCTTGTCCAGTGTAATATAAGGTAAAATGAGGTTGTGTGAAATGTTGCTGGGGTTGGTTTTAGAGGAAGTGTTTTACTTTGCACTGCCACCGACTTGCAGCACTGTTGGTCACCAGGGCACAAGGGAGGGAGGTACAAAAGTTTTTTGGCACAGAGCTGGAAATGCTCGTTTCGCTGCACTCTTCTTGCCTTGGGTCAAACCAAAACTAATTTGGTCTGCATCAAAATAAGAGTGCCTCAGGTGGCCTTTTGCATAGGTTTAACTGTGTTGGTAGCAAATCTCACCTGTAGGTAAATTGATGCAAACAACTTTTACTTGTACAGACATGATGTCGGTGTAATTGAGTCATTTGATTTCTTCCTAATAGCACTGGTGAAGCTCAGTTAAGGCTGGTAAAGTTCTTTGCAGTTCTCAGAGGAAAAGTTTGGGCCAAGTGTAAATGTTGTTATAGAGCAGGGGTGTCAAACTCATTTTCACTGGGGGCCACGTCAGCCTCGTGTTTGCCTTCAAAGGGCCAAATGTGATTTTAGGACTGCATAAGTGTAACTACTCCTACATTTATACAGTCCTGAAGTCACATTTAGCCCTTTGAAGTCGACTGCAAGGCTGATGTGGTCCCCGGTGAAAATGAGTTTGACACCCCTGTTATAGAAGGTATTTAATGTGCTCTGTTATAAATGCAGCCGAGGCACCCAGCCTATGAATAACACTCTCTGAAACTCTTTCTATTTGAAGTTAATGTTTAACAGGAATGAGGCAAACACTGCCTGAAAGCCGGCTTTGTGGCACCATAGCCAAGCCCTGCCTTGGGTGGGTGTGCTCCTGCTCTCTCTGCCAGGGTGGTTTTGCTTACTGTGATTCAAATGATCCAACAGGATCCTTCATGGAGCTGAAGGTGCTCTGTCACATAGTTAACAGCACAACAAAACCCGAATGGCATTGAAATTTTGAAAACTGAGGCACTAGTGACCCGCAGACAAAACTGCCCCATCCATCTGTCTGTCCATGCTTTGTCTCAGCGCCTGCATCCCAGTCAGACAGAGGCTCCCTGCAGCACACCTAACACATGAGCTGGTGCAGGTCAGACAAGGCAGGACACGTGGAGTCCCAAATTGCCAGCATGGCAACGCTGTGGCAGCACACGTGAGGGGTCCATGGCTCTGCCCAGCTGGGGTGCAGTAAGTGGGGTGATCCCCCTTCCCAGTCCTTTAACTCACCATGGAAATCTATTTCTACATCGACCTGCTGTGTCATCCAACTCAGGTTGTTGTAGCTCAGGCCCCAGAAGATGTGTAGGCACCCTGCTTTATCTAGGTGTTTTATCTAGGCTAATTAGGTCAGTGCTTTGTCCAGGCTAATTGCCTCTACTAATGAGTCTGAACACAGTGTCACTGGCACAGCCATGTTGCGCCTGGTTCCAGTGCCGGCTCCTTCGCTCGTTTACATGTGGGCATGGCAGAAGGTCTCCAGCACTTTTGGTCCACACCAGGACAGACCAAAAGGGCCCAAAGCAGGTCGAGGTCTCAGGGCAGAAGCAGATATTTAAAGTGTTCACAGAGTCTTGGCAGCAGCAGCGTCATTGCCCAACAGTGGCAAGAGAGCCAAAACCACAGCCAGGCTGCGAATGTGGGGACACAGTGGTGTGAGGAGACACAGAGACCTTCCTCCTGCCAGCCAGAGCCCACTGGATTTCACATCCACATCACAAGGCTGCCCTGCCTGTGGAGATCTCAGGGAGATTGGGCAGCAGTGCAGCCAGGAGCAAGGAACACCCCTCAAGTGTGTGGGGGTGAAGAAGAGAGGTTATGGTGGAGACAGCAAAAGGCACCTTCCAGGTGAGCCCCTGCGTGGGTTTGCAGGTTGGCCCCAGGTGCTGGTGGGATCCCAGCCAGGAGTCCTCAGGGCCCTGGTGCGGGGACCGATGGCCCGAGCTGTACCTAAGTGGGGACACTGGTATTAGCACTGGTCAGAAGTGCTTTTGACAACTGTTTTTTTTTTTTTCTGATAGAAAATGCCAATTTATTTGAAAGATATTTCTATGGGAAACAAAAGCTTTGCAGGAACTTGTAATCTGGAATGAATTCTTCCCTTCTGGTCAGGATAAGCAATGTCACATTCCCAAGATATAAATGATGACAGGTCAGACCTAGTGCTTGAACCTGGGTCTCCTGAAATCCAAATAAGTGCTGAAACCATTAAGCAATGAGTGAGAGCTGTCTATCTGTCTCGCAGCTCTTTTCCTCCCATAGTCTGCTGTGGGTTTTTTTTCATACAAAATGATCATGTTCATGTGCAGAACAAAAATTTTCAGTCTCATAAATTTAAATCCCATCACACTGGTGCACAAGCACCACAGAGTTTATAGGGCTTGCAGAAACCCTCCTTGGTGGCTGCTCTGTTTCCATTGTGTGAAATGAATATAAGATGTGTAAGTTAGATTGGGTCTTTTGTGTTGAAGACACACAAAATCCGTGTTGCTTGGGGAAATTAGCCTAGTCTTACGATTTTTTTGAGTGCACACAGTCAGCGGCGTTTGCAGTTGCTGCGTAAGTAAAAGAGGAAAAAGAAACACTACTGGGGGCTGCCCCAGCAGGAGAGAAATGATGACACTGCTCCTTCTTACTCTTGCCTTCCCGCCACAGCCAAGCCAGAGTGGAAGCAGGAGCACGGGTTTTCCTTCGGCAACAGCTTTGGTCCTGTTTCATGGCTGGTGATGTGTCCAGACATACACATCTCCAGGCAGTAACATGGTGCAGTGGTACAGGAGTAGCCACCAGCATATGGAAACCATCACCCTCACAGCAAAGTGGTGCCCCACTGCCAGGAGTTCCCCATCGCCATCTTCAGGGGGAAGGACAGGGCAGGTGCTGGGGTGGCTGAGCAGGAGGAGAAAAAGCAAACACCTGAAACATCCATGTGCTCCCAAAGTCTGCCTTGAGCTAAATCACAAGATGCTTATATAAAAATGCAGTTAATTATTACAAAGCAATGAAGCGAGGAAATACAGACATGCACAATGTATCTCCTGCATTAATTAGTTGCTAAAAATGCAGATCACAACATCTCTGAAGCTGCAAATGGGTCAGTAGCAAAACCATCTCTCCTGGTTAATGTGCTGAGAATCACTCTCTGTGAGGCTCCTCCCAAAGGTTCTCAGGGTCAGAGGCAGCTCTGAGAAATGTGTTTAGATGAGGATGCAGGAGCACTTAACTGCTCAGGTCTGAGAAATATCTAAAAATATGAAGAGAAGTTAAACCTAGAAAGGTCCACTTGAATTTGAAAAAGCCTCAGCCTGTTGTATATGCGCTGCAGAGCATACACATATGGAACCAAGCATAAAAATAATCCCTGCCTTCAGTATCTGTATGAACTTTGGCCAAACATGTTAAAAACAAGGTTAGGGATGAGAGAAACATCCATCTCCAGCATTATGGAGACTGAAGTTGTTCGTAGACTTCACATCAGATGGTGCTATGCCTGGGTCTGCCAAGAAGGCAGGTTTTGGAGGTTGGGGTAGAGGGGTGAGGGATCTGACAGCATTTATGTTTTGGGCAATGAACAGACCCAAAACTTTGTGTTGGACTTTCAAGTGCATTGGCCACTGTCAGGCAAAATCTTAATTGCCAAAACAGGGTGCCTCTAGCCTCTTTCTTTCGAGTTTGCAAATTCAGGTTTCATATTACTGTAGAAAAATGATTGGTTTGAATAAGATCACAAGCAGCATGCCTGAAGGAATTCTTTCTTATGGTCATGGATAACTGAAGCAAAACAACGACCGGTGGCAAACAGAACAGATGTGTTTCCCCACTGGTGACAAGAAGAGCTGTAAACCCACTGGCAGCAGAAGGTGTAACTACCCTGAACACCCTGTTATCCCAGGACAACTCCACATAAAACTTTCCTCAAACTCTTTTCCAGCCACTTCCAATCAGCACAAGCCTCTGCAGAAACACGAGGCAGGTATTCCTGTTTCCAGGGGCTGCGGTTGACCTCTGCAGCTGGCCTGGGCTTTTCCTCAGGTAGCATTATCTTACCAACTTTTACTCCACTCCTGCTTGTTTTAGAGAGGACAAGCTACCTATTACAGCTTCATCTTCCTCTTCTGTTGTCCTTGCCTTTTTTTGTCTCCCAGTTTTGTTAGGGTACTCCACTTTGAGAAGAAACTTGCCCTAAACAAAAACTAATGTGCAGAAGAGGACATTAAAAATGTCTTACCATTGGGAACGAAGTGAAGACAGTTCACTTCTTTAATGTTTCACTACTGGTCAGCAGTAAAATAGAAGAAAAATTAGTTTGGAAAAGATTTAAAGGAACAAATGATGTTTTGCTGCTGTGTGTTGATTTTAAGTAAAAGATCTAAATGTAAAAGAGAAGAATTAGTCATTGCTCAGAAAACACCAATTGTTACATGTCTCCAGATGGCCATGAGACACTTAGGGCATTATGAGGACTGTGCTGTCGTGCACCCTCTGCAACTGAAAAATTGTCTGCTTTTTAAATTAATGTGCAAATAAAAATATCTGCAAATTTGTTACCACTTACACAAGGAGTTTTTCAATATTGATTATTTACTGAGTCAGGTCTGAAGTAGCTTCTTTCCTCCTGATCTTTTTTCTCTTGTTTTTGTCTTTCTAAAGAGGAGGGCATTTCTACAGAAACAATGAAGAAATTGGCAATTTCAAAACATAATTAGGAGCTTTTTGTTCTCACTTTAAGGACATTTCACACTATGACCCAATAATAAGCAGAACAAAATTCCACCAACTGAAACAGTCAGCTAGGGTTCTTAATGTTTAAAAAAAAAAGGCACTATTAATGCATGGAACTCACCTCTGAATAAGGGAGTGAAATTAAGTTATTCCAGTGAAGTGAGGGAAAAATTTTCCAGTAGCGTTGTCTCAATTGACTTATGGTCTGCCCTGGGAACATATCAGATATTTGCTATGCCAGTGACAAATTTTTAAAGCCAGTGTTCTTTTTGCAACCATGTATTGCAACCAAAAGATGTGTATTTAGTTTCAAGTGTGTTCTTAATCCTGCAAATATACACGTACATACAGAAAATAGAAGTAAACTCATTGAATTTACTAGGACTTCTTCATGCTGAAAATTGAGATCGATTTGTTTGCAGATTCATATGCCCATTCATTTACCTGCCTGCGATGCAAAATCAGCTTGAGAAAGCTCCAGGTGATAAGAGGCAACAACCCCAACTTTTCAGACATGTTTTGTAACATTGCTTTAAAAGGTTTTCTTTAAGCCGCTTTCCAAATTGATTTGGTTGTATTTGTTTGGTTTTAAAGCTACATAGCCAGTTTATAACAGTGCCCACAGGAAAAAAGAGTTGTTATTTTTTTATGTGGTGTTGGTAGTCTGGTCTTTGATTCCTTCTGCGTGTCTAGTGTCAGTCAAACTGGCCACAATAATTTATCTGAGCATTTGGCCCCAAGAGAAGATTCATGCCGAAGTACCAGATTAAGATGGCATCATTAGAGCCTCCTATATACTTTGACATGAATATTGCCAGGCAAGAATTGTTTCTGCTGCCTCATCCTCTGGCTTCTCTTGTTCACGCTGACACCTGCTTTTAGACTCTTTCCAAGCAGAGCACAAGCTTCTGTATGATGCTCTGATATACAAGGGAAGTTTTCTTGCAACAAAATCATATGCAGGGATGAGCATGGCTACAGTTGGTCACAGTGGAATGTTACCTGGTGAGGGAGGTGTAACTGACTTTAACCTTGAAAGGCTTTCACCCAGAAGTCTGCTTATTGAACTGTCTCACAGGTACATGTATGTGCACAGGAGAACATGGATGTTACCTGCACACACCAGAGCCAGGGTCCAAACCGGTGACACTGCAGACCGTGGGGAGTCTGGTCCATTTCCATGGGCTGGGGATGGGACCTCACCTGTTTAGAAGTTGTTTAACTTCACTGTAACTGCAGCACGGGGGTAGCCCTGCCTTGCTTTCACTTCAGTGGTGAAGATGCACAGTATAAGCGTGGACGCAGTAGCATGGCATCCTTCTTGCACCTTAAACTCCTCACATGTGAGCCTACTGCTCTGTGCTCCCAAATATCTGCTACATTTTGTCTGTTTACTTCCAAAAAACCACCTTTTTCCGCTTCCCCATTTGTTGTTTTGTGTGATCTTTACAAAATGTGGCATTTCTGTCTAAACAGTTTGCCAAAGGCCTCTGACAAACAATATTAAGTTGGCAGTCATGAGGCATTAAAGAAGTGAACTGTCTTCACTTCATACCCAATCCTAAGGTAGTTTTAAATCTCGGAGCTTTTGACTCAGTGGTTGTCATGGGCTCCAGTTTTGGGATACTCAGAACTGGAATACATGGGCCTGATTTTGAGAAAGTGCTGTGTTCCCTTTCTGCAAATGTTAGTCCTTAAACACATTTCAAAAATATGCACAATTTCGTCAGAGTCAGTCAACACCCTGGAATTTCAGACTGTGAGGCATTTCTGCCATCTTTCCTGTTTTCATGCAGTCATACTTTCTAAATTCATTTTCAGATGATTTTATGCCTGGCAGAAGCGTATAAAGAAAATTGAGAGAAATACCTTTAATGATTTGTGAGTGACATATTTGGGTTTGTGGGTGTTTAATTCTGACTTGCTGTTGTTTGATAACTTTTAAAAGGATTAAATTTTACATTTTAAAATGAAAAAAAATAAGGTAGACTAAAATTTCCTACATATAATGATCTATTTCTCAATGCTGTTTATAAGGGAAAATGCTGTTGCTTTTAATAGAACTCATATCTGTTTAGTCCCAGTTGAAATCCAAATAAACAGAACAATCCTCCTTCTGTTGAATGCAAGGCCACTGTAACTTATGTTACCAACATTTCTTTTTATTTTCAGAATAATTATTTATTTCTGAAAATGTCATGTAAGTATCAGTGTGCTTGATCAAATATCCAAGAACAGAGATTAAATGATCATAGTCAAGAGAGGAGATGTGAATTAAATAGTAGCATGTACAGTTGGTTTTCCTTGGTGAATTCCAGTGAAAGCTCAGCTTGGCCTGGATCCTGCAGAAGCAGAAGACCAATAGTGTTCTGAAATGAAAAGCCACCTTTGTAAACGGCTTGTTTAATCTTGCATCTCCTTGCACCTTCCATCAGGAAGCTTTTTGATGCCAGCTCAGCATCAGAGCACCACTAGTTAGCATGTACGCTCACAAACTCAGCACTTCGGCTGAATAACCCAGGGAGGTTATATCTGAACCCTGTAGAAGCTGGTGATGCATTGCAATCCGATGGACTGTCCTTCCACAGGACATCTTTTGCAACACTCTAGGTCCTCACCAAGGGATGAGTACATAGTCTACAGCTACCATGGTGCCAAGTTTCTGAACAAATCTGCTCAATTATTTAGCCACTGGATTCTCCTAGTGGGACTGAAAATGTGCAGGAGGCAATGATTTCTCTACTAGGAAAAATAATGAATTAAATAAAGAGAGGACAATAATGCTTGAGGTTTTTCTCTCACAATAAGATGGAGAAGCAATTAATCTGAGTAGCGCTGTTTTTTGAAAAAGTTGGCCACATTTGCTTTCCTAGTAGCATTCTTTTGTTTGTTTGTAGGTCCAGCTGCCCAGCGCCAGGTCCAGAATGGGCCATCTCCAGATGAGATGGAAGCACAGAGAAGGTGAGTGGAGTTCATCAGTTATGGCAGAGTTCTAGTTTGTAATGGGTCAATGTGCAGTCCTTGCTCCCCAATAAGTACTGTTCTTTATACTCATACTTCTTTTAAGCTGATTGTGAGTTTTCTGTAATTATTGCTAATGATTCTGTAATGACTTTTTAAGGGCGAACTGAAGCCCTAGGCAAACTTTTTGCTCAGAGGCAAGTGTGAGGCATGCCAGTGTTCAGAGTTAAAGACAAAACTTGTTTAAAAGTAATTTGTTGAGCGTGTGTTTCTCAAACACATTGAGAAAGCCTAATCTTATCCTGTTCTGGATCACCTGCTGTCAGTAGACAGTCATATTGCCCAGGGAGCATCTGATGTACCATATACATTCTCATTTTGCTTATGGCTACTTTCTGTACCATATGCCATTCCTTTTATGAATGCTTTGCTCTAAGTCACCAAAATAAGGAAGATGCTTATGTCTAGACTTAGTGCCATTATTACACATGGCCTTTTCTTTTTCTAGCCACCAGGAGTGGTCTTGACATCAAAGGGAAGGTAGGCAGGAGTGTCCATCCTTACATGCCTATCTCCATAATCAAATTATGAGGCCTATCTCATTTCAGCTTTGCTGATTCAACTGAGATCCCTCTAGCAGCCATAGAAATCCCTGTAGCAGCAGTATCTTCAGCTTCCATCATTAAGAGTAAGATATGCCTATCCTATTCTGGGCAAAGTCTTCTAGTATGACCAGTAGTCCATGCTGTCAGAGCTGTGATCTCTCTGCCCAGCGTCAGTGATGTCCATGCCAGCAGCCCTGCTTAGGCTGTTGAAGTATAGGCTTGTGCACACAAAAAAGCACCTTGGTTCCCCATATTCCTACTCACTGCAAGTGTGTTCCTCCTACTGTATGGGAAACACTGGAGAATATTCTGTCGCTACATGTGAGCTAAAAGCTCGTGAGTCTCACTTCATCAGGAGTGCACTGGAGTGCAGACGTCAGCAGGACCTGTTGCTGCTCCAAGTTTGCTGCTGGCATTGCTTAAATAAGTTGTCTGAATTTGCTCTGTAATGAGAGAAGGACCAGCAAGAGCACAGTTAGCCCTCCAGAAGACCTGGCCCAATGTTTGGTCCAGCTAATAAATAGCTTTGTAGGGATTTTAGTGGAACCAGACCTATGAGGACAGTTCAGCACCAGAGATGTCAGGCGTTGGTCTGTTGTGATGAGGCTCAGTGGGCTCTGCCTTTGTTTGCAGGTGCAACGTGTAAGCAGGCGAGATCCCCCCTTGTGGGGTCCAGGGGCTGCCCTGGCCCTGTGGGTTCTGTAGCTTCATGTCACACGCTCCTGGAGCAGCAGGGATGAAGTATTGCAATGTAAAATTTGCACTGCTGCTCTAGGACTACTGTTCTGACTGGTCCCTATATAAAACCGTGAGTAGGTCATTTAAGACAAGGACCTCACACATGCTGTAGTAGGTACTTAGGATTCTCTCTTCTCTAAAAACTGTAAGGCAAGTGTAGGGAAATGAGTTCACCGCACCTTTATAAACAATCTGACCTGCCTAAGATTTAGTAGGAATTTACATATGAACATTAAATGTGCCAGCGTGTAGTATTTCACCCAAGATTTGTAAGATTTGCTTGGGATAGCAGAGCTATCCCAAAGGTCAGAGGAGAGCTCCTGCTCACCCAGAGGTGGGGGAATGCCGCCTGTCCCTGCCACCTGGCTGAAAGACCTGATCCATTTAACCCGTGGAAATCACTGATTAATCAGACCACATGTAACTCAGACCTCAAATTTAGGTGTCTAGTCTGTACGTTTGAAGAGTGAGCAGCTTAACTAAATTAGAAATTTTTTTTTTTTCATTATTTATTGCTTTTTGTTTAAAGACAGTAAAAGCTTTTGGAGTAGGTATTATTTGACTGCTACAGGGCACGTGGTTCTGGGAAAGCTGCTTTTTGCTCTACTGGGCTGGAATAAGCTGTGCTAGTAGATGCACTTAGATATTACTGCATCTGCACTAGAGGCTTTTCAGCTTTCATTATGCTGATGCATTCTTTAAGCATAGAGCAGACCTAATTTTAGGCCTAGCTTTTTTTGAACATCTTATAAGCAGGCAGAAAATGAAGTTATGGCTACTACCCTGCAAATTCTTCTGTTAAAAAGGTTTTCTGGAGACCTTTACACAAATGTTAAAAGAGTATATTTTTAAGCCAGAGTGTAATTTTTCCCCACTTGTACTTCACTCTTTGCATACTCCTTAAGCAGCCTCATGCCAATCTCAGGCTTTATTTAGTTCCGCTGGAATAAGTTTGACTTCCTGAGCATGTAAGAACTTCTCCTTTTAGCACTTGTGGGAGGGTGTACTTGGCACAAGCAAACTGCTTCTGCCCAAGGGCAGACAGGGCTGGTGTGAACACCAAAGACTTCACATGGCAGTGGCTCACCATTGTTTTGGGGAGCACCCCACACCTGTATCAGCTTCTCAGCAGCTCTAAGGACTTGGAGATGTCTTACCTGTATTTCTTTCCTGGTCTGTCAGGCTGGAGTTTTCCAAGTCTATCCTCCAGATAAACTAGAATTTCCCTCATATTTAACGAGGAAAAAATATGTGTCAAGTTGTTCTTCATCATAAAATTTTGCTAATAAATGCCAAGATAAGGTAGGTGACGGTTTGCTTAGGCAATTCTTAGTATATGTGTTCATAATTGAAGTTTTAGCAGTGCAATTGATGCTGTCACATAGGTGTTCTACCCAGAACTCTCAAATAATAGCCAGGATATGTATTAAAGAAAATATTTCTATTTACTTGATTTAGCATGTCTTAGCTTAAATGAAACCAGTTGAATCAGCCAACTAAGGCTGTTCCTCAAAACTATTTCCCTTTTGCACATACAGTAATTTTCTCAGGTGCCTATAATGGTTTTCCAGAAGCTGCTGATGATCGGTGGATTGCATGGCCTGAACATAAACCCAGTTTAGGACTGATCCTTCCACAGCAAATAATTGTAATTGTGGATTTTCCTGTCACATCTATTGAATTAGAATGGAAATACAGGAAATTTGGTTTGCAAATCAAGACATTCTATTTTTCTTGCATAATATAACTTTATTTTCCTGGGCTTTTTTCTTTTTTTTTTTTTTTTTTTCTAAAAAAGAAGCTTTTAATAGTGTGTAAATAAGGTAGAATTATTCAAAATTGTAAAGTCATGTGAAAGTACAAGTAAACAAAAAAGTTAACAGGGACTTGTCTCTAAAATATTACGTAAGAAGTCAAAAAAGTGTTGCTTAGAGTTAAGTTTGCCGTACGGTGTAGATCATGAAGTAAAGCTGTTGCAGAAAAAAAGAAATCTCTATGCAGTTAAAACTGGCCCAAACACATATGAAACAAATTCAAGGCAAACATGGCTTAGAAATCATGGAAGAAAATTGTAGTTAACCTTATTACTAAGTGCTCCAATAAGGTCATTTCAGTATTGTCGAAATCTGTAGTCCATATCTATGCATATGGTAAAAAGCCTGGCAAATATTCTAGATTTTAGCTATCAATCTTTTTACCAAGGGAAAGGCCAGGGAGAGTTGGTGGCAGGGGTCAGGGTGACAGCTCTTTCTGCAGAAGCGCTAAGACGTGCAAGAGAAGACCTCTGCTGATGGACCTTGGGAACTGCACATCTCTGGGAAACAGCCTGGGAAAAGGCATTTCACTATGGGACACCAGGCCTGGGTAGACCGGGAGGTGGCAGCTGCTGTGGGGAGAGGTGCCAAAAAAGCAGTGGTGCAATGTTGTGATGGGCATTTGTGGAGGAAACACAGTAGTTGTGGTCCCTGTGGCCCTGCTGTTGGCACAGAGGTGGCCATGCTGGGACATAAGGTGACAGGCTGTCGGCCAGACTGTCCAGTGCCAGCAGAGACCTTGGCTGTACAGCTGGACAAACCAGATTTTGTACAGTCAGCACCTAAATGCAGATCAAGCTTCCTAGTATTTTCTTTTTAAGTACAAGTTCCTTGGGCTTCTGATGTGTAAAAGACCCAGGACTGTGTTATTTTATGGGAGATGCCCCTTACTCTTCAATGGCGATGCTCATCCACTTCAGCTTAACAACTTGCATGGTTGCTGTGCTCTCCTGGACCTGGGATACTGACTATTGCTCCTGCTGAGCCCGCTCAGGAGTTATCACCCTAAATGCATTGACCAACCCTGCAGTGTCCAGCAGCCACTGAGTAACGTCCTGGTTACGCTTCCCCAATGCCTGCAATGGCACCATCATGGCAAGTGCACTCAAACCCACCCAGCTCATGGGAACAGCAGTTCTGTGAGGGACCGGCTCACATCACCTGACACATACAGCTTGTGTGCTTCTCACTGTATAAAGCTTTTACTCAAAATTATAAAGAATACATAATAATCAAAGGGTTTTTTATTGCTGTTTTAGACAGGTGATGGAGCAACAGCAACAGCGCCAGGAATCTCTGGAAAGAAGAACCTCTACCACAGGCACGTATCAAACCAAGCACATAGAGTCTCTCCCTGCTTGTCTCCTCTAGCTGTAGACTGCTAAAAGTGGTTGTAGTTATGATTAGATTGTAAGGCATTTTCAGCTGGGGACTTACGTGCATTTGGGCATGGTTGTGTTGCTTCGCAGATGCTCAGCTCTGGGGCATACAGGTGGAGCTAGGCAGGTTTTGTGCTTGGCAAAACTTGTACAGCTGAGAGGAAATTTTGGTAGACCAAGGAGGCCTGTCCATGCTTCTTCCACACCCACAAGGAGAGCATGCAGCACGGCCACTGCAAGGATGATTCCATGTTTCCCAGGGACGTCAGCATGAAGGGGTGGATGGGCTGGATGTGCCAGGGCAGGCACTCCCCATTGCTCTGCAGTACAAGGCAAATGACAGCATAGAGAAAAATATAGCTCTAAATGCTCATCAGTGGGGATTTTGTGGTCATGAAGTGAGGAGTCTTCTGTGAGCTTAATGGAAAAAATATATATATTTAATGAGCTTACAAAAATCTTCTATAGCATATTAAGTTGCACTAAGCTGAGAGATGACAGGAATAGCTGATAACTACAAAGTATGGGTTTGCTTCTCTGAAAGAAGGCAGAGCAAGCAAGCCAAGATGGCCATCTTGTGCTTGGGCTTCTGTTTTGGGGAAGTTTTTCCAGTTAATTTGGCCACAGAAGTGAAATGTTTTTCCTCAGCTGTTAAAACTTTTTAGTTTTTGACTTGAAGCCATCTCAGACATACACACATACCTTAGTCAGCAGCAGTTGTTGGACTCTGTTTCAGCAGAGGTCACTGTGTGCTATTTTGCATAGGGAACATACCCAAAATCTTGCCTAGACATTTGCAAGGAGTGGGACCTGGCTCCCACGGGGTTCTGGCTGTCCCCTGACTGGGTACGAGGTGGCCACCGCTGTGTTCAGCACGTCCCTTGCAGCTGCCCTAAGTGTCAGGGTGATGCTCGTGATCCTGACTCAGGTTCACACAGGGCTTGGAGGAGCCTCCCTGTCATCAGAGCACGCAGCCTGTCCCGGGCTACCAGGCTCCTGCTCCTCACAGCCCTCTGGTTCTGCTGAGGGTTGGAAACCCCTGAGCAGGTGCCTACACCATCTCCTCTTTGATTTGAGTTTCTGTTTGCATTTACTTTGCGGTTCCTTTATCTCTGTTCCGCTTCGCCTTAGTTTTGTTCCTTGCTATGTACCCATCTTATTCTTTTCATTTGTCTTTTCTGTTCTTTTAGTTTCCACCCTTCAAATAAGCGTGTGCTCTCCCCCCTGTCAGCCCCCATCTCCTCCTCACGCCTGCAGTAACTGGGGTGCTCCTGCCTCTGGTGCTGTGCCCCCACCACCACCCCATGCCAGCGCTGTCTCTTCAGCACCTGCTGTCCCCGAGCCCACCAGTCAATCCTCTTTTGGATCCCCGCAGAGAGCCAGAGACCCCCCGCAGCTCCTGCACAGGCACTCAGCCTCTGAGCTGCTGACAGCTGCAGGTGCCTCCCCTCCAGCCTGCCCAAACCGCAGGACCATAACACCAGGCATCAGGCGAACCTCGCTGTCCCCACCGCCTCTCCATCCTTCCCACTTTCCCTTCGCCTCTCACCAGCCTCTCAGGCGCTCTTCTCTTGCCTGCTCTCCTCGGTCTTCTGCTTCCCCCACCACAAATGCACCACCTCTGCAGAGGGGTGATGTCCCGCAGCCACGTGGTCCCACCACCCTGCCTGTGATCCCTGTCCCACCTGACAGGGTCAGGGGACCCACAGATAAAGGAGGTCAGTTGGCAAACATACCTCTGAATGGGCCTTCTGAAGAACAAATTGCTTTAGGCCCCTCTGGCACTCAGGTGAAAAGCATGGATGGGTCGTTCTTTCCACACCTAGGAGTTGCACCCTCCTCTTTGCTGCCCACCATCGCCAGCTCCCCCAGCTCCTTTGGCCAGGCTCCCTCCCCATCCTCCCATCCGTCATCTCATCCTCCACAGCAGTGGTATCAGCCCGTGTCACACTGTCTTCCATTGCCTCCCCCTTACGCTGCTGTGTCTGAGGTGACTATGCCCAGGAGGACCCCTCCTTACATGACTCCATCAGCCTTTGCCCACTTGAGTAAGTACCGATTTTGAATGAGTTACAACCTGTATAAAGCCTTAGCTTTCAGCTCTTTAAAAAACCCCGTTGGCACTGCCTGTGACTGCTAGAAAAAGGCCTGAAAGACCCAAGGCTACTCCCTGCTGTATGAGGTTTCTGAAACCAAGGTGGAAAAGTGTTGAATTCACTCAGGACTGGCCCAAGGACCTTCTGAGTTAAAAGCAAGGCAAAAAGCAATAATTATAGGACCAGGGCCAGGTAGCCGGGTTGTTGCATTGCATATTCTTACTATATTAGCCCAGAGTTTTTTATCATTCAGCAGAGTCAAATTGCGTTTGGCAGCAAGCTTCATACAAAATCTATACTCAGCTGACCCAAACATAGGGGATGGGGTCTTCTGACGCTAGAGGCCAGGTCTGCCGTAGACTTGTTGTCTATATAGCAATATTGAAGAGGTTGTGATTGTTATCGTTTGTTTTAAGTGGCATTTCTGTTACCAGCAAAAGCTATAACATTGATTTTGTTAGAGTTACCCAGAATCCCCTGTGCTTCTGTAATTTATTTCATTCTAGAAACTCTCTTCCTGGTATAAAGTGCATTTATAGTTGAGGGCTTGTCACTATAACTACTCAACTATTCCAGCAAACCTTTTTCATCACAGGCAGATCAAGAGCTTGAGTCTGCCACTTTGCATATGGTCTTGATTTCTAGAGCTTGTCTAAAACCTGCAGAGTTAAAACAGTTATGAGTAATGCCTATTTGCAATTCAGATGATACGTTTGTGACTTGGATCCATTCCTGTTTATAACCACATATAATGATTAAATGATGTACCTAGAAAAGGAAGAAAACTGAGATGTTTCCTTACACTTTCTGCTAAAAATATTTCTGCAACCACTGGAGACTCAGTCCTTCACCTGATAGAAGTCCTTGAAATCCACTTAGTTCAATAAAGTTATTTTAAACTCACATCGATCCATTATTTTGACTCGGTTCAATTTTTGCCTCAGGCTGGCCTCTAATTAGGTGGGTGTAGTTTTGCAATTACAATTAACTGTACCCACAATGAATTACTAGCTATTATTTTCATGAACCAAAGAGGGCTTGAAACATTTAAAGTGCTTCTAATAGAAGCTATGGTTCATTTCAAGAGTGGCATTGGGAGTGTGAAATAATGACAGAAGTAACCACAGAAATAAGCCAGTATTGTAAGAAAACCTAGATAAGAAGAAAACCAGGCTGCTAATGTTAAATACAGTTTCCAAATGTTCCTCAGTCAAAACTTGCCTGTTTTTCAAAATAACACTTACTGAACAACTGAACCTGTGATTATATATCAAGAGCAGCTTGTTCTGAGAGAGTGTGACGTGGGGAAATACCCTCAGGGAGGTGAATTTGTTCAACTGACCTGTTGTAGACGGGCAGAACGCTGCAAATGAGTTACCCACCATCAGTCCCTCCAGCAGCCTGCTGCACTGAGGAGCTTTGCTGAACCTTGCTTGGAGCTGGACTCTCCCCCCGTTATTTTGCAAGACCAGCTGAGGCCACATACATCATGTTCAACAGAAAGGAGGACGCATCGCTGTAGCCCACAGTTCTGATGAAAAGCTGATGTTAACTGAAGTCCATGGAGTTGGCTGATGTAGTGTATTATCTCCATGTAGAAAGCGATGAGAGGAGCAGAAGAAAGTGCCACTTATGAACTGGGAAGTGTTGTCTGTGTTTTGATTTTCCCACAGAACAAAACACTAGCCCAATCAGGGAGAAGAGGAAGGAGAAGGATAGTTTATCAGTGACAGGGTCTCACAGGAGGACACAACTGTAGCTGATTGATCATTGATGCAACCACCATTTCCCATTCTTCTGCTTGGTGCTTCCTTGCGTTGCTCACTCAACATGCATTCAGTTCACAGCCTTGGGAGCAGGAACGTGACCTCCTGTGTGGGCTGGAGATTGTGCTTCCTGTCTAATTCGTATTCTCTGCATTTCAGGCCCAACACTTCCACCTGGTCATCCCAGTGGCGCTGCCGTGATCCCTGCTTCGTCCGGGGGGCCCCCACCTCCGCCACCCCCCCCGGTCCCTCCGCCACCCATGGGAGCTGCACCCCCCCCGCCACCCCCGCTGCCGGCCAGTGCTGGCCAAGGGGCTGTCTCTGAAGATGGGTCAGTGTCAGGGCTCGCAGCAGCTCTGGCTGGTGCCAAACTAAGGAGAGTTCAACGGGTAAGGAGGTGGCGCTGGGACTCCCCCGTGGGCTGTTTTCCACTGCAGGAAAGCCTGGTGCAGCTTGGTGTAATGGTCTGCAAAGCCAGCGTGAAGCACAGTGAAACATGCTTCAGCTGACCATTAGGTGAACTTTTAAATGTGAGTTCATAGTGCAAAGCAAGCTGAGCGGGAAATATTTAGTAGAATTTCTGCTCTTCAGAAAATATTAATTGGCAAATGGCTGCAAGTTCTCATGTTGCCAGGATTTCATTACTTCTGCAGAGTCCCCCATTGTACCATCTGTTAGTGTTTTCAGTCATTGTAAGTGGTTAAAACTACACTAAGATGTTTACAAAAACCAGCGTACACTGCTGAGGCCTCACGTCAATGGCTGTCCACTTCAGTAAGGATTGCATAACCATGCATAAGCACAATCACGAACAAACAGCACTGTGGGTTTTTTCATCATTCCCCCATATGTTTGCCTCACCCAGACTGCTCCCAGTTTTAGTAAGGTCCACGTGGGTCTTCTTCCCCAGGCAAAACACATCCTATCTTTGTTTTGTGGCTGTGATTGTGATCTCTGTTCATAATAATTAGGAAAGCTAATAATTAAGGATGTTGTTGTAAATGAAAGTTTTCATTAATTCCAATGTTGATTTCTGTTTTAAGCCAGAAGATGGTTCAGGAGGGTCCAGCCCCAGTGGGGTCTCTAAGAGCGATGCCAATCGAACAAGTAGCGGAGGAGGCGGAGGAGGACTAATGGAAGAAATGAATAAATTACTGGCTAAAAGGTGTGTACTTAGACTTCAGGTAAGCACTAGCCTGAGTTCTGCAGCAAATTATGGAACAAGGTGCTGTCATTTTCAGTTAGGAATGGGTCACTTTGGTGCTGCTTTGCAATTTGACAGGTCCTGCATAGGTGTTAGTTGCCAGCATCATCTGGCCTTTAATATGAAAGTGTAGGTGTTGAAGCAATGATATCTGGTAAAGTTTAACTGCTGTAGCAGATCCTGCAGTGTGGTAACCTTCAAAGATGGTGATAAATAAATCCTCAGGGGTTTTCTCATTTTACCAAATCTGTCTCAAAGTTACTGTTTTTAAAAAGAGTAAACTATGAAAGGAGCTTAGACAAATAATTCTTTATGCAGCACATTCAGGATGTTGGGCCCAAAAATAGAAACAGAAGTGCAATCAAAGGACAACATCTTGGCACGTAAATGATTATAAAATCTCAGTGAGTTTCAGACAGTCTAGCCAATTTATTCTCCACTAAAGCAATTTGTGATGTATCAAGCTACCACCTGTTAAAAGGCACTCAATTATTCCAATTATTTTTCCTTTCTCTTTTCCCCTTCATTCCATCAGTAATGTTCTGTCACAGTGTAACTCCCAAGTTCCTAGTGTTAAATGTTTTGGTTTTAGCTCTGAAGATTTTTTTAACTTATGAATAGTGAAAGAAAAGGATGAGTAAAATAATTAAGAGTAGGTACAAATGTATAGTGTGCAGAGATGGAGTTTTAAAATAATGTTGTCTTGGATAAAAGCAGTTCCCGGTTCAGACAGTCTGATTCCAACTTTTCTGCACATCCTGGTCATTTCAGAAGGAATTCTGAACATGGACTGTGGATGCAGTCCTTTGGATAGCATGAGATAAATACATAACACTGTAAAAAGTTACCAGCAGTATAAAATACCAAATAGAAAATTTTCTCTCTTTTCAGAATTAAAATAGTTTTAAATAGTTATTAACTGGTTCAAGACTGACCTTGCTGAACTGAAAGATGTCTGTAAGCAAAGTAAGGTTCAGTGACTAGATGCTGGTATAACTAGCTCTGTTCAAGCAAGTAAGCTAAATGGACATCTCATATGCTTGGATATAGAAATCCAACGAATTTCTGTGGTTCTAGTCTAAATATCCTCCAGTATGGCTTTTGGCAGCGGGATCTGGTGTCTTCAGATATTCAGGGTCAAATCCCTTTGCCACCTTAACAAAAGCATTTACGCTGCTGGGAGCACCACGCTGCCTCTGCTCTGAAAATAACTGAGCTGCAAATTCTTTCCCAGGGAGTTGACAGCAACAGAATTGTCTCCTAAATTTTGCTTTGCAAAGCCATGGAAGTCATTGGAAATACACAATTGTCAGTCAAGGGTGCGATTGGCACATGCCGTGAAACTGATAGCGAGAGGACTTCTTTTGGCTGAAAACCCCTATTTATGCATGATGACATAGGGAAAGCAAGAACCTGGAACCTGTGTTTCAGGTTGCTTTTATGAAGCTGGCAGCCAGGAGGAAAAAAAAAAAGGTGTTTTTTCAAACTGAGCATATTCAATAAAGAAATCACTGAGTGATGAGCCGGGAACCTCATGGGCAATTTTCTGAACAGAAAACCACATGCTCAGAAACAGGGAATGCGTATAATGCTGGGTAAGTAATGGAGGAAAATGTTTCTGAGAACTCAGGTGATCTAAAATACGGCTCTCTAGACTTAGTGACCCCCATGAGGGCAGCCCTTTGCTTCAGAATAATGAACTGCCTCAGAAACCACTATCATTTCTAGCCCAGTTAAGTTTGTTGCAGGATGTAAATCTAACACTGGTCTCTCATCCCAGCAAATGTTCCCCTCGTTCAGGTTTGTAATTGTTGTAACTTTTTTTCTTCAGAAGTATCAAATATATATTAGAGAAAAACTATAAAAATTATTATTGCTCTAATAAAATTATTAATGCAGATGAATATCTGGAAATGAGTTCCTCAGAGCACTGTGTCCTACAAACACATACATGTGTTTCACTCCTCTGATTTTTTGTTAGTTTTACATCAAATCCTCCAATTTGTGAATCCAGTGAGTCTTTTCTTTTTCCAGTGGTATGTGACAGTGTTTTGGAGACTCAGAAGCCTTTCTAAGTGCCACTTGAGATGTTTATTTTCTTTTCTGTGAGATGACTTTTGTCCACTTCAGAAACAAGACTAAAGGAAAAACCTGTCATATTGGTGTTTTAAAAAACATCTGCTAAGGGTAGCATTCACAGGCGTATAAGGACAAGAATCATCACAACCAAAATCCATGTGGAGACTAGACCTGCACTTCCCCTAGTTGTCTAAAATAGGAAATTGAATGTCTAGACAATCAGTACTTGACACACTTGGGTACTGTTTAGACACTAAATAGGGGTTGAAAATCAGGAATTTGGTTTTCTTTTCTTCAGCCAGTGTGGCTAACACCCGAGAAGTTTTACCATGTGTTCTTCAAAGATAAACAACCAACATCTTTGTTTACTGTCATGTCCAATTGCTCCAGCGGATGGATTGCAGTTCTTTTCCACTTGTTTCTCAGAGAGTTTTGCCTCTCCTTGGGCAGCAGGACAGAGTGAGTGTCTCAGGTCCTCACTCAACTTCTGTAGGCACCACCAACACTGCCAGTCCTGGGACTACAGGGCTCAGAGCTCTGCTGCTTTTGAACTGAATTTGAGACAGCAATAAGGTCTGGTCAAGTCACCAAATGCACTTGAAAACCCAGGCTGGTACACTCATATTTCCTGATTCTGGTCTCCAGCCAGGGCTTTCCTACCCTGGAGGGAGCAGGGGTCTCGGCTGAGCAGAAATGGTGTCCGATCTTTCCTGGTGAGGATGGAACTGGATTGAAGGGCTTTTCTGACTGTCTTCCCATCACAGGAGAGACCTGACACAGCCTTTTCTCTGGGTGGGAACAGGGTTGGGAAAATCTAGGACAGGTGGCAAAAAACTATTGGAGCTGACTGAGAAGTGTCACCACTGCAATACCCACGTGAGCTACCTTGGGGGGAGGGTTGGTCCTCAGAAACCCCCACAGGGGTTTGGGTTGTTCCTCCTGTGTAGGACACTTCCTCAGCCCTAGAGAGAAGCCATCCCTTTCTCACCCAGTTTCATACCCAGCATCCTTCCTCCACTTCAACACATTTCTTTATGCTCTGCACTCTGCATTCCTCAGTTAAAAACCGCCTCATCATACTGCCCCTCTCCCTGAGTCATATCACAGAAGTCTGGATTCCTCACCTCTACCCCAATCCAACGCAATTGAACACATTCCACCTTTGCCACATTCCCTGGGATGAATTCAGTAAATAATAACTCCCACTGGAGCCTGAATCAGCCTTCCCACATGGAGGATGTGTTTCTAGAAGGTTGACTGTGTGTCCTGTCTCATGTTCCTTTGCAAAGGAGGAAAGCAGCATCGCAATCAGACAAGCCAGCTGACAAAAAGGAAGAGGAAAGCCAAAATGTAAGTGAAAGACTCCTCACTGTTGTGCTTTTGCAAATATGTTGATGTGCTGCCTTGTAAGCCAAAGTCCTGTGCCCATTCACTAAGTGTGGCAGGCAGTGACAAGCATTACTGATCCAGGAATAGATTTGCGCATTCAGTCTAGAGCTAAATGTTAATGCTTCCACCTTTCCTGGGAACAGCACGCTATAAAAAGTAATTGCTGCCTTATTCATTGGTGAGGTATTGCACAAACCAGGTTAATAGGTGCTTTCTCATGGTCTGATCCGAGTGTTATAGGTACAGTAGATTCTTGTGCCTTAAGAAGATGCTTTGAACCTTCTGGCAAGTCAACTTGAGATCATGTTTCCCATTTTAAATTTGCAGCTTCAGCTAAGCTGAAGTGAATCATCAACCACGTGGTATAACTTTGGATTGCCATCCTCCATGCAGAGCAAGAATCGGCCCACTTTGGACCCCAGAGTGCACATAAAACGTATTTCTGGGGGCTGAAGGGGATACAGCGTATTAAACATTAGACCATTCAAAAGTTAAAATATGTGTTCATAATGCTTACACTAAAATGAGATAGAATTTGGGCAACATCAGGGAACTTTGATTAATTTCAGTTTTAACTGTTCTGTCTGTGTGTTGTCCACAAAAGCAATTAAACAAGAGTTTTGATTTGACTCAGCCTTTTTACTGAATTTGATGCAGCAATTTTGAATTCAACATGTGGATCAAAATACTTTTTAACCTACTGAACTGATAAGGCATGGGAGATCTTTCTCCTTTCAAGAGAGGCCAGGATTTTTGCTGTGTCACTTCCCATGTGGTGCATTTCTGGGCTGCTGCTCATGCAGCATTCCTGTTGCTGGCTTGTGCCCTCGTGAAGTCTCTCTGCCATGGCTGCAAGTTCATAAAGCATTGTGTGTGCCTCATGTCACCTGTACAGAGATATTCCCTCCAAAGACAAAGTAACAGCTGCTCATTGAGAAATCCATTCAGAAAACGTAGGTCTCACCCCAGTCTGAAAGGTTTATAGCAAGAGTAGCAATAAACGCTTCGCATTGTTTAAGGAGAAAAGTAGCTATTTTTTGCCTGGTCCTCAAGGAATGCTTCAAGCATGGAATTTGCCTATTGAACCCCCTGTGTAACCATCAGTCTTAATCTTGCCCCAAAGCTGGCTTTGAACCATATACTCAGAGGTGAAAGGCACAATTTAGCTTCTAACTGTTCAGCCTCTGCTGTCTTTCTGCCCTTTCTTTTCTCTCCTTGAAGCTCTGCATTGTTTTGTTTCCCGAATCAAACTTTTTGATAGCACCAAACTGTTCAGAAAGGTGTTTTAAAAAACACCTGTTTAATGTGTATCTTGAGTACACTTTGTGGTGGAGGTATCTTCTGTCAAACTGAGTGCAATTCCATTTTCCAATGCACTGTTGATGCTTTGTCTGAATGTGTTTTGAGGGCTGCTAAATAATACTGACATGTCATATATATATGGGCAAATGTTTTATGATCTGTCACACATAAATGCCAGAAAAAAAAAGAGTCCTAACCTTTGATGTAGTGTTTGAACTTCTACTTAGGGGAAGTACTGATTGATTCAGTTACGTCTGTTAGTACCTGGACTACTCTCAATGATACCAGCAGCCGTCCTGGGCTAACAGGTTGGGATCTGACCTAGTGTTCCTTCGGATGGCTCAGTTTCCATATCACAGAGAGTTTCTAAATTTGAGAAATGGATGGTTTGTATTTAGACAGCAGCAGCCAGCACTGTAGAGTGCTAATTCAGCCTCATTTGGTATACAGGGATGAGAGTGATTCAGTGGAATCATGATAAGGTGTTCATATTAGCAAATAAATAAATAGATAGATAGATAGATAGATAGATAGATAGATAGGATGTATTTTGCCATGCTAAAGGGACAGAAAGGTTAATGTTTAAATTGACTTGAGGCCATATGTGGCAGCAGTGCCTGTTGGACATACTTGGAGGAAACTTGCTTTTGTACCATCTATGCTGCGGTCGGTCTCTACAGTAGAAGAGGACTCCGCACATCATCTCCAGAATTCAGTAATGTCCTGTTTTTCTCTTTGTAGGATGATGCTAGTACTTCTCCTTCACCCAGTACACGAGGTCCCACCCAGCAGCAGCAAAATTCATCAGGTATTAAATCGAACTACTAGTGTTGTAGTTGTCTTCTTAATCTAGTTTTCTCTGCTATCTCCAGACTCTGGATTCATTGTCCTACTTCTGAGTGCAGCAGCAGTAACTCACAGAAAAATTCCCAAATACCTATTTCTTTAAAAACTTAATTCGACAAGAAAAAGTTTTATATGCTTCACAGCCAAGAAAATGACCATACAGACCGCAGGACCAGTCATATAGCTGAGGATTTGTGTCTTCACTGTTGTACACCCAAATCTTCTTAAAAAAAAAAAAAAACAAACAACAAACTAAACTATTTCACTTTTGGTACTGCAGCTGTCATGGTTTTTACAGTTGGGGTTTGGGTCTCAAACCGTTACCTTTCTTTAACTTAGTAGCTTGTTGCAGTAAGCCTGATCCTGAGAGTTACTAGGTGAAATCAAGGACTCCCCAGAATATGTTTTTTCCTATGATGAGCTGAAATAACTGTATCTGAGTAGATAAGCTTCAAGACTGTCAGATTCATCCTTGCATCAGCCTTGGCTTTCATGCATGCTGAAAGAAATCTCTCCCAAGTGAATGAGTATTTAACCATTCCAGCTTCCTTTTGGAACAAAGCCATGATTCGCGTGCTTTGCAAGGGAAGGGGAAGAAGCCAGGAGAAACGGGCACATAAATGAGGAACATGATCTAGAGATTTCCTGGGATTGCCCATAATTCTTTTAAAGAGCTTTTTAGGACCTCACAGAGGAGCAAACCCTTGTGTATAAGGTTGTGTGTTGTTCAAGTCTCTGAAACAGTTCACTTTATTTTAGACCATTTGCACAGGAGGAGATTGGGACAATGGTAAACATTTTCAGTGACATGGATTATGTAGTACAGCTATTAGGAATGTTCTGTGAGTTAGAAATGTAGACAACATTAAATCAGTTCTCTGTGGAGATTTGCATAGTGGGGGTCTCACTGCCTTTATTTTTAGATCCACCCACATTTTCTGCCAACTATGTAGGCAAAAAACTAAGACTTTTTAAATATAAATAAGTATTGTACTGAATAAAATAAGCATTGCAGCAGTTAGCCTGTATTTCTTAACAGAAGTGATTTATGCTTTTCCTCCTGCTGTTCCAGTTCCTTGTCTTTTTGGTATTAACTAATTAAAAGGATCACTGAACAGATTTTTGCCAATGCTTTCTCTATAATGTAGGCAACTGCACTAATTCAGCAATCCTGCTTTTCTGGATCTTTCTGAGTGACTCATCCTTACTGAATGAAAGCAGCTGTATAAGACAATCAACTTCAGGATTTTTTAATCATTAGAGAAAAAATAATAGTAACTTTTCCTTTTTGTTTTCCAGACTCTGGGAAGAAGCCATGGGAAAGGAGCAATTCTGTTGAAAAGCCTGTATCTTCATTACTTTCTAGGTGAGCTGCACGGGGTGTCCCTGTGGCTGGCTAGCAGTTGGGGTGGTCATGCTGTCCCCATAGCACGTGCACAACTCATGTCTCGTTTCATTCCATTGCTGTAGAAATCCATCAGTGGTGAAGAGCTGTGAAGCTAAGAGCCCCACACAATCCCACGTGTCTTCTAGGTACTGGCTAACAGCCCGGCTTCTTAACTGTCTTGGCTTGTCCTTTGGCTGATCCCATCATTCAGCACTGATGTTTGTCTTCTGTCACGTCTTATTCTCTCACAATCTGCTTTGTCTGTCGCTGCATGAAGTGTGAAGGTAGAGTGTGTCCTGTCAAAGGCTTATTCTGTGGAAACAGTCCCCTGCTCAGGTGGGCACAGGCATCACAGACACTAATCGTGCTTAAGCAAGCACTTAAAGCATCTGTGCTCGTGAATCAGATGCATGGGCTTGGCAGCACACTGTGCCATGTGGAGGGCAGGTTTTTGAGCATGTTTTTAGAGGAGGTTCAGGGTGAACCTGCCAACAGGAGAAGCTTTCATTGTCCAACCTCTGCAGAAATTCAAAAGCAAAGGCAGAAATTACCTGAAGAGCCTGTAACTGGGAGAAAGGAAGTTATTCTTCCATCCATGCAACTTGCAGTGTGTGCATGAGAAAGGAGAGTGAAGCTTGGTGCAGTAAGTTAATAACATCAAACTGTGAAAAGACCCAGCCACAGACAGGGCATTCAGAAATATGGGGTAAAAAAGCTGACAGGTGTCAGAAGCCACAAAGCCTCAAGCAGGACTCCAGAAGTCCTGTCAGTCCTGCCAAGCTACAATACCACCACCCATGTTCTCACCGACAGAGACTAAGTTTGGTGTTGCACAGCTAAAGAGAGACTTTCTTCCAGTGCTGGTCCAGGAGCACCCCGTGTTACTGCAGTACTGGACACTGAGATGGATGGATAAGCTGAATAAGGAGGTAGAACACAGGCTTACATATGTTTAGGATTTACTGCAAAGATATGTCCCTTATTTTACACGGTTATGTATATGACAGTGCTGAGTCTGCAGAGAGAAAGCTACCAATGGCAACTATCTGCACATACTTGCTGCTGTGTTAAAGATGCTGGAACTTGCCCTGTCAAAATATTAAGAGGCATGCACCAGTATTACCAGCACAAAATATAGTCTCTCCAGCTCTCCTAAAACCAATGGAACACATTGGTTCTAGGAAATATGTGAGAGTTTCCAATAGATATAGAAAGACCATTCCTTCGTTTTGCAAAAGGGAGTGAAACATGGGCTACTTAAAGCAGCCATCAAGATTTCACCAGCTATCTTCTATAGTGCCATTCTGTCTGGGAGGAGGAGTTGAGTGGGAAAAAATCCTTTCCTAGTTGAACACCTGGAGTAGTGTTCGCTTGCTCAAGTGACTTCTGTGGGGGAAGCAGGACAGGTTTCAAAAGCTCTCAGCAGTGACCTGTTCCTGTTCAATTAGATTACATTTGTATTTGTCTTAACTCCCAACTTAGCTGTAAGGTGGTAGGAGATAGGTTAAGATTTTCCTGAGAAAGGATCACAAGACCCAGCTTACCCTCAGGGTGGCAGAATCTCCACCAGCCCCCAGCTTGGCTCCAAAGATGATGTTATTTGAAAACTTTTCTATGAATTATATAGCATCATTAGTTTTTGAAATGTTTTTAAGTTACTTATTAAAAAGAAAGTCAAGCAGCTTCTGCTTCCTTAATTTATTTTACCAGCCATCATCAGAGTTTAGCCCACTAAGACCATCCTGGAAGACCACTAACACTCAGGTGTACCAGCCATTAAGGGCATATTGGTTTTATTTCTGGGTCAACAAAAGGTGCCTGTGCTAGACAGTGCTATCAACAAGCTCCACTCGACTCAGTCAGGCCTTTCAAGGAACAATTACTGGGTTATTATTTTGCCTATAATATTTTTGTAACCTGTATTCTACTAATACTTTAGCACCCAATTAAAGATTGGGTGGCCAATAGAGGGTTGCTGTAAGAAAACACACTGTGAAAGAAAACCAGACATCCAACTTGCAAATTGCAAATGCTGTAACAAAATACGTCATTAAACAGGCTTTATTTTCTAGTGTGAAATCACTGAAATTCTCAATGCCAAAAAAAAAGAGTTAATTAAGTTTCAGCGCAGTCTTCGTGCTCCCTCCAATATGTCTGCAATAGGAGAAAGCAGCATCTTCGGGGGTCAGGCTGTGCAAACAGGAGCAGTGCTGCTCTCCAGCTGCCAAACACTCCTGAGCAGCCCAAGAGGATTCTCCAGCCCAGTGCTCAAACAGGGGTGCTCCCGTGCTGGGGTGGATTTCATCCACGCCATCAGGTGGGTGTAGTTTAGCATGCATTGCAAGGAACTGACTGGCTTTTTTGTCCTCTTCTTCCATTTCTCAAGGATGAAGCCAGTGAGCAGCAGCAATGATGTGGCTATGGATGCCTTAGATTTTGATCGAATGAAACAGGTGAGTGAAAAGGTCTTTTGCACTAAAGTTATTTGACAAGCTACCCATTTTCCCCCATGCATGCGCTGTACAAGCAAAACAGCTGTTCAGTCTTCTGATTTCCTCTATAACTAGGTGCTTAGAGAAGGGCTAGCTGGTGAGCAGCAAGAGAGCACAATCTCACTGCTATTTGATCAAGATGTCTGTACAGAAACGTGCAGATAAATATGCCAGCATCTTCTGTGTCCTTGGCCTGGGAGTGCAGACGTAGCTGTCAGTAGCACTAGGCTCTGAGCAGCAGCGGAGGCGGGGGACAAGCACAACCGTGATAAACTTGCATTTTCTTCCACCAGTTAGAAGGAAATTCTGAGCAGCTGACTTGTGTTTTGTCTCATCAGGAAATATTGGAGGAAGTTGTAAGAGAGTTACACAAAGTGAAAGAGGAGATAATTGATGGTAAGAAAGAGAAAAATTATTATTTTTCTCATCTTTATGACTAATTTCCCATAGATAAGATGGCAGGAACTGCAGAGAGTTCCCTGGTGTTTTCAGACTTCTCTCAGCAGCTCTGGTTTACATACACATTTGAAGAACAAGCATCTACCTTATCTGAGCTTTGATCGACATTGTGCTTACGTCCTTTATTTTTATGCTGTTGATGAGCATTTTCACCCTCAATCAGTGAGAAATTCACTGGCCAGTGTTTCTCACAGGTGGGAGGGTGAGAACAGGCCTGTCGGTAGCCCATGGCATGTCAATTTATCACAGTCAGGGAGTGTGAAATCACTCGTAACTATCCGGCCACTCAGGTCCAGGATGAGAAGTGGACAAAGGTATCAAACTGAAAATCCTTCCCTAGCATCTTCTGTAGGCTTCCTGTGCTTGAGGAACTATTTCAAACCTTCACTCAATTACAGCTTTCCAAATAGCCATGTATAATTCATTGAAAAGTGCAACACCTGTAATAAATGTATCAGTACTTTTTTGTAAATTCCTCTGCAATATATTTTTCAGGGCCACTATTGAAATACACAGCAAAATGCCTATTTGAAGCCCGCATTAGGGCATATGAAGATGCATGTCCACACCCTGCACTCCCCATCTTAGATTCTCACAGCAGGGGAAAAAAAGGAGACTGTAAAACAGCTAAAATCCATTTCCTGTCCCCTCGCCCAACACGCGTGTGGTCACAAAACCTCGGGGCAGTTTGCAGTTGAGAAGACCCTCGTCCATACGCTACTGCCCCAGCAGCTTGGCCCTCAGAGCCTCCCTAGCTCATTCCAGTGCAAAATAAGACATTCACATAAAACACAGATGCAACTTCTTAAACCAGTACTGCAGTTTGCAAGCAAACAGCTGACTGCTTACCCTTACTCGTCCTTTTACCCTCCACTCATCCTTTTACCAGCACGTACTTTCTGCAACCTCTATCTTAGCATTTCCATCACAGTGGGTATAACATTATGCATTAACTTTTTGGTTTGGTTTTCTAGCCATACGGCAGGAGTTGAGTAGAATCAGTACAACATAGTGATTGCAAAGCATTTGGACGGTACTAAGAATGCTAGGAAGATCGGATCATTTCTAAGTGTACCAAGGTCATGCAAGATGGTGAGAGAGGACACCGGCACTGTCTTTGTTCTTATACCCTTTTTATTAGCAGACTCAGCACACTTTGAAGCTTGCTGCTGCCTTGGATTCGCTTCATTTTAAAAGTCTTAATCTAAAGAATATTAAATTTTAAATTTCTGGATTTTTTAGATTTCATCTGACACTGCACATTGGATATGTCAGCCTTTTTTGTATTTTGTATTTGCTTATTTAAATGTATTACCTTTCTTTTTAGTAGTAGATAAGAACACACGTGAACCATTTGCTTTTGATAGATGACTTCAAAGTAATTTTACTAGTAGTCTGCAATGTAAATGAAGATCCTTTGCCAACAGAAATGTATTGTGGCATCACCAGAAGAAACAGAGACATGTTAGTTGTGTCAGCCAACAAGTTCTTTGTCTCAGAGTTATCACAATATAAAAAAAAAAAAAAAAATGGTACGTCAGTGCATCACAGTATCTGTGTTCATATTGGTAATAAACTGTTTATTGTCCACATGGCCCTGCCTTTCTTTGTTTCATTTGTCCCTTAAGCTTCCGCATTTGTACGTCACTTGGGCTGATGATGAGAGGAGGGGACTGAGACTCACCGTGGGGTGGCAGCTCTGCCGGGCCAGCACCGCAGAGCACGAGGAGGGAAGGTTACAGCTGGTGCAACAGCAATGCCTCCTCTTACAGGGAGCCATGGCTCACACCTGCCAGGCCCTCCGCGTCGCAGCTCAGCACCTCCTCCTGCAATCATGCTGGGCAACCTCAGCAACTTTTTGCCCGAATCGGTGAAGGATGGTGGCTTACAGCTCTTCTCACATCACCACTCACTGTCCCACTGCATCTCCTGTCATCACTGGAAAAACCCCAGGCCCCATCACCTGCACTCATTAGGGTTTCCAGTAAATAATGGGAGATATTGATGTGGAACAAGGCTACCAAAGGCATTGGGAGGATGCAAGCTGAAATCAGTGGCACAGCACGGCCGAACTAGGACCTTAAGGGGAGTAATTTGTTAATATCTCGTGTTTAATTTGTTAATGTTTTGCGGGTCTTGAGCTTCATTTGACGGAAAGTGAAGTCAAAGATAAGAGTACAGGACACTGAACAATTAATAGTGCACACTCAGTCATATCTTTCAGGTCATATCATTTTTATTTCTTCAGAGCCATACTTTCCACCAATGCAATCTTGGGAACTTCTGCTTGACTTAGTTTAGTGCAAGCTTTACATGGCAGTATTTCTGATATCATCTTACGAAAATTTTGTGAAAAAGGCAAGAGATTGGAGTTCAGCTATAGAAATCTGTCACATATTTTCCAAGCCCCTTGCTTTGCTTCAAGCCTTCCTGAAGTTTTTGTTGTAAAAGCCAGGTGCCAGGAATGGTTTTGGGAGCAGAGCCTGGTGCAGAGTCTGTGGGCAGCAGAGACTGCCAGGAACAGGAGAGCCAGGAGAGGAGGTGGGGTGGACTTTGCAGTTAGTTGTAAAACATTATCTGCTCTGGCTTGAAGAGCATGGGCTTGTCCTTCAACACTCTTCAAAGCAACCCAAACTGCCTTTTAGAAAGGAGTTATACTGCAGATTAAATATGGCATAAACAGGAGAAATTTGAGTTTAATGCAACAGTGAGCTTCAGCCTGAACCTGATGTCTGTTAGCTGTTCAATGCCAGCAGAAGGCGAGACACAGGTTAAACAGAGGGATGAGATTTCTACGTGGGAACTAAAGCAGGCATTGTTGTGCACCACAATACAACAGCCCCAGGACCATGAGAAGGAGCCTTTCCAGTATGAAGAACACAGACAAGCATCAGTAACAGCAAAGATTATAATGCTCTGTTGCATAAGTCTCATGTGTTTCTTAATTATAAACTCATTTAATGGCATACCTGACAATGGCAGGTACTTTTCAAAACTGCTGCCTATCAGATGATCACAACTGTTCTGTGAACCTCTCCCATAATTTTAATTAACCTTCAGGAAGCTGGAGCCTGGCACGGTTCACATTTTCCTTTGGAATGTGGCATTATGCCTAAGGTCAGTAATAACTGTGTTGTAACTTGGGCCGAGTGTACAGCCTGGATACAGTGTGCCCCTCTGTTAACATCAACCACCTGCTGTAAATGACCTTTTCTTTATTCTTCTACCTTTGCAGGATCCGTATAATTAAGACATAACAAGCTGAAGTTTGCACAGGGCCACATAGCAACAGTGGGAGCAAGGTGCATGGGGCTGGAAGGGGAACCTTGGCTGACAGGGGCAGGGAAAAGTGTGGGCATCACGGGGGCTTTGTTGGTTCCCAGCTTATGGCTCCAGTGACAGAGATCCATGGGACAGCTTATTTAGTAGTGGGACTGCTGGAGGATTTCCCACTCCCAGACACTAACTCAGTTTGCTTGTTGCCACTGTAGAGAAGGGTGTCCATGCTGGGCCTGTTGAGCTGCTGCAACAGCGCAGGCAACATTTTACGTAGCAAAAATCAAAAGCAGCATTAACATCCTGGCAAGGTTTTGATTGCGGGGTGACAATAAAACTGTGGCAGATGTATTGTTAACCCCCTCTCTCCCTGCCTTTCGCCCTTCAGCCCCTCCCTCTCCCCCCTTCCCACTCAGGACAGGCGATCGGGAGGGAAAGAAGGACAGAGAGAAGAGAGTTGGAAAAATTAAAAGTGTTTTACTAATGCTACTAATAAGAATAGAGAAAATAATACAAAATATACAAAACCAATCTTGAAAGTCCCAGCAACTGCAGAGCCGGCACCTGAAATCCTGGACTGGACTCTGCAGCCAACCGGAGCTGGATTCAGTCTCTCACTAGGCCTCAGTTTGCAGGGACGATTAGCAAGGTCCTCTCCTAATGTTGGCCATAAGGAAAAAGGGCCGAGATCCTTGTGATCTCTCACTTTCATATGATGTATTCACGTGAATGGGATGTTATACTCCGTTGGTCAGTTTCTTGGTCACCTGTTTCTCGTTGCCCCTCTCATGAGAGGTACATCCATGCTTATCAATAACTTCGCATTCCATTGCTATGTTTACCAAAACATGTATCTGTTTGTTCCAGGAAAATGCAGTTAATATGAAGGCTTTAGCTGACAGGCAAATTCACTAAAAGAGAAACTTGTTTTTAACAAAACCAGGACACATCCACTCTGACCAGTCATAACAGTTATTTGTCCCTCCTGTCACCTCTTGCCAGAGCATTAGTGTGGCCACACAATAAAGGGGATCTGGATTAATTTTTAATTAAATAGAATAAAACTACACATAGCCCTAATGTATTTTTAACCCAGACCCATTTGCCCTGTGGTTATAAAAAAAAAAAATCCTGCCAACATTACTGGTGGTGGCAAGGACAAGTGCCCATGGGGAGGACAGGACTACAGACTGCTCCAACAGCACCCACACACATTGAAACTCAGCTGCCACTGCACACCTGTAGGCACCAGCTGCCAGGTGCTTCAGATTCTCACTGAGAATCTGAGAGTGCAGAGCAGGAGTTCTGTGGGGCTGCCCAGGAAAAGCAAGGTGGGATTGTGACAGAAATGCTAATGGGAGGCAGGAGGAGAAGCAGTTGCCAGTTTTGGCTACCCTCTGTTTACTCTGTTTAGGACTTTATAAATGCAGGAGTAGTTACATTTATAGAGTACTAAAATTACATTCAGCCCTTTGAAGGGAACCACGAGGCTGATGTGGCCTCCGGTGAAAATGAGTTTGACACCCCCAGTTTGCACCATAGTCTCTGTGTCAGGCTAGGCTAGTAATCTATAGACCATATAGGTGACTGCATCAGGGAACAGCTGACTAAGGGAACTACAGAAAGGTCATTCTCCACAAAGCAGAAGGACAATACTCAGATTGAGGAAGACAGCATAATCTTTATTATGGTTTTTATATTAACTTGCAAAGTTCACTAAGGACACAGATAGCTGAATATGTGATCATGGAGTGCCAGCAACATTCAAGTAAATTAATGAAAGAGTGAAGCTTCAGACATGAGGACCAACACAAAGAAGTCAGTGGAGGTTCCCATGCCAAAGCTACTTCCTGTGGGAGAAAAGGCACGTGAAGAACCAGTGAACTCTGAAGCGTCAGAAGAAGTTCTGTTCTTCCTCTTCTTTTTCAGAAAAAGAACAAGACCAAAACAATATCTGTGAATGAACTGGTATTCATCCCCTGGATCACAAATGACCTTGCACTGCTGAGCAAACCTGGGTATTTACCCAACTATCAGAATCAGACAGATGAGGAAAATAAGGAAAGGGAAATGGAGGAGGAGGAACCCAAACTGCTGCAGGCTAGCTCAGCTGCCTGGTGTGCCAGGCTGACAAACAGACAGAATGACTCACTGGATAAACTCCTGTAGGAGGAAAGAATGAAACTGTTTATTGAGGAAATAAGGCTTCCCAGATCTAATAGCATACTTTGAGGAATGAACAAGAATGCAGAATAATCCTTTTCTTTGTTACAGGCATGAATTTCCAGGGGAAAGTAAAAAAAGCCCAACGCCCAGCTGTTAGAGGGTTAAGGTACAAGAGAACCTTTACAAATCTGCTCTCTTTCTCTCTTTTAACCACTTAGTAAGAACTCGTCAGCTTTCCAGGGTGGAGGGAAGCTATTAGATGGTATCTGAACTCCTGACTCCCAAGATACTGGTCTGCTTGGAGAAAGGTATGGTGATTAAGGTTTTTGATGATACAGAATTATTGAGACTAGCCAGAAGTTGATAGTTGGAGAGGACAGGCAAGAAGATTTAACTATCCCAGTAGGGAGAAACACAGATGAAAGTTAATGTCAATAGTACAAAGTAAGACACATAGTGGGAGAAACAGACCCAGTTTCATGTTCCGGGTAGATCCACTTAACATCGCCAGTGGCAACTTCCATATAGCTGGAATATCACCCGCTTCCCAACTGCCAAGTTGGTACCTCTTGAATGACAGAGGAAAAAAGTTATAATTATTCTGAAAGTGCTTAGGAACAACTATCACCATAATGCCACATCTTCACTGACACATACTCCTAACACCTGTGTACAGAAGGGGGTATAATATAGAAAAGGCCAAGAAAGGTCATCAGGAACATTAACAACCTTGGCAAAAAAATTATTAAAATTAGCACCTTTTCATTCCCAGAAGGACTAGCAGTGGGGAAAAGGATGAAAAACATGAAGTTATGAATACTGCTGATAAGGCGAGTGAGAAGGGACCACCCAGTTCCTCCAGGGACACATCCACGCTGCTGATCAGGCAGTGAGCAGAAGACTAAAGGAAGGGTTTCTCCACACCACAGTTCAGCTCTGCCAGTAAGCTACACCAAGTATTAGATCCCAAGAATAGAAATGCATTCAGAAAAGGTTTAGACAAAGCCCTGGGATAAAAGTCAAACAGCAGCTACTAAAATAATGACACAAATGTATACACATATTCCATTTCATATACAAAATCTCTGCTACCAGCAATTATCAGAAGATATTAGATTAGACAAGACATTGAGCTAAAGGCACTATTCTGTTCGCCAGAAAGTATCATTTACTACTGCACGCCAATCCTTTCTGCTTCCACAGTCCTGGACATGCAGAGAATCCACATCTAATCTGGCATGAACAGAAACCAGACCTAAACTACACATACACATGTTCACACATACACGCACCAAGCATTCTCCATTGCAGAGCAGGCCAAAATTCAGACTTAGGCACACATAGCCCAGGAAGTTAATTCTAGGCCTAGGCTAAAAGTTCACATAATCATAACTCACTCTAATCTAGTTTCTCAGGGCTACATACACAAATCCTTTATTAAAAAGTACCAATATTCTAAAATAGTGCATGCAATTGCTTCATTTTCACACTGATCCTCTCGCTCAAAGGAGCACACACCAATGCTACTTCAGCACATGCAAACTTCCTTCTACTTTGGCAGAAAACTCAATTCATTCAGACGAACAAACAAAATACCAAAGCAGCAGCCAGAGCTAGTCCATTAGCTTTTTTTCTGCCAGCTTGCATAGTCTCTTAACCCTTGAATAAGGACCAATAGCATCATCAAAAACAAAGTCCCACAAAACTCGAATCCAGGACTGGTGATGTGGGAGGTTATCATAATATTCTGCTGCAATCTTCTTCACCTGGAAGAAGAAGAGAGAGAATGAGCTGCACAGTGTCAGGTGTGCTTCAGCCTTCCTGTTCAGATCTGATAGCACAGCCATAACCTGAAGTTACTTGTTGTTGCTTGTGAGCTTCTGAAGTTCAGCCAAGCGAGACATACTTAAATACATTTTAGATACTTCTTAGCAGATTTCTGATGTAAGTTTTGCCTCACAGTGTCAGAATTTGAAAGATGATGCATCGCTGCCTTCAGCTAGAACTATTTTCTCTCATTTGTGATGTAGTGGGATCTCCACAACCAGATGACTAATCCAGTTTATAAATTACCAAGATTCAACACACTGTATTTAAATCCCTGTTCACCACTTGTAATACCTGTCTGCCGGGGTTCCAGGTAAGAGAGGAATATCAACTGAGAAAATGCCAGACACAGCCTTGGCTACACTTAGTTTTCTTTCCTCCATTTTTCTACCATGATACAAATCTGAGGGACGTGTTCCTCCAGCAACCAGAGGACATGGCAGGGGCAGGCTATTCTCCTCAGTCTGGTGTCAAAAATGCTGTAAGATTCCTTATTAGATTATGCATCTAATAAAATTTCATCCCTGTTACAAATCCCCAAGTCTTAAGACTTGCCATCAGGGAAGCGTTATGCGTCACCGGGGGTGGTGCTTGTAGCAGGACCAAGGCCAGAACCAGAGGACAGAGGTTTCATGCCTGGCAGGTTCAGAGGACTACGAAGATTACCACATTATCAGTAGTCCCTGCTCCACCTAGGTGCTCTGCTTTTTGAATACACCCAAGGAACAGCAGAGTTTGTTAACTATTATACACTTGCACATAAACTGCTTGGGCACAGTTTTATTACAGCTCCACCTCCTAGGCAAACAAAGCTCTATTCTAGAGTAGCATGTCTTACAGGACAGGATGACTTCTCCCTTTGAAAACCCTGCAGAATTTTAAAGCCAGCTATGCTGAGCACAGTAAGGACTTCCAGAGAAGCACAAAAGGATTACACAGAATTGTCATGCAGGAAGAGGGTCTCATCAGCACCCAATGTGCAATGGTGTAATCTTAACACAGCATTTGGACTGTTTGTGGAAAGGTAAGAATCCCAGTAAAAGTTAGATTATAAGGCAGTACCACTCACTGCTAGTTACTTTAGTAATTCAGCTTCCTAGCAGACACTTCCCTGTGAGGTAGCTTGGGTAACATACAAGTTAAGACCTTTTACCTCTGTACCTTAGCCCCTCTACACTCTTCGTGCTCGTGGCATGGTAGCACTGCATCGAAGGTGGAACATTCAGTTCACGTCTGATTGTATTCTGCCTTTCACTGAATACCTCTGACTTCCTAATATACCTCTATCCTGCTTTAAAGTGTTGGTCTGTACTTGAAGTGTGGTTCATTTTCAGTGGGATTCAGACAGTATCAGCATTTCCCCTTAGAGGTATTTGCTAGTGACTGGAAGAAGGGTGATTTCCAGGCACCCATTAAGATCTCTGGAGATAGCAGATTTAGTTCCCTGTGCTCCTTCTGTAACCACAGCCAGAAATAATTTAATCTGGGTTCTGTATCCTCTCTTTTCCCAGCTGGGTAATCAAAATAATCAAAGAATGAGAAGGTGGACTAGACAGTAAGCTCCCTTGGCTCCCTCAAATGAAATCCACTAATGAGGCCTTAGGCAAACTCAAAGGGAGTCTTTGATTCCCAGCCTCAAAAGCTTCACTCCAGCTCCAACATGGTCATTCCCTAGCACACTGCTCCTTACAGACCTTCCCTCCTACCTCCATTTTAGAATTTCTGCCTGAATTTTGACTTGCAACAGTAATTCAGCCATGATCTATACTAGCCATCTATACTCTTCTCCAGAACCTCCATATATTTTTCTTGCCCATAGAAATGATGGTCTGAACCAGATAGGTTTTTCTCAGCTAGGTACATTATTCTGCAGAGCTCTTGATCATGTTGGACTCTGACCGCTATGAGGGCTTCAGAAAGTCTCTGTATTGCCCCTTGCACATGGAAGTGGGGGAATGGAGATTCACAGTGACAAATTCAGCTCCTAGGAGCAATGCCTCAGGTAGTGGCTGTGCCTTCTGGCACCAAAGGCTGACTGAAAATGACCCCAGTGACAGAGTAGGAAAAAATGGCTGAGAGAAAAGGCCAGTAAACAGTCTATGTTCAACCCAATAGTTTCCGCACTTTCAGCAAACATGAGCAGCAGTATAGTTTGGGCACAGTGATGAAGAGTTTAGGTGGCCACAGCATGCAAGTCTAGAAGCTTACTTAAATATAAACCATAAGATATTCTGCCGTTGTATTACAGATTTAAAATGGGCACCTAGAATACAAGTATTATTGGATGATTAAGATGATTAATCAAAATACCCATACTCCGGAAGCAGGCAGCCCAGTCATGGCTGGCAAGCTGCTTGCCAGCATGAAGCGGTCGAGTAGTTGCTTGTTCACCAAGCATACCCATTTAGCACCTTCCTGCAGAGTATGGTGGCAACTCATTCTGGATGAGAAGGTCAGTATGGAAACCATCAGAGATGACCAGGGACTTGCACTGGAGTGTGTTAACCTAGATTAGCTGCTGGACAGTGACCCACATCTGCACAAAGTTGTTCTTTGCTCTGCTTGGCTTTGCACCTTGTGCAGCAAGGCACGCAGCACTTGCCCCATTGGCAAGGTCCCTGTGCTCTGGACAGGACAACTGTATGAGATGTACAGAAACAATGGGGAGGAGAAGGTAAGCTGCAATAAAATATTTGTGTCAAAACAATGCGGAAAATGGAAAATTTAATGAATGCAGCTAGAGGGGGGACTTCTGAAGGCTTTTCTTATGGAAAAGACAATGAAGTTTGTTAGGTGCATGTTCCTATTTTGTTATTACATGGCAGAAAAGAATTTTAAAAGTGGTTTCTCTTTTACAATGGATCTACACACAAGTTTACCAACAAAAACAGCTCATCTAGTGTAATTTCTTTCAGCATCTCCATTTGTAAAACAAAATTATCTTCTTCTTACCTACCAGAAAATCTGGGCGTGAAATGGCAGAAACTAAATGCTTTTTAATGCAGATTCCCTTTTAAATACAATATTAAATTACATCTATTAAGTATGTTTGAGGCTGTAGGAGTCATCCTCCACATTGCATTCTGGGTGCAGTATAAAATCTGGGGGTGGCAATCTCCAGGTAGCAAGTTTTGCAGCCAGATCACAGATCATCTCAAAGATGGCACTGTGACAAAGTATTCCTAAACCCTGCTCTGACTTCACCCTCGAGTTCTCCATATTGCATTGGAGATGGTCCATTTGCTTCAATTCCTCCCTCCCTTCCTCGTTACAGATTTCAACTGTAAGTTTTAACTCATTGCTAGTTTGTGAATGGAAGTTATCACAAAGTGGAGATCACAAAGTCTGCAAAAAGCTTATCAGGCACTTGGCAGCTGGTATATTGAGGCTTTTCTTCATGTAGATCATGGTGGTAAGTAAGAAATCACATCCTGTAGACTGAAACTTTGCTTCTGGTTTTGTGCTTGCAGAGCACAGCACCAAGGCCCCCATTGTATTTGATAACTGCAAAAGTTAAATGCAGCCTAATTTTTCACCATGGTTGTGACCCTTTGTCTTGGGGCTATACAGAAGCTAGAGGTCCTTACGACAAAAAGCTGACAAAATCTGTTTAGAATCCTAGGAGGCATATCAGAGAAGTTCCCTCCATAGTCCTTGATGGCGGGCAACACTCAAGCTAGACTTTCCAGCCATCAGAGGGTTAATGAAATCTCCAATTCAAAACCAGCACATCTACCATGTTTCCCAGTCTTGTCTATCTAATAAATCTGGTTTCATACCATGTCTTTTCCTTTTCCCACAAGCTTAATGAATAACTAGTTTGCCTCTGGTAACACTGCAGTTTTTATTACAGTTTGTAGGACGAGTACTGAGTTCCTCCTTCTTCTCCTGTTCCTTCTGTCCATAAGAATATTCAGTCCTTCAGACAATGAAGAATGGGTCTTTTGACTCGTTCAGTAAACAATGCAATATTTTACAGTTATAAGGCTTCATGCAAAGACATCTAGTCCTAAGTCTATAGGTTTTTTTTAGAGCAGGTTCTTCATTATAATGTTAAATTTTGTGGTTTCTTGTGTAATCTCACATTATACTAGTGGGACAAGTTCTTACTGCACACTCATGTCACTCATCTTTAATATCTATAAGCTTACAGCACAGCCTAACTTCTCCTCTTTCAAATCTGTCACACTCATAGGGTAAAGGTCTTTCAAGTGGCAAACATATTACTCAGAACATTCTGAATGAGAAACCTGTAACAAAGGACAAAGCTGAATGTACTTTTCCCATAAGCAAGTGGAAGAGTCAGTTACTTTCCCAGATGAAGATTCAGTTATTCTCTGATTCTGTTTCTCCTCTGCTTTCAATCATGCAGGAACAAAATAAAGATCTTTATTCCACTTTCTACTTGCCAATAATTAAAAGTACCTATACTGAGAACTCATCCACATTACACAATTCAACTATTAGAAGTTCAACTTCCTAACAGACTAGATGTAAAAAAACTAGACCTTTGCTGAGTGAAGAATTTGGTCTGGGGTCCAGAGAGGATCTGTCCCCTTACTTCCTTCCACCGAAGAGGCAGAGAATTTTTCTTCTCAATTTACAGAAAACAATGACCAATTTGCTTTAATGGACAAACTATTTTCTATAATAACTGATTTACCAAAAGATTTTCACTTCCTAATAGATTTTCATTTGTGATTGATCGCTCAAAGACTCCAGGTTTTCCATATAGTTCTGTCAGGCACTGATGATTGACAAGTCTGATATCTCCTCTACCAGCAGTGCAAGTCTCAGTTACCCTAGAGCTAGGAACACATGAACACAAGCCCCTGAAATTCAACTAATACCTCTAAACTCTTTACACAGGAGGGCAGACAATTCCAGCTACTGCACTGCCTCAAGGAATCAGGCTGAATTATTTGTGGTGTGGGCAGAGAAGAGCTTTTCAGGTCTCCATCAGGTCCAGAGCAACAATCCCAGCAAATTCAATTTGTCACTCCCCTGCCTTGTGTAAGACACAGACCTAACCTCCTTTTCTTCTATTAACATTTCCAGTAACCCAAGTATCTAAGCTTATCTAACAAATTTTAACATTTGAAAATAAAACTAAGCTCATGCTTCCCAGCTGAGCTATCAGGAGCATCAGCAATGCAGTGTCTGACAGGAGAACTTCACATGAGCATGGGCTGCTTTACCAGCTGCTCTGAGCTCCACCAGGTACTGACAGCTTCTTCAGGACAGACCTCCAGCAGTAAAGGAGGTGTGTTAAAACAGAACTGCAGGCTATATAGAGGCTCCCTACACTTCTACACCACAAGAAAATCTCTTCTTGTTTTGAATCTCCTCTCAGACAGTGTTTCTGCAATGAAGAACATTAACCCATAAAGCTAGATTTGCCTGGATATACCATCATAAAAGTGGTACATGTCATGCAGTAGTGGGGAGGGAGGTCACAGCTCCTGCACTTCAGACTCCTCCATCTCATGAGGATGTTGCAACAGTAGCCCTCAGCTTTGCATCCGACCAGAGACAGAAGGTGTTTCCTTCCTACTGTGCCAGAGGATTTGTATGTAGGAGTAACACTTCCAAGTCACGTACCACTGCTGCTGTGGGCACCTGCTGAGGAACTCTTGTATTAAAACATACCTAGAAGGAGACTGAAAACCATTCCTAGACACCTGGGCTTCGAAAATTTGATTCCCACAACTGATAAAACATAAATAAAAAGGGGCTTGACTTTCAAAAGAGGAAAGCCACAACACTTTCCCAGTGACAGATCAGGCATCTTCAGTTTCTGTGGGTGGGGTACCAGAATTAAAACAAGCCCTGCAGAACGGGGCTTTATTTCTAGTGCTATTTGTGTCAGGCTGGAACATGCCCCATACTTATGTCATCTCAAAACCAAAAATACTTTTGTTTGATGTTAATCAAGCACTATAGGTAGCAGATTGATCATTAGACAAATTTCAAGTAGTAATTGCCACCCGCCTCACTTTAGATGGGCCATTAAAATTTCAGAGACATGAAACATGGTGGCTGAGGGAAGGAAATGGAGAAAGGGTATTTTCAGAGGTTTTTGTCATGCAAAAAGTATTCCTTAAACCCCTCTGAAGCTCAGATATTCTTGTTTCCATCAAATAAACTAAATATTACAGCAGTTTGGCAGCCAATTCTCACAATCTCCTGCTTAAAATGAAAGAATTAAAAACCAATCCAAAAAGATTTTTTTTTTTTTTTTCTTTTAAGAAATATTCCATTGCTATGATTTTGAGTGATTTCTTTGAGATAGTTTAGGAGCTTGTATAAAAATCCAATTCAGTCATGCTCATGCCGTACTTACCATTGGCAATCTGCATCCAGGGATGCTGGGGAAGTCATGGTGCTCCATGTGGTAGCCTACATTAAAGGTGAGCCAGTTCAGAGGTCCATAATACGAGTATGTCTCATACCCTTTTAAGAACATGTAGTGTTCTGCTACGAAATGCCCAGAAATGGGATGTACACCCATGCAAAGAATTGTACCTGCTATTAAGTAAATAATAGGTTTGAGCCCCCAAAGGTAGTAAATTATAAGGTCTACCGAAAACTGGACGAGAGCATTAAAAATTTCCATCTGTGTAATTGCTTTGGGGTTCACATACAATGGTCTCAGGCTGTAGAACAGAGGCTGGAGGAAAAGCCAAAGCAGTTTCCGAAGCGGTGTACTGAAGAACCAGCCTTCAAAGTCTGTGGGAATGTCCACATCCAGGCCGTCCCCACCAAGGTACCGATGATGGTCAATGTGGTATTTCTTGAAGGAGGCAGAATAAGGGATGCCAACTGGCAAGTTGGCAAAGACTGCAAACCATCGATTCCACTTAGTCTGCTTGTTCCCAAAGGCGACATTGTGTGAAATATCATGGATGGCCAGGGTCAGGGAATGGTTGACGCAACCCCCAAAAGCATAAGCCCAGAAGAAAATCCATTTCCAAGACAAGTCTTTCACCAGGTAGCATGCTAGAAGCTGGATGAAAACCATTCCAGATACAATCCACTTTAAATGTGGATCTGGTCCCATCAGGGTCTTGATCTCCGGATACTTTGCTAAAGGGAAAAATGCAGAGGAAGAATCTCATTAGGTCACAGTTAGGTAAACATAGTCATCACTGGGACTCTCTATTTTTACCACACTCTGTTTGAGGCCCTACTTTTATAAAATGGCAATTCCAAAGTAGGGCTGCCACTACAGTGAAAGCTTTATTAACGTATGGGCTCCATTCCCACTTCCAGCATCATGTCCAATTGTAATTGATTTTGATATATATAGATATATAAACATAGTAAAAAATAAATTACCCTGATGACCAATATGTGACATCGTGTGCCTTCACCCCTCGCAGTATTCCTTCACAGCAATATGTATTAGTATGCCAAAATCTATCAGATTAAAACTCCGAAGGACTTCCTGTCAATTTTTCAATTTCCTTTTCTATTTTGCCCAATGCAGATGCTACTTTACACAAAAGGGATACAGCTGCCTTCTTTGTAGCCCTTTTCATACTGCTTTACTGTTGCTTTAGGGCGTGCTAGCAGGAGAAGAGAGCTGAGTGACAGGCTCACCAGGTTTTGCTCTGTGGTTGGATGACAAATGTAGCACTAAAAGGAAGTACATAATATTAATAATAATAAAATCCTAAGTATTTGAGTGTTCACCAATAGTTACAACACGTACAACTCTTTGCACATGGTAACAGAACAAGAAAGTCAATAATACTATCAGGAATTTGTAAGACACAGAAATTTTTTCCTTAGTCCCATTCACTAGCCTGTTCCCAAGTCATATAACAGGAACAGGCACATAAGTCACATAAATAATCACGCAACAGCTTCATGCAACCTCACAAATACTGCGATACAGCATCAGAGAGACATGGGCCAGACTTGCCAGCTCTGACTTGTGTCAGGATAGTACCAGCTTACTGATCTTTGGTTCTACGGGCCATTCATTTATCCTTTTAAGAAAAAGAAAATACACAGAAATACAGCTTATCTTCCAGGCACTGTTCATTGCTTCAGGTCTCTTCTTTAAAAACCCACACTTCACTTCCAGTATTAACTTGCACATTAATTTTTCCACTATTTTATGGCTTTTACCCTCCCACTGGTCTGCCTCCTTCAACTCATACTTTGCATTTCTCAATAATTACAGATTACTCAGATAAGACTGGAGGACAAGTCACTCGTTCTGAATCCTGAGGTTACACAGTGTGTCCCTGTAACTTTGATAGGCCCACTGATAGGCTCATTTTATGAACAGAAAAGTAAATATAATCCGACTGTCACTGTATGACACCAGTGCAATGGAATCAGATTACAATGGTTTGCATCTGTGCAGCTGTATATGCTACAAACAAATGCTGAAAACAATACACATAACTTCATATGACCTTGCAAACAGTGGCAGGTACTGAGTGCAGGACCCAGAGGAGGTTTTTTTATAGTCAACCCTGAGAAATTTGCAGCAGTTCAGAGAGATGAAGTCCTAAAGGGAGCAGGTTGATTTGGTCGTGCTATGCAACCATTTAAACTTTCGACCGGTAGACCAATTCCAGCCCATCTTGGCATAGGTTAGAGACAATAAAGATTAGACAAATGTTGTGGAAGACAGTGAGAAAAGATTTATTCTCAATTCTTCTCCTTATGAGGACAAGTAGGCAAAAATCACAATTTGGAGGATTCAGGCAAGGGGGAGATCTTCTAAGTAGTGAGAAAGCTCTAGTAAAGGTTCAGATCTTTCTAAGGTCAGTCAGACTTTTTTAATAGAAATCACTTGAAAGCCCAGCAGTTTTGATTTTGCTTTTTTGTCCTTGTTTTTGCAGTTTTTTTTAATTAGTTTTCATGTTAAAAATGAAAGCATGCTAGAAATAGTTCTCTGGTACCTAAGCAGGTATGAAAATTTTACACAAAGTCCTGGGATATCCACTCTAAAGGATAACTTGATATAATAACCTGGTCAGAATATCTGTTATAGACATACAATTTTACATAGTTTAATGTCCTGATTAGGAGCAGTTGTCCAAAACCCAGAAAACCCTTTAATAAATCACGCCACCTCAAATTTTCAGTCATGCAGTTGGTAGGGATAAATCACAGCAGTCAGCAGAAGATATGAAGAGATGTAAAACAATCAAATCTGTTCATCAGCCTGGTCAAATTCAGGACACTTTGACCAGAAAAAGTTTTAATGGAAAGGGAAAGTGACTAAGCAATGCTTTACATTGTGGTTGGAGAACCTATTTATGTGTCACTTTGGACCTATTTCTTATTGTTGCAGCGGAGGATTGCAGATTATATTTAAGGGATTTTAGAGCAGTAACTATCAACTGGCAGCAATGGTATCTGCAAGTGGCAATGCAGGTAGGGTGCATTTATTGCAAGTGACAGCTATTAAGTAACTCGCTAGGGTTTAATATTAAATTCAACACAGGATTAACTCCTCTCCAACAGTAAATTTTTGCATACTAGTTAAAACACAATACTGTGTCTGTTTATCATTAATACTGATAAGCCTTTCCCATTTCCATGGTGTAGAGAAACTCCAGGCTGACAAGTGGGTTCACTGCTTGCCAGAGCAGTTTTGGTTCAGGAGCACTCCACGTGCAAAATGTTGAAAGCTGACTCTCAAAACTTGAGGCCAAGGACTCTTCAGTGAGACACATTAAATCCCAGATTAAGTGATCTTGATGACTACAGTTTGTATGTAACGTGCTGACACAATGTTGTGTCTCATTTTTCCTTCATGTTCATACCTTCTATTTAGCTGAAGGAGTCCAAATAAGGCAAGATAGAGCACTTAGAGTTGGAAAACCTGGACAACTCTGTAAAGCTACTGTGACAAGTGTCTGTGGGTGATCATCTGTGTTGTGCAAACCAGGGCTGTGCAAACCACCTGTCAGCCATCTGCACGTCCCAAAGGGAACTGAGAATCAGAGACAGGGCTACTGCACGGTGCTGAACCAGGAGGCATAAAGGACTGTGAGACTTGGGGCAGCCACACAATAAAGACCACCTTCATTTCCTACACATTGCACTTCAAGTAAGCAGACACCTGCTGCACTCTTGAGGCTGCTAGAGTTACACACATCAAGGCATCTGAGCAGAGATCTTCACCATGCTGCTCTTTCCTGAAGCACTTCCATTTTCACAGAATCATAGAAAGTCCAATAGAATGGGAAGGGACCCACAAGGATCATCAAGTCCAACTCCTGTCCCTGCATGTGACAACCCCACAGTTCACACCATGTGTCTGAGGGCATTTTCCAGTCTCTTCTTGAACACTGTCAGGCTTGGGTCTGTGACACCTCGCTGGTCTTCCTGAGCACTTTTCCATTATAAAAACAATCCGTTTCTGTACAGACAGCATCCATCACTTCCCAACAAGCACTGGGTCAGGGCTAATACATGAGAATGGCCATAAAATGTAATCTACAGTGAGCTTTGTGGGAGCTGTCCACAAACACAGAGGCGGTGGAGGTTTAAAGGAGCAGCAACCCTACCCACATCTGTGAGAAGCTAGTAGTAACAAGAGAAGAAATTTAATTTAATCTGCCTTTATTTTGACTACAAGTGCAGCATACAGGTATAGTCATACTATTCAGTATGAGACTTTTAGAAGACCTGTTAAAGAGAAGAGGAAGAAAAAATAATCTCTGCGATGCTGCTGTCCTGGACTATGTTCTATCAACTATGCGTCCCTGCCAGAACAAATAAGAGACACCAGGCACAGGATGTTAGCTTTACTAACCCGTGCCCTATGCCAGGGCTGGTATTTGTACCAAAAAAATACACACACACAAAAAAGTCAGTTTGCTGACATGATAGTGTTTTTCTTTTTAGCAGCTCCGCTCATGAATGTGCTCATGAACAGCACAGCACATTTGAGTTGTATTTAATTCAAAGTGTATGCAAACCAGGACGCAGGTGGGACACACAGAAAGGAAAGCACACATGACAAAGTTTCTGGTTTTGCAGAGTCTCCCATCCCCTCTAGTATACAAAGTAATAAAAAGCCTTTCTGGCCCAACTAATTACACTGACGTTTATATACCCACTGTGCAAGGACAAGGGTCTTAGTCTTGTATTTGCCACCCACAAGCTCCTAAACTACCTTGTGCTGGCCAGTCCAAAAGAGTTGGGCCATCCAGAGTGCTCACCAGAGGCAAAGCACTGCAGTGGTGCCAGGTTGCTGGCATTGACAGAGGTGGATGGTGTCAGCACATCACTATGACAGCAGCCGTGACCTGTTTGTTTATGCTTGTATATTAGCTGGTTGGGAGTAAATTGATGGAGGAATGCTAGGAAAAGGGCTTCCAACCCTCTTGGAAGTGAAAACCCGCAACATGGAGTAAGCTGAAACCTTGATAATAAATTTAATATACTTAGTAAGTTTTCAGCAGAAGACAAGAAGTACCTAGAACAGAGACTTTCTGCTCATGTGATTTAATTTATAGCTGGTTCTCATAGGGAACTGGCATGAGCACTGAGATAGGAGCTATTCTGAATGCGCTCATCAGAGAACATGCACATCAGTGGCAGACCTGTGCCCACGTACTACAGCATAAAGGGGAAACAGACTCATAGTTTCTTTGCCAGAAGGATATGTAATTCAGGGCTTTAATTTAAGCTAAGGAGATATGCATCTTGCACATTTCAGTAGGCACAGTTTATAAGAATTTTCATAAATATGAGGTTTAAATAGGCAACAGAAGAGTCAACTGTAGGAAATAGCAGAGTAGTCTCTAAATAAGTGAGCAGAGCTGAGAGCTATTATGCTCAAATTGACTAAATGCTAAAATAAAATAGATTTTGACTTTTGTTTGTTTGTTTTACTACCCCCCATAAGCTAACATCTGAGCCTTTCTACAGGATAAAGCACATATAAAACACTTACACAATCTTTACTCCAAAACAACTTGCTAAAGAACCAATTATGTACTTACTAATTATTCTTGGATGTTAGATCATGTTCAGATGCTCCTAACCTACCCTGAGAAACACTGATTCAGCCTTCATCCTCAGCAGCAAATAAGGGCTTCCCTAAGGATCCTGTGAGGCAAGACATCTTCTGACCAACCTACAGTAATTTTATAAAGTTAGATCCAACCCACAGCACAAATAAGATTTCATTCTTTCCATGCCACAACATATTGCTCATTGCTTGCATTTGGAAAACTGCAGGTGTAATGACCATTCATTGTGTGCTTATGGTGTTACCAGCATCTGAACGATTTTTTCATCTTCTCTCAAGACCAAAAAAAACACCAACACTTCCCACTGTGCAAGACCATAGTTCTACAAGTGTTTTTAATACAAGAGACCCCTATTGCCACTAAAAAGAAGTATTATAGAAATTCTAGTTCTACTAGAAGTAGACATCTCCTCTCCTAGTCGCTTGTTCTCCGTCTAATAGCACTCATGTAACTATACAGCAAGGCTAAGAAGATCTAGACAAAAACAAAAGAAACAAACCAACCAAACAAAAACACTAACCACAAACAAAAACAAACACAAAACCAAACAAACAAAAAAAACCCACCTTTCTTTTATCAGGTTAGTTTTTAGCCAGGCCTTTTCCTAACACAGCTCCCTGTAGCATTACACAAATCTCATTCCTGAGACAAGACAGTAACAGGCTTTTCATAAACAAGAGGGTGAGATAACAGCAACGAAACAATTCAATTTCATAAACTGAAAAGCATGAATGACGTGTTCAGGAACATGAATAACATGATTGGGGTTAAAGTCCCAGCCTGGCAAGAGATCTCCACTGTAACTTAGATGCAGTTGGCACCTCCACAGTCCCAAGCACAAGCTACATTTGAATACATAGATTCTAAGAGGAAGATACCACAAAGAGATAACAGAAAAAGTATCACCTCTCCCTTGAGCAAAATGTTGTTCTATTTGCTGGTATAATTATATCTGTTAGGAATCACATCGTTCATAGTTCCATCTAGTGCAATAGTGTCTTGCCATAAGGTAGCTTTTAGGCAGCCCAGTTGATATACACAGCTCACAGCTCTGCTGCTCAACTGGAAGAGGCTGCTCAGAGACCAGCCCTGGAAGTGTTCAAGGTCAGGCTGGATGGGGCTTTGAGCAACCTGAGCTGGTGAAAGATGTCCCTGCCCACGGTAGGGAAATTGGACTCACAGAGTTCTCATTCAGATATATTGTCACTGACTACAAAAGTCCTACAGATACCTGGGCTACTAACTCTCAAGCCAGGACATACAACTTCATGGCAGATCATTATTATCTCTCAGTTGCTCTATAGAAACATACTGGGACAACAGCTCAAGGAAACACCACTTACATAGAAAGAAATGGCCTCATATACTTGTCACTTTGATCATATTATTTTCCTAATGGATAATTTCAGTTTGCATTAAAAGCCAAGTAGCCATGCCTGAGAGAGACCAACGCTTCAAAAAGCTGCACCCTAAACAGAAAACAATCAAGTTTCAGTGCTTAGCAACTAAATCATTAACTTATTGGGAGGAAAATACTTCCATTACCAGCATAGAATGCTTCTGTCCCCAAGGCATTGCTATATACAAAATTGTCAAAATACGTGGATATTTATAGATTTTTTCATATGTATATAAGATTATTTTAGTGCACTCCAGCTCAATAGACACTAGACACTTTGATAAGTACATACTCTAGATAACAAGGTTTTGTTGTCCCTCAGTCTTTGAGTAAGACAGTGATAATCATTATACCGGTATCATACGGGATATCATGGTAGTTTCAATAACTTTTGGTTACATTTTGATATTCATGACACCAGTTGCATGACCCATTCTGCCCTGTCACACAGCCACAGATTGTTCTGCCCACGTCTCCCATGTCTCTCTTTCCATGTCATATTTCTCCATCCCCTTCCTTCTGCTCTCAGAGTTGAGGCAGGGGGAGCAGCAGGGAAGGAGAGGGATTTTGATTCCAGTTCCTCATTTGGAACCCAAAGAAAGTGGGAGCAAGTATGTAGCCGAAAGGTCCTACAAAAAGAGTTTGCTGTAGCAAGGGTAAGGCAGTTCAACCACTCCAGCACCTCTTTAAAATACCACTTCATCAGTTTGCAGTCCCCACTCTATAGCAACATCAGGAAAGCGAAAGATTAGCAAAAGGAGAGACCCACCATACACACTTCTACCCATAGCTCACCAAAACACAGTCCCCTTGACTGAAAGGATGAGTAGCATGACACCAAGAAGGATTATTTTAGATAATGACATTATTTGACTCTGTATCATGATGGCATAGTAAAATAATTATTACCTTCCTGGATATAATGCAAATCTGGACCAGGATATTCCACCACCACAACTATACCAGAAATGTTTTGTAATTTAGATTAATCCTGGGTTAATATATGAGACTGTGGAGGAGTTAAGAAACTACACTTAATTATCATAGACCCTGTGCAGCAGCTCAGCCACAAGCTCTAGCGCCTTCCTTTATAAATGTTCTTTAAAAACTTTATCCTACTCATTATACTCATTAGAAAAATAAATATGGAAGTGAATAAATAAATAAACAACAATAACCCAAAGAAAAACATGAAAAAATCAAAATCTTCTTTGTTAATAAGATGTTGAAAAGATTTTTCAGGAGATATACAACAATATTCTGCAACAATTCTAAATTATTAGTTCTTCTCAGAAACTATCTTCAGAAAAGCCCAAACCCTCAAACCAAAAGCAAAAGCCTTCCAACCCAATACACTCATGTACACAGTTAAATGCTGCCTGTACAACATGAAAGTACTAGACTGTACCTTGTCCCTGACAAGCAGCAGGGACTTTCTGTCTTTCTCTGGCAAACGCTCACCCACATCCTCATTGATTTTATTGCACTATCAAATATCAAGACACTGGGAAAACTGGTCTGCAGGAGGGCTTCCAGCCACCCCCTCGCTCAGACCCGCCAGCTCTGCCGCCCACCGTGGCCACCCCGGCAGCCGCCGCCGGCCTCGCGCGAGGTGCGGGACGTGCGGACATTGGACGCGGACCCGCCGCAGGTGCGGCTGATCGCCCGGCCGTGTCACCCGCCCACAGCCAGCTCTGCCGCCCCGGAACCCAGCTCGGTGGGGCAGGTCGCCGCTCACCCCCGCCGTCCCTCTCCGGCGTCCCCACAAGGCGAGACGGCGTCGAGAGAGTTTGGAAGAGCAACAACCCCGGGGGAAAACATCCTTCTAAGCCCCCCGAGCTGCAGCCCCCGCTGCCCGCAGCCCGGGCAGTGTCCCGAGCCGTCCGCAGCGGCGGACACGGCGCGGACCCGACACGGAACCGCCGCTCCACCCGCCCCCTCCCCGTCCAGGGATGCAACACAGCCGACGGCTGCCGAGCCCCGCCGCCTACCCAGGATCTCCTTCCTGCGCTGCGTGTGGGGCTGCTCCGTGTAGACCCACTCGAAGTCCTCGCGGGTGACACGGTTACCCATGGCTTCAACCGCGCTCCGCGTCGCTTCGCGCTGCCCTTATAGCTCCGAGCCCGGCGGAGGGGCGGCTCCTCCCGCCTCCTGCCTCCGCCCGCCTCCCGCCTCGCCTCCGGCGGGCACCGGCGCTGCGCCCCGACGGTGGCGGCCGCGGGGAGAAGCTGCGCCGCTGCGCTCGAGTGTGAGGGGGACCTGCACAGAGGGCGTGCAAGGAGCGGCCGGGGAAGGGAGGGTGCCTGAGGGCTGGCTGTGGGAGCAGGAGATGGGCGACCAGGGTTCACGTTGCTGTAGGAGCCTCGAAGGTGTGCGGAGTGGGCGGGGGTTTGCAGGGCAGCATCGTGCTGACACCACCGGGGCTCAGCACAGCCACCACAGCCATACCCTCCTGGGACCGCCTCAGAGCGCAGGGGGATCACCACCACTTGCCAGCAGGTCCTCAGGCACTTTCCAGGCAAGGATTTTGTAAAGCAAGGGTAGTTCAAACGGCAAAAATCAGTGCCACAGCCCTAAGCAGAATGTGACTTAGGGCAAACCAAGTCATGTGAGCTCCTCCCAGGGGTAGGAGACCTGGGACAGTGCAAAGAAGACAAACACCTGACACATATTTCCTTGGCACTCTGACAAATCCTGGGTGAGCTGTCCCAGTAGCGTCCAGCCTCTGGCTGGCTCACGCTTCACTCCCGAGACTCTGCAGCCCATTTCCTAGGTCCAGTACTACCTCCACTGAAGTAACAGGAATTCACACTGCTCCCTTGTTAATGAAGCCAGGCAGACGACCTGCTAACCTTAAAACTAAGGTAACCTTGCTAACCTCTCTAGCCACTCGGATTCACAGGGAAAAGGGTTATATGTGTTACATGGTGATGTTTCTCCACACACACAACCCAAAATTAAAGTGCTGCTCTTATTCCCACTATGCTCTTTTGCAAGCCCATACCTGACCTGCTGCCCATCTTCAGGGCTGACTATCCCTGTCATTACTCTTTCCACTGACAACATCCCATTTGGATCAGCTCCATAGTCAGAAGACAATTTCATTTCATTCTGTTTCAGTATGAATTTCTCTAGCTTCTTGCATACTCTCTTATCCTTAAAAATGGCTATCAGAGTTGGAAGTTAAATGAAACAAAAAAGCATCCTTGCAATTGTGAAATGTAAATATTTTTCAGCAATAATTTTTGACTGCTAACATTGATAACAGTATTCCCTCTTACTTTAGTCTTGTTTAACTCTTTCAAACTACTTAGTAGCACAATTGCATGAAACAATACAGGTTTAAAAAAATCTAAAAACAAACCAACCACTCGCCTCCCCCCCCAAAAAAAAAAAAAATACCACACCAAAAAAACCCAAAAAAAACAACCCAAACAGAACAGAACAACCCACAAAACCAAAAGTCTACCACCTGACTGCTAGAATGTTTTAGGAGGCATTTTGATTTTTAGTTTTTTCCTCTGATGTGGTCTAATTTTAAACCTTTGAATGCTTAGAAGTCCGAAGCGAGTTGAAGGAAGGAACATGGTTTAGACTTTGCACGTATGGTGCAGCTTTGCTCAGAGCAAGAGTTAACCACTTTGTTTTTCCAGGTCAGCTATCTGTAAGTACAATGGTTTCTTCACCATTGCTCCTACACAAGGTTGGTGTTCTCCCACAAAGTTACAGGGCCCAACCCAGCTAATGGACTACTACGAAATCACAGAATCACAGAATGTTAGGGATTGGAAGGGACCTCAAAAGATCATCTAGTCCAATCCCCCTGCTGGAGCAGGAACACCTAGATGAGGTTACACAGGAAGGGGTCCAGGCAGGTTTTGAATGTCTCCAGAGAAGGAGACTCCACAAGCCCCCTGGGCAGCCTGTTCCAGTGTTCTGGTACCCTCACTGAGAAGAAGTTTCTTCTCAAATATAAGTGGAACCTCTTGTATTCCAATTTGAACCCATTACCCCTTGTCCTACCGTTGGTTGTCACTGAGAAGAGCCTGGCTCCATCCTTGTGACACTCGCCCTTTACATATTTGTAGATATTAATAAGGTCGCCCCTCAGTCTCCTCTTCTCCAAGCTAAAGAGACCCAGCTCCCTCAGCCTTTTCTCATAAGGGGGATGTTCCACTCCCTTCATCATCTTTGTTGCCCTGCGCTGGACTCTCTCCAGCAGTTCCCTGTCCTTCTTGAACTCCCTGTCCTTCTGGCCCAGAACTGGACACAATATTCGAGATGTGGTCTCACCAGGGCAGAGTAGAGTAGAAGGAGAACCTCTCTTGACTTACTAACCACCCCCCTTCTAATACACCCCAGGATGCCATCGGCCTTCCTGGCCACAGGGGCACAGTGCTGGCTCATGGTCCTCCTGCTGACCACCTTTCCCCTACACTGCTCTCTAATAAGTCATTCCCCAATTTATACTGGAACCTGGTGTTGTTCCTGGCCAGATATAAGACTCTACACTTTCCCTTGTTATATTCCATTAAATGTTTCCCCGCTCATGTCTCCAGCCTGTCCAGGTCTCTCTGGATGGCAACACAGCCTTCTGGCATGTCAGCCACTCCTCCCAGCTTAGTGTCATCAGCAAACTTGCTGATAGTAGCCTCTATTCCCTCATCCAAGTCATTGATGAATATACTGAATAACACTGGTCCCAGTACTGACCCCTGAAGCACTCCACTAGATACTGGCCTCCAACTAGACTCTGCCCCATTGACCACGACTCTCTGGCTTCTTTCCTTCAGCCAGTTTGCAGTCCACCTCACTACCCAATCATCCAGACCACACTCCCCCAGTTTAGCAGAGAGGATGCTGTGGGAGACTGTGTCAAATGCTTTACTGAAGTCAAGGTAGACCACATTCACCGCTCTGCCATCATCTATCCACCTCGTTATGTCCTCACAAAAGGCTATGAGGTTGGTCAAGCACGACTTTCTCTTGGTAAAGTCATGTTGACTGCCCCTAATGACCCTCTCATCCTTGATATACCTTGAGATGGCACCAAGGATAAGTTGTTCCATCACCTTTCCAGGGATGGAGGTGAGTCTGACTGGTCTATAGTTACCTGGGTCCTCCTTCTTGCCTTTTTTGAAGACTGGAATGACGTTTTCCTTCCTCCAGTCCTCAGGCACCTCTCCCATTTCCCAAGACTTGGCAAAGATGATGGAGAGTGGTCCAGCAATGACCTCAGCCAGCTCCCTCAGCACCTGTGGGTGCATCCCATCTGGACTCACAGATTATTAATCCAGGCTAAGGTTATTACATGTTTCTATAAGGAATGAATTGTTCAGAGACCAGATGCATTGGTATCTCAGCCTAAGCCTTCAACTGGCTCTAACGTTTTGGCTTGTTGACAGTGTCGACGGAGAGGCCAAAGACAACCTGAACGTGATGACAGCATCTTGCTCAGAAGTGAGCAAGGTGACTAAGAAAGCAAATCAGTGGGACAGTACATGCAGTTGCAAATAAAACAGATATTACTTCATCCCCAGAAGTTCATCCTATAGGCTAGTGCTATTGCACATTATAAGTTATGCATGGAAAATTAAGTATCTCCTTTGTGGGCAACGGCATTGTCTTCATGTAGCTTATTACTATAGACTCAACCCTACCACATGAGAAAAACAAAAAGCTTTTGTGTCTCCAGTGAGCTGGCATCTCTCTTTGAGGATAGAATTTCACACTCTGTTTCTATAATAAACCAAACAAATTATACTAATTCAAGGGTAATTGTGGATGCCAGACAAACAAGAAATGCCAGCTTTAGACTGTCTTCTAGAATTGGCAGAAGTATAATCCAGCTCTGGCCATTTGGCACCCCTAGTTTTATAGCACCCTAGTAAAGTGCAAACAGGCTTCCAATCATTCACAAAGGAAAAGAAGAGGGGATTTTAATGTTACTCGGCAATGGCAGCCCTTTTAATGAATTTCATAATGACCACTACTCACTACGGTTTATGGAAATTCAAACATGCTTCATATGGTCATGTTCTCCCAGCTCTAGCCTTCCTTTCTTCAGCAATTTCCTGTATTTCTTTGGGATGTCTAACTATTAGGAAGGGTAGCTGAGAGAAATTCCTAACATACCCAACGAGAGGAGCACAGTTACTGACTCCATAGAAGGCACCATCAAATATTTCATTTACATAGTTTTAAGTACACATCACACTCACGCCCAGCATCCCAGCTGGCAATTTTTAGGGTGAGAAAGACAAAAATCCTTTGCTCCATTCAGGATGTGACCTGCGATGTGCAGCTCTGGGACAAGACGTACTGGTCCTCTCTTCCACACAGCCAGGCAGACTCAGACTTCCCCGCCCAAAGGTGCCTTTCTACCAGCTGTCTTCCCAGCATGAAAGTGTTTCTGCTACACAACCCAGCTACTTCCTCCACTTATTAAAAGAACAGCTGACACAATAATTGCAGCTGGAACACCTGCACACATTTCCCAGTGGCTATTGCCAGCCTGAAGAGCAGGCTTGGTGTTTGAGGTATTCTAATTCTGCCTTGTTGTACAGTCTTGAACTCTTATTCTGGTTCCCAGAGACCAATCTCTGCTGAAGTTTCTGTTCTGGAAGTAAAATAAAGTTGTTTGGAATTTTATCTCTAAATGAGGTGTTTTCTCCTTAAGGAGCTCCATGTCCCCTGACAGACTTGTATTTTCAGTTCCCAAGTTACCTAGTTTCTTCTCTGCCTGTATAAACTGGACCTTCCTTCATAGTTATTTTGATTACCTGAAGAAAACACAGCTGCAGATTTGCTTGTTTTGAAAACATTTGCAGTCATTTTGAAATGGGTGTCACGCTCTGACTTTATGTAACTAGTGACAAGGTTTATAATGTGGTGCACTTTATTGAACAAAGCCAAATTTTCATAGGAAGCATAGTTTGTAGATGAGCCATGCCATCAACACACCCCCCGAATGGAGTTAGCTCTGGGGAAATTATTCCCCCATAAGCCCTACTTTCTCTTTCCCCCTCTTCTCTTCCCTTCCCTGGTTCCTTCTGGCTTTCTCTTTCCCCTGGATTAACCCTATGCCAGAGCTGTGAGTTGAATTGACTGAGCAAAGGTGCTGAGGAGCTGGTGCAACAGAATCTTAGGGGGAGAAAGACATTTTACTTTTGCCGGGATTAAGTTGTTAGATACATGTGGTCGTACTACATGTAACCCACCTTTTACACACCATGGTGCTTTCATGTCAGCTGGCACCAAGGCCGTCTTTGCTCTGCACTCAGCAAACCCCGCTGCATCTCGGCTGGTTCATGGTGTCTTTGCTCGGGAGCTCCCAAAGCGAAAAGTGAGGTTGAAAGAAATAAATAGGTCCCTGTGAGATCATCTCACTTCTGCCCAAGTTTATCACTCCTCGGTTGCTGTCAGCTTTCCCAGTATCCCAGCTCTGTGCTAAGGTGCACATCAGTCCTCGCCTTCAGCCCTGCCGGCGTGCGCCGGTCGTGGTGCAGCTCACAGGAGGGCGAACAACCCCCTCTTTAGGCCGACAGCACCGGGAAGCGCAAAGGAAGAACCAGCCCCAACCCGGGACCGGCAACCCACGGGGTTTGGGGACCCACGGCACCCGCGCTCCTCGCCTGCGCGGATGCTGGGGAGGCGGCTGCGTGGCCGAAAGGCTCCACGGCCAAACGCGGCCAGGATAATGGAGTGCCCGCCTTCCACGGGCCGGCAGCGAGCGGCAGCACACGGGGAGCGGGGGAAGCAGTCGCTGCCCGGCCCCGCCGAGCGCAGGCCGCCCCCTGCCGGCGCCGCGCAGCCACCGCAGCGTCCCCGCTGCCGCGGACACGCAGTCCCCGCTCCGGTCGCCGAGGAGCAGCTTTCGCACTGACCCTGACCGTGACAGCGCTCCGGGACCGGCTTTAGGTGCTGCACGGGCGGAGAGCTTGGAGCAAAACCCTGAGGCAGATTGGGAACACCCGCTCCCCCGGTCTGCCCTGCCGGCGGCTTTAGGGCCATGGTCGGTCACTCCGCACCTCTCTTGCCTCACATAGCGACGTATTTCTTTTATTCCAGAAAACCCAATTATCCTACGAAGGTAATGGAAATCAACAGGAAGACTATACCTTAAGGAAGGCTAACGTCACGGAAGAGAGACTTGATTTGGTAGCGCCCAGGTGTTCTTGCCTCATCTAGAAATATGTGCTTAAGTAATTTTAAAATGTTTTGATCTGATCATTAGCTAGAAGCTTAACAAATGCAGGCCTACTGTAATTAATGACAGTGCTATGATCAAGTATGGAATGTATTTAGAAAGACTGCTTCTGGAGAACTCAAATGAAAATAATTTCCTCTTCTACATACATATTTTTTCTCATGTTACATTTTCTGCTGCTTCTTAGCTTTTTCAAAGAATCACAATACTTCTGGAAAGTAATTTATTCCACATAGTGTTTCATATTGTTCAGAGGATTTTCAATTGCTGTCTATCATGGACATATTTACTGTTACACACTGTAAGTACTTATTCCATTGACAGCTCATAGAATCGAGTCCAACTGTTTACCTAACAGTCCACCTCTAACCCACGTCTTTCATCTATATGTCTTTTAAACACCTCCGGGGATGGTGACTCCACCACTTCCCTGGGCAGCCTGTTCCAATGCCTGACAACCCTTTCCATGAAGAATATGTTCCTAATATCCAATCTGAACCTCCCCTGGTGCAACTTGAGGCCATTTCCTCTTTTCCTGTCACTTGCTACTTGGGAGAAGAGACCAACACCCTGCATGCTACAACCTCCTTTCAGGTAGTTGCAGACAGTGATCAGGTCTCCCCTCAGCTTCCTTTTCTCCAGGCTGAACAGCCCCGGTTCCCTCAACCACTCCTCATCAGGCTTGTGCTCCAGACCCTTCACTAGTTTCCTTGCCCTTCTCTGAACTCGCTCCCTCCCTGCAATCTTGACACTTCAGGAACAGTTTTACTAGCATTCCAGTTCAAGAACCTGAATGGAGTGTATTAACTAGACTTCCCTTCCACAGCAAAAATGTTATTTGCAAAAAGTAGCAACATTCGTAATTGCTTACCCAAATATGAGAACTTAAGGTGTTCCCTGTTGACATTGTACTACAATTATGAGGGAATATGTGTCCTGTGATGAAAGGCATCAGATTAAACTGGGATTTCTCTCCTCCCCCTCTGATAGATCTCTTCTCTAAAACCCTACACTACTGTGCACCCCTGCTATGGCTGTGCCTTCTAGGCCACAGATGACCCCAGCAGATCTGCTCTTCAAACATATTTCCCAATACTCAGGTTTCAACCTGATACACTTAAAACCTGATTTATTTCAGTGCTCAATTCTGACAATAGGAGTGACACGGAGTTAAGAGGGGTGCTTTGTTCAGCTCCTTGAGGTCAGAGACGAGGCTTTGAGTAAAGGGGAAAAAAAAAAGCCACTTGAAAATGGATAGCTGTGTGTATGTGTATGTATGTGTGGATATGCCTGTGTATAGGGAAGAATTCCCTCCACAGGGAACAGCTGGAGAACAACTGATGACTGACTGTGTTAAATTCCAAATATTATGTCATGCAGTTTCTGATTTTGATTTAGAGAAATATTTTTACTACTTATTTGTATCGTAGCAACATATACAGTCCCTCCATAATTAACTAGGATTTGACTATAAAATACAAAGTAGAACTACAATCTTTCCTCTATGAGTTTGAGTTGCGAATCATTCCAATATAAGCACACTAGAAAAAGTATTGATCAACTTTGCTTATGCCTAAGGAGTATGAGTATTTATACTCGTATTTTAGCAAACCATCAGAGAAAATCGAGTCACAGTATCTATTGCCTTGTAGAAACCCAGTTGGTTTAAGAAAAAAAAATAGCTGCCCTTGGGCTTTCACTGGGACTACAGCAATTTATATATCTTATTTATTTTTAATTAATTACCATTATTAATTTCAATCTGGGTTTATTTTTCTTTTAAAATGTAATATTAACTCTAGAGGCACTTTTTTCTTAGTGCTACTGGGATCTATCAGTGCCTGGTGACGTTAATGGAAGCTGAGAGCTCGGCACTTTGCAGCATGAGGTCTGGCGTCTGTAACTCAAGCAGATACATATGCAGAAGGAGGGCTAAGGAGTCCTGCGATTTGTAAGACAATAGGCAAGAACAGGAATTGCAGATTTGTTTCCTGGTCCCAGGGTGCAGGATAAGCAGTTAGGATACACCTTCACATAGATTGCCTGTGCTGGCAGGTGTGAAATCATATCATGCTGGCTCAGCTAACGTATTATTTCCCAGAAGTTTTTGCTTCTTCTGTTGTCTGCAATTTGCAAGGTATGGCCTATTCAGATGTCTGCACATGTCCTGTGTTGATAGGTTTAATATGACTGTTTTGTAATGCCTGATGATTTTTGGAAGGGTAGTTTCATACTCTCAGAATGGAGGAGAAAACCTTCATCAGCTTTACAACTCAATAATAATGATTTGTATTTTCCATCCACAATTAAAGGGTTAAACATTTCTGGAGCCCCACTGATTCATACATCCTTTCATACAGCAAGAAAAACAAACCTTGTCCTTAAAACAAAACCTGTTAAATGGGACTGGGGTGATTAGTGACCATAACTTAAAAATTAGTTTGGAACAGTGCCAGTGCAAATCCTGTCCCGCTCCCTCTGCATGATAACAGATGAGAGAAAAATCCTTCCTCACTGTGCTTGGTCTCAAAGACACAAGAGGGTGACAAATGGAGGAGAGCACTATAAATCTAAGCAACTTAATTGGTGTAGCTTTGTTAGCTGCTTGGTTTGTTTTTAAGAGGGGAATCTGAAGTAGGAGCAGTACAGCAAAGTAAACAATAATTATTAAAAGTACCAGAAAAAAGAAACAGAGAAAAGAGGTGCACACAGAGTTCATTGCTTGTTCCTAGTCAGGGTCAGCAAGCAGAACCTTGTGCTCAGAATGAATTTTTAAACGTGTTTTGTAGGAGTTCATACACAAATTGGGATCAGGGATTCCCCTCATGTTTATTTAGCAATCTGAGGAGAGAAAGACAATGATATTTGTAGCAGAAGCTAGTGGGCCATAAAGGCCAGGCATGGCGGTAGCTATATTAGATCAACTGGAGATGATGAGACTAAATTATGAAGCACTATAAAGGTAAAGTTAGAACCACATTTCCTGCAGAGCTGTAAAGAGCTGGGTCAAGGACTCTGGAAAAAGGATGGCACAGCTAATTAACATTTTTCTTAGTCAATTACTTTAATGGCATTGTAAATTCTGGTTTAGATTTCTTCCTGAGGGCTTTTTTGTGTGTGTGCACCCTTTTTTTTTTTTTTTTTTAAGACCTCTTCTGTTTTAAGTGACTAATAAGCCATTCTTGGTTAAGATAACAAGAAAAACTTGATATCTTGAATTGGCAGAACTTATTAATAAGTCTGAGATAAGTCTTTAATAGGTGTTAACAACAAACCCCTGTATTATCAACTACTGATTTTCTTTTCCTCCAGTAAGGACTCTATATCTGGTCTTCTTTACACAAGAGCAAAAATATCAGCTTGAATAGCTTGAAAGCTATTTATGTCACATATTTAACTAGATATGTAAGTATTATCAGTTTAGCAATCGGTGTTGATTTACAATGGGAGGGATAATCTTTCTTCTCAAACATCAAACAAATACTTTGTGTGAGAATGAGAAGAATAAAAAACAGGATAAGAGAAGTTTTCAAATCAGTAAGTTTGAAAGGCTGGGTGAAACAAATTGGGAAAAGGGTGTGTTGACCCCACTAGAGGCAAGAAAGGTGGCTGTAGATTACGGCTGTGAAAAGCTTGCTTCTTTCTCCAGTTTTGCACTTCAAATTTCTTCCTATTTCTCACCTTAATGTAAGCTGAAAGGGCCAGGAATAGGACTAAAAAAACCCAACCAACCAACCAATCCAAGATTTAGAAAACAAGCATTGGTCTTTTTGTTCATTCTTTCTCACTTTGTGAAAGAGTAACTTATTGTGTGCGACCTTCCTTTTCTTAAAATTTAACAGACTATGTATTTACCAAGTAATTATGGTTTAAAATAACAGTTACCTAGTTTTGGCTTGATGCAGCTGAGATAATGGCCAGAACAATTATTTCTGTAGTATGAAATGAGAAACAGCTCTTTATATTAATAAAAATAATGCAACAGAAGTTGGACTAGTTCAGTAATTGCAACTATGGTTTCTGGGTGTTGTGTTTACCACAAGAAAACAAAAAACATGCAAGAGGAAAAAGCATAATATTGACTGAGTAGCTAATGATGTTGAGTACTGACCATCATCTGTTGATGCTCTACTGAGCATATCTGAGAGATGGATTGTAAGAGTGCTCCCAAAGCAGAGCACAGCAATGCCTCAAGCATCCTGTATCTTCCTGTACTGTGAGCAGCACTGCTGATTCCACTGCAAGTCGCCTGCATTTAACAATTGCTTTAAGTCTAATCAGGACAGTGAGCATCCCGGGAATTGCAAAATACAGCTACAACCCCCCCCCACACACACACTGTTTTGCGCTGGCTTTGCAGCTGTCATCTAGTACTCTATGAGATTTTCAGTATTCATAATCTCATATTTCATCTGCAACTTTAGCTGTGAAAATGTTTTGCCTTTATACGCACACACATGTTCTAGCTGTAAAATAGCATTGTCTTTGCTTTCTAACAAATCTTTCTGTGGTGTGGTTCAGCATTCAAAAATAAGGCTGCAGGTCTGTCGAGCATTGATTTAGTATAAATTTTCAATTTAGTTAATTGTTCTGAGCCACGTAAGATGCGGATTTGCAGATATCTAAAAAATAGCTAAAATACTTCATGAAGCTATAATACTGGTGAACAGTTCCTTTACCCTGTAGAAGACCCCCTAACTTTACAAACCAGAGTTGTTCTTCACAATGAATGCTAAATGTTTTGCTGTTCATCTTTATTTTTAGCTTTTTGTACATAAAAGAGGATGCCTGCAGCTATAAAAGTACAGGTGTTTGCTATGTAGATAAAAAAAACTTTGTCTTGGAAGCTGAAAAATAACTTTTATTTTCAACGGAAGGTTTTACATTTCTTAAATTGTTTTTTTTCCCCTCACTTTTTAAGGTGGGTAGGAAACAAGCTGGAGTTCTGAGGATGGAGAGCAAAACAGGGTAACTAGGGCAGGAATACAAGATATTATCACAAGAGTAACTTCTGCTGCTATTTGGACAGAGGACAGTGTTTTCTTTTAAACACCTTATTTTTTACTGGGCAGCTTTCACATCTTTGTTTTTGCTTGTTGCTGTATTTTTCTCTCATCAAGCAGCTGGGAAAATTATGTATGTCTAATCCTCACAGTTACTGAAAAATAATCATATGCTAGTTAAGCAAATAATCTTGTTCAGGATGAAGTGTAAAATGGATAAAACACTTGCAATATTCAAAATAAAGTGGTTCTGATGCTTATAAACTTAAAAGTGCCCTTTCTGTCCAAAATTATATACTTGTTCACAGTAAGAACACAAAATTGAAATGGGGTTATACAAAATTGTTAAACTAGTATATTGATAAATAAGAGAGACTCATGTCTTTATTACTATGTTTGACAAAGCTCGTTTACACTAACGCCAAAAAAGACCTTTTCCCAAAATAACCAGCTCAGGGCCCAGTCCCACTTGCTCTGAAGTCAATGGCAGGTCTGGTAGGAATTCAGGAGCAGGATGAAGTGCATGTTTAACATATAGGTGACATTAACACTTAGTCAATGCAAGCTTAGAATAAAAAGTATGATGGAATTGTGGATTTTCCCTAAAAAAAACCCCACCCAACCAACCAAAAAACAAAACAAAAACCCCCAAACCAAAACAACAACAAAAAGCCCCAACCACCCCCTCCCCTCAACTCCATAATGGCTCACCATTTTTTTATATTTAACTTTTATTATGGGACAAGGGAGACTTCATTCTAATTTTGAAATATTCATATTTTTCAAAGTTACAGGCATTATTTTTCCCACACTGTTACATTTGCCATTCCAACTATAGACAGAGGGGCAGAATTTATATGTAACAGTCTGGAAATCTCTCTACAGGATCTAAATATAGCCTTTCTGTTTATGAGAATTTTGCAATGATAAACTACATCTTGTAGTTTGTTAAAATGGGCGTGCTGAGTGTGATTGGAGAGAAGGAATTCCCCGATTACAAGTTAAGTAAATTTGTTGCTATTTCTGATACTTAATAGGAAATGATTTCTTAATCTCGTCATTAGCCCAGAGTTCAGTATTGCTGTCTTGAGACTTGGACTAGACTAACTTTGGGAACACTTGATGCTGAGGCAGAAGAAGAAAGTATTTCCTAGCAGGAATCTTTTATCAGCTTTTATATCATGGCAATTTGGGAAATGAGCAAGCAAAGCAGTGGTGTAGTGAGAAATGAAGATAAAAACGGAATGTATACTTGCAACAGCCTCAGAAATGCTTAAGACAAATCTGCACTGGTAGTTAACAGTAGCTTAACATTTAAGGGGAAGGAAAGGTGGTGTTAAGAGATTAAAAAAAAAGAAGGAATGAGGAAAAGATCATCTTGTCATGAGTACAGAAGGCCTACAATGCTTTAAACTGTTTTAAAATTCTCTCATTCGGTAGTGTCTGATTTATTTCATATAAACCAAACTTTTTTTTTTTTTTTTCTTCTTTCCCAAATTTAAACACTTGCAGAGTTAACAGTACATTCACCTTGGACTGAAGGCACTATTGAGGAGCGGTATTTTTCCCTCCGCAGCCCCTTCACTCGGGGAAGTTCCTTGGCGCGGTGAGAACGTCCTGTGGCGGTTGGCAGAAGAGGAAGCCAGTGCAGTGTGACCGGAGCAGAAAGCTGCTGCATTTGCAAAGCATAGAATGTTTTGTTGTTGTTCGAGGGTTTTTTAAAGCAATGGAGTTCAGAGATAGAGAGATGTGTTAATAATTAAGGCAAGTATCTACACTCGATAACTGTATTTTAAATCAGGGGATCACTCCACGTACTGCAATTTTGAGTGGTGATTGAATTACAATGTGTCGCTTATTTTAAACTCTGCGCCTGGGTAACCGAGTTCATGAACTTGGCTACCGGTCCCGCCACCGGCTGCGGCTTCAGACCCGTGTTCTCGCTGCCACCGGGGCGGAGCGGGAGCCAACAGCTCGGCTGAGCCCCGGGCCGCAGGGAACCGCTGGGCTATACCCACTGTTGACCCCAAAATAAAAAGAAGGGAGAGAAAATAAAAGTTCCTAAGCGCCAATAGCAGCTCGGTTGTCAAATTCAAACACGCCGATCCCGCCGCCCGCCTCCCGGACACGTCTCCAGTGACTGCGCGGGCTGAGCCCGGCGCTCCGCTGGGGCATGCCACCCGGCTTCCCGCCCGCGGCGGGACCGCGCCGACAGCCCGCGGGGCGGGGCGGGGCAGGGCCGGGCCCCGGGCCGGGCGCTGAGCGGGAACCCGGGGCGGGAACCCGGGGCGCGCGGGGGACAGCGGGAGGCGGCGCGCTCCCCGCTCGGGCTGGCAGCCGGGCCGCGCGCGCACATCGGTCGCCCGCCGGGCCGCGCGCGCACAACGGTCGCCCACAGGGCCGCGCGCTCCGGCCGTTAACGAGCGGGCTGCTGGCACGCCCCCTGCCGGTGCCTCGGGGAGCACACCCGAGCCCGCCGCCAGCAGTGCGTGCGGCGTGAAGAGCGCCTGACCCCGGCGGAGCACAGGAGGGAGCGCCGGGCTGGGGCGGCGCTTCCGCGCGGGGCGGGGCGAAAAGGAAAGGGAGGGGCGGGCTGGACCGAAGAGGGGTGACACGGCCGCCGGCCGATTGGCCGCTCGGCGCCGGGAGGCGCGCTCTGCATTCGCAGCGCTCTTCGATAGGCCGGCGGCGGTAAATGGAGGCGGGCCGCTGCGGCACGGCGTGCCCCCGTAGGCTACTTCGCTCGCCTGGGTGAGCCTTGGGTGCGGCGGGCGGTGCGATTGGCCGCTTGGCGGCGGGGGGGCGGGTCCCGGCGGCAGCGGCCTCCCGGGGCTGGGGTCCGTCTCGGCGGCAGCAGCGGCAGTCTCGCGAGGGAGCGTAGCCGGGATTTGGCGGCTGGCTGCCTCCCTCTCGCTGGCTGCGAGGAGCTGGTGTTTGTGTGGAAGGGGGAGGAGGAGGAGGAGAAGGAGGGGAAGCGAAAGGAGCCCGAGCCCTACCATCCGCCGAGGGGAGCGGACCGGAGCCCCCTCGCCCCCGGTGGAGCTCTGTTCCCCCCTCGCCCCGCCATGGCCTCGGGAGACACCCTGTACATCGCCACGGACGGCTCGGAGATGCCGGCCGAGATCGTGGAGCTGCACGAGATCGAGGTGGAGACCATCCCGGTGGAGACCATCGAGACCACCGTGGTAGGCGGCGAGGAGGACGAGGAGGAGGAGGAAGAGGACGAGTGCTGCGAGGAGTGCGGCCCGCACCACCCGCCCCATCACTACCACCACCACCAGCCCATGATCGCGCTGCAGCCGCTGGTTTCGGACGGGGACCCCAGCGGGGCGGGCGGCGGCGCGGCCGGCGGCGGCGGGGGACAGCTCCATCTGCACCACCACCACCAGGAGGTGATCCTGGTGCAGACCCGCGAGGAGGTGGTAGGGGGAGACGACTCGGACGGACTACGGGCCGACGACGGCTTTGAGGACCAGATCCTCATCCCGGTGCCGGCCCCCGCCGGCGAGGACGAGTACATCGAGCAGACCCTGGTCACCGTAGCCGCCGCCGGTAGCAAGAGCGGAGGTGGCGGCTCCTCCTCGGCCGGCGGAGGAGGCCGCGTTAAGAAGGGCGGCAGCGGCAAGAAGAGCAGCAAGAAGAGTTACCTGAGCGGGGGAGGCGGCGGCGGGGCCGAGGGCGGCGGCGGCAGGAAATGGGAGCAGAAGCAGGTGCAGATCAAGACCCTGGAGGGGGAGTTCTCGGTCACCATGTGGGCCTCGGGTAAGTACGCGCCGGACCCCTCCCTCCCCGGGCCCCAGGCCACGCCGGCGGCTGCCCGGTTCGCCTCGGACAGTTTTGTTTTGAAGGGAGGCCATGTTTTGATGTGTGTGATGGGCGCCGCCATGTTCATCGCCAGGGCAAGTATGGCGGCTCCCCGAAAAGATGGCGGGGTCTGCGCTGCTGCCGCCGCTGCTCCTGCCCGGCTCCGGCGGGGGGAAGGAAAGATGGCGGCGGCCGCCAAGATGGCGGCGGCTGAGGGGAGTGCGAGAGGGAGGCAGCGCGCCGCTGGCTCCAGGACTAGGCCGCAATGGCGTAGTTTCTGCAGCAGGGGGAGGCGGGGTGTGCGGGCGGGCACAGGGTGCGGGGCGAACCCAGCCTCCTCGCTTCTCCCCCCGTCCCCGCCCCGCCGCTGCCGCCGCCGCTCCCCGCGGCGCCCCGTCGCTCGCTCCCTGCCTGCCCCTCGTCCTTCCCTCCCCCGGCCACCGCCTCCCGGCGCCCTCTGTCCTCTTTCTCCCCCGGCTCCCGGGCGGCCGGCCCGCCTCCCCTGCTTGGCTGCCGCTGCCTTGCCGGCTCCCCGTCTGCCGTTGCCCACCCTCCCGCGCTGCCGCCGCCGCGCACCCGCCGCCCCATTGGGCCGCATTTTAATGCTGAACGCGGGTGGCGTCCCCGGATGAGGCGTGTGCTCCGGGCCGTGACCGTTATGTGCGGGGGGAGAACCGCCCGCCCCAGCGCCGCCCGCCCCGCCGGCTCTCCCCGGCCCCGGGACGGCCATCTCCCCGAAATACCGTTTTACTGCTTCCCCGCTGGGGATGAGCCCGGGGGCCGCCCGGCACCGACCCGCTGTGGTAGCCAGGCGGGGTGTGGGTGGGGCCTCCCTGCCCCAAGCCAGCGGTGCCGGCCGGGGGGAAGCGCCTCTTCCCCCAGCGGGGGCCGGTTTGTGGCCGCACCTCTCGTCGGCTTCGGAGGGGGCGGCCACAAACAGCCGGCCCCTCAGAAGCCCCCTTGTCCGGAGCCCGGCTCTGACAGCCCAGAGGGGTGGCTTCTCGCTCCGGAGGCAGAGCTGAGTCCTGGGGAACGGCGGGGAGGAAAGGAGCAATTTCGGGTTGAAGCTCGGAGACCGTTCAGCTTTTCCTCGGAGAGGTCTGAAGCTTTAAATAGGCTTTTTAAATAGGCCTGCGGAGTCTGTATTGTGTGAAATTGTTTTGTGGGTTGGTTTTTTTTTTTGTGTGTGTGTGTTTTTGTTTGTTTGTTTGTTTGTTTTTTGGGTTTTTTTTTTTTTTTTTGAGGAGTTGGGGTTTTCTGTGGGAGTGGCTCTTAAAGGGAATAAAATCTTGTGAAGGTTAGTATCTGTAGGGCTTGGAATAAACCTGATGTGCACCTGCCCTTCCCACTATATTGATCTGGCACGATTTTCTGGTCCTTTCCATTAAAATATGTGACGAAGAGCCTTTTTGGTCAGCAGAAAAGGGTTACTTGTGGCACACTTTTTTTTTGGTTTATTTTTTCATTTTTACAAAAAGTATATTTCTGGAAACTAGGCTCTGTAGTCAGAGTTCTATGCTGAAGTTATGAAAGTGTGAAAAAAACAGTCAAATAGTATCAGTTTGTGTAATATTTAAATTGGTGTGTGGTCTTTGACTGGTAGGTTGGTAATCTGTCTTGCATGTCATAGTTTTTGTGCTCTTTTGAATTTTTAAAGAGTCCAGTAGGATAAACATACTCTTTAGGCTTCTCATGTAGTCTAAAGTGTTTCATCTCGGTGATGTTTGTGAATGACAAGTAGTTGTTAGAAAGGGGAGTTAGAAAAGCTGTGCTGCCATCCAGCGAGACCTGGACAGGCTGGAGAGTTAGGTGGGGAAAAGTTTAATTAAATAAAACAAGGGAAAGTGTAGAGTATTGTATCTGGATAGGAACAACCCCAGGTTCCAGTATAAGTTGGGGAATGACCTATTAGAGAACAGCATAAGGGAAAGGGACCTGGGGATCCTGGTGGACAGCAGGATGACCATGAGCCAGCACTGTGCCCTTGTGGCCAAGGCCAATGGCATCCTGGGTGTGTTAGAATGGGGGTGGTTAGTACGTTGACAGAGGTTCTCCTTCCGCTCTCCTCTGCCCTGGTGAGACTGCACCAGGACTATTGTGTCCAGTTCTGGGCCCCTCAGTTCCAGAAGGACAGGGAACGGCTGGAGAGAGTCCAGCGCAGAGCCACGAAGATAATGAAGGGAGTGGAGCATCTCCCTTATGAGGAAAGGCTGAGGGAGCTGGGTCTCTTTAGCTTGGAGGAGACTGAGGGGCAACCTTATTAATGTTCACAAATATATAAAGGGTGAATGTCATGAGGATGGAACCAGGCTCTTCTCGGTGACAACCAATGGTAGGACAAGGTGTAATGGGTTCAAACTGGGACACAGGAGGTTCCACTTAAATTTGAGAAGAAACTTCTTCTCCATGAGGGTGACAGAGCACTGGAACAGGCTGCCGAGGGGGGTTGTGGAGTCTCCTGCTCTGGAGACATTCAAAACCCACCTGGACACCTTCCTATGTAGCCTTGGTCCCTTCCAATCCCTAACATTCTGTGATTCTGTGAAGGGGAAAATGTATTTAATGGCTGAATTCTATTGTCTGAAAAGATGGAAAGAATGGTGAATCTGATTTTTACTCCCTTTTTAAGTATAGGTGATTACTTGTCAAGTCTGGTAGAGTTTATGGTGCTTCTGCTGCTGTATACTCAGTTGACAGCCCAATGAGTCTAGCTGAAGTTCCTTGCCTATCGATGAACAAAGAACTTTAGTTCAGGAGTTTCCCAAATACTGTTTAGGAAAATGGGGTCCTGTATGCTTCTGTGTATTGTTGTATGAAACCCAAATTAAATCCACATTTTTTTTTTTCACTCCCTTAGAATTGACCATCTAAGAAAGATAAAAAATAATAGAAATTAATACAGTCTTCTGGTTTGTGGAAGCTACCTATGATATGACTCATGACCTGGCATGATACCGAACCTTGCTGAGATCAATTGACAATTTGTAGCATGCATTTGCACTCTGAAATTGAGAGTGCTTGATAGGATGCTTCCTTAGGGCTTCTGCATGCTGATTATTACTTGGCTGAAGTGAAGCATGTGTATAATCAATTCAGTTGATTCTCTTTCCACATACACAACTTTTACATAAGGGTAGCCCTATTGATTTCAGTGGTTTTGTTCTTTATGGCCCTGACCATGCAAGCTCAGTGGGAGTTATATCCATTTGTAATTTACTGGAGATTGAATTGCATTGCTACATTCAACTCAATTATATCCATGATTCAGAATATGTATTTTGACTAGACTTCTAATGCCAAAAAGCCCCCCAAAAGCAAAATCACAAAATATATAGGTAAAATAGAAGTATTAAAGTATTACCTCCTCTCCCTGTGTACTTGTGCGCATACATCCACCCTACTCGCTCCCCACCCCCAGCTTCAAACAGCCTTTGGTGAAAACCACTCAGTTAAGAGTACTGTAAAGTTTTACTGAGCCTATTGGATAGGTTTTTATGGTCTGAAGTTGTTAAATGCTGAGGCTTCATTGTCTGATTGTCTGTTTTCTGAAATTTTAGAGGGGGAACAGTTGCCAGAAAAAATCCCAAAGAAGCAAAACTGATGGGGGGAAAAAAAACAAACAAGAAACAACCAACAGAATGAACTACAGGCTTGCAAAAGGGTAGTTGTACTAAAATTTCCCTACAGATTTTGGCATACTGTATTTTGAACAAAGGCAGTAGTTTTGCCTCTGTTCCTTGACATAATTAAGGACTGCTTGCACAATGATGTAATTGACTCTTTAGTTTAAATGCTTAGCAAAAAGTTTATCAAAAGATGAATAGTAAATAAGGCCATGCATCAGGATAAAATAATGAGCCCTATATTGCTGTTCATGGGTATTTGAACTGGGAACAAGGGCACTGTGCTCACCACAGCGTGGGAAGGCAATGTGAATTAATTACTGGTTACTGTTTTCTAGTGCTGCTGTATTAGTTTGTACACGGGTGGTACCAAATTTAGTCAGTCGTAAGTCTTTGTCCATAAATCAGTATAATATGTCTGGTAGCACCTCTTGAAATATGTAGAAATAATCTGTGAAATATATAGCAATATGGTTAAAAGGGAGTACTCAATCCTTGTCATGTCGCTACTTAGAAGCTGCAGTACTGTTGTTGGCAACGGTTTAGACTTACCATAACTTCTCTTATCACCTTGGTATCTATGGTGATATCAAACTTGTGACCCATGATTACTTTAATTAAAGTGTTTAGTTTGAACCAGGAATGCTTTGTTCTAGTTCAGATTACTTTTCCAGATCTTCAGAATGAAATTGTCTTTCTTCATGTGTGAAAATAAGAACTGAACAAAGAAAGGCATTAGGTATATATGGTGTGTCATGTTGCTTTATTGTATTTTCTCTATACTGTCTAATATCTATCCTGATTATTTTCTCTGGGGTATCCTGTAATGGATTTAGAAAATGATATATAGTTAATAGTACTCTGTAAGTGAGATACCTCAATTAGTACTAGGAAAATTGTTTTTTATTAAGTGGAATTTATTTGAGACTTTGCTAGATTCAATTTGAATCATCCTCTTTGGCGTCTGTCTCCAGGCTGGGTACACAATGGTGATGGGGGAAAAGGATCATTAGAAATTACTTTATGAGACTGTGCTAGTGAAACTGATTCTTAGATGCAGGAGCCATTTGGGAAGGTGGAGCTGAAATGCTGGCTCTGCCAAATGCTGGAATTTGAAGTAGCTGGGGCTTAATTTCAACAGGAAAAAATATATTAGTGTAACTGCATCTGCTTCTAGGTAATGATTCTTGAATCTGTCAAGCTTTCAAACCTGAAATAGGTGTTGGTTTAAAATAGCGTAGGTAGTCTGCAAGCTTGGAGCTGAAATAGAACAACCAAACTAAACATTGCACACACATGTTAAACTGCTCAAGTCTCCTATTCCTAGATGGAAAAGACGGAGTTGTAGACGTTACATGTATGATTTGGAAATGATTCTTCATAATCCAGGAAGCCTTTGTGTGGACCCATATTTGGAAACTCAGGGTTCATGATAGGTCTCTAGAGGGTTTTTTAAAACCTCTTAAAAAAACTTTCAATGTCTTAAAAGTGGAAGAATTTTCATTTATCAGATTGCAGGGGTGAGAGGAATTAAGCATCTGCTGTCTGACTAGTATTCTTGCATAGTGTAAATGATAGACAAGTCATTTAGTCCGGTTGTGGTCCTGTATCAAAGATGGCTGAAATTCTTTGCAATGACAGATAGGTAATCAGCTTCTTACATGAAAGTTTTACATAATGGAGGCAGAAAGTTAGTCATTGTCTGGTTAGTAAGATGATAATCTATTTCTGACTCTGATTAAGACAACAGTATAGGCTTTTGGTGTCCGTAAGTGCCGAGTCTACACTGACATTTTTGCCAGCGAACCTTAGGGGATAAGGCAGATATTTTCCTGCAGCTGTTTTAAATATCTTTGTAGTTTTGAAAGTCAAATACAGGAATGTGACTGATCACTTCAAATATCTCAGTTAAGTGGCCTCTCAGTCCAACTTCAAACTAGAATCCTTTGACTTACTATTGGAGCCTTCCCTGAGAGGTCCATGTCACTTGTACACTGATGATTCAGAAGGTCATAGTGCTTCTGCACAGTGTCTCACAAATGTTGAAGTCAGATGGTGACTATTGATATATGCAGTGGTTTTTGTTAGTTCATGTCTCAGTGATGTGAAATAAGAGATGGGTGACATGGGGAAAGAAGAACCTGTTCTCTCTCCGTGTGTGCAAGGCACATCAGTGGAAAAGTAACCCGGCAGCCACATACTGTGCAAAATGGAATTTAGCACTCAGAAGTGGCTGCTAAATAACTGTGTTATTTAACAAACTAATTAAGGTTCTTTGTTTCCAAACATGACCAATGCACTAATTTGTCTGAGGAGACTGCAATGTAGTAGCAATAGCCAAGCTGTTACCACAGTGCCTTGGTGCTGCACAGTTGCCGAATACGTACTTGATGATGTAATTGCATTTCAGCTGTTCCTAAAAACAAATGTGTTTAACAGTGGGATCATAAAAAAGAAAATTTAAGCGTAAATGTTGTTCATCATTTTAGTTGATAAGCAAAATGTCTTTCAACTTTGTACGTTGTGGAGGAAGCTATAGGTCTTATTGCTTTGCTAACAAGTGTACCTTCTGAGTTCCCTTTTGTACTCCTTATTTTCCACAGGGGAAGACTGATTTAATAAAAATGTGTTCTCCTTGCTCTGTAATAGAGGAGAAGGATGGCTCAGAGAATTAGGGATCTAGAATTGGCTAAAATCAAGAATAACTGGGGTGGAAATACTCACAGATCTTCTTGGGTTGAGAGTTAAGGGGTCATCTTATAAAGCTGTGGAGTTCCAGAGATGTCAGCTGGAGCTAGCTACTATTCTAGAAATGCATGAAATAATAGGGTTCTGAGATGGATGGATTTTCTGTGCAACAAAAGGGCTGAAAGAGATGGAGAAACTGTAGTAATAAGAGCAAAAGATAATAAACTCTTGGGAAACAGATCCTACCATGTTTTGTTGTTGATCTGTTACATGGAATCTGTGGTTACTAGTTTTATCCCAGTAATGTCTTCTTTCTACCTCAGTTGGTACTTGGCCTTGAAACTCTTAAAACTTTTGTTTATTTCACCAGTAGAAGTATGTTTTAAGTGGCAGTCAAAAGATACGGCTGGCCAAAATGTTGAACTTTCACTGTTCTTAGTAAAAAAAAATAAAGTTTGACTGACTGACTGACTTTGAAGTACACAAGTTAATCCACTTCAAGATGTGTATTGCCTGTATATAGGGCATGAGAGAAGTGCAAATGGAATGGCACTGAACATGATTTGTTTGGGTATGTCCTAAACAGATACATAGAACAACCCAATTTAGTCTAAGTATCTGTCTTAATGTAATTGGGCATAGAAGGATGGGGGGGAAGGGGAGATATATCTATATATATATAGATATATTTGGTGTGTCTAACAAATCTGTATTTTACAGCTTCATAAGAGAATTGTTGCAGTGACTGGCAGTGCATGCTCTTGTGAAGAGAAAACGATTTACTAGTTGACATGCGTTCAGATCTTCAATATCTTTAAGAAGACAGGACTAATATAATATTGGAAGTTTCTTACAAAACGCTGCATTAGATCCGTAACAACAGTGCTAGATACACACTTAAACAAAATGCTTTGAGTCTGCTGTATTTTCAAGAGGCTTTAAGGGTCAAACTAAGGCAGATCAGATAGTATACAGCAGTTAATTTCGTTTTCCTGGCTGGTTCCATGGCTCCATCTGTATTTAGCTTGCATGGGTGGCATCCAGATTAATTTGGCATGGGCATAAACTGCACAGAGTTATCGTGCCTTATTTGTACTATGCTTCTCCAGAGGTGTCACCAGAATTTCAGGGTCGTGTCTCTTCCCTGCTTTGCTTTGGATGCAGTGTGTTTGATTTTTCTAACGCCTTATGAGAGGAAAAGGGGGAAATAAATTGGCAGTAGTTGCACCAGGACTTGCTTGAAGGCAGAAAACAACAAGCAGTCAACTTGTCCTATTTGCAATGAGGGTATCAGTTAACCTGGCAGCCTGAGTGAAAGTTCGCTTGGACTTCAGCCTCCAAACTTTGAGCTGCCTAGTCCAGGTTTGTTGAGGATCACAAACTTGTGATGAGTTTGTGCATAGAGGACAGTAGTAAAGTTTTTCCAAAGAAGTGTGTGTGGTCGTTTTTTGCTTTTTTGTTGTTGTTGTTTTGTTTTGTTAGGGTGTATTTTTTTCATTATTGTTTGCTTGGTGTTTTTTTTTTTGTTTTTTTTTTTTTTTTTTTCAATGAGTCGATAATGTCATAAGATGGTCTGGGTACTAAAGAGCAAGTCTGCTGTTACTTTTGAAAAAATGTTTGACTTCTGGTGTGAACCAGCTCTTCTGTCTTGAGGGATGTTAGCCTGACATAACACTTTAAGGTAAATGTTTTGCATGTTGTTGTTTTAGTCTGTTTTGGTTTGAAAGAGTTTTTAAAACTGCAGGTATGTGCTGCTGTAGAGATGCAGGTGTTTCGGTATAGGAAAATTTGATTGTTTTTTATTTTCACATAACTGTCAATATTTTGAGGGATACCTTTTCTTATTTTTCTGCTATATAAAAGCAATATGTTCATAGTTTTACATGTTTTACTTGAATAGCCTGTGGAATTGAATAGCCATGGAATTGATTTCTGTTGGCAGGCTTTTGGGAAGTAAAGGCACTGAAGGCTTTCAGTTTGGCCCTCAAACAGCAAGGAATATGGTGGAGCAGCCAGCATTTACACTAGGGAAGGAAAGATCTTACGGAATGTATACAAAATTTCCCTGCTGACTCATGCATCTGATCTGAGGCAGGAAATGAAACTTGTTTCTTTTATGAATGTCCTCAAACAGTCAAACTGGAAGTTCTGAATGACTGTTGAAATGGCTAAATTGAAGGCAGCTGAAGTCACTCTAGTTAACAGCATGGACAAGGTATTGCTTTTAGCTTTCCAGAAGTTCTGTGTTCTTCTGAGCTTCAGAATGTCTTTTCTGTCTGTGTAGGCAATCATAAATACCTGTTCTCAAGTTTTTATTTGGAAGAACAAATCATTGCCAAATTGGAGGTTTATTGACTTGAATTTGTAACTCCTGCAGGTGCTGTAAAACTTGGCATATAATCCTTGCTTTAGGTAAATTCATGTGCTTTCTTTAAATCACTGGCAAATGCTGAAAGCTAGGGTGGTGAGTGGAAAACTAGATTAGAATTAAAAAAAAAAGTGCAAATAGTCAATTTTGCAGTTTATTTCCAATCTAATGCTGCAGATAGTATTTTCTTATTACCACTCCTGTCTTTGCAGTGTTGGAGGCTATTTTCCTCTTCCCCCATGGAACATATACATGAAGTGCTATTTGATCTGGTAGATCAGATTAAACACCAAACTAGCAGTAACATTTCTAGAAATAGCTCAGTGGCAAACACTAAAGCAGGCATTACAAATTGGATAGAAATTTGTCCTTAGTATATTTCTTTTATTTGCCTGTATCTTGTTCTCTCTTTTCTAACATAAGTTACTGAGTAATGAATAATGTTATTTCCTGTATTTCTGTTCGTGAGAAAAAACCCTCACCTACTGCTTTTTTTTTTTTTTTTTTTTAATTGGGAAAAATACTGTTTCTGTCCTACCACACCTTGTATTTCCACTCCTTAAACATTACATGTAAAATAAAACTTCCTGTTATTTTTGTAGAGCCTCTTGTGTATAAAGTGATTTACAGAATGTGCTCCCCATACGTAGCGTAACAGAAGTAATGTAGTGGCAAGTTTGTTAACATTTAGCTGAGTAGTTACAACTGTATATAGACATCTGTTGTCCTAGGATTATTTGAGGGTGGAAAACAGGATTGGTGCTGAGTCTTTCTTTCTTTTGCTGTGAGCACTCCAGTGAGGAACATAGGTGGATGTTTCCATTCTTTGTCTTCCTTGTGCCTCTCTGGTTTCTATTATAAAATAGCAAGAGGAGAGAGAAAACATTGTGTCTTAGCATATTCTAAGTTCTGAATGTGAGTAGACAGCAACAGCCGGTCTTCCACCTGTAGTCCTTGAGGACAAATCCATAGGAGGAGCTCTAGAGCAGATAAAGCAGTAGTATCTTAACTGAATTGCAGATCAAAGCTCTGAATGATCCCTATCTGCTGTTTACATAATAGAGTGGGGAGGACCTTAGGCTGGTCTCTGCAGAGGAAGGAAGAAACTCCCCCTCAGGAGGGAGACACTGCTTGGTTTTTTTTGCTTTCATTAGACATGTCTGCAAGTATTTAAAAACTTTATGGGCAGTTGCTGAAGCCTATTAGCAATTATTTTTAAATTTCTTGTCTCTCCATGACACTTCTTTTGGAGATGAAGGAAGTCTGAAGACTCTGAAGTAAAGATCAGTAGTCCTAATGTCTTAGGATATCTGTCACTCCTCTGATAGGCTTACTTGATTACTGACTGCTGTTGAGATCCAAAGTGGGTATGGTGGAGGGTAGTCTCAGACAAGTTAAGGGAATCAAATCTTTAGGCATCGTTTCACGAAAAGTGCACTGTCTTTCAGGTGCAGCCAACATTCATGGGATTGTTCTACTTATTTCCTTACTTGTTTGTATTTAAATAAATGTGACTTCTGCTTTTTTTTTTCTCACTCACTGTGTTCTTTCTGTGTTCCTCATGCTGTAACTATATGGATGCTCTTCACAATTAGTGTGGAAATTTGGAAGTGCAGCGTATTCTTTTAAGCGTGCAGCAACAGTGAATTTGTATTGAGATGCAGTGTAATAACTTAAATGCTGTTTTGATCTTTAGTATGTATTGAATTCAGTATTTTGTGTATTTCAGATGATAAAAAAGATATTGACCATGAAACCGTGGTGGAAGAACAGATCATTGGAGAGAATTCTCCTCCAGATTACTCAGAGTACATGACGGGGAAGAAACTTCCTCCTGGTGGAATACCTGGCATCGACCTCTCAGACCCCAAACAACTGGCTGAATTTGCTAGGTAAGTAGGAAGAAAGGATCTTTAAACTAAAATGTGTCTTTTCACTGTTTTCATTATGAAACTGTTGGGCAAAATAAACATTAGATTTAGTATAGTGTATTGTTCCATTTAAACATCTGAAACAAGAGACTTAATTCAGAAGAGTAGCTGGTACTGTGTTAAAATAACTGGATTTTATATTCAGCAGTGACTTCTTCAGTGTCTTCTGGTCTTTTATTGTTGGGTAGGACAGGACCAAAACACATTGATAGGCTGCATCTTTAACATGACAGAATCTATCTTTCATAGTCTTAGTTTCTTCAGCACCAAGCGCTCTGACAAGTGAAATGCTGCATTCAGGTTGTTTAGTACAAGAAAGCTAGGAACGGTATTTAGTTTGTAAAGCTGCTTACTGTTCCACCTGCTTCTTTCTGCTTAAGCTCAAGGTCTTCAACTTCTTTTCAGTGTAGTCACGTGTCTTGCACTTTCAAGTGCCACTGATAATTTCAGTTTCACAATTGGTAACTGATACTGCTTGGATTTTCTTCTAGTGAATCAAAATTGTAACTCATTTACGTGTCAATACATTGACCTGAGTTGCAAGGTGACTTTTCCTTTCACATAGAGGGGTTCTGCAGGGGAGTGCTGGGTGTCATATGTCTCTTTCCCCCTCCCTCCACAGAGCCTCTGACTCTGGTACCAAGTGCTTGGGGCAGTCAGTGGCCACCAGAGACCTCTGCTTGGAGACCTGGAAGCTGTGACATCAAGGTCACCTTCACAGCATTTCCTTGGTCCCCTTCTTTGTGTGCATGCGCAGGTAGTTACCAAAGGCATGCTTCTGTGCAGTGTATGGGCAGAATGAATGCTGGCATCTCCAAATATCTGAGCACAACTGTTAGCTTCCTGCAGCTGCTGGAATCAGTTTTTCCCATGTTGAAAGCAAAATGTATGTATGAAGCTATATTCCTATTTTCTTACCAGATGGCTGTTCTTCAGAGCTCTGGTGCACAATTCTGAACATCAATGTACTCTTAGGTGTCAGATGTTGTTACTCTTACCTCCTGGGTTAGCTATGAGGGGGCTAAGTAGGCCTTTTACTTTTATTTTGAACCAGTTTTTCAGCTAGTTGCTAGATGGCAGGGGCTGTTGAGACAAGTTCTGGTCTGGCTTCTTGGTTAGGTGGGTCTTGGTGTCCAGTGTGTGCATCTCCTTGTTTCACCTCTTGGATCTTGCTGCTTGGTACAAGCTTGTTCTGCTGCTCTTCAGTGTGTTTTTGTTAGAGGACTGCCAGCACAGCCTTGTTCCGTAATTATTTCAGTAAAGTCATTGAACTATGGATTTTGAAGGCTCCTAGTAGGATAGTTTTGCAGGACTTTCTCCTTGCTTCAGGATATCTGATCTGGAAATATATAAAAACATGTCATGAACAACTGAAAAGAGGATTTTAGATGAAGTGGTGGGTGGTTCTAGCTACTGATGCTGTTGTTACTTGTTTAACTATTGTTAATCAAAATGCTTGTTTTCCTCCGAGATCTCCTGAAAGGTTAATACAATTTTTTGTGAAAGCAAATATTTAAGTGATACTATGAGTGTACATAATATTCTGATTTGAAGATGTTACACGTTTCTGCTCATTATGTGCTTAGAATGGTATTCTCAGTTATTTTAAAACGTGCTGAAACCTTTGGTTCTATTAAACACTTAATTACTGAACATCTCTTTTTTGTCAGGAAGTTTAAATAGTTTCTCATAGGATATTCACCATGCAAATACTGAATATTTTTCTTAAGATTGGTTTCAATACTCAATGTTTGCCAGAATTTGGGCTTCTTGAAACAACCAGATTGCTTCTATCAGATCTACCTGCACATTTCTTGTAAAATGTACTGCATCTTTGGATTTTAGTTAATTTTCTGTTAAGAAAATAGTGGCAGCTGGCAATAATTTAGATTTGCCACTTTTTTTAATTCATGGTAGAATATTCTAAGAAGTTTTAGAGCTAGAATATGTTAATGATTGAAAGATTTAGTTCTATATGTGCAGTCTCTTTTCTATTAATATATTTCTGTACAGCAGACAAGATGTAAACCACTTCAGTCATAAGACAAATATATGGTGGTAGAGTAAGCAGCATGGGGACATCACCTTTAGCAATATCTTCAAGTTACCCCAAACCTATGAAGAATTGTTCTGATAATTTAATTGCAGATACATAAAAACTTCAAGCATCTTCTGTTTTAAAAAAGGTTTTTGGATTTCTTGGTCAGAATTGATGACTGTCAAACTTCTATTCTTGCCTTTAAAAAAAGAAAACTCTTAGTTTTATGTTAAATCTTAAATGATTATGTATAGCTGAGACTGAAGAATATGGGTGTATTAGAATTTGCATATTGCTTGTTAAGGTCTTGGTCCTCTTGCAGTGAAGCATTTTAAAGTGACTCCTTTTAGCTATAACAACAAGAATTCAGGCATTGATATCTACAAACCTATTTTTATACTGATTTTCTGGTATTCTTGATGGAGGTGGCTGTGTGCGGTATCATTAGAAACCTTGCATGTCAAACTAAAAGAAAAATACGCATGTGCTGGAATTGGGTTTGGGGGTCCTAAGATTACCATTCATTCTAAAATAATGTGTTTATTTAGTGTTAAGTTCTCCAAAAGTTTCAAGTGTTACTGGTCATAATTTTGAAATTCTCAGTAGCTGTATTCTGAAAACTTAGAGCAACATGTGAAGTTGAAACCATTACTTTTAAACTTAGTAGGTAGCTTCACGTGTTCAGAGTAAGGTTTTGAATAAGACATTTTTATTTTGATGTCTTAAAAATAAGAATTGTGTGCAGTCCATATGCAAGGAAGTATACACTTGAGAGTAAAATTGTATGCTAAGTATTTTGTGCAGTTGAGAGCAAGTTATTTTGGGTTGCTTTCCTGTTTTAATTAAGGTAGCTGGAGGAATCTCACTATACAGGGTGTTTAAAGAGATGGACCCAATTTGAAATCACACTGGTTTGAAATTGCTTCCATCTTTTTGAAACATATTGTATGTTTGTAGACTTCAGCTACTCAAAGCCAGCTAGATTAATTGTTTATAACCATGCAGCTTATTTTGATTAAGGATAAATTGGCTGAGGCATTTGCAACAATTCTTAGGAACAAAGTTCTGAGGTTAAGTTTAAATGGGCAAAGTTAGAATTCCAATGGCAACATTTCAGACAAGGTTCTGGAGCTCTGATCGTGGTCTGTTTAGTGAGAGGTAAGGCAGGGGTGGACTTGAGGCTTGAAGTCCTGGAGCTCTTGCAGCCTTTTTTTTTTTTTTTTTTTTTTTTTTTTAAAAAAAAAAAAAAAGAGTATAAGATAGCAGTAGTTCAGCATCTGCAGTGGAGACCAGTGCTGCTCAGCAGCTAGGTGGCACTAGCAGAGCAAGCAGTTGTACTGTCCCTTTTGATACAATTGTCTTATACCACGTTTTTTATAGTGGATTTGTCATTGAGTCATGTAGCGGGAATCCGGAACCTTTAACTGGAACTGTTATAGTTGTTCTTGGAAAGGCTTTTGTACATTTTGAAAGTATTGAAAACACTGTGAATAAACAAGGTGTGTCAGAACATTAAGACATGTTTGGTAATGCATAGACAAATTACTGTATACCTGGTTGGGTAATTTATTGCCTTTTACAAATTATTTGGTTCTGTTGTAGGACTTATGCATTTTCTCTAGTATGCTTTAAAAATGTAATTACAAAAATTTTGGATTTCTCTTACACAATCATACCAGAATGTGAAACAAGTTGTAAATGATCTGCTAAGAAAGAAATAAAACCTAACATGTTCTAGTTTGATACCTTTGACCGGGATACTGGAAATTCCTTCAAGTGAAATAAAATGTTTCATCCACGTCTAAATTGATTGCAAATAATTCTGTAGCTAGCTGTGAAGAAATCATAACTGCTTGGCTATAACAACCTGGGATAGTGGCAGCCATATTTCTAGTTGGTGTTCATGGTGAATTCCCTCAAACAAAGCCACTGAAAAGGATATTCCTGCTCTCCCCCCTCCCTCCCTCCCTCTTACCTTCCAGACAGATCCATGACTGATCTGGCTAAAGACAGCAGAATATAGATATCAGCAGAACTAAGAAATCAGAAGGGAATATACTGTAGCTGGGAAATTGGCACAGTAATGGGTCCTAGTGGTACAAACTATTCTCCGTGGCTTTATCTTCTGCTCTTCTTAGTACCTCTTCCGAAGGAGAGCCATTGTGAGGACTGCCCTTCCTTTCTATCAACTTTCCAAAACAAAGGAGAGGATACTGCATTTGAGTTTGAAATCAAAACACCCTTCTTAAAAGTGACAAAGCATTCTGGTCACCTAGATTTATGACTTGGGACTCTTTATAAGGTATACACTTTCCTACTGCTTTTGTTCTTGTTACAGAGAAGCTTAAAGGGCAACGAACTGATAATTGCTTTACCCAGAGTGGTATGCTGGGGAAGGGGAAATCTCTTGCTCTGTACCACACTGCAAAGGTCACTCTCTCTGTTTACACATGATATTCTTCATAACTGGAACAGAACTGGTAATTATTTTGCCAGAATGTTGGAGTGAAAGAGAACTTTTAATGACATTTTTCTACCTAACCATGACCAAGGCATGGTAATCTATCTTTGGTTGCAGATAGATTCCTAGGGCACCTTGTGCCACTCCCCTTCTGTGTATTTATCCAGAAGCCAGTCTAGCCAGTTTCAGGAGTCTTCAGCACAAATGATTCTTGCAGCAGGGCCATGACATTCATGTTATTTCTGTTTCAGCAGGGCAGTACAAGGGGAATGGCAGAGTGGGGGAACAGATCAGAAGTGGCAGTGACATTACTGACAGAGAATAATTTCGTTCTCTCCTAACTATTCTTAGGGATGTGGTCATCATTACAGGTGAATATCACTGCTGACCATCAGGGACTTCTAGGATGTGTCAGAAGAGTTGCTTGAGACAGACAGTAATGCTGTTTAGGTTAGATTTATGTATAAAGGGAGAAAAAGAATTTGAGAACAGAGAAGTTTAACAGAGGCAATAAAGGGAGATGATGGAACAAGGGGGAGGTTCTATACTGTTAATTGTTTTTTTTACTTACAGATTTCCTTTATTCCTAGCCTTAACACTGCTTCTGTGGCTAACTTCTGAAATTTGATCTATATCCAAGATAATAGGTTGTGGAGGTTGACAGGGGTTTGGGGTGGGGATTGGTTCTGTCCAAGTACATTTCTTTCTGTTCAGCTGGGTAGATGAAAGGAGGGAGTTAACTGTTACTTTCTGATATTGCATGGTGACAGAGTTGCTTGCTGTATTTTGAGCAACTGAGTGTTTTAATACCTCTGATTTCACTTGGTCTTCTTTGTGCATGGTTAAATGTGCTTTTATGAAACTAATTCTGTGAAGCTATTGGGTTGCATACCTTCCTGCTCTTTCTGCTGTCCCTCATTCACTCCCTCCACCCCCCAATACAAGTTAACAGACTTGGCCTTTAATCACAGTGTCCCAGTGTCTTGATCCAAAGGCAGTTGCTACTACTAGGCATGGCCTATATAAACTCACTGCAAAAATGGAAATTCTTGTCTTGCCATGTAAATTGACTTTCTGCAAAGGCAGCCATTTCAGAAGTTCTACCCAGGCATTGATGTGTGTGTCTGTAATTGTTTTAAATAGTGGTATGTGTTAGAATTCTGTTTTTGATTAATGTTTCAGGCTAAGAAAACTCGGACAGAGCTGGTAGAGATGCTCTTCTGGGTGGGAGCCAAAAGTCTAACCACCGGCAAGAGTGACCTGCAACAGTGTAATTAATTAAGATCAACAGCCGAGGTTCTAGTCTGGTCTCATTTGCAGAAAATTAATTTTTAAGTAAGACCAAAAACTTTTTTTTTAATACATTTGAATATTTTAGACTTCAAATTCCTTTTTGAGTGATTGTCCATATGGATTCCGTAGCCTTGTGAGCAAGATGATATTTGTGGCAAAACGATCTGTTGTAGCTGTGCCCATGGTGTATGTGCCCATGTGCCTTTAATCCAAGTATATGGTGGGCCCAACAGCTTCTCACTGCCTGTGGCTCTGAGATATAACCTGGACACTGTTTGCTGCCTCTTCCTGTTGAAGGATCTGCTTCTGTTTTGTGGAATAGTCTGTGGAACCCTGTGCTCATACACAATCTTGTTCTACACTTTAAGATTCAGTTACCGACTTCCCATTCTTCCAGGAGGAATTAAAAGACTTAAAACCTGCCCCTTGTTAACTAAACTTTGTTGTCATTTTGTGGTCAGTAGGGACTGAATGTTTTTACATTCAACTATACTGCTGAGGTGATACTCCTCACTTTAGAAACAAAGTTTGAAAATTACAAAGTCACTTTATTCCAGAGTGGACACTTATTATGTTACATGCCTGTTCAGACACTGGACTGAACTGAAGGATGTAAGGTGTGTGTTGAAGCTCCAATCTGTCCAGTGTCTGTCTGATTCAGCTGCATTGGTTCCTCAAGTTTCCTGACTGCACTGATCTAAAAGCTTCCCAACCACTGTATTTTCTGTCTTATTCTACTCCAGCAGCCTGTTAGAGATGATGCTGTTGCAACATTTCTTTCCTAAAGATAGTCTTAATACCAGAGGCAAGACACAACAGTTATTAATAGGATTTAACATGATGATCAATGGGATCTTATACCAAGTGTAAAAAAAATGCAGGCACTACTCGCTAAAGCTATTTACTACTTCTCTTGTTAGTGATTCCTTTTCTGTCTAGTCTCTCCCTTTATATGTGGTCAGTTAAGAACAACAGTGATTTTGCTCATTCTGATGATGTCACGGACAGAGATCTTGGGCCTAGGAATTTTTTTTGAGACTGGGGGAAATGACTCAGCCGCCATTTAACAAGCTGACAGTTATAAGTAAAGGAGGTGTTTTTGGCACCAGCTTTGTCCCTTAAGGGTGTTTGTTCTCTGATGGCATTAAACCGTGACACTGTGTTCTTTCATGTCCTGTCTTGTCAAAGGATTCTTCTGTGTGTCCATTTGACTTAACAGACACTCATTTCTGTGCCTTTTCCTTTTGTAAAAATTATAGAGACATGATAAGGAGAATCCCATGCAAAAGGTAGTTGAAAGCTTTTTGCAGGGGTACTGTAAGAAAGCTTTGGTGTTTTCCTACAGCCTTAGTATCTGTAGTACTATCAGTTTAGAACCTTACTGGAAGAGTGCAGTCAGACAGTCAGTGACAGTCACTTGTTTGGATTTGAGTGCTTTACTCAAAGAGGCTGTGTAAACTAAACAAAGCACAATCATTCTGTATTCCAGTTGGATTACATAAATTAATCAATAAGGTCATCTAAATCGATGTGTGATCTTGGCAAAAGTTATCAAGAAGATGAAGAGGCTGGTTTGCAGAAACAGATATAGGTTGCTGTGTTCAGGATGTTGCTGTCAATGGTGCAAGAGGAGCTTTGTCAACACTAATGCCTCACACCTGTCTTCTAGGAGTGAGAGGATTGTTGGATATGATACTCTCCAGATTCTGTATTTTTGTCACATCTGTATTTTTAACCCTGCAGGAGACTGCAGTGTTCTTCACTTAGCACTGTTCATATTCAGTGTAGTCTGGAGATGCTGAGCCAGCAGGAGTTGACCAAGCTTCCACTTAGAGAAAAGAACAAATACAGCCTCTAAATCCTTGGAGTTTAATGCTGTGTCGGTGAAGTGGCTGTCAAGTGCTTTAGTCGCTACGTGATCACTTGAACTGTGCTGCATCTGCAATACTGAGAGGAGTCAGATTATTTGAGGGACAAATGATACCCCACAGAGCCACAGGAGATTTCTCCGTCACATATGACTCCACTGGCAGCTGTAAGGAAGATTTCCCTGGATCCAGTCTCCAGGCCTTCTCAGGGAGGTTTTTTTGCTGCTCTTGCCTTAATTCAGCCTCACTCAAGGCCCTCTGTTGCTGTCCTCTCTCATCTGGCCACGTGAAGGAGGCAGGTGAAGCAGCAGATTTCAGCCATACGCATAGGAGTGTGCCTGCAAAGAAACAAATGCTTATGTGGTCAAATTGGAGGGATTTTAGCTTATTTTCCTTAGAGCTCTTGGGAATAATTTTGAACTTTTAGAAGTTGCTGTTTAGCCAGTCTCAGATCAATTATTAAAAATGCATGTAAAAAAATATGTCTGCACTACTTGGAAACCTCTTCCCCCAGCCCTGTCCTTCCATATCTGTTTCCAGGAACTGAACTCATGGGGATTAAAACTGCCTTGGATAGGAACAGATTCCTTTACTTCTTAACATCAAGAATAGCAATTCTGATAATTCTAATTCTTCTGTTAAATTCAAGCCACTCGTATCTGTTTGAGACTAAGGAGTATACCGGAAAAACTTTGGTTTAACTTACAGATATGATATGGTATGTAGCTATCTTGTCACACAGAACTATCTTGTACTGTATTACCAGGAAAAGTCATTCAGGAACTCACACAAACAGACTAGCTTCCTTCTATGGCAAGGTTTGGGAATGTGCAAAAATAGCATTACTTATTTAAGTCAATCTCCAGCTGTATGAGGTGCATTTATTTATTCCTACCTACTTCCACCATAAGGTGGAGATAAGCCATTTCTTTTTAGGTTTCTTTTTTGAAGACAGCACTACAGGTTTGAGAAATAAAGATACATAAAAGGGCAGTGCACTTACCTGGAGTAGCATTCACATAGCTGGCTCTTCTCTGACATTCAGACAGGTGATGGTTATGGCAGGACTTCTCTAACGTAATTTTATACAGGAAGTCTTACTATGTTCGAAACAACACAGAATCACAGAATCGACTGGGTTGGAAAAGACCTCGGAGATCATAGAGTCCAACCCTTGGTCCAACTCTAGTCCGTTTACTAGATCATGGCACTAAGTGCCATGTCCAATCTCAGTTTAAAAACCTCCAGGGACGGCGAGTCCACCACCTCCCTGGGCAGCCATTCCAATGCCTGACCACTCTCTCTGTAAAGAATTTTTCTAATATCCAGCCTAAATTTCCCCTGGCAGAGTTTAAGCCCATGCCCCCTTGTCCTATTGCTAACTGCCTGGGAGAAGACACCAATCCCCACCTGGCTATAACTTCCCTTCAGGTAGTTATACAGAGTGATGAGGTCACCTCTAAGCCTCCTCTTCTCTAGACTAAACAACCCCAGCTCCCTCAGCCTCTCCCCATAGGTCTTATGTTCAAGTCCCTTCACCAGTCGTGTTGCTCTTCTCTGGACCCGCTCCAGCACTTCAGTGTCTTTCCTGAACTGAGGGGCTCAGAACTGAACACAATACTCCAGGTGTGGCCTCACCAATGCAGAGTACAGGGGAAGGATCACTTCCCTTGTCCTGCTGACCACGCTATTTTGGATACAGGACAGGATACCGTTGGCCTTCTTGGCCACCTGGGAACACTGTTGGCTCATGTTGAGCTTCCTGTCAATTAGTACCCCCAGGTCCCTTTCTGTCTGACTGCTCTCCAGCCACTCTGCGCCCAGCCTGTAGCGCTGCAGGGGGTTGTTGTGACCAAAGTGCAGCACCCGGCACTTGGCCTTATTGAACTTCATCCCATTGGAATCAGCCCATTTTTCCAGTCTATCCAGATCCCTCTGCAGAGCCCTCCTGCCCTCCAGCAGGTCGACACTCCCTCCCAGCTTGGTGTCATCAGCAAATTTGCTGATGATGGTCTCAATCCCCTCATCTAAATCATCAATAAGGATGTTAAACAGGACTGGACCCAACACTGACCCCTGGGGAACACCGCTAGTGACTGGCCGCCAGCTGGATGCAGCCCCATTCACCAGCACTCTCTGGGCCCGGCCCTCCAGCCAGTTCTTAACCCAGCGTAGAGTACACTTGTCCGAGCAAGCATTAGTTTGCTGGGCTCCTTACATAGTCAATGAGGACTAATGGTGCCCATAAAGTAGTGGTGAAGATCCATATCAGCAACCTAGACTAAAGAGATGATTGCTTGTCAGTTGCCAAGAGTGGATTCCATGTGTACAGTAGCTTAAAGTAAGAATAATTGCAGTTTCTGTGGTTAAAATGGATGTCTACATTGTCTATGTAGATTCCACAACTTGCCTGCCTTCCTTGGTTCTGTGGAGTTTTCTTCTGAAGTCTTCTGTGGTAAAAATACTGAAGAATGATTGAGGCTACTCTGTCCTTTGTGTCTTGGTGCAGGGATGGAGAGGAAGTGAAGATAAATAAGCCACATGGGTACTGGCACAGCAAAAATTGAGTTTTCAAACAAAACCTCCTAATTATAATTAGCATAAGTCAGGAAAAAAACCTCTATTTCCATATATTCAAAAGAATAAGAAGGTAGTATTAAATGTGTTATTTTTTATTTTAGAGGTCCTTCTGGAAAAGCTAAACTTTCCAAATGACAAATTATACTTTTAATATTATTACAAATGTTTTGAAAATATTAAACTGAATACTACTGATGCATGTAATACTATCAAATAAATGTACGCATTATGTAGGTAGTTACGCGAGAAGAGCCGTCTACTAACATTTTTCTACTATTTTTTTTCCTTAAGAATGAAACCAAGAAAAATTAAAGAAGATGATGCTCCACGAACGATAGCTTGTCCTCACAAAGTAAGTGCAGTGTTAGCTTCTGAGTAGATAGTAATTTGTAGACCAGAATTTTGTATTGATGTTTTTTCTTGAGAATGAATAACTAAAATATCTTAATGTTAATGAGCTGTACTCAGTTATCTATATTTTAGTTATCATTCCTTAGAAGCTTCCTTTCAAACTTTTCACTGAATAATATATTATTCCCATTCCTTGTCTTAAGGTTAGTGCATCCCTAATCTTCTGGTAACCATGATGCACAGTCCCTAACATGCTGGTATTACTGTTGTGATTTCCTGCCACCCAAGAATACATACTTGAAAGAATGTTCTGAAAGCTGTTCAAAGTACGTTTCTAAGATCTATATATCCTCTGCTTGGAAACTGACAGATTTGGGGTCTAGATCAGGAATCAGCAATTTATGTGCAGATGCCAAATTCGGCATTATTGGAAGACTTTGAATTACATTCCGCAGAGCTGGAAGGTGCATCACCTTGAAAAGAGAGAGGCGTCTTGGAGATACAATTCTCACCTACTGGTAGTGGAGAAGCCTCTCTCTTGAATACATTGCCAGTCACCTAGATTGGCAGCATCTAGCTTTACTGCATAAGCCAGCTTTTGTAGAGCTTCTGTTAGCTGAGTTGAGTCTGTCATGAAAAAAGACAAACACAATCTTGCTGACTTCTGGTCTAGATAAGCGTGAGCCTAAGCAAATACTATTAGCAGATAGCTAATAGCACACATGAGAGACCATGAATTAGAAGGCTTCACTCTGACAGCCATAATTTAAGGAGTTTGGATTCTTCCTTGTGCTTATATTGATTTCCAATTCTTCATATTCCACAAGTGTCATGTTTTTATTGTAGTACACCTAGTATGTGGAGATCCTGGAACAGTTTCTCCTTACAATACCAAGGAATGCTACCTTCATTTCTTTGATTTTACTTTTTCATAGCCTCAACTTCATCTCAATGGGGGGAAGGAAGGAATATCCTGTACTTCCATTTTCTCACTTCTAGTGTTTCTAGGCTTCGTGCGTTTATTACCTCAGTTTAAAAAATAAAAATATTCTCTAAATATTCTCTTCTTGGAGTCAAGTAATGGCTTTGAAATGAATGCAGAGTTGATTATATTTTATTTTGATGCTGCTTTGCCCCACACAGTTCTGTTACATGCAGTGAATGGTGGCAGAACACTTCTTAAATCAGCCGAAGAAATTGTAGTGCTTGAAGAGAGAGAATGCTTCTTGAAAGTGGCATTTCCCATCTTTTTTAAGAAATAAGGCATGTTTAAATGTGTTTGTTGGTTTTGAAAGAAGTCATTTCCAAAGAGAAAGCCCAAGGAATGTTCCTTTAGGTTCTCTTGTCAAATTTTATGCTTTATAACACAGTGACATTGATAGACTAGTGTAAGTTTAAACAGCGTCACTCGGAGTACAGATAGAATTTTCAGTTGTTAATAGACTTTTATGAGGGATTTTTAACCTTGAGGAAGACATTTATAAAACATAGGATAGATGTCTGTAGATGTCTGTTGATTGTCACTACAAGGCGAAAAAAGGTATAGAAAGATTAGGTGAAGAGAGCCCCAGCTCACTGCTGGTTTAAATGTACTCTGGAATCAAATTACTATTCCTGTGTTGATGCAGCATGGACCCCAGATTAAGACTTCTGGTGCTGTACCTGAGCTTATGTATCTCTTGCTTTTAGCTTGAGTTGGCACTAACCCAGATATTTTCCTACCTTATTCAGTTGCCCAGTATCACTTTGTAGGTTTAAACTGTAGAAGCAGTGACAAACTCTTTGTATCTCAGGTGTTAGTGATGAATTGCTGCTGCCAGTTGGGACAAGGTAGTTTCTGTAAGCTGTTACCTGCTGGAAACCCTCTTGCTCCGTTTCTTCTCAGGAATGAGAAGAAGGAGGGCAAAATATTGGGAGATGGCATGGTGCACATACAGATTCATACTAATCTGTAGTATATTAGAGACTATATCATAGTACTGTAGTATTGAGAATATAGCACATAGAAGAATATACCATAGATATCCATGAATTGTCTTTGTTTGTTACCCTAAAACTGTAAGTGCTTTTGTTTTTGTTTATTCATTTGCTTCTATCAGAGCTGCATCTTCTCCATGAAACTGTCCTATTATTCATTTGGCTGCACATGGTTCATGATACTAAGTGAGGAGAGGGTTTTGGGGTTTTTAGTGGTTTGGTTTTTTTTTTTTGGTCACCTATCAAGTGATTAGTTTTCTTGGTATTGCTCTTTTAAAAATGAATTTAAGGGATCTCCTTTTCAGAGCCAAGTTTTAAGAAAGTATTCAGGATTTTAAAAAATTCTAAATGCTTGTACTGTAGCAGATAAAACCTTCTTTATCAGGACTGTCTTATCTACTAATTGAGTTTCACTGTTCTTTTTAAGGGCTGCACAAAGATGTTCAGGGACAACTCTGCCATGAGGAAGCACCTGCACACTCATGGCCCGCGAGTACACGTATGTGCAGAATGTGGCAAGGCCTTTGTGGAGAGCTCAAAACTAAAGCGACATCAGCTAGTTCATACCGGAGAGAAACCCTTTCAGGTATCGTTAACCTCCAGACATAAGTACCACAACTTATTTGATAAACATGTATACTGTAAATGTAACTTAGCTCACATATGACCTCAGGGATACTATGTTATTTCTAAAAATCAGATGACGCACTGAATGATAATCTTAAGAATTAGAAGTGCCTTAAGCTGATTAGGCTATCGCTTAACTATTTTCATGGCCTTTTTTTAGAAATTAGCAAATTGTATATACATGGGAGATACCTCCCAAAATACAAAGTTACCCACTTTAAAAATGAAGCCTGCAGTTACTACTGAATGAGGAGAATGTTTCTTTCTCCTCATTTTTTCAACTTGTGGACAGCTGAGGCTCAGGGCTGTTTGTTCAGTTGACTCATGATACTAATTTTCAGGAGTGGGTGTTTATCAGTTTTCAGCAAAATGATGATAGTCACTGAATGTGTTTCCATTCATATCAAGTCATGTGAGCTGCTGCCACCAGAAGTCCCCTCCCTACTTCCTATGATACTACTTATAAATTTTTACAGGTATTCATGGTCCTGAGCCTATCTGTGTTGTCCAATACATGTTTAAGATAAGCATTTTGTGTTGATTTTTTTTTTTCTTTTTTAAATAAATTAGTTCAGAATCTTGATTTGCAGTCCTCAGGCATTCGCTTAAACATGTATGCTGGATCTGCTGTGTGGTAGATATTAGTATTTACTGTTAAACATGCTGCCCATTGTATTACAAGCCCATTTTAAAAGGAAAGCTGGTAAGATAAGCAAATCTTTGCAAATTGTCACTGAAAGTGGGAAATTCTGACATGAAACATTGTTTCTGTTTTCTAGTACAGCATAGCAAAATACTGTTTCAGATGCATAGAAGTTGTTTTTAGTGAAAGCATTTGCTTGCAAGCTAAAAGTTATTTACCTCCTTGAAAATAGATACAATACTGTGGGAAAGGAACCTGGAGTATTAATTTTATTTTTAATGCAATTTAGAAGTGATGCCCACTGCTTCACCTATAATAATCTTCATGTTTGTATAATCTAGTGATTTAAAGAATAGTATTGTCTAATCAGTGATTGGAACGAGGACTATTTTGGTAGCTAATGGAGTCTGTCTTTTCCTTTCAACAGTGCACATTTGAAGGATGTGGAAAGCGTTTTTCACTGGACTTCAATTTACGCACACATGTGCGAATTCATACTGGCGACAGGCCCTATGTTTGCCCATTTGACGGCTGCAATAAGAAGTTTGCGCAATCAACTAACCTGAAATCTCACATCTTAACACACGCTAAGGCCAAAAACAACCAGTGAAAGTTGGAGGAGAAAGATCTTGAACTCAAAGCATCTTACAGGAGAATGAATTGGAAATAAATACGCCTCCCCTTTGTATATTGTTTCTAGGAAAGAATTTTAAAAAAAGAACCCTACAAACCTAAAGGACGTGTTTTGATAAGTAGTAAATAAAAAGCAAAAAAAATACCGCAAAAAAAACTTTAAGGTGACGTTGCTAAGATGCTCAACCTTGCTCTGTTATCCCCTTTCAAGAACACGGTGTTTTGTAAAGCGTGACCCGAATCGGAGGGGTCAGTTCATGAACTTGCGTCAAAAAAGACAATTCTTTATACAACAGTGCTAAAATTGGACTTCTTTTCACATTCTTATAAATATGAAGCTCACCTGTTGCTTACAATTTTTTTAATTTTGTATTTTCCAAGTGTGCATATTGTACACTTTTTGGGGATATGCGTAGTAATGCTATGTGTGATATCCTGGAGGTTGACAACTTTGCTTGCGGTAGATTTTCTTTAAAAGAATGGGCAGTTACATGCATACTTCAAAAGTATTTTCCTGTAAAGAAAAAAGTTATATAGGTTTTGTTTGCTATCTTAATTTTGGTTGTATTCTTTGATGTTAACACATTTTGTATAATTGTATCGTATAGCTGTAATGAAATCATGTAGTATCAAATATTAGATGTGATTTAATAGTGTTAATCAATTTAAACCCATTTTAGTCACTTTTTTTGGAGAAATACTGCCAGATGCTGGTGTTCAGTGTAATTTCTTTGCCTATTCAGTTATGGAAAGTGGTGCTCAGTTGTAGAATGTATTGTACAGGCACTGACCTTTTCTTGACACCTGATAATATGTACATCCCATGTAATAGAAAGGGCAACAATAAAACAGTGGTCCTAAAGAAAGAATATGGCAGAAAATTATCTGTAAGCACAGTCTATTTTCTTTTGTTGTCCAGAGCAAACCTAGTTCCTCTTGACCTCCCAGAAATTGGAAGCTAAATAAACTCAAGTTTCCTTTACTTTGCATTCAATTACGATGATTTGCGATGAAATTACATAATGCCACATCCAGTGGTATATACCTAAACAGAATTGGTGACTGTAAGTCTAATTTTTGAGCAACCTAGACTTCCATTAACTGGATTTGGAGACTTGACAGAGTAGTGGGGAGTTTTCAGTGTGCCTGGACAGCAACTGGGTAAAACAGTACAGTAAATAGCTCAGTGGGCGCCTTCGTTTAGTCAAGGTAAAGAATCTTGGAGGTTTAAATGCAATAACAAGAGAAAGTGGGGGAACGGTAGGGTTTGAGTGGTCGTACCAGAAAAAAAGAAAGTTGTCTTTTTCTTTGGGCTAACTTGTTTGACTGAGTTACAATGGTGACAATTCTTGGAAACTCATTGGATGTCTTTTACCTCAAAACAGGAATGAGTTCTCAGAGAACTTGATGGAGTTTTGATGGTCTAACTAAAAGTGGTTACTACTCATTTGTTCAAGTGTTCAAAGTAAGGAATTGGCAGATACTATAGTAAAATGTGACAGACTAATAAACATAAGAATATGCACAGAAATGCATAAGTAGTATTTCTTAGAGGGATGTGACATTTTATTACAGTGAAAACTGTTGTTAATCTTTTTTCTGAATTCTGTTCTCTTAAGGTTCATCACTTTTCGTAGCTAATACTGTAAAAATTACTTTTGAGTCTGGTTTTGGTGGTAGTGGAAAAAAACATGGGTAATAACGAAACTACGCTTAAAACCAACAGAATTTTCACTAATATATAAGTTAATCTGAACACCGCAGCTCGAGTCTGATGTTATTAGGGGTAGAGAGAAAGATGGGACATTTAACTGTAAAGTATGCATTAGAGTTTTGGCAGTATATTTATTTTTTTTATATATATATATATATATAAACAGTTCTTGAACAGAACAATATACTGAAACTTGTATAGTTGTAGTTAAATCCTGTATACAGTTAAGTTAGTGCCTATTCTTTTTGAAAGGAAATAAAATCAGTTCAGTCTAGTTCTAATTGACCTTACATTTTTTTCTTAAATGGTACATATATAAGGTGGTGTTAGGCTTGTGCAGAAGTTTACTTTCCTGTATCATAAAGTCGTACCCATTTTTATTGAATTGCAAGGTAAAGATATTCCTTGATGTCACTACTTCATCCTTCCACGTACATTTGAGACCGAATTATTTATGTTAAATACTGATTTGAGGATTAACTGGGAGTTGAAACTTGTATTGCCCCTAGTTATATTGCATCTAATTACAGAAAGCTGAGAAATTTTCACCTAGGTTTCAAATCAGTAGTACTCCATACACTCCTGAGTGTAAATAGCAACGCTTAATAGCATGAATGATCTTGCTTTGTGGCTGGTTAATTCCACATTGGGTATGAATAAATACTTGCATTGACCAGCTTCTCTAAGTTATTTAAGCTTTTGAAGTGTAATTGGCACATCTCATTCTTAAAACTTCATGCTGAGTTGATTTCAGAGTTCTCCTTATGGATTTTCAGTGAAGAAATTGCAGACTTCGAGAACAACAGCAGAGTTGACTTTGAAAGCACTGTTGCCAGCCTCCTATCGACAACTTCTCATACAACCAGTCTGAGAGAAAATTCAGGTAAGAGGAGGAGAGTCTGAGGGGTGGGGGAAATGTAGCCAGTAGTTCTAAAGTTGGCAAAAGATGTAAGTGCTTCTACTGCTCCTTTGATCTTATATTTCATATTACCTTATCTGGTTCTCCTGCTGTTGAAATGGAAGAAGAGAATTCTGTAGCCGTCTTATCTTTCAGATTCAGACCATTTTTTAAAAGGTTGAACTGACTACAGGCTTTTCCAGTTGTGTCTATTTGTGGTCTGCAAGTAGCAGTATGTCCTGGTTTAAATACAAGACAAACTGAACTTAAATACCTATTATTTCTGGAGATTTTTTTTTCTTTAAGAGGGTATAGGACAAGCCCAGGTACAGATTTTAAACTAAGTGAATAAATAATTAGCAAAACAAAGCTGAGATTCCTTTTTTCCTCTCTGCCAGGACCTTGGCTGACTTTACACTTGATTTTAGTTATCTTCTTCTTAAAGAAGTTCACTGTTCAATTGAGGTAGTGAATTTTGCACTTTTTTTTCCCCCCATAGTGGCTACAAATTGTCATTCAACAAAGCCAAATACTAAACAGTCTAACAATGTAGCTTGTCAGCAGTAATGTAGTTTAATAGACTGATGGAAATCCTTTCTCTCTGCAAATTCCACAGGAAGTAAAAAACAATAGTTAACAGAAATAGCATAATTATTGAGGCTTTCAAATGTTTGAAGGAAGCTAATTCCTTCAAAGTGATAGACGAAGAGAAATGGCAGTGGCCAGTTTCCACTTGGTCATGCCCTGCTCTAAGGTGCGTACATGATATTTTGTCAGTGCAAACCTTGGGAAAAACTGGGACCAATGCGTCTTTCTACTCAGCTAAGATGGACAAACTTGAGGACAGTATATGCTGAGTAGCAGTCTTCAAAATGTGGCTCCTCAATGCCTTTAATAAATGGAGAAAAACTGGTGTTTTTGTTAGGGTTGCTAGACAAATCAGTCTAGGATGTCGAGTGGTAGCTGCTAGTGGTGTTGGTTGGTCTAGTTGTTCTATAGTGATGGCAATTTGGAATAGTAAGTTTTTAGTCTGTACGGCACCTTTCTTAAGTCTGTGTTACAATGGCTTGAGGAGGGAAGTGAACAGTGTTTGTGTCTGCACTAAGCTTTGACTTCAGAAGCTTCAGAACTTGTGGATTTCTAGATTGGATGTTGGGTGTAAATTCTGCAGGCAGGAATAAAAATAAAAGTTGGACTTGGGATCAGTACACTTATTTATAGCTGTGTAAATGAAATAGTTAAAAAGTAGCACATTACTTGGAAAGAGTGAAAAGGTTGCTTGTATCAGTGTGATTTGGCTGCCACAGGGCAAAAGAATGGGAGAGAGATGTGAGGATGGGGGGTGTGAGACCCTGCTGTAGAACACAACAAGCACAAACATCTACACAGGAATACATAACGGTGCAAACAAATGAGAGGAGCGTGTGTGCTTGTATTATTGCGAGACTTGGTATTCATTTTAATCATATAGCTTGATTTAGTACCAAGTTGCCAAAGGCTAACAGTGTGAAGATGGCTTTACAGCAGTGCTTAAATGCCGCCTGGATGGCTACCGGCTTCATTTTGTAATGTAATTTTAATCAGTGGTCCTTTAGTCAGTTGCTTTCTTTTTGCCTAAATCAAACCAGCTTAGTTTAGTTTATAAGTTCTCACACTCATCCTATATTATTGACGCAGTTTTACTTAGAAATTTTTTCAGTCCCTTTGTTTCTCTGAAAATAGTCTGGAGAATATTGAATTTCCTTCTAGAGAAAACACATCTGATTCAGTATAATTGTTCATGTGAATTTTACAGGTCCTGGCTGCACCTAAAGTAGCAGAAAATCCCTATTTTGCTGTCGGCAAATGAGTATTATAATATTGCTTATAGGAACTGTCTTACACAACTCTAGTTTCAGGGTTTTCTTAAGTCTTATGTTTTGTTTTGTTTTTTTTTTTTTTTCTAAAATAAAAGCTTTAAGATCAGATGCTGGTTGTCCTTCTCTTGCATGTTAAGGTGTGGACGTAATATCCCTCTTTTGAGCTGCTGTTCTCACCAGGTTCCTGTGGGAATTGGAAGATCCTTGGAGGTGTTTAAAAGGCATTTAGACAAAGTTCTTAGGGACATGGTTTAGTGCTAGAGTCAGGTTAGGTTATGGTTGTACTCGATGATCCTGAGGGTCTCTTCCAACTGAAATGATTCAATGATTCTGTCTCTTCAGGAACGGGCCTGAAGTTCTATAGAAATGTTGGTCAATTTTGGGAGGAAGAGAAAGTGACAGGGTGTCTTGTGGGGTCCTTGCAGGACTTTTGGATGCTTCTGTTTGCCACCACTTTTGCATTAAGTATTTTTGTAGGTTTAAGTGTGATTCCTCTCTAGTTGAGCTGATATTAGGTAGTGTCTACGTCAGTGCCTTATTTCAGTCTGTGCAGATACTCTTTAATAGTAGTTTGCCAGGAGGTGGCAGTGAATTACCAGTTTGTGCAGCGTGACCAGCAGACAGAATTGCGAAGTGTCAGGGTGCCCCTGTGAGGTCAGGTGCGTGTAGGGTGTCCTGTGGTGTAGAGTAGACCCTGACAGACTTGAAATCTGCCAGTGTCGAGGAGCAAGTTTCCCACATACCAGTGCAGATGAATAAGAAGTACAACTGCTGAGTTCTGAGAGTCCCAAGTGTACTTGTGCATTCGTAAAAAGCACCAGCAAGGCAATGCAAATAAAGACTGTAAATGAAAACTGTTGAGTGTGACATGGATCATATATTTTTAGGGGATCCATATATACAATATTAATATCCTTAAAGACAAATACAGAAATCTTATGACATGCAGTGTTAATGAATGTGCTTTCAACTCTAAGTGGCTATTTTGGTTAGCTGGTTGACAAGGAATTACAGGAGGGATTCCAGTGGTGGGCTACAAAGATGATTAGGGGCTTGGAACAACTTTTTTATGAAGAGAGACTAAGAGAACTGGGTCTGTTCAGCCTGGAGAAGAGAAGGCTGAGAGGTGATCGCATAAGTGTTTATAAATATCTGAAGGGTGGATGTCAAGAGGATGGGACCAGACTCTTTTCAGGGGTCCCCAACAATAGGATGAGGGGCAGTGGGCACAGACTGAGGCACAGGAGGTTCCATCTGAATATGAGGAGAAACTTCTTTACTTTGAAGGTGCCAGAGCACTGGACCAGGCTGCCCAGAGAGGTTGTGGAGTCTCCTCTGGAGACATTCAAAACCCACCTGGACACATTCCTGTGTGATCTGCTCTGGTGAACCTGCTTTAGCAGGTGGGTTGGACTAGATGATCTCCAGAGATCCCTTCCAACCCCAACCACTCTGTGATTCTGTGAAAACACCAATGCTCAAATCGACCTGTGGCTTCCTCAAAAGTCAAAGGCATTTCAGGCCTTGCTGCCTGACTTAGTGTGTTGCTGCTCATGTTTGCAAGGCCATTGCAGAAGCTGCAAGGACAGGTGTTGTGTCCGAGTCCTGCATTGCTGCTCTTTAGGGAATCAAAGATCTCAAGTAAACTGGTTGGTTCTCTCTCTGGAGGAGGCCCACAGTAGAAGTGTGTTTTAGAGGGATGTTGTTTGTGAATAACAGGTACATTTTTGAGATTAATCATAGGAGCAGATAAAGACTGAGTCTAAGACGGACTCCTTGTTAAACAGTGGAAAATCCATGCACAAGGAAGCTTCGTGTCTGGTATGCCTTAATGTACTTCAGCTAAAGCTCATCTTAGCAACCGGTTGCAAGACAGAACTGTAGAAAACCCCGTCTTATTAGTGTTTGGATTTAGGGGCTCGTAAAGTCAGGTGTGCTTCAGAGCTGCAAGATGCTTGCTGAGGACCTCACTAACGTTGCCAATTGCAATTTTGGCGTGCAAAATTTTTCACTGCCTCACGTGGGGCATCATGCAGCTTGTGTTTTGGCTTATTGTTTAACACATTTATTTTTTCTCAGCAAAACAGAAGATTTGCCCTTTGGACAATAGAATCCTTTGGTCTTCAGTCTTAACTGGTGCTTTGACTGAGCCTCCAATGGATTTATATGAATCCAATGACTCCCATAGGCTGGAAGGGCATAAAAACATTTATGGTTTGAAAATGGATTGAGAGAAATAATACTATGGCAGGCACTGAGGTTTTCTGTTTGTGTGTTTTGTGTGTTTGTTTCTATTCTTTCCTTTTGCATAGGTTAGGGATAGGGGATTTAATCTCAATTTTTTCCAGAGAATGGTATGAAAGTGTCCAGTCTGAGCTGGCAGGGAAGCAGGTATCTGCCTGGAGAAAATTCAGGGTCAGAGAGTTTGTTTTTATTTTTACTTCCTTTAATTGCACTTAAAAAGTTTGAACTTAATTACTAGCCTGTTTGAAAATTACAACACCTGTTGCACATTCTTCCTTAAGTGAAAACACATCGGTGCACAGGGAAGACAATATGTGGCCTGGTTGACTGCAGCACTTGAGTATACCTGATCTAGGATAAATCTCTGCGTAAGACAGATCCTAGAAAAATAATACTAATTTTCTTTCATATCAGCTTTAGCCAAATCAAATTACTCTAGCAACAATTCTTCCTATTTTGATATATTTAGCCGACAGTGCAGACTGTGAGGTGAAGCTTCATTATGATTTTAGTATTTTATCGATTGACACGTGGATATGGTTGAAATGCTACAACTCTATTTTACTGTTAGTAAAAAAATATGATGAGTTCCTTTTAGTAAGTAAAAGCAGTCATAATAATAGTGAATGAGACCAAGAAGTGATTTAACTGTTAGATGTAAAATTTTATAGACCTGAAGAATGTTTTCTGAACATTAGAACTTGCCTTTCTTTCATTTATATCAATGTATAGGGTATTATTTTTTCACTACAGACCTTGCTTTTCTTGGTTTCAATTTGTTTCCTGATGAAACCCTTCAGTTTAAAAACATATTCTAGGTCAAATCAGTTAAAACTGATAATAAACTAGGTAGACAAGCTTTTACTGTATATCATATGTATTGTGTGCATATTATGTCACTAATTTTTTTTTTTCTGTTAGCAATTACCATTTTTGTGATTAGCGAGGACAACGCTAGTAGAATAATTGCAGAACAGTTACACTGGGTGGATAAAAATGGCTGGTTTTCCTCTGCTTTCCTCCCGCACTGCCCATGAACATACATAAATTCCTGAACATTGACAGAAGCAGTTTGCTTCCACCTGATTTCAAAAAGCCTGTCCCCGCTAGTTTTGGCCCAGCAAGTTCTTTGGTTCCCTGCACTCTTGCTGTGCCTCCCAGAGTTGTGTGATCCCTTAGATCCTTCATCTGTCTCCATGGCTGTGGTGTTTGATATGGCACATTGCCTCAGGTAAGATGCTATTGTCTCTGGTTGTTTTTCTGGCAGAAGAGGGGCTTAATTGCACCTTCTGATAATCTAATGGTGTTTAGCGCACTTCTAGGCTTTAGGTTGTTAACTATCCCCAGATCAAGAGTCTGGCCAACAACAGCTGTTAACACCCGTTTTCCAGCATAATAATAGTAAATATATTTAATTTTGAAGAACAAACACATCTCTTCGCAAGGTCAGCTTTTTATACTTGCATCTTAGTGACTTTCCCAGTTGCATGTCCTGCACCTGCAATGTACAGGTTTTCACCCTTTGAATGTCTTGCTACTTTTGCATGTGAACTGTAAAAAAGCCATTATAACATATGCAGAGAAAAGCAAGAAAGAGCGGACCAAAAAAAAATACTGTTATGTTACAGTTGTGGATGTGATAAATGAACTGAATTTCACCCCAGTAGTTTTACTATAGTAACTTCTTTAAAACTTGGAAGGTTTGCACCTGGGTAGTTTTTCCCTCTTGTCCTAACTGAGCATATTTGTGGATGCAACTTGTAACACTGGTTTGACCCATCCACCAGCAGGTGGGTCATAAGAACAGAGCACAGGATAGTGAGTTTTACCTTCTTACTCCCTTCAGCTGTTGAGGTGTTTGTTAATAGAGCATCTCCTACCCAGGATCATGATGCTTGTGGGAAGGAGGACCTGAGGAGGCAGAATACAGTTCTATTGACTTGGTTAAATTGATTTAAATATAAGAAAATCTAGCAGGAAGGAACCGAATCGTGTTTTAAAAGGCTGAGACTGTTGTCTAGCTTGATTTAATAGTTGGGAGTTAGTTGCACAGATTTCAAACAACTGGTATCAGATGAAGTTGAAAGCTGGTTTTGACCCTCCTCTTGGGCTGTTGAGTAACCTCCAGTGTCTGCTACTGATTATTTAAGTTCCAGATGGATGAATTTCTGGACAGAATGTTTCAGTAAATACTGCAAGTAAAACATTGTGTAGACCTTTCTGTTTTGATCATGTAGCTGCCTTTTAGGGAGACACTGTTTGCTTATTCCAAATATTTGTTTCTGTGTCATAGTTCAATGTTGTTGCTCCTGAGAGAACACAAGGTACTTGACTGGAACTGCCCCTGGTCACGGTTAGTTAAGTGGTGGCTTTTCCCTTTTCTGCTCTAGCAAACTGTTGCTTGACAGGTTTTCTTTTGGACCAATTAGTGGAGCCAGAACCTGAAGCAACCTCTCATCAGGAAGAAGAGGTCTTTTTCATAGGTTATAACACTCATAGAATAGTTTGGGTGGAAGGGACCTTCAGAGCTCATCTAATCCAACCCCCCTGCAATGAGCAGGGACATCTTCAACCAGATCAGGTTGCTCAGAGCCCTGTCCAGCCTGGCCTTGAATGTTTCCAGGCATGGGGCATCTACTGGCTCTCTAGGCAAGTTTTTCATATATTTTATTACCCTCATTGTAAAAAATTTCTTCCTGGTGTCCAGCCTGAATCTCCCCTCTTCTAGTTAAAAATCATTACCCCTTGTCCTATCAGAACAGGCCCTGCTAAAAAGTCTGTCCCCATCTTTCTTATAGGCTACTTCCTTTCAAGGACCAAAAGGCTGCTTCAAGGTCTCCCCAGAGCCTTCTCTTCTCCAGGCTCAACAACCCCACCTTTCTCAGTCAATCATAGGAGAGGTATTCTCTTGCTCTGATCATCCTGGATTTCCTGCATGGCATTTTATTTGGAATATTGATGCTCTCTGTGGGCTAGTTGTGCTGTCTAAAGCCAAAAAATTACAACCTACAAAGCTTTTTTCGTTAAAATCTTGCATCTTAGAGCCAAGCATTCTTCTGACTAAGGTACGAACAGTGCTGTTGACAGACCTGGTACTTGATCCTGATGTGACTCTGCAGGGACCCTACACTTGTCTTCTGCAGTTTTGCAGCCTTGGTGCTGCTCAGCACTGCTTAAACCAAACATGCAGAATAGGAAGGGTCCAAGCACTGTGTCAGCTCTTTGGTTCTAAAAGCAGGATTGTTCTCTTAGTAGCTATAGCACCTCCAACTGAGGCACTTAGTGAAAAGATCAGTTTCAAGAACCAAGCTCAGGCAACTTCCCTTCTTTGCTTCAACGAATTGATGCGCTCTGAGCCAGAGCAAGGCGCTGTCCTTCCTGGTGTGCGTGACAGGCAGGTGGGGAACAAGTTCCTCCGGGCAAGAGCCAGAAAGCCCACCCTCTTGCACAGCTGATTTAACAGCATCCGAGTAAAATACAAGAAACTTGAAAGAAAGTAAAAATTTTTTAAAAATTTATTCCCTCAATTTTATATACAATAATTACAGACTCCTGTACAAAGGTGTAAATGGTCTTTGCTGTGAGTTGTGCATTTGCAGCTTAATAGACAGATTTAACATTCAATTTGAATCTCAGTGCAAGTAGGCAGCAAAACATCCAACATACCTTCAAGGTATAAAAAGACATACCAGTTTTAAAGGTTTCTCCAGCATATTTTTTTGCAGTGCAAAATGCTATGAAATAAGGGGTTTTTTAGAAAATTCATATAAATTAAACACATATTGCACTTGTCCCAACCAAGTGTAACAACTTGTACTTAATTAGTTCGATATGTGTTAAACATCCTCACACACATGCACTCCTTCCTCCTGCCTATGCGTGCCAAATATGTGTAGCTCATGTTCCAAATCTTCAATAGCTGTTTAGAACTCTTTGACTAATGCAATCTCTCTTGAACAGACTGCTAAAAAAAAATCACAATGGACTAATGTAACAAGAAAATTCTCCAAAACCCTTTTCAGTCATCTTTTCAGTCATCTTTCCAGTAGCACTGTAACTAAATACATAAAAATCAATTTTGTATAAATTCATAATGCAAGCATATTGAACACCAGCCATTTCAGACACTTACACCGCTACTGTCCGGAAAGGAATGAAACCTCCAGTTCTAAACATGTACATATTTCTATAGTACTTCAAGCTGCTAAGCTAACTTTGCACCCACAAACATTTTGTGCAATACCACAGGTAGGACTTGACTTCTGTACATTACTGGTTTCTATGGGGCATGTTGAGGGAAGTGGCACAACGTTGCATTAACTTCAGAGAACAAAGTCTACTTTGGCTGAATCCAGTCAATACAACCCATGTACCCACCAAACAAGAAACAGGGGAGAAGGCAAGTAACAGCTGTTTCACTAGATTTGAGTTTCCTTAAATCCTTACAAACATCTGTGCTTAAGATATTTATTCCAAGCTGAAAGGGAGGTAGCTTAGGAACAAGTCATTGTTCATACTGGTCTGCTAAAAAAAATTTAAAAGTTGCTACTTAAACCACTAACATATAAAAGCAGAGGAAAAGTAAAACACATGGCTAGCTGAATGCTAGTCTGTGCCTTCAACAGTTCAGGGTTACCTGCAAATGCCTCCAACAATTAATGTCCTCCCCCTACTTCACCTTAAAGGACTATACTTACTCCTGTTACATGCAAAAAGAGCATTTCTTTTCTGAAAATATTTCTGCATTCATCTTAGTCATTCAGAACACGAGTGGAAGAAAAAACCTGATTTCTGATACTATGACATTCCCCAGATCCTTTTCTGGAGCTGCAACAGTAGCTGTATAGTACTTGCTAAAGGCAGGTCCCCATCTTACTTAGATACGACTAGATATGAAGTCCTTAGTAAGGCAGTATGCTGTTTATACAAGTAATGAGATGAAATCCTAATTTGACATATTTAGGAATTCTTTATACAGATAAGACATATTTACATTTCTTGTGTGGATCAAATGTTAACATTAAAAAAAAAAAAACAACCCAGTCAGCCAGGCTTTGGATCAGGAGAACAAACAGCGAGGGTTCACAAACTGGAAGGCTGCTGGATTACTGGACCCGGTTCACATCCACAAAGGTTGTCATCTGGCCTCATATACATTAGGAAGACAGTGACAGTAGCAAAGGTAGCTGCATTGACAGGAAAAGCCCGGAGAAGTGTGGAAGTAAGACCTCTTGTGAACACCCTCCAGCCTTCTTCATGGTAACTCTTCTGGACACAGTCCAAAATGCCATTGTATTGTGTAACGCCTCCGACTCCATCAGCCTGGAGCCGGGATTTGATCACATCCATGGGATAGGTTGAGAGCCAGGACACAATTCCCGACACCCCTCCAGAAAACAGCAGTTTGGGAATAACATAACTGTCTTCAGCTTCACAGCCTAAATACCTGGTCATGCAGTCATAGGTCAGGAAGTAAAAGCCAAAGCTTGGAGTCTCTCTTATGAACGTAGAGACCATGCCCCGGTTGATACCCCTCAGCCCTTCCTTTTGATAGATTTTAATCAAACAATCCAGGGAATTTTTGTAGTTCTTATTTTTTTGTTTGTATTCACCTGTTCCTTGAAGCTGCATTCTTGTCTTTGCCAGCTCCATGGGACAGCAGATGATGCACTGGATGGCCCCGGCCGCGGACCCTGCAAGGAACTGGTTCAGAGGAGTGTCTTTGCCAAGAGCACGAAGTGTGTTTCCTTGCACACCGAACACAAGGGCGTTAATGAAGGTAAGTCCCATCATTGGTGACCCAATACCTTTATAGAGTCCAAAAGCCTAATGGAAGAAGGAAAGAAGGAAAAACTCTTTTTAACATTGGTGTGGATAACCTCCTGAAACTCTGCAGAACGTGGCCTTTCTGGCTCTTTCTAACAGTGGCCAGAGGATCATTACCATCTTGCTTTATAACAATAATTTCATTGCTGCCTAGGACACAAACATCAAAACATTTCTAGCAGTATAAATATATAGTTGAACACATCCAGAAAATAATCTTAGTCCACCCAGAGAGAAGTTTCATGGTAAATTTTACACTTTAAAGTAGCTAAAAGCCTAAACCTTTTAGCTATGGTCTTAAAGCTTCAGCAGAAAAAAAGCTTCACCAATTTCTTCACTCATTGCTTAGATTGCTTAGATTCTCAGAAAATTAGCTATTCAAGTAACTCATTATCGTATTTGAAAAGTTAACTTCAAACATCAACTTCCAATTTAATGATCTTCTTCACAAAGTTTCTGGCAAACTTCTGACTACAAGATCTGCCCTGTGGTCAGGTGAGGTTCAGAACATGCTCATCTCTTGACCTTCAATATTTGTACTTTTTTTTTTAAAGAACTTCCCACCCTTCTGATACAAAATACATGAAGACACAAAATATGCAAAGTGTTAATTTTGTACTTACAGATTCTTGCTTTATGATGGACTGAAAGCAATGGAAGGTCCCACGGTAGAGAGGTTTCTCTACATTTTGAACTTGGAGACGAACCTATAAAAAGTTGTATGAGATACTGATTTGTATGTCAAGAGCAGCCTAATTTGTAAACTTTAATCTTGTGCTTATACAGAGATTTGCTATAGTAATATATTATATATGCAAGAGCACAGGCTGGACGCTGCAATGCCAGATGTGGCAAAATAACTTGAAAATATTCTAAGTGTTTCAAATTAACTTTTGGGGTGAAGACATGAAGGAAGGAGGATTATTAACAACTTGTGAATATTAGAAAAACATTACGTGGAAGTACAACAGGTTACACTATTATCTAGAATTTCATATTGGAGTTTTCCAGTACTGGCTACAATAAGTACTTTCTTTAGCTGCTAGGAATATTTCTGTTCACACTAAGGAATATCTGTACAAACCAAATAGAATTTCATAAAAAAATATTTACAAATCAAGCATGAAATAAGGCTAATTGTAAAAGGATGGAAAAGTTCAACACCACCACCCATAGTGTTCCTGGTTACCAGACTTGGGGTGCTTCACTGAGATCTGATTTCTTTTCAGAGGGTAGCTGGGAAGAGATTAAGACATCTTTCTTTGCGTAAGGACAGCATAAAAAGCTACTTGTCCTTTTAAATTTTAGTCTGTTTGGGTTTTTTTTACTTGATAAATGCAAACAATTTATGAGGGTGTGGCTGTTTCAAACTTTAATGTTAGTAATCAGTTAACTTTTCCAAAATTGAAACAGTATGTTCTGCTGGACAGATAGAAGCTGTTGTAACTGGTGAGATCAGGAGACAGGCCAGTTTCCCAGATGTTTTTTAACATTTAAGGGGAAAGTCCAATCCGTTTTCTCCTGCTGCTTTGTTCTCAACATATTTCAAACAAAACAAAATGCCTCATAAGCTACCTAGTTTGTGCAAAACTCCACACTGCAATGAACTCAATAAATAGGTTTCACTGGATTGGAAAAGTCAGAAATCTGTCTCTGATCTCCAGCATGGAGGGCTCTAATGTTCCTGAGAAAAGATGCTTATCAACCATTTAATGCTGCTGCTACAACTCCAGGGCAAAAACTTCAAGACTCTTATTCTGAACAAAAGATTATCAGGTGTATGCAAGAGATTCCTGACTGTAAATCTTTTTATCCCTGTTTGCCTAAAGTAATAATAAACACCACCACAACAATGAAAGACCCATAAGGTGATGTGGGTCTAGAAAAGGATTTAGGGATATGGTTTGTCAAAACTCTATATTCAGGTTAGCTTTCTTTGAGGCAAAAATTATTTACATGTTCAGTATTGTTTTTATATTTCTACAACATGTAATTTTATGTCTGTAAATCAAAACTTCAGTTTTCAGTCTTTGTGGTATACACATCAGTGTATGCTGGCCAGAAGGGGAAGCTGAGACCACCTCAGTTTTTCCAAGATGGAAGAGGGTTTTAAAACTTCTTAGACTTAAAAGTAGGCTTACAGTAGGATTCAAGGAAAATAAATCCTCTGTTACTCAAAATGCTGTTTGGGAGTCAGGCAGATTGTCAAAAGTGCCCAAGCAGCAGACCCACAAGCAAAGTCATAAATCTTGACAAGCTGTCAGAATTGCACAAAATGAAGCTTTAACTCCATTTATAACTTACTGATATTGTTTCAAACCCTGTCTGTGAAGTGAGGGGACTTCCACATGTTTGGCCTTTGGAAGAACTGCAGCTCAGGAACCCTCTTTAATTTTTCTATATGCTTGTCTTTCGTAGTTTGGAATTAGTCATATTCTGTATATAGGTTGAATTTCTTAGTGGCATACAGCTCCCACTACTTTTGTCTAAATAATTCATGAAATATTGACCAATAAAGCTTTGTTGTAAGATGAAATATTTAGAGCATACTGATGCTCCAGGTCTAAGAATGAAAACCAGCTCTTTCATTTAAGCACAGCAATGACTGCATAGGGGTACCCATATTAGCAAACTGCCAGGTAAGGCAATGAATGCATATGAAACCTTATTTCGTGAGTATTAATGCCATATTCAACACGCTCTTTAGTGTGTATAACTATAGGATGGATGAATCATGCATAAAGTTTAACCCTCTGTTCTGTTCATTGCCCAATTCTTGCTTCCTTCTTACTTGAAGCCACCGTTACTAAGGTTTTAAGTCCAATAGTAACACACTGTAGTTTTATATCACTAAGGACTTGTATAATGGTACTCAAGATGAAGCAAAAAAAATACAAACCACCACACCCCCAAAACAGTCCAAGCATTTAATAATGTGCAAAATACGTGATTTGAAAGTGTTTGGGCAATGAAAATGCTCTCCAAGTATATGTAGTGGGTAAGATCTCAACAACAGTGTGCCTCTGATTGAGTTTCAGAGTCACTGTGTGTGGAAGTGCATACAGCCAGAAATACGTACCAGAAAGAAGGTTCAGAATAAGACTTTACATTAAAAAATAAAAGTGGTATTTAAACCCCACTCCCTCCATGCTATAGCTGTAGAAGAGGGACACATCAGTTTAAAAACTAAAAAGGGAAAAAGCTTCATAAGCCTTTTAGATCTTTATTTGAACTAATACATTTGGGAATAAATTAAAACTGAGAGAAACAGAAGTGTTCACCTGGGCTATACTTACTAGGTAACTCTCCCGTGATGAGGCTTATCTGTCATCTACAACAAAGTAACACTTTTGCTGTTAATGAAGACAGCCCCTAGCTCAGAAAGTAAAGGCAGTTAAAAGCAAAAAAGCAACTTTACACATTACATCAACAAACCAGGGATAAGGAGTTTGCCAGTTCTGAGATCAGCTCAGTTGTGGGTTTCGCAGGGTGAGTGCACCGGCTTAACCTCTCCCTGTGTGTCCCACCATCCCCCTCCCCGCTTTGTGAAACATGGTCACTGGCCAAAAAAAAAAGAGCTTAAAAGACAAGACAGAAGTAAAATTCTGGCTTATCTAAGCAGCTTTCCCATTGTTCAGTTATGTTAGAAAGTACAGTCTAAGGTGACTACCAGATAGCCCTTTAAACACTGCAGAACTATAAAAAATGATTCATTCTTAACACATATACACACACAAGTTATGCATTTTTTTAAAGACTGGTTATAGTGTTAGTTTTCCCACATATGGTGGTGACTATGCCAGCTATAACACAAGCGTTGGTGTTTTCTCTAAAAAAAAAAAATATATAGATAAATGTTTATAATACATTCTAATGAGTATGAAATCATAGTGTGCCACAATGGATTTCATAAACCACTTCAAGTCATCTGCAAAGAAATTAGTTTCTTCCATTGTAAAGCGAGATCTTTTTTCTAAAGCAAACACATCTATTTTGTATTAATACATCTGCTAGAACCAGCCTGGGAGACCCCTTTTTACAGACATTTAAATGTTTAGTTTCATGCAACAGAAGCTGGTTTACTTTAAAACAAATGAAAAATAACCAAACCCCATGTGTTTAACTTTAATCTGAGGATAGAATTTTAGCAGTTTTGCTGGCTTCAGTGAAATGACCCATCACCTTAATTTAAGCATGTAAAACTTGGCAGGATGGAGTTGAGAGAAAAAGACAGCTGGCCCTGTATCACCATAAAAAAATGCAAGCCTGATTAATACCATTCCTGAAAATATATACTAGAATTCAACCCAATTACTTTAACAGCCAAATTTACCATACTCTGAGAAACATACGTATAGTTTTTACTATTTGAGCAGCTTGCACTTGACTGGCAAGGACTAATATCCACTAGCTAAGAAAATCCGTATTGAATTAACCATGTGCTAGAATACAGGATATGGTCATTATTTCAGTAACACTATTAGGCCTTTGCGTATTTAAACTCAGCAAAGTAAAGGTATTCCAAATATAGCTGTAGCGGATGGTGTGCTGTCTGCTGCAGTCAAGTGATCTGGTGTATCAGTTTAGCAGGGAATATATTGGCATCCCTCCTTCTTCCAGTGCAAAACTTTGGATAAGGGTGTCAAAAAGTGACTAAAGATGCCATTCCAGTCTGAAAAGTAGGCTTGGACCTGTGGGAGTCCTGGCTGAAGTGCCCCCAGGAGATTTCAAATCTCATCTTTGAACAGGTCTTAGCTACCCTTAGTATGCATAATACATGTAGCTAAGCTACTATCAGAAAACCAATTTGAACTAAAAGTTATAGAAATACATAATACTTAAAGGGAGGAAAAAGGCCGCAGACAAGCTTTGTGCTGTGGATTTTTATCCACTTACACTCTTTGGCTACTGTGACAAATTAATGCTTGAGGAGTAAGTAGCAGAGCTCAAGGGAGAAACTAAAAGCAAATTTTCAACCCAGCAGCAAAGTAGTTTTGAGTTCCAAATGCAGGGAGAGGCAGTTTTAGCAGTTAGCAATGAACACTGCAGAGAAGCAAACTACGGCCAAAATTATTAAATGGAAGATTGTATTTTCAAATACAGCATTGTTACTGCACTGAAGAACTTGTGGTTTATGCCAACATTTGTCATGTTACTGGGTTGAATCATACATACAAATCATTTTTCACTTCTGAAGAGCTGGAGACTGTAAATCTATAAACCATGCTTGAGGAGGCTTGCTCCAAACTTTCCAGCACAGATTTATGCTCCTACAGCATTTGGGGATTTTTTTTCCTCCCCTACTCCTTGGTAAAACTTTGAGTTTTAGAGACAAAGTTATTTCATCATCAACCCACCTTAACAGTGTCAAATGGGTGTCCTACCAGCACTCCAGCTGCACCTGAAACCAAACAAATGCCATGGTTATGACTCAGTTTTTCTTCCTGGGTCTGGTGTTATTGTAGCCCCAACAGGACCACCAGCCTGAGGTGTAAGTGTACAACATCACCAGCAGGCCAGGGACAGAGTATTCCTACCAAGCCAGAAGATAAGAGATCTACAGTTCAGTCCTTCAGGCCAGTACTAGCTGCCTTTATGCTCCTCAAGCTTGTGGGCCCCAGGCAGGGGTTGACTACAGAGCACGCCACATCATAAGGGAAGTTCAGCAGTGATTCCTGGCCCCACCCTGAGGCAATTCCAGCCTGCAGAAATTGCAGATTTCATCTGAAGAAAAATATTTAATGTACATGCCACTCTGAGGAGGCACAGAAAACCTGGAAGCTTCTCTAAAATCCCCACACTCTGCCCGTAGCCTTTCCAGATGTGATGGTAGCACCTGTGGAAGGACCATGCAACTCTTGCTTTATTCTAGCATTGAAGGACTTGCTACGAGTTACATGCTAGACCTATTAATTATATCGCCTAATCTGAATACATGCATTTTACACTGAAAAAGACAACTACTGGCTGAAGCAAGGGATCCTTTAGCTCTCTACTTGTGTGAACCAAATCTGGAAGTTCAATCCATTTATGACCTTCTCACATTGGCAGAAAGATAATGTCCCTCCCTCTCTCTAAGAAGATGTGGCAAGAAATACGATGGCCACCCTAGGATGGAGGAGTCCAGGTTGGTCAAGGTCACCACAGCAGCAAGATAGCCCAAGTCACAAAAATAGCTGTGTGCACTGTGTTCAGCGTAGAAAGACCAGTGGGACAACTGACCATGCAGGATCCCTGGAAAGGCAAGGATCACTAGGATGAAGTCACAGAGAAAAGCTGAAAAGAAATCTGCCAGCTTGGCAAGGAAAACAGCAAACACAAACAACTGAAAAGGCCTGAGAATAAATCTCCTGAACCCAATTAACAACCGCTAAAAATAGAAGAAGGAAGGCTGTAAGCAGATGCACAGGGAAGAGCAAGGCAAGCATACGTATTCTCTCCTCCTCTTCACGTTAAACATCTGCACTATTCATATTTGCAGGTCCGAGGGGTTCCTGAGCCTGCTGCCGCCCGCTTGCTGACACCGGGAGAGCTCCCTTCCCGCCGGCCGCTGCTTCCAGCCCTTTCGGGCAAACCCGCCGCTGCGGCACCGCCACGGGCAGGGCCAGCCCGCACCCCCGGGAAATCCCCGAGTCCTCCCGCTGCCTGCTCCCTCCCGCCACCCGCTCCGGGCTCGGCGCCGCGGCCCTTCCCATCGCACCCCCTCGCCCAGAGCAGTTCTCTCCCAAAATAAAAGCGCCGCGCCCAGCTCTCCCTTCCACCCCGGTTTTTCCTCCCCTTTTCCCCCCCTCCCCTTTTTTTTCCGCTTTTAAATTTTTTTCTATTTTCCCCTCACTTTTCCCCTCCCTTTTCTTTTCTTCTTCCCCTTTTCTTTTTCTCATTTCCTCCCCTTTTGCATTTTCATTTTACCCCCCTTCCCACCCTTTTATCCCCCTTTTTATTTTTTTATTTATTTATTTTTTCCGCAGCTCCCCTTCTCCTCACCGCCGACGCATCCCGCGAGGAAATCCAAAGCCATGCTGGCACCCTCCGCTCCCGGCGGGCCCAGCCCTTGCGCGATGCCGCTCCGCGCACTGCCGCCCCCGCCTCGCCGGCCGCCCTTTCTGCCGGACTGGGGCCGAGCCGCGCCTCCGAAGGGGCGGGCTGCGGGACAACTCCCCCCAGGCGCCCGCAGCCACTGGCGGCCTCGCCGGGGCGGCTCTGAGCAAAGGGCGGGACGAGGATGGGACTACCGGGGATGGGGGGGCGGAGTCCCCTCTCCCTTCCCCTCCCCCTCCCCAACCGTTCCCTTTGCAGCTGCATCTGAAAAATTTAACCATTGCAATACCCTAAGTAATGAGAGAAAGAAAATTTGGAGTCTGCGGAGGTGGTGATTACGTGGCGCAGAGCATCCTTCCTCTGCAGAGCATCGATTGCCCAAGCGTGGTTTCGGGTGGTTCAGGGAGGCTGTGGAGGGCTATCTTGCTTTCTGGGTGAACTGCCCTTGTGAGGACTTTGGAGGGGGTGCCCCCTTTTAATAGGGGTTCAAGGCCTGTAACACCTCTCCTATGAAGAGAGGCTGAGTTGGGGTTGCTCAGCTTGGAGAAGGGAAGGCTTGTTGTGGCCTTTGAATGTATAAAGGGGGTGTATGAAGACCGAGAGAAACATTTTACCGGGGACTGTAGTGACAGAACAAGGGGTAACCATTTAAACTAGAAGAGGATAGATTTACATTCTATATAAGGAAGAAGTTATTTACAATGAGGGTGGTGAGATGCTGGAACAGGCTGCCAGAGGAGCTGTGGATGCCCCGTCTCTGTAAGTGTGCGAGGTCAGGTTGGACAGGGCTTTGAGCAACCTGGTCTAGTGAAATATGCCCCGGCTCATGGGCAGGGGGGTTGGACTAGCTGATCTTTAAAAGCTGATCTTTAAAAGTCCTTTCCAACCCAAACCATTCTTTGACTCTATAACCAGACTCCCCCTGCAGTCTTGTCCTGGATCAAAAAGGGCTGCACCAACAAATGCGGGCTCTGTGCTGACTGCCGCCCCATGGCTCAGCTGCAAGTGCAGGGATGTGACCCTGATTTGTGGTCAAGGCCACAAATCATTAGCCTGCTGCCCATGGGGCCTGGCAGAGCCCTGGATCTCAGTCTTGTACATTGCTGCTGCACTGGACCCTGCAGAAGAGGCTTCTTCCCTCCCCACAGCCTTTTCTTATTTTGTATTAACTCTATTTTCCTACTAACATTACCTTGTGTCAAGGTGCCCTAGTGCCAGAGCCTTTAAATGGGAAACTCAAGCTGTTGAGAGTTCCAAGATGTCTTAGGCTGCTTGTTATTTCTGAAGGCAATGTCTGAGAAAAAAGGACTACCAGAGGCCTAGAACAATAAGTAGTCTATTCGAGCTTTGTTTACAGTAACATGATCTCTTCAAGGCCTGCAAAGTAATCTTTTAGAGACTAAGTTTCAGAAGCAGAACGGAAAAGCAGCTGGATTTTTATCTTTTTATCCTTTCTTTTTTTCCTGCATTGTTTTTCATGGCATGGCAGTGCTTTTCCAAGTATAGCAGCTTAATGCAAAGTCAATGAAGTCTTGCAGTGAAATAGTATATTAAAAACAAAACCGACTTTGACCTTCTGCACAAGCCTTGGAAAGATCGGCTTGGCCTAAAATATTCCTGGCCAAAGTGTTTTTAATCTGTTATTCAAATCCTCTGATCTCCCAGGCAATCTGTCTCGGAGAAATTCTGTACCAGAAGTGTCTTGTAATTTTAATGTTCGCCCTGCTCTTTGCAGGCACCTTTTAGGTTATCTGAAGACAGCTTCAAATCTTGATCTTTTCACCTCTGAATTTTATTATTATCTTTTGATCTCTGATTCTTCTTATCCCCATTTCTTCAGCTGATCTGGAGTTCCTTGAACTGGACCCCAAGGCTTTGCTAAGTGAGTAGTGGGAGATTACCTTGGGTATTCGTAGACAACACTTGTTAGTATTTCTGAATATGAAATCAGATATAGGTGAGAGTCCTTTTGTAATATAACATATAACACATATAACAATCAGATAATATAACACAACATTGTTGACTTATGCGTGGCCTGTGACACACGATGTTCCCCAGACCCTTTTCAGCAGACAGCTGCATGCCACAGTGTTCCTTGTCTCATACTTGTGCAGTTTCTACATAGTCATTCCTAGCTGTCCATGCTAAATTGCTCATTCCGGGTTGTTTTTCCAGTTTGTCTAGATCACCTGAGTTCTGATCTTGCTGTCGATGTTTTGCAGCCCCTCCCAGGTTGCTGCAGCCTGCAAAGGCCTGTCTTGTTCCTGTGTGCTTGAACTCTTCCCACCAAGCTTTATTTAATTCTACTGAAGGTTTTATTTGTCATTACTGAACCCCATTGCAGCAGGCATGCACTTCAAAGGGGGCAGGGGGGCACTTTATGATTTAGCACAGGGAACATCAAGGGCTTGTTGGTATAATGTTTGGGATGTCGAGGGTTGGTTCACTAAGGAATGAGCATGGGGGAGTTTCCCTTTCATTCGTCTTTTCTTGATTGGGGTTTTGTTTTCTGTCCAAGTTACACGTGTGGAGCAATGTTGTATGAATGTAGAGGAGTTTATTAAGCTTGATGAGAGGGAGACTGTGAGTCAATAGAGGTGCTTATATTTGTGCGTGTCTTCCATAGGGGTTTTGTGATAAAGGGAAGGAAGTTGCAGAGCTCTTACAATTGGGTAGTATTACTTAGGTCAGACATTTTGCCTCTTAGTCCAGGGCCTTATGTGTGCAGTACAGATACAGTCTTGGAGAGGAGAGCTAATCTGACACCCAAGGAAACTCAGATTTAATGGTTCTCCTCTGGACTCAGGCTGTTTTTCCAGATAGTTCGCAAGCTATGTCTGATCTTGCATCCGCTTTGCCAATGTGTGGTGCCTCCAGCTCAGGGTGTGACTCAGATATCAGTTGGAAGTTCTTGAGCCCTTCAGGCTCCATAGATTGGGCTCAGCTGTGACCTTCTTTCCTTTTATTCTGCTGAGGCGTATCCCAACATAATTTACAACCCACCAGGATGCATCCCCAAGTGAGCTGGAATGAGGGCCTGTGCTTTCCCTGGTTTCTTCTTCTCTGGGAGCATTTAGCTTCCCTGCTGGATGGTGGAATGTGGACTCATCAAACAGAGAAAGCAGAAAAGAAAGAGTTGACAATGGCTTAGGAAACATAGGACCTACCAGCACATACAGCAGCAGCACTGGCGCATGACTGAGAGAAAAAGTAAAGGCTGTGATTTAATGTCATTGCTTAGAGACCCTCTTCCGTTTGTCCCATTTTCTTTTATGTCTGAATGGTGGCAGTTCGGGTGGAAGAGGCTTTGCAGGTGATGCTGGAGGGGTGAGATATGAGAGAAGGTTCCCCTTCATTTTCGTGGCAAGAAGTGACTCTGTTGGTTGCCTACTGCCCTTGGTGACACCCAGGGAAGATCTGGGAGAAGGTGAGCCTGGGTGGATCTGGGAGAGTGGGAAAGGGACCAGAATAAGAAGGAGAGTAAAGAAGGAGCAGGTCAGAATTAACACTGCTGGTAAACGAAGCATGAAGAGAAATGGCAAAAGCAGAGTGAAATTCTGGTGGCAATGGCATGCAATAAAATACACATTATTGTTTCAAAATCTTCCTGCTTGCTTATTAATTTGGCATCAATAATTGGCCATGTCCCACTGGATATGTCCCACTAAAAGGTGGAAAGTGGTGGATGGGTGATCTCCCCTTTGCTCCTCAGAGCTTCACTGGGGCTTGGCCAGATCTGGGACTACCTGGTAGGAGAATATAGCCTTCTGCCCTCAGTCCTTTCCTTATCTTCTAAGGCAATGCACTGATGCATCATCACAACTTCAGTACTCATCACGTCAGCCAGAAAGATGCATGAGTTTCTCTTTTAATTTTGAGTTGGGATTGGATTTTGAGCTTTTCCTTCCTAGCATCTACTTGGGCTCCCTGAATCACTCTTCAAAGACTCTCTAGGACAGCAGTTCTCTGCCCTGTTTGTGATTTGAACCCAGGTGGCGTTTACAACCTGTGTGTGCAGCTACGTGAATGTTGCATCTACACTAGCAAACTGCTTGCAAGGAAAACCTTGCATTTTCCAGAGACTGCAGTCTTCCCTGGAAGCAGATAAGAGATAAACAGACTGAAAAATGGATAAAGCTGCTTACAGGCATTACTCCATGGTCTTTTCCTTGGTATTACCTTTAATTGCAAAGTTCTGGTAACTAACCTACTGAGTCTTTTCCTCTTGTGTCACACTTTTAAGCAGTCAGCAAGTAGGCTGGAGAGGGCAGACCTACACAAACACACTCCCGTACTGGGTCTTCTCTCGTCGTAGGTTCCATCTTTATTCTCTGGCCTGTGCTGGTACTATGATGGCTAAGACATAATAATTACTTTTTAATGTATATTTGGGGATGGAGCTGAGTCCAAAATACCTGAAATATTACGAGGACTGTGTCTTCTTATGTTTGCTGCAGGTGGAGGGAGTTTCTTTGTTGCTTGGCCCCTCTTGCAGAACACCAGAAGACTTTGTGTGTGCATGCAGTTGGCCATATGGAGAGCAGGTCTCCAGCAGAATCCAGATGCTGAGCTGTTCGGCAACACAGTTTTAAGATACCAGAGACCACGAAGAGCACGCCGAGGGAGGAGGGTGAGCACTAAATCCAGTGACCTGAATTAGTAACTATCTGCCAGCCCGGCAGCTTCGCCCATCTCCCTCTGCACATTACTCAGTCACTCAACAAATTTACTTGTGACTGGTGACAGTGAGCAAAAAACTGTTGGGAAATCATTCAGGAAAGGAAGATAAAAACTCAGTAGCTGGCATCTTTATAGCATTTTCCCAGTCTGGATTTGCAGACAATATAACCTAGACCTCAGGCTGTTTGTGTGAAGTAAAAATATGCAGTTATGCCTATTTCATAGATAAGTTGATGGTAAAACTGATTTGTCAGGAAACAGGAGGAAGAGCTCGGAGGAGAACCTCCTCTGCCTGCTTCCTCTCTTCATTTTCAAGCTACACTGTTCTTACAGGAACATTTCTGTGAGGCAAAGGATTTTTCACTGCCAACAGCTATACAAATATACTTTCAACACCATTCATTTGAAATCCTCTGGCAAAGTTTGTATCCCTATGCAAAGTCAGGGACTGGGAGACTAGGTCTCCAGCTGAATCTGAATGCTAAGATATTCAACAGTGTAGACACACAGTATAATGCACCAGTCAGTAATGAATGAGGAGAGAGAGCCAAAAAAAAGCGGGAATATGTTGTGAGGCAATGCCGCTTAAGTTTATGTACAGAGATATTTTTAATATCTTGGCCTGTCTTCAAGGCAGCTTCCTGCAGGGTCATATGTGGGCTTCCAGCCGTCACGTGAAATATGTTTGTCATTGCATTAGTCATATAGAAAAGGCACCCATTTGTTAGAAACTGGAAGACGGGCTTGGCAGCATGACTAATGTGCCTTTGCAGAAACTTCCGAAGTACTCTGCAAGACAAGTGCTCATATGGCTCCTGAACTAAGGCCAGGGAAAGCAGAGAGTGATAAGCAAGGCTGTGAACTTCATACGATAGTCAGAGATGGTCTCTGCTGTCAGTACTGGTGTCTGGGTATTCTTCACTAATGCTGGGGGTGCTAGTGAAAAAGCTGTGGAAACTTCTGGCTTAAATGCCAATTTTTTTCTCCAGCTCAAGGCTATGGAAAAGGTCAGATTAATATTGGAGGCACAGAGTTGAATATTTGCTGATGAAACAGGTCTATATTTCTACTAGAACTGTGTACACTGCTTACAAGGATTTATGGTAGAGATCCCTGAATTAGTATTGATCAAGTTAGAATGGGTATCAGTAGCTCTTTGACCCCAATAATATGGGGATCCTCACTGGAATTAAACTTGCTTTGTAGCAGAATTTTTAAGGGAGATGCTTCGTTTTTGCTTGAATGCATTTATTAATTCAGTGTAATTTCACTTGTTTTCCACTCCTGCAAGATAAAAAAAATCTTAAATTCTTTTGTGTAAATCTCCTCTTAACATAAGCTCATAATTATGCTGGTATTTTGAAAAAGTTGTGAACTCATTTGTGCCAGGATTGCCGGTTAAGTATCTTTACAACAATCTTTCCCACGTGATCTTAGCAGCTGATATTGTAGTCCTAAATAATAACACTTTATAGTTCTGCAGCTGAGTTTTCTTCTAAATTGCCATGTAGCTCTGAGGTTGTTAGATCACATCAAAGGGAAGAAAGACTGTTGGCTAGTCAAAATGATGCAGCATCTTACACATTTTTTACTGGTGTACAGCAGAGATCTGAGGGTGACACCGTTTGAGAATATTGGAGAAGCAGCACTGATACTGCAACAGCATCATCAAAGATTTGGGGCTTGTCACTCTTCCTACCACAACAGCTGTTTCATTGCTTAATGCTTGAACTACTTCTGCTGAAAAGGTTGAGGGTTGTACATTAATATCATCATGACAAATAAGAGCACATTATTGCTCAGTGGGGAAGAGGAGGTGGGGAAACTGAGTGCCTCCTTCTGCCCCTGGCTCTCCAAGCGTGCTGCCAGGTCACTGACTATGGCTGCTGTCCATTAAAGTGCAGAAAATGTGCAAGAGGTTGGAAAGAGGCTCAAAGTGCAACCAGAATGTCAATAATAACTCTGTTATCCCCTGCCCCCATCACAGCCAGGAGTCCTCCTAAAGTGCCAGCAACATCAGCTGGCATGAAATTCTGTACAGGAGCTGACTGAGGTGGTGCACAGCCATATTCCTCTTATTGTAAAGACTAGGGTTTGGGGGGGAAAAGTTACAACATTTTAAAAGAACCATGAGAGCATTGCCATTTTATATATATATATATATATATATATATACACACACATATATTTGTGGTTCATTTTGTTTTTTTCCATGAGGGTGCTTATATAGGGTAGGTGCTGATGTTGTTGGTTCCACCTTTTCCCAGGATTTACTCCTGAACAGAGACTTATGGCTCTCTGAGAAGTGCACTTCACGGCAGTGGATGTAGAGCACACTGGTTGTGCTGACGAGATGATTAGGTACAGGGAGATTGAATTACTTGCCCAAAGCCAGAAAATCTGTTACTTCTTGAATTGGTGCAATCATCTTCAGTCCTCTTGGAAATGTATTATTTTCCCTTCCCTTGGAAATGCATGTAGAAACATTACAACATTTTATCAGCTTTCCAGAGGTGAAATCACTGATCACTTATACCTGCCTAAAAAGCGATGCAGTTGCAGACGCTCAGAGTGGTTTCCTTACCTGTTTTATTCGTTTGTTGTGAAATTCCTACTGTGAATACTTGAGTCCTTGGATTTCTTTTTATTTAGTACCTGAGATGAAGGACAATGAGACACTTTGATTTGACAATCCATAACACAGCTGGAGCCAGGAGGTTCCACCCCCCTTTCCACCCACCACCACACAAGCCAAGCGCCCGGCTCTGCCAGCTCAGTGTTGCTGGTGTCGCTCTTTCCAGTTCTGCAATGTACAAACACCCGGGTGACGTAGCGGGGCAGTGCTGTTTGAACAGTCTCTTCAGTCAAGGATTTTTCTCAAATAAATGGAATGGGAATTAATAGATATGCATGTGAATATGATATCACATAGCGTGAGGTGAATAGAAAATGCAGTCTGTTATGGCAGGAACATTTGGAACACATGAGGAGTGGCTAAAATCACTTGGTTTGTTCAGGCTGGAGAAGAGGAGACTGAGGGGAGACTTCATTGCAGTTACAGCTTCCTGAAAAGGGGAGAGGAGAGGCAGGCAAGAAGATGTGCCAGGGGAGGTTTAGGTTGGACATGAGGAAAAGGTTCTTCACCCAGAGGGTGGTGGAGCAGTGGAACAGGCTCCCAGGGAGGTAGTCATGGCCCCAAGCCTGACAGTGTTCAAAATGCAATTGGACAATGCCCTCAGACAAGCTTCTCTTTCACTTTGCAGGGTGGATGGAATTGGTAACATCCCGGGAGTGATCTGTGGAAGGAGAGGGGTAAGGGGATGTCCCTGCTTTTTTGTCTCACCTAAAAGATGTTGTTTAAAATTCATCACGTACCTAAAGTCTCTCTCTCCACCTTTGCCTTTACTCCATACACTTGTGCCAGTCCTCTGACCCCTCTGCCACTGTAGCCATGGAGCAGTTCTCTCTGCCTGGGTGGGCAGACAGTTGCCTCCTCCCATGAAGCAAATGCAATGTCTCATCCACCATGCACTGTGCAAAATTAAGACATCCCTCACTTTTCTATCACTTTATTTCATAATTTCCAGATTGTTTAATATCATTAATTTCATAATTTCCAGATTGCTTAATATCATCAGTCTGTCTTTTCATCTGACAGCACCTTCCATGCTCTGCTTTTTCAAAATCCCCTGTGAAATCCACCAATTTTGAACAAATTCTTCTTAAACAGTTCACTGCTGGAGGAAAGAACTTGTACATTATTCCTAGGGGAGTGCTATCCCTTGTGGAGGCTCAAAGCATGTGGTTTGTGTATCAGACTTCCTAGAACAAGCTTTGAGAAGACCATCTAGGTGGAGACAAGGCACTTTCACTCATGCTTTCATAGACATGGACCATGGTGATTCTTTACAAGCTGGACTAGTCACGATCTCTGTCAGTCCTTGGACATTGTGTCAAAGGGTGAGAGGAGTGACTTTGATCTGCTGAAAGACCTTGAAGATCTTCCTGATAATTCAAGATTTCTTTGGGCTGGATTTTTTTGGGCTGTTTCTCTTCACCTGTGTCATCGGGGGACTAGGTTCTGGTGTTTCTAATGAGGCTGGTATCTGAGAGCTGGTGTATCTCCGAAACCTGGGGAAGAGGAGATGAAAGAGGAAGCTCCTTCAGCAAGGCATGAAGGACAGTGAGACCTTAAGAGCTCTACATCTCCAGGAGGACTCCTGGCAAGGGAGGCTGAATTGCTGCCTTGGAGATTGCTCCTCTTCCAGAAGCTCTGGCCTCGCCACCATTGTGTGGTGGCCGTGCTGAGTGGGTCACACACAGCTGACGAGTACAGCAGTGAATGTCATTTGCCTCTGAGTCCTGGCCAGACACCAGGAATGAAGGACTGGGGACAACAGTAGCGGCGATGGTGTTTGCTTGGATCTCATGTTACCTTGCTACGCGCCTGTTGAGGCAAATGTCCCTAGAGTAGCCATGTGCACGGATTTCTCCAGAGCTGGCTGGCCCTAATGACACCTTCATGGGTCGAGGTGAAATGTCCCAAGCACCAAAAGATTCTTCTTTCAGATGGCTGCCTTCTGAATGGCTTCCATTTGCAGAGAGATTCCAGCCACACGGAAAATGTGACTTCTCCCAGTATACCTCATCAAAAGGATCAGAAGGTTATCAAAATGTTTGAATCTAGAATCAGCTTTGTGCTATATAAAGCAAACTAATATTTTGATAGAAGCATTGGTGTGAATGAAGCTTTAAAAAATTTAAAAGTGTTAATCTTTGGTTGCATAAGGAAGGGGGTTGTGTGGGTTTGTGGGTTTTCTTGTTGTTGTTTTGTTTCTTTTTTCTTTGTGTGTGTGTGTGTGTGTGTGTGTGTGTGTGTGTGTGTGTGTGTTTTGTTGTTGTTGTTGTTGTTGTTGTTTTTATTTGTTTTGTTTGTGGCTTTTTTTGTTTGCTTGTTTGTTTTACAATCTCAGGTGGTTTCATGAGGAAGATTCCCTTTGAAGTGTCCAGCTCAGACAGAGAAGAGAGAAATTTTGCTTGGTCTTGCATCATTTCATGAGAAATACTGATTAGCCCTGACATATCAGTCATGCAGCGTGACATGCCAGCCAGTATGTATTTTCTTGCTGATATTGCACCAGCCGCTGCAGTATATAGAAAAATCCCACACAATACCCCTGGCCATGTGGTGGAAGGGAACGCATGGCGACACTTTCATGTTGGGAGTATAATGAGATTCTTCGCTTTTCCTGGAAGCAGCTCCCAGAAAAGCAACATTAAACAGCAGTATCCAAGTAGCAGTCCTGAAAGCACCAGTGGCTGCTGCACTGCGGGCTGGGGTGGCTTGGAAGGTCTCCAATCCCTTCAGGAACCAGGAGGGTTTAGGCTTCTGAGCTGGCCCTCCTGGAGAGGACTGTGTCCTTGTCCCCCATGTCACTGACACAGCAGATTCCACACCCAGCCCAGCTGCTGGAGAGGTTCTGCAAGGACAGCAGCCAGGTGGGAGAAGTGGTAACAGCACCTTTCCCTGCACTTGGCACATCAAGCTGTTGATGAACTGTTAATAACTTCTGCACAGTCACCAGGTGTGACAAGGAAGAGCTACTGAACAACCCGGTGTGTTTTAGCAGCTACATTGCTATCTCTCTAGATAATATTTTACTTCTGGTTTAAAATTTTTGCTGTCCTTGCATGATGCTACACTGCAACAAACTGTTCTTTCCAACGTCTAAAGTGCTCAGGGAGGAACGTGTAAGAAATTATGGGAAGCAAGTTTCTAAAAATCCTTTAATTTTCAGTTCCTAGAAACTCTGAGCTCTGACAGTGAGCTGTGCTATACATCACTGACACATCAGCCCATTCAAACTGTGCGCTTCAGCGAGAAAGAGGTTCTTGTGAAATGTGTGAGAGACTTAGTACTGGGGATTAAAGTCCTCACCTCCTCTGTGAAGCTGACCCATGGGGGCAGCAGCTGTGACATTTTCTTTTCACTTTGCTGATGATGTGCCTTGGCTCTGATCTGAGGAAACCTCTTCAAGAGGAGTACAATTCAGGTCACGACTTGGCAAGCCCTTCACTGCATCGGGACTTTGGTTTCCAGGTTCACTCCTGGCAAAACTTAACCTCTCCGCTGTAGACGTGGCAGCCCTCTGGGGTGGGTCTGTTGTGCAAAAGAAGGCCATATGGCATTTTCTAGCGCTCTTGGTTCTCTTTGATCAGCAAGTGTCTCTCTGTGCTTTTCTCTTTTCTCTGCTGAGCTCACCACCCTGTGCTGGGTGTAAATTAGAAAGAAAAAAATGAAGTGCTGGACCAGTCTCCTGGCAAAATCCATCTCCCCTGCAGGGTGAAACACTGAAGTATGGGCAGCAGCAATAGTGATTCCTGCTCTGCCAATGAACTCAGCAAGGAGCTGACATTGGAAAGAGGCTTGGGAGGCTGAGTCAAAAGGGAAGAGCCAGAGCTCCTCTGGGCACTGGGGAAACTACAGAATAACAGAATTGACTGGGTTGGAAAAGACCTCAGAGATCATCAAGTCCAACCCTTGGTCCAACTTCAGTCCGTTTACTAGATCATGGCACTAAGTGCCATGTCCAATCTCCGTTCAAAAACCTCCAGGGACAGTGAGTCCACCACCTCCCTGCAGCCTGAAAGAGAAGCAAATGATTTGTACGTGGTTGAATTTATTTCTGGGCTTCACCACATGTATACACAGTAGGTAATAATTTGTGGGGGTCTGGGCAAAGGTTTAGGGTCAACTGAGTGGGCTAGGAAAGCCAAGGAAAATTCCTTGGCAAGGGCACAAGGAATTTTCCTTGCTGGGAAGGGGGTCTGCTCCACCAGAAGCAGGAAGGGTGCACTGGGATGAGGGAAAGAGGCATCTCAGTTCAAGAAGCACAGGGAACTGCTGGAGAAAGTCCAGTGCAGGGCAACAAAGATGATCAAGGGAGTGGAGCATCTCCCTTATGAGGAAAGGCTGAGGGAGCTGGGTCTCTTTAGCTTGGAGGAGACTGAGGGGTGACCTCATTAATGTTTATAAATATATAAAGAGTGAGTGTCACGAGGATGGAGGCAGGCTCTTCTCAGTGGCAACCAATGGTAGGACAAGGGGTAATGGGTTCAAACTGGAACACAAGAGGTTCCACTTAAATTTGAGAAGAAACTTCTTCTCAGTGAGGGTAACAGAACACTGGAACAGGCTGCCCAGGGAGGTTGTGGAGTCTCCTTCTCTGGAGACATTTAAAACCCGCCTGGACACATTCCTCTGAGGCCTCATCTAGGTGTTCCTGCTCCAGCAGGGGGATGGGACTAGATGATATTTTGAGGTCCCTTCCAATCCCTAATGTTCTGTGATTCTGTGACTCTGTGATCTCATACACAGCCACCTGCACCATGTCTCCATGGTGCAGGGCACAGGTGTCCTCTGGCAAACAAGGGTGTAAGGCTGTCTTCTGCGGTTAATAAGTGCGGTGGGAAATGGCCCCATCACAGCTGGCATTACCCTGCAGGGCACTACCCCTCGTGATTTTCCAAGCAGAAAGGCATTGAGGACAGCAGCTCTGGCACAGCGTTGCTGGGCTTCGCGGGATTACTTATTCACTGTGTTCCTGGAACAGCTCCAGGCTTCCTGTCTCTGCCTCGTGTGTACAAATTCATCCAGTATTCACAAGGTTCACAGTCCCCAGAGGCAAGACAAGACAGTAGGAAGGTGCTTCATATTCCAAATCACACTGTCTCCAAAGGACCTGCGGTGCTCTGGACGGACCGAACTGATATCCTCTCTTCTTCTACCTCCCTAATGCTTAATCAGGGTAATTAAGGCAGCAGAATCAATCTGGATGGATTTCATTGCCGGGGCCATTGGAGGTAAATACACGAAGGAGTGCTTGTTGATGAAAGCAGGTTGCTGTGTTTCTTTCTTGTTCAGCTAATGGGCAGGTCTCGATGGCAGAGCTGAGAGTTTTTCAATGGGGGCTGCTTGTTAAAAGTGGATTCTTCCTTATAAAGTGGAAAATGTCATCAGAGCAGGTTCACGGAGCTACTGGAGAGGCAGAGCTGCAATTTTGTTGGCTGAGGTCATTGCTGCGCAATCTTCTGCAGCCTAATTGCCGCGGGACGGGACAAACTCTGATGGGAAGACACTAAGTGGAACGCGTTGCTGCAGATACAAACTGGCAAGTAATGCCCAGACAGCAAAGCTTTGCGTGTCTGGTGCCAGAGGGTCCTCGCAGGCTATCGAGGTCACGACTCTGGGGGGCTGAGAATGTGATTTGTGAGAAGGGAGGGTTAGAGGCATGGCTTTTTGTAGTGAGGACAGTCTGAATGAATGACCTTTGCCTTAGTTTAAGTTGCAGCTGTGAAGGTAATTTCAGCACAGGCGAGCTGCGTGGCAGGCTTTGATCTGGGAGAAAGTAGGTTAGTTATATATAAAAAAAGTAAAAAGAGAAAAGTGTGATTTATTTCTAGACATTTTTAGGGCATTTACCACTCAAACCCAGCATTGTTTTAAACAACAAAATTTAGTCACTGGTCTCACTTTTTTTCTGAAATCTTCCCAGATTTAACAGAGTATCGAATACCAAGACAAAAGCCTTGGAGTTGCCACTGCCAGAAAGGACAGGTAAACCTGTTGGAAGGTTGAGAAGCCCAGCCCAAGCCTGCATGTCAGACCTCACTTTGAGATTTGACATTTGGCAGTTTCCCTCACCAGGAGCAGCCTGTGGTCGTGGTGCAAATGTGAATTCCCTGGGAAGAACCATGATGAGTTTTACACCCTTATTGCTCATCATGCAAAATGTGCAAGTGGGGTGAGGTTCTGGCATCTCAGCAGCATGCAACCCTGGTGCCAGTTGCTCAAGGTGTTGGACTTCCCAGGGTGCTGGGGGATCCTGCTTAGGAAGGATCCTTCATGGGAGAGGGGAATCTAACCAGCCAATCCATGGCAGCTTTCCCTTCTCCTCCTCTTTCCTTTCTGACTTTAAAGTACCCAGTGGAGATGGTAGTTTTGTGCTGAGGCTGGCAACAGGACATCCATCTCAGAAGGACTCATCAAACCTCCTCTGAGACCTCCTGTTAATGACTGACCTCATCTCAGCAGGGCAGCAACAGTTGTGTTTGCTCCTTGGACTTCTTTGCTTTTGCTGGCACAGTTGTGGTTGAGCCAGTTAAGGATAAACTTCTTTTGCAAGGGAATGTGGAGAGCTGAAAACAGTTTCAAAATGGTCGTTCACCTCAGCCTTCATCTCCTGCTCCCATGCAAAGTTGTGATTTGTGTGGTGTCTTGTTATCTGGGCGCCAGCATCATGTGCCCTGCCATGCAATGAGCATCTCCCATGGGTGCCCTGGAAACAGGCTGACCCTGGGAGGATGCAGGCTGGGGAGCTCCAGCTGGGGCCAAAAATGTCTTTGCTTGTTTTATTGGACTTCACTTGCCCCAAGGGGTCAGAGAGCAAGATTTTCCATCCCGTCATCTGTGTCCAGCTTGGAGCTTTCTTAAGAGGGATAATGGATTTTTTCACTGGCGAACAGGAGTGTTTTCTGGCATGCTGTTCCCTGCTGGGAGCTTGCACATAGACATGTGCAAGGTACTTCGGCAGGGCTTCAGGGCCACGGTCCTTACCCCAACATGGAGTGGATTCCAAGTGTGGGACCCTTACAATTACCTGTGACAACTGGGGTAGTTTTGGTCCTGAGCTTATTTAATGGCATGTGTTTGTTAGAGCTGAAGCAGTTCTCACTTTCCCAAGGAGGCTGCAAACTCAGCTGAAGTGCATCAGGCAACTCAACAGGCAGCATAAATAATAACAGAGTTTCTGTTTAGTCAAATACGTTCTTGTGACCTTGATCTGTTTTCAGAGTGTTTTGCACAAAACTTGGCTTAAGCACCACAGAAAACCAGCAGAGTTGCTGCCCCTTTTGGATGCCATGGAATGATCCAGCTTGACTCAGGCACCTGCACAAATATTGTGCATCTCCACTGAGCTATTGCTTCTGTGGCCATGGGACAAGCGTAGCATCTTCAGCCAGGGAAACTGATTTGCTGTGACCCCAGATGGAAACGACAGAAACTTGCTCAGTGACTGTGGAGATTTTCAGTAACCGCTAAATGGGGCTGAATGTTGTGGAAAGCAGCTCTTCTATAAGGATGCCCTTCTTGATCAATAAAGCTGAGCAGGAGATTGGACTAGACACCTTCCGAGGTCTCTTCCAACTTGAATTTTCCTGTGACCCCATGTATATTTTCTAGCCCTGCTACTACAGCAGCCCAGGCCATGTCAGGAGATGATTTGACTCTTGTGCCACGTGTGGAGATCAGGGAGTGGGAAGCTGAGGTTCACCCAGCAGTGACAGAACAGCAGGGTCTGCATGGGCTTCTCCTCATCTTACTGCAAGGTTACACACCAGACACATGCCTCTCAAGGACAGATAAAATAGTCCTCCTACGGAACGAACATGCTGTCTCCTTGTCCTTACAGCTAAAGCAGCTTCTGCTGGCCACTGCCAGGGCCATGTTACCAGATGGCGTTCAGATTGTTTAGGATATGGGGCACTTCTTATGTTCCCAGCTCTTCACAAAGTAAAGGTCTTTGGAAGTAGTTGTCTCCCCATCCAGTGCACAGGCCATGATTCCTGCTTCTCCCTGGGTCTTTCAGCCAGGTGTTTGCCAACAGCTCAGAGCTGTTGCAGCCTGGTGGGCTCCATCTGGCTGCTGCCTGCTCTCTGCTGTGAACATTGCAGTGGCTACATTGCCAGGATCTCTCCTTTTTTGAATTACCTGTTTGAAGAGATTGAGTGAAGAGATTGAGTTTTCCAGTTTTGTCCTTGTACTCTGTAAGTGTGTAGAGAATGCTGCAACCCCTGCACAATACCTGAGAATGTCTCCAATAAAGTAGGCACGAAAAATGCCTTGCTACAACCCAACGAACATCATTCACCTGGTTTTGCTATTTACTTCCCTCACAGGGGGTGCGGTGTTACTCAGCAGGAGCCCCACAAGATCCTTCTCCCGTATTTCATGCTATGCTATACATTGCTGGCCTTGTTCAATTCTGCTGGGCTAACAGGGCATGTGTGGGTCATGCTATCTTTGTCCCAGGCTATTTATACTGTGTGACATTGTGCAGAGCCCTTCTTCGTCAGCCTTTGGTGGACTTGGCTGAGCTCCTCAGCTCTGACAACTTAACTGCTTGGAGTGCTTTGACTCTTAAGGAGCACGTTGCATGGCAGGCTGTGGTTGTTCAGAGGTTCAGAGTGGGAATAAAGTGGAAATGTTTGCTTCTTGGAAGACCTGAGGTGAGCAAGAGACTTTAGGACTGAGAAGCAATGGGAGGCAAAACTGCTTTATTTTGTCTATGTTGCTGCTGTTTCTGCATCTTAATGTGTGAACACGGCACTTTGGAAGGGAGGACACTTCCTGTCAAACACTGACCCAGATCAGCCTTGGTACCTGATGTGCACAAAACAAGGCTTCCACCTTCCTGAGCTGGTGGAACAAGCCAGGACTTAGCTGTGCAAGGCACATGGTGCCCCTGAGTCACCACTGTCTGCTCAGCTTGCATTTGCTGCCCCTAAGGTTCAGAAGTCTGAAACCCATGCGATGCCAAATCCTCTTGGTTGGGACGGGTTCTTGGGCCAGGGGACCTGACCTCTGCGGTCAGCACAGTCACACTGACACTGACTTATGTGCTGCTCTTTGCTGGCTGGCGGGGCTCGTGTCTGCTGTCTGCCTCTGGCTGATGGACGGGAATCTGGGACAGTGCAGGTGGCCCCCGGTGACCTTGTCCGTTGTCACTCTCTGTTTGGACCAGAAGCGTTGCTCCTTTGAGTTGTATTACCCTGCGTGATCGCTCTAGCTGTCTCTCTTCCAACTTGATCTCATTTTGGTTTTGGAATTCTTGGCCCTTTTTTATTCTTCATCGCTATTTATCTGGTGACAGATTTGATAGAGGTTTTTACAGCAGAAACCTCATTTTTCTTCAAGCAAGAGGCTGCTGGTTCTTTTCTTCTGAGTAAAGCACCTTGAGATTGTCTCCTGGTGACTCACACCAGCAGCTGCTGCTTTTTCCAGAAGGCAGTAGAGCTTTCCAGAGCTCACAAGCAGCCGTGCAATCACACGTGAACATGCCTAGTGAAATGCTCACAGTGACTAATACATTTTAAAGTATCTTTTGCCTGGCTCCCTGAAGGGCTTATCAATCACTTTTATGAACTTGGTCTCCATCTAAATAACTCACATGGATACAGCTCCATCATCCGCCAGCCTGATTTCCTCTCAGATGTCTTAAGCAGCTGATGTACTGGGAGGAAGTGAGCTAGTCAGCTCCTATCATCTGTTGTATCTGCCATCAGATGCATTTAGATTAGAGTTGAGAATGCAGTGGACAGGCAGGGACAGTGGGTGATCTATCTGTTACTTGGCCAAGAGAAGCCCATGTCTGAACTCTTTCACTCTCTGTATCTGCCATTAAGGCATTAACTTTGATTGCATTTCCAACTCCAGCAGCTTTTTTAAGGTTTCAAAGTGAGCTTGGGTGTCAACAGAGGATTGACAACCCCCTCCATCAGGCTGGACATGCTGTCACTGCTGCAGGCAGGGAGTCGCGGTCAGCTGGCGTGTGGGCCGTGCTGCTGAGCATGCTGGCTTTGTGTGTGGCCATCGCTAATCCCTCGCTGCCCCATAATCCTGCTGAGCCCTGAGCGGTGGAGTGTGAGTGCTGCACCCCAGTGTCACACCAGCCTGCCACGGCTCAAAGCAACCTTCATTTATGCTCCTTGCTCTGCTCTTGCAGCAGTCTGGTGCATGAAAGAGATGCACCTTAGAGGCTTAGTCCAGCACGGTGCTGTGGGCCCTAACGCCCAATGAATTCCTCACCCAAAGCCCTAGACGTGCTTTGTAAAGTGCAGCCAGCATGTGTCTGGTCCCTGGCATGCAGGATGCAGCAGAAGTACCTTTCTAGTCCTCAAGACTACAAGATTCAAGATTGCTGAGAGCCTGTAATGCCTGAGGACAATATTAATATTAATATTTCCAAAACAAATATGGAGACCCAAAATTGCTCCAGAGGCGCTCTTGTGTGAATGAGGATGCTCTGCACCTCATGTGAGGGTGCTTGGTCATAGTCCAAAGATATTTTACTGCTTCAGCTGAGAGAGAGAACAGTCTGATATCATACAAGTCATCTTTTCAGCCTTCCTGCAGTGGTGCTCTCAGTGTTTCCCCAGCCCTGGCTTGTACTGGGGTGTTATTCCTCCTGATTAGTTTTCTGTGACACTTGGATTCCTCTCTGAGAGTGTCTTGGTCACAGAGAGAAATCACGGCATTCTGCTTTGTCATTCTTGGCTCAAACTTCATCGCTGGAGCTTGAAAAAGGTCTGATGCCAAGCATGGCAGGGCTCCGAAGCTGCATTTTTCTGCTGTTCCCTCAATGACTTGCCACAGTGGGGCAAAATGCTCTGTTGCAATGTGCCCTGTTAACCATCTCCAACACACTCTCTGTTTCAGGTGGTCTGAGCACAGCAGTGGGTTATCCGCTGGACACAGTGAAGGTACGGGATGGAGCTTTAGTTCTTGACTACGGACTGAAAATGAGCAGGCTCTTTTGCTTTCCCCTCCCCCTTTCTATAAAACTAGTCCCATAGCAATTCTTTCATCTTTGTTAAAATCAACATATTTCGCTGTATTTGATTGTGTTGTTTCTCATTTTAAAAAGAAGTAAATAATTTGGTCGTGCTATTTTATGGCTAATTATCTGGTTTGCTCCTGTGGCTTTTTGTTTGTTTGTTTTGTTTTGTTTGAATCTAATATGTACATTTTGAAGTTGTCCCTATATTCCTAGGTAAGAATTCAGACCGAGAGGCATTACAATGGGATTTGGCACTGCATTCAGGAAACATACAGGACAGAAAAAGTAAGTGCCTCTCATCAGAGTTGCTGACATCAGTTATGGATGACTTGCTGCAGAGCAGCAGAGCTGTTGGCGGGGGAGGATGAGCAGCAGTTAGTTACATGCAACCATTTGTTGGGAGGAAGGTCAGGACGAAATCTAGCTTTGCCGATGAACTGTAAGATGGGAATAAGTTTTGGCTCAACAATGTAGGGACCATGCTTTTGGGTAGATGCTTTCCATGCCATTTGCTTTACAAAAAGTTATTTTATCTCTGTTTCCAACTAGATTTGGGGATTTTACAAAGGTGTGTCTGCATCAGTCCTTGCAGTATCGGTGATTTCTTCTGTTTCGTTTGGCACGTACAAAAACTTCCTTTGTACCATCTGCAAGCTGCGATACGGGGCTGCGGATGCAAAACCATCCAAGCTGGATGTTTCTCTTGCTGGAGTTGCTGCCGGTGCTGCCCGGGTAGGTCAACAGCCGAAAGCGGAAGCACAACAAGAGATATTGTTCGCAGACATAGGAGCCTGGGAAAGCACTGAATGTTTTCTGTCTGGGAGGCCACGAGGGAGCCTGCACAAACCTGGTGGGTTTGTTTTCGGAGGGTTCACACTCTGCCCATGCTGCCCCCTCCCTTGTTGGCTCCGCATCGTGGCCAAGCTCTGCCAGGCAGCTCATGCCAGATTTGGTTTAGAGTTACAAAACACTTAAGAACTCATTATTAAGAATGACATGGACATTGGCAGCAAACACAGAAAAAAGAAGAAAAACAACCTGAGCAGCAAACTTTCCAAGTGGCTCTGACGGTATATTTATATAAGAAAGACGTAACTCAGTGTGTCAGAGCTCAGGCTGGTGCTCTGACAGTGGCTGCACAAGCCTGGCATGGTGTTGCTGTAGCAACGGGCAGTACACAGCGTGGCCTCGCCGGGACTCGAAACTCAGCAGGGCATCACTAAGAAGTGATGTTGCATGGCAAATGTGCATGATCCCAGGACAGGGAAGTGAGGCTGAATCCAGGAGCACTCTCCAATCAGCAGATGGATTTCTGTCAGCATCTGCAGGAGTTCAGTCCAGCACTCTGATGGTGTGCGGGGCAGAAACATGCACCCAGTCACAGACAATCCTCTTACAGAGCAGTCCAGATGGTCGGGTTTCTAGCTCCATTTAACACAGGTTAACGTTTTTAAAGTGTTTATGGCCTTGGTTCCAAATACAGATAAACATAAGAGCCTTGATGTATGCCACCCTGTAGCTGAGAACATCCCCTTTCCGTGCCCACCCGGTTTAAAAAGTTGTTACAAGTGTTTAATATACCCTGGTGATTTCTGCCTTGCCTTCCACTCCTCACAGTGCACCTCACACAGGTATTCTGTGGCTGCTGGGTGGGATTTAGCACAGACAGAGGGGACGAGGCTGGAACTTGCTGTCTTCAGGTAATATTATTGCCTGAAAGTGTGGGAGACAAGGAATTTGCAGGAGAAGGATCAAAACACCGTTTTAACATGAAAGGTTAAAATACCGTCCTCTGATGTTACAGGTTTTGTTGATGACCCCTAGTGAAGTGGCTAAAGTTCGCATGCAGACTCAGAGGAACCCACATCCGTCCACTGCATCTCCCCAGCCTGTTTCCGAGCCCAAGTACCGAGGATCTCTGCACTGCCTGAAGGTGATTGCCAAGGAGGAAGGTTTTGGGGGTCTCTACAAGGGCTGCTCTGCATTACTCTGCAGGGATTGCTCCTCTTCTGCAATATATTTCCTTACTTATTCTGCTCTGTGCGACTGGCTCAAACCAGCTGGGAAAGATAAACCAGGTACGTATTGGAAAGCATCTGGCCTTATCTGCAAAACTGGCTTATTTAGTACCACACTGAGGGAAACCAGGCTCTTAGCAAACATCACCCAGCACCAGTGAAACCTCACCCAGATCTGCTCCTCACATGGGGTGCTGTGTGTTTGCTTCCTGGTGTCACGGGGCCATTTGTGCCCTCCTGGCATGGGTGCCAGCAGCCTGGGAGTGCAGGCTGTGCCAGCACGACCTGGTCCCTCAGCAGCTGCTCCTCTTCCCGTGGGAGGGTGTTCATGCCACACTCTGGTGCCTGGTATGTGGAAATGAAATCCTCTTCATGCAGAAAAAGGATATGTAACTAGAAATGAAACACGAACGAGCCTTCTAGGAGCCATCACAGAGCATGGATCAGAGTCAGTCCAGAGCTTGAGAATAAATCCCGAGTGCGGAATGTAACTACACTTAAGTTTCCTGGTTGTGATTTGGCTCCAAAAAACAATTATCCACTCTGAGAAAAGACCAAATAGGTGACATTCAGCAAGAGCATCTTCCTGAGAATTATAAAAATAAGTAAACCCAGCTGGAGAAGGTGTGGGTGCTCTCAGGCTGCATCACATCTAGTTTGTGTGGTGTTAAATTAGATGCTGCCTCTGCACGAACCAGTATGGTATCTGCAAAAATGAGTATGCTGTGAAACGGAGAGACCATGCAGTTCGTGTGAGCTCACTGAAAACCTCACAACTGCAAGAGCTGAATAAAATAACTGCTGAAAGACATGAAAGTTAACCAAGTTAGCTAACAAATCTGAGACACCTGCAGTCGTATCAGTGCAAGGCTCGAGTTAACTGCTCCTCCCTTCGCTCCTGCAGGTTTACTCATTGTCCTACTTTCTGGTGGCTTTGCTGGAGTCCTGGCCTGGGGATTAGCTACTCCCATGGACGTCATTAAATCAAGGATGCAAACAGATGAATTAGACCAGCACAAGTACAAAGGTCTCATCCACTGTGCTAGAGAAAGCGTGAGAAAGGAGGGTGCAAAAGTGCTTTTCAAAGGACTGGGGTTGAACTGCATTCGTGCTTTTCCTGTGAACATGGTGGTGTTTGTAACGTATGAAGCTGTGCTGAGAGTTACAGATCATTATACAAACAAAAAATAACTTGTGCCACTCCGTTCAAGGGTGTATTTTGTTTAGTTTATTTTGTTGTAACACAATATCCACAATTGCTGATCTCCTTTGATGGGCAGTGTAAGAAGCATGGACATTTCAGCACAAAACTGGATGGCTGACAGCTTTGTTTTATTCTCATAGGATGACAAACTCACCAGGGAGTCTCGGACTTAGATACAACCTCCCTTTTATCTCATTAATATATTTAGACTGTAGCCACTGCTCAGGCCCTTGAAACACTGGGAAATATTTATGTTCTAAAAAGCTGATAGTCTCATCAGAATTTTTGGTAAAGGATTCATTTTGTTTTTTACTGGCACAGGAAATGATCTTCACAACCAAGGGAAGAGCTGGGGGGAGCTTGTGTAAGATTTAACACTACCCAGTGCTATTTACACGTAATGCCTGTGTTGCATTCCGTGAGTAACTGAACATATTTGTGCTTCAGGCTGCAACTTTTCCTTCCCAGCTGTAATTTTCCCAAAGTACTCTATAATTATATCCCTTTGGTAGCAGATGAAATACGAACCTCCTTGCTTTTTCGTGTCATTATTTAATGACTGGCAGACGTAGTCTGTTAACATAATCACGCTAACAGCCTCATGGAAAGTGAAACCAGGCAGGGGTTCCTGTAAACCGAGTGCTTTTCTCGCTGTGCTGCCCTGAGTCCCCCATCATCCGTCCCCCCCGGGACACTGAGTCTCCGTGGCTCTCCGGAGCTGGGCACAGCTTGGACGCAATCTTTTCTCATCCCGGAGTGGGGGGAGGAATAGATGCAAAACCTCTTTGCTTCTCAAAGGAAGGGCTGCCATAAAATCCATGTGCTGCGGGGTTAGGCAAGTTAAAGGAGAATTGCAAAGTTGTTGAGTTTAACTAAGATTTACTACTTTTAAAATGCATATACTCTTCTCACTTCAGTGTTTGAAGCAGCCAAAAGTTGTTGGTTGTGTTTTTTTGTTTTGTTTTGTTTTGTTTTTTCCCAAAAGGTGCATTTTGATAGAATTTCTGATGCTCCTAACAACTATTTATTTTTCATAGAGGTACAAAGTTTCACCAACATGTCAGTTAAAAAAACCCACGCTCACACTGTTGCTTCAGAAGGAAAGTCCCTAAAGCCAGAAATACTTTAATTTGCTCATCCTGCCTCAAGAGCAGCATAAATGTTTTCTGTCTCCATTTTTAATCCCTGGACGGACATGTGGAGCAGACCAGATCCAGCTCCTGTCAGATTCTGTTGCAAGGGCGTTTTCTGGAGGTAAAGAGGAAGATTATATTTTGAAAGGAGCTCTTCAGGGTTGATGCCCATCTTGTCCACAGCCACTTTTACCAGTTGACAGCAAGGCCTTGACTACACTGATAATCATTTTTCAGCAGACAGGACTTCTCAGCTATGCTGGACATATAAAAAAGGTTCTTGTATTTAAATGACAGGTGCTACTAGAAAAGAATAAAGGAGACCTCTTCCCCTCCAGAGAAATACTGGTAAAATGCTCCAGAACTGTCCTCCTGAAATCTAAGCCTTCAGTTGGCTTTTAAAACATGTTCACAGCCATGCTATCAAACCGTCATCGTAATTTTTCTCTCAGGAGTTCATCCAACTCTTGCAGTTGAATCACAAGGAAGGTTAAAAGACCAGGCAGGTGCGGAGTATGTCACCTTAAAGGGGAGTGAAATGAAAGACCCAACACTGAACTGGATTCTCTCCCAAAGTGCTTATGGCCTCAGCAACCTACCACCCACGGTTACATCTTGGGGTATCGGCATCAAAGCATTAAACTACCTTTAGTCAGAAAGTCCTTATAACAGGAGATTTAATTAAGTCCTCAAGATCTGGAATTCCTCTTAATATGGTTATTAAGAGTCTACTATCCTCCCCTCTTTCTACAAGGGACACATTTGATCAAGTATTGTCCCAGCTGGGTAGTGATTTATCCTGGCTCTGCCTGGGTACTTTCTGGAATTGAAGTCCTTCATGCTGTATTGTTCTCAGCCAACCTTGCTCTCAGGCATTACATCTTCTGAACAGAGGCAGTAAAAAATGCCTGCAAATCAGACTAAACAACCGTTTATCCTTAGGCAGCATTGATACCATCCATGGTCAGCCCAACGTTTGAAAATAAAGTAGCTCAGCTGTCCTAATAGGCTCATACATATTCAGATGACTAAAAATGTCCCCTCCTGTGGATGTAACTGAAATACAACTGGTTTGAAGAAACAGAATTACAGATGAATTGTAAAAATGAGTGGGAACAACTGTGAAGCTAGTGGAGAGGCTGAGAACTGTAAGCCTTCAGGGTATTCAGCACCACGTAAAAGCAGGTTCTCATGTGGCCTGAACAAATGCTACACAAGAGGCAAGCTGTATCTTCAGGCAGCTTATTTCAGGAAGGTAACTGCTTTGCAATCCAACCTGCTCACAAGCCTTTACTGGAAATAGCATATACACAGTATGTGGGCGACAACCTGCCCTAGAGCCAGAACCCACAGTGAATTCCAACTGATACGAACTACCAAGAGGTACAGGAATTGACTGAGTAAGTACTGTGAAGACAGGTACATAAATATGAACCAAGTTTTGTTTAATGACATGACACATTGTACATATTAAGTACTTTACTACATACATACCAGGCTGGGTGTTTGGCTTCTGGATTTTAGAACTTGACTGCTTTATTTTCTGGTTTCTTTGTATTACCTTGACCTTCAGCTACTCTGATAAACACACAACTATTTATTCTGATGAATTAGCTCACTGAAGGCCAGCTAACAGAATAAGACACCACATTTGCTGTGCTGATATTGGATTTACATTGCTGTAGGGCCTGCAGCTTATTGTATAGATTATTCCTTTCAGTAACAAAGTTGGTGGCCTTAGGAAAAAAGTTTTCTTTAGAAGGCATATTCTGCTGCATGTTTTCATGTTGCCGGTAATTCCTGTTTCCTCTGACAACATTCATGAATATCCTAGTAGGCTTCAGCTTCCCTCTTGGTGACTGTGGAAGATCCATATAAAGCTGCTCAGAACCTGTGCTCTTCAGATAGCAGCAATTGTGGAGTATCATGTTTCCACTTCAGTACTGGTCTTCACGCCAAACCTACTGAAACATCATTGTAAATGGGTCACATTGACCTTTCCCTATTTCTGAGCTGGCTGCTGGATACTGGAAAATTCAACATCCAGTCTCACCTGAGACCAGTTAATCTTCAGAAAACTGACCCTTATTAGCTTGCTTTGGGAGCAATCCAAAGTCTACCTGGCAGGACTGGGTAGAGTGGGTTACAGGCCACCTTGTGTCACTGCATGAAAAGCACTGGAGACCAGAACAAGGACCAGCTCCATCAGATGACTAAATCAACACCTAAAAAGCTAAAAAGAGAGGAGTATGTGTAAATTAAGCCTTCTAAAAATAATAATAAAAAAAAAAAGAGTAAAATCAAATTAGTTTGATACAGACTTTTATCTACATTTTTTATTACAGCAAGATGAACAAAATGAAAACAAATTGAGGAAAATGTAATGAACATTGCCTGATAACATTCTTACACATTTCACACATGCTTTTGAAGAGTGCCTTGTCTTAACTTTTAAACACCTCTGGGACACGAATTGTAATTACAACCGATTTAGGAATTTGCCAAGACTCTGAGAAACTGTATCATTTCAGAGCACATTTGTAAGAAACCAACAGTACTTGATTAAGGTGCTTGCTCAGTAAACAAATACTGACTAATTTTGCTATCACTCTCCTTTCTAAATTTTCAAAACAGACGTTAATTACTGTCTTATAAAATTATTCCATATGATGCTTAGTTAGAATAGAACATATCACTGCTTCTCCTATAGCGTGTTTCCCCTTTCCTGAATAAATCAAATAAGTCCTGCAGGACAGAGCTGCATACAATATTTTAAAGAGGAAATCTGCATTACGAGTTTGCAAAAGCCCTTTAAAAGTCAATTTAAGCCTTGTTTTTTATGTATAGCTTAAAGATGACAAAGAGTGAACTGCAAGAACAGCAAGGTCATCGTTAAAGTCTACGGTAAGCAAGAATTAGTTTATTTACTACTGGATTTAAGAAGTAATTTTTCTAAGAATTGCTCCACCACTTAAAAGTTTTCTACTGATTGTTAAAGGCTTGTTGACGCTGAGATACTATGTCTGTGGGTTATAGAGATATAGACACAGCCACTGGTAAACATTTACTTTAATACACTTAAATCATTGGCGTTAGATTAGTGATGCCAGCTCACGTCAACCATAAAGAAAAAGGAAAAAGTTAAGCGTTGCTATTTCCAGAACAAGTTTGAAACACCTGCAATAGGACTCAACTTGCCTCGCATTTCAGTCTTTCCTTGGCACTTCACATGCCACCTGGCACACGGTGTTTCCATATCAGCAGCACGAGGTCACGGCCACGGGACACACACGCTGCGTCATGGACGTGCTGCGGCTGGGGAGGCAGCGGCACCAGCTCCGGGCAGCACGAGCAGCCCCACACAGTCTCACGTACCAACGGGACGGTCCGAGGGTGACCCAAGTCCATGAGGAATCTCACCCTTGCAATGTCTCCCTCAACCCAAGTGTAACCAGCTGCTTCCAAAAATTCACAGTCAAATTATTATTATTATTATTATTATTTTTTTAAACAATGCTACAGTCGATACACGTTCACTAGGCCCCACAGTACAGAATCTGTTAAAGTTTAAATCTTTCACACATCATTCAAGTGCCTTCTTTATATTTTTTTAATGATTTGCAAAATACCACATATCAAGACCCACCTGTGCTATCAAAGGTGTTTTTATTTGATGTAGATAAGACTATGTTTGGGCTAGCAACTTTCTATTCCCCATAAATACACGTCAGATCTAACAGTTTTCATTCAGCGCTGCACATACTGAAACACATTAGCCGATAATTTGAGGTTTTTTTCCATAAATCATAGCATAGACACTGAAGTTCTTTTTAAGAAAGGAGATAATTAAATATCACGAGGTATTTTACAAAATATAGTTTCTCACTGGAATACATCTTAAAATAAGTACCCTTAGTTTCAATGATCTGGTGCAGCAAACAGAACAGACAGTACCAGAAGTATCCCTGTGTGCAGCAGCAACTTTATTTTCACAGCACGATTTAACACTTGGCGTTTTCTTTTTCTAACTAGAAACTAAAATACACATTCCTGCAACAGCTTGCAGCTGAGAATATAAAGGAAGTTTACAACCTCATGATAACCTCCTCCCTCCAGAGGAGTCAGACCAACTGAATAGCCGCAGAAACAAAAGTACAGTGAGATTTCTGAGACTTGCCCGTAGGTCAAAGAGGAAGACAACAGCAAAACCAGCTTGATATTCCTTCTCCTGTGTTAGATTTCCATTCTTTTGGTATTGATCCCAGGGCTAAGTCACTATGTAATCTGCTTTGTAACACTGATTATCTTTTTGTGTACAGCATGTTCCCAGTAGCCCAAAGGGACATACAGTCTAGTAAACCAAGGTACACAGGACAAAAGAAAATAGAACAACTAGTTATTACTTTGAGATATGACCTCTCACCGATGTATCTAAAACAATTTACAAGTTAGGCTTTATCATTAAAATGGAAGTTTTATTTATATTTTCAACATGAAATACAATAAAATACAGTGTTATGCTGACAGACATGCTTTTCTGCAAGATTGGGCAATGCTGTCTTGTATATTCTGATTTTAAATAGATACGAGTCCTATTTTGAACTTCTCCTGTACTCTGACATTCATTGTAATTGACTCATTGAAAGCAATATTTATAAAGCACTGATTGCAGGCTGTAAATAACTAGGGAGTGATGACATACAAGAGGAGACAACAATTCCTTGGTTTTGGTTTATCAAGTGGTAAGTTCCATACGTATTTCTTCAAAATTCAAAAGCTAGCTTCCGTGGAGTCATAAATTGCTTCACTACTTCATCTGTAACCTGCTTCCGTCGCTCTTGATGAGCTGCTATCAAGGGCTGCAATGTTTCAATAAGAACCTTCTTCAGCTCCCCAGTGAGCAACTCCCCGCTTGTGTATGCCTGTCAAGAAAGTGTTGATTGCTAAATATGGTGCTATATGGAAAAGGACTCAGAGACAAGCATTTCCTTAAAAGCCTGGCCCTAGGAAATACAGATTTGGATGTCTTAAAAATAAGCACACGCCTTAGAAGCTCACGTGGTATCACACTGAAAATGTAACTTGCAAAATTGCTCGTTGCCTCTTAAAAGATTGAGGCAGTTGGGCAATTTCATTTGTGACAAGCTTGATGGACTGAAAAAGCCACATTCACAAGAACGTAACTGGGAAATCCTGTAATTATTTGCAGGAAACTGCAAATTTTTCTCCCCAGAATCCTGGTTCAAATAAATAGTCTCTCTAAGCTGTTTTTTGCAATGAAACGTACAAATTATTGTATTTTTCTCTCCTTGCATTTGGGTAAGAGATTAGATGTGATTAAAATATCCTTTTCACAGCAAAGACACTCAGCATCTCTGCTCACACTAGCAGTCATATTCACAATTGGTAACTCACAGTTAGCAGCTGCCCAGCCCTGGTCTTGGGTGGGAAAGAGTAGAAGATTGGAGGAGAGGCTACAGCTGTTCCCAGGAGGAAAAAGCTGATAAACCAGCGTGACGTGGATACAACCAAATACAGACACGACTTTCCCAAGAACACGTTTGCACGTTTGGGATTGATGACGGTCACGTAGCTGAAGGAGTGAAATGTCTTGCTACTGCCCCCAGAGACAGAAGTCTGCCAGATAGTTTTAAGGAAAACGCAACTTATAGGAGGCAGTTTTCACTTGGGATCAGTGAATCAGTTTCTCATAGCTATTGCATTTCTTGTGATGGTAAGAAAAAAACCCACAAGAACAAGCTTTTGGCATGAGCTTTTGGAGTTTTGCAGAGTATTTAGGTACCATAAGGAACAGGCAGAGTGTATTATACAATTAAAACCAACACTAATGCTACAGTGGTCTCATTTGAAAAGTAGGGAAGATACTGTCCTACACAATGTTGGAGATCCTTATCAAAATAAGAGGTTTCTTTTTTTCTTTTTAAAAAAAGAAGAGAAGATCTGTGAGAAAGAAAAACATTGAAACAAATACAGAGGTCTTAATATTGAAACTTGTAAGGGATGGAGAGTGCAAGAGTAACAACACAATTACCTTCCTGGAGAAGGTTCCCAGGAGGACTTAGTGCCAGCTTTTTCCTCATAGCAGGGAATTAATAACATTATCTTCAACCTGGCTACTCACCTGCTTCAGTTGTTCAAGCCTGTCATCATCTTCTAGGAAGAAAGTCAGGTACATAAAAGACACATCCACATCGCAGTTACCTCCGTACTTCCTGTGCTCTTCAATGGTGTCTCTGCCTCCCGAGAAGGCATGCTTGTTAATCTGAAACAGCATCACGTTTTTATTGTATAATTTCTACTAAATTCTGTTTCACTATATTGTAAACAGCGGTGTATCACAATCCTTTGAATTGTATATTAAAGGCAAGCTGAAGGGTGAGTGGGGCAAATTAATGCAAAGCCTCAGGACTGAAGCAGGGAGGCAAAAGGTGGTCATTAAAACCCAGCAGGGAAAAATGGCTCTATACATACTGCCCAGACTGCATAACCAGAACAAAAATGAAGCAAAAATTAAAAATAATCCACCCAAGATTCAGTCAAAAAAGTTTTAAGTCCCTTTTGCTGAAGCTGTTGTCTGTTGGACAGAATTTGTGCTTAAAGGAAATGTATTCCATGTAAGAAAAAAGATAATCATCCCAAAAAAGAATGGCATGGGAATTTTGAGGAAATCCTAGAGAGAACCCAGGCTCCTCTTGTTTTCAGAGAAAAGAAAAAGAAGAGAAAGCAAAGTTAAAGATTAAAAAATTCTGGCTAGAATGGCTAAAATTAGACAAATGCCCAATTGTTCACTCTAAAAATTGAATACTCGCTGACTCACCACCTCTTTTTAAGCACAGCTTCCTATGGGGAGATGAACTGCACTGGTGAACACGTCTACCTGCTCATCCCATTCCCAGTAAATTCAGCAGCCACCAGCCTATTTTAAAAATGTATACATGTGTAGAATTCTCAGAGGATACTAACCTTCCTACAAAGCTAAAGAAAATAAAATGCTAGGAAAAAAAATTTCTCAATCATTAGATGAGCTTTCATTTGCCTCTTGTGTCTTTTCAGGTATCACCATCAACCAGTCAAGAGACACACATGCACATGATGTAGATTTTTTTCTTAGTTCTGGTATCTAGGAACTGTTAAATGTTTACAATTTCTGAACATTCTTATCTGTGTAACTGTCTAGTGCTTTTTTGAATCTTTCTAACCACCATGTTACAGATGAATTGTGGCAATGAATTACATACAAAAATGATGCACTGATGAATATCTTCAGAAAATAAACTGCCATCTGTCACATTACATCTATTCTGATATTGTAGGACAGGCTGAATAGCTGTCTCACTATCTGTAAAACTAAGTTTTTACACAGTGTGCTGCACTTCCCTCACCTGTCTCCTTACTAGATTTTGAAAGCCTTTGTATGAATTTTTTTCCATGTTCCTCATCTCCACAGTTTGTCTTCTTACTAAGGTGAGAGGGACTAAACACAGTATGTCTGGTGAAGGCGCATTACTGTTTATACAAAAGGTTTTCTATATGAATCTAATTTTTACATATTTTGGCACCTATTTGTTGACTGAGGGTTTCCGTGATTTACCTATAATGATGCACTGGTCTGTTCTCTGAATTAGTACAGACGTAGAATCTAAATAACAGTTTCTATGAAAACAAGTAAATAACCAAGCTGTAATATGGTGCTGATAGTTGAAATACGAACAGTTTATTATAACGTTGCCATTCATCTCCCCAGATTTCCCAAAAGTTTCTCAGCCTTTCCCAATATCTAGCAATTTTTCATCTTCTATTACCTGTAAGTTTTGAAACTCATTACGTAGCAATGTACTAGTGATCCAAATAATGCTGTAAGCACTCATTATTTTGTGTGGCAGCGGCTGTCTCTTTCTAACCTTCATCCATCACCAGAAATCACCTCTCCTACTCTATTTTGTTATTTACTGGCCATAACAATATTTGTTCTTTCACTCAAGTTCTTCTACCTAAAGTTTATTTTTCTGATGGGCTTCAGAAGCTGAAATAAGTCTCAGTTTGTCTTCCATTTCTCAATACTTCACATTACGCTCAGAATTTTCTCTTATAGCTTTTAGAATTAGAATTATTTTGTTATTTTTCCAACTAGTTTAAGGATAGCAGAAATAAGACTTATTAACTGGACACAGGACTTCTTGGATCTCTTTGTAGATTACTAGCTACTTGCCAGGAAAAAAATGGAAGAATATTACCAATATTACCACTAAGCATGCAACCTCTAGCCTGAAATTTTAAGATTTTTTTTTTTTTAGAAAAAGCAACTGTGCAACTGTCTGAAACGGGAATTAGTATAATCCAAACACATGAAGAATTCTGATTCGCCAGGGCAGTACTGTTTAATCAGCTTCTACATAAGATAATGAATCACTATGAGATGACTACAGAAGACTCTGACCTATACATGGGTTTGTCAATCATAAGAGAACTAATTCAAGGCAACCCAGCAGAAACAACATATGCATTTTTTTTTTTCTTGCTTTGACAGATAGTTGTTTCATGTCTGGTTATCATGCCTATAAATCCTTTTCCAAAGACTGATTTTTCTTTATTTAATACCAAAACACAGGTGAACTTTTGTTGAATTAAATCATCTGACACTGGGGAAGAGCGATTTTCCTTTGTGCTGGAAGGGGTGCTAGGAATATACCCAGATAGGAGAAAATACCCCTTCTAAAAAACTTTCATGAAATTCAACATAACACTTGTGAATTGGAGGGAGGAGCGCATGGCAGCAGTAGATCTCCAAGCAGCAGCAAAAGTCTGACCTGTGTTGTAACCGACACTGCAATGCTTGGTGCTCCCGGCATGGAGAGGCAGTCAAGAGAAAGAGCTGTTTGTTTGATTTACATCATGGACTGTCAGATTTCAAAACTATGGTAACATAATATGTATTTTTAGAGCATCAGCCTCCAGAGGTTTTGTTCTTTCACCAATGCTCTGCAGATATCAGATAAACAAACAGTGTTTTGTACACTATTCTAGCTAATATTTGTACTGTTAGACTAGCTGGCAAGGCAAAACATAGTTGATAGTCTCGCTATATTTGCATGACTCAGTCAATTCCTGAAGCTGCTTTTCAATGAAAAATATGAAAAAAAGATGCAAATATGGTAAAAGAAAACATTTTAAAATTGCCATTGTAACTATGAGGACCACCACTCTTTGTTTAAAAAGGCTTTGCACTCCCAGGTTTTGCAGGTTCTTACCTTTGTCTTGATTTGTTTGGGTGTATCGGTGAGGAAGATGGAGGAGTTCGGGTCACTAGCGCTCATTTTTGTCTGTGCTCCTTGCAGGGCTGGGAAGAAGACTGAGTGCATTAAGGCTGGTTTAGGCAGCCCAATTCTAGGTGCTACATCTCGGGTCATTCTAAAATAAGGATCCTAGAACAAATATCAACAAAAGCACAGAATAAAGTTGAAAAATGTGAATTAAAAGCTGATTAATGCTGACTTGTTCATGCCTTAACAGGTGGTCTCAAAAAACAAACAAAACTCAAAACCAAACAAATCCAAAACACAAAATGTTCCAGAAGCTACTTCCAATCCAGTTAATTAAGAGAAACAAACAAACAAAATCCCTTTTTTCATTTCCATAGTTTTGCTGTATACTCTGATTCCCTCAGTTAATAGGCATATTTGCAAAGATTTCAAATAATTGTGAAAAATATGCTTAGTAGGCCTGGAGACAGATGCAGATTTAAGATGCAAACTTCTTCCCAAACCATTTAACGACCAAAATCTGAATTAAATAAGTGATCAAGCTGGCAGTGCTATGCTGTTGATTGGACTTAAACCAACTGCAATAATATTACTACGTAATTTTGTGGCTGATGAATGTACTTACATCATCTTTCAGTGACTGTCCCTGTGGCTAAAAGAGCTAAAGATTCAGACAGTACAGAATCTGGTTACTAGAAACAATGCTCATTCAAAGTAACGACACTACCACTGTAATTTGTAGCCGATGTTGTTCTTCCTTCCTCTCTATATAAATGTGAATTGTTAAGGTTCTGCAATCTTTCTGACAAATGCTTCTTTATTCTTACTGATAGAGCATTTTTCCTATGGTTCAACATAAATCTCTTGTGCTTCAAGTTAAGCTCATTACATCTTGTCCTAGTTACCATGGAGATGGTCAAAAGCTCCCTCCTACCTCTGTGTCAGTAAACCTTTGCACAGATTTTACTGTCTTTGCTTTCATACACACCAGCTCACTGTGAACTGGGTTGAGGCCAAGACAGATCCAAGACTGGCAAGAATGAGTAACGCATGAATGCATGACTGTTGGGTTAAGCCTTCATCATTTTTAGGACTCTGCACAACACTCTTTTATCTCTTCCAGCTTCTGCCCAAAAGAGGTGCTTGCAAGAATGTTTTACAGATGTTCTGATACCACCATGAAGCTCGAATGGTACATTACAAAAACAAATCCACGAAAACCAAGTTAAGTAAGATGATTTTTCTTACCTGATCGATAGCACATGGGATAAGACACTGAATGTTCTCCTTGCCATTGAAGATCTGTGGAAATGATGAACTGAAGGATGGAGCAGCCTGAATAGCAGGAAAGCTGATCTTTCCTAGAAAACATGTTTGGAAATGCTGAGAAGCCAATATGAGCAATGATAAATAAAGGAAACTTTTTGAAACATGTAAATGCAGAAGTGAATAATTCGGATACTCACTCGAAGACTAATACCTATCTTTATCAAGCACTGATGTCTTATCTGAGAGAACTTTATCATCTTTACCTTCTATGATGTCAACAAAGCTTCAAATAACACAGAAACTAAGGAAAAGTGGCAGGCTGTGATCGCAAAGGTTCCAGAAAAGGTTCATCACTCCATACTTTTTCATCACTGAATTATCTACCCATCCCAGAAATACAACTGACTGTATCATCACTCTGAGCTGCTCATTTTTTCCCTCTTTGTGAGAGAATGACTACAGAGCTACTTATCAGGCAAGTTCCCCTCTACAATCTTAGAATAATTGCTAAGATGCTTGCTGTACTCCTGAAGCATCTCAGATCTGTCTAGTTTTCTGTTTTAATCATGGGGTCACCAATGTCCTTCCCTGATCAAAACCCTCCCAGAACAGAAAGCAAATAGCAGCTTTTTCCAAACATGTAATGAAGCCATTATCACAACACCAACTTGTATTAGAGTGCTGTTAAGTCAGAAGTAGGAATCTGTTCACTGGTCACAGTGAAGGCTGAAAAGCTGTCACTGGCCCAATAAGTAGTCAAAGAATTATGTTAGTGCTCAGGAACACTAAGGTTTTAATGGCATCTTTGACACAATGTTTTTTTTTTTTTTTGCTAATGCAACAGAAATTTGCAGTTGCAGTAAAGTAAATGGAAGACAGAGTTACCCAGCACCTTGATAATCAGGCTTTTGAATGCTCCTTAACTTTTTCCACATATGTATATGCATATGTGTATTAATATAACTTTCTGAAGAGAAAAGCTTCTATATAATTGTCTTAGAAATTTCTAGGAGGCATAGTTGACTATAGCTGCAATCACTACTGAAAAAAAAAAAGGCAAAAACCAAACCAAACAATCCAAAAGACTGCTTCTCTATCCTGGGTACTTCAGTGTTGGTGTTTTGTACTTTGCTGTTACTACGGCAAAAAAGGTAGATACCGTGCAAGAAATTTCACTGTGAAGTGTTTGCTATCCTGAAGCAGTCACAATAACATCCTTTTACAATCAGCCTAGAAACAAGGATCTTCTTATAATTACTTAAATAGTGCCATAGAGAGTAAAAGCAAGCTTCACTTCTAGTAACTCATATTGTTTCCTACCAATGCAATCACTGTCTGTAAAGCCAAAGATTCCTTTCACTTGGTTAAATGTCACATGCTTCTGAACTTTGACGATGTTTTTGTAGAATCCACTACTTGTCCTGTCACAAAGAAAGTGGAAAAATAAAAAAAGAAGTCAAGAGCAGAAAAGTAGTTAGAAACATTCACTCCAAAAGCTGAGAATGACAAAAAACTGCAGGATTAAATCTCAACATTTTTGTGGCCCATTGAGATGACTATTAGAGAATTATTCACAAACAAGAACTTTATGTCTTGAAAGTTTAATTTATTCTTCCCTCCTCCCAAAACTTACTGCGAACATTTTTTGTCACAATAAACTGTCTAAACCCAGAAATATTTTAATTTAGAAATGGTGCCGAAATGCCTCACGGAGCCTGAAGTTCACTTATCCTAATGCTTATCCATGAACTCAGACAACCTGAATGGATCCTATCTTCCGCATTGCTTAGTATTCCAATCCTCCAAATTCTCATTTTCTACAGACTAAATTCACTGGCTGGACTTCTTCTGTCACCAAATAGAGCAGCAGCATTTCCAAAGCTAAAATAGCTCAGCAACTTCTTCCTTTTTTTATTTCTGCTGAAGAGACGAAGCAAAAGAAACAGCAGTTCTGACGTGCCCTTGTTCAGCTGCAGGGCAGATGTGTGTTAATGCAACTTTTCAAAGGCAGGAATGTCAGAGGAGTGCAGGGAGGAAAAACAGTAGGCTCCACATTCTGAGGGCTGTATATTATACAGTGAATCTCTAAAACATACCGCCCTGTCCAAGTCTTTGAGGAAGCTCATCACCCCACATGGAGGAACAAAGCTCACAACTTCAGTTCTGAACTGTGTCATGAACCTACTTCTTTCTGAGAAGGCACTTCCAACAGCAGTTTATTTTTCTTAAATCTTTGAACTCGAAGTTCAAGTAATAATCTTTCATGCTGTATTGCTAAACTAATGGACCACAATAAGTTGCCGAAATGCCTTTTGCTAACACAGATAAAGTGTAAACACATCTCAAAGATTTTGATACCATCTTAAATCAACCTGGAGATTTCTTGCTCATGTAGGTATTTTTACAATTTAGCTCCTTTAACATATTTTTTCATAATTTAAAATTTAAGCACCACACAAACAAGTATTTGTTCCTATGTTATACAGAAGAATGACAATAGGATAGACATAAAATGTTAGCTGAAAAATTAATAACTTTATATTTTAAGAGTTGCAAAACTTGTCTTGAAGCTTTCAGATCTAGATAGATTTATTAAAACACTGCTGGCTGTCAAAGTTGGAGAGAAAATATAGACATTTTTCATTGCAATATCCTAAAAAGCTTTATACTTACCCCAAATAGTCTAAATCAGAAAATATAAAGGTTTTATTGATGTCAAAACCACATGCAATTATGTCTTTTGCGTTTTCTCTAGCATATTCATATGCCTTCTCAGTTGTCAGGTCCTTCCAAAGGTACTTCTCATCATCAGTTAACTGTATAACTAAAGGAACATCAAATACTTCTTGCAGCCACCTAATAAAAGCAGAAAGATTTTATCTCTAAGTAAGTTAAAATGAAGACATAAGTCACACAGCTAAAATATGTTTATACCTTTAAACAAAAGGATACAAAGAGATCTGTTTGTCTTTTCTTTGTATGCATATGCGGTTATGTTTACGTGAACAGAATAAACATTTCATACAGATTAAAATGGCAGCTGACCTGGAAGCAAGACTCACACTTATTATTTCCTGTACGTATGACAGTGGTCACCATTTGCAATGGAAAGAGAATTCAAACAGACTTTCAGAAAGACACTGAGGTGCTGGAGAGAGTTCAGAGGAGGGAGACAAGGCTGGTGAGGGGCCTGGAGCACAAGTCTGATGAGGAGCAGCTGAGGGAACCGGGGCTGTTCAGTCTGGAGAACAGGAGGCTGAGAGGAGACCTTATCGCTGTCTGCAACTACCTGAAAGGAGGCTGTAACATGGAGGGCATTGGTCTCTTCTCCCAAGTAGCAAGTGATAGGACAAGAGGAAATGGCCTCAAGTTGCACAAGGGGAGGTTTGGATTGGATATTAGAAAAAAATTATTCCCAGAAAGGGTTGTCAGACATTGGAACAGGCTGCCCAGGGAAGTGGTGCAGTCACCATCCCCACAGGTGTTCAAAAGGTGTTTAGACGAGGTTCTTAGGGACACGGTTTAGTGCCAGAGTTAGGTTAGGTTATGGTTGGACTCGATGATCCTGTGGGTCTCTTCCAACCGAAACCATTCTATGATTCTATAATTCAGGTCTGAGTCCAATGTCTTAGTTTCCTGCTGTGGCAGGCACTGCAACATAGAGTCAGGTTACTGAGTCTCATCACAAACTTGTTTTTAAGAACAAAAATTCTAAGGAGTGCCCCAGGGCTAAGGGTGCAAGGAACAGGGCTTATGGTGGTGATGCAGGGATTATAACTTTAGTGAAAAGGTAAGATTCCATTGTTTAAATTCATTAATATTCACCTCAAATAAACAGAACTTCTTGCAATGTATCATTTTGGCAGTTACATAAACCACACTCAATAATTCCTTAGGAAAAAAATGGTTTGATTAATAAAAATGGTAGAAATAACTTACTTTGTGAATATAAATGGGATAAGATGACCAACATGCATTGCCTGAGAGGATGGCCCTCTGCCTGTATAAAGGTAAAAGGACTTCTTCTTTTCATAAGCATCAAGGATTTGGTCCATATCTCTAAAGATAAAACAGAGAAAACATGATGCAACTCTTTAGGAAGAAACATGTACAGCTAAAAGATTCTATTCAAAATTTGAGTGCTTTTAAAGACAAACATATATATAAATAAAATATAGTATGTTAAGTATCCTAGAAATAAAAAGGTTTTGTTTGTTCATTTTTTTAATTTAAGTGTCTCCTTCAGTCTCTCAGAAAACAACTCAGAGAAAAAAAACAAATTAAAAACCAAAACCCAAAACCAAACAAAATGTACAACTTTTAAAATTACTTAATTGGATCATAATTTCTAAGGCCCAGTAGCACAGAGCTTGGAATTATTTCCCAGACAGGTTCAGACAACCAGATGGGAATGGTCTCTGGTGGAGATTGTGTCCTGAATCATGCTCAGGCACTTATTTGAAATGCGCTAGCTGCCTTAGTCCAAAATCCCACACATGTTAACAATTCAACAGTGTAGATGACTGGCAAGCTGGTGCTTAAGATTATTCTCTGAGCCTTTTTTATGTAGCAATACAGAGGAATAGGTCCACAGGCCACATGGACTCTTGTTGAAATCATCACATGAGCCCTGAACCTCCCTCCCAGGCCAGTTCCTCTGTTCAGCTGCTACCACAGCATTGAAACAGAACCTGTACAAAGCAAAGACTCCCCACATTTCTTCAGTTTGGGATTAGTGAGGACATATCAGAAACTGATACAAACCCAGTGTTTCAAATGTTGCCGCGGAAATCTGCAGTAGTTGCTAGTTTCAGATGACACACTTGCTTTGCCTTGGTGGTCTTCTACTGGTCATAGGTTTCTCCCAGTCATGCTCACAGAAAGCCTACCTAATCAGACCCTTTTGAATTTCAAAACAAGAAAAAACTCACCTGTGAGAAAAAAAGATTCCTCTACGTAGAAAGCGGTGAGGTTTTTGCCCAATAGCTCTTTCTATTCGATTGATCAGATCTGTGTCAATTTTACTGCTGCCAAACCGAACTACAATAATAAAACATAATAAAAAAAAAAACATAGCACAGATACAACCAGGTCTCAGATTTACCAAGAACATAGCAATTCAGCCTAGACTAAAAAGGACATCTCCTGGAAGTCTCAGGTAACATGTAAAATGACCAGATTTTCCAGATTCTTGCCAGGAGTCCCAGCGGTCACCTCTGACACCAACTCCATGACAGGAGGCCCAGTCTGCTCACAGCCTGTAGTGCTGCTCCACCCATGACTGATTACTCCCAGATAATTTTTCCCTACCTTTTTGCCTCTTATTTCTCTTATGAGGTCATTCAAAACATTTCAGGCTCTCTGTCCACAAAGAATCTGCCTTCCTAAACAGCTTCTGACAAGGACAGCCTCCACTCCTTCACAAGTTTTAAAAATATTCCTATTGTGCTTTTGGTCTTCAGTGTTCTAGTCTGTACCAAAAGCTTTCAACTCACAGTATATAAAAAAGTCCTGGGAGCTGACATTTTCAAAAGCATCTTTGCATTTGCTGAAAAATTATTATGCACTTTTCCTCTTTGCCATTGCCATGTTGTATTTGCATACAGAAAACAAACATCCTACTATTTGTTACACAGTAACTTTACTGACCAGGCCAGTCTCAAAAACTCTTCAGTCATGGCAACTGGGAGAGATTCCTGGGGCCTGGAAGAAAGTGAATGCCACTCCTACCTTGAAGAGGGGCAAGAAGAAGGAACTGTGGAACTCCAAGCTGGCCAGCCTCACCCCAATCTCTGGGCATGTGATGGAGCAAATAATCCTGGAAACCATTCCCAAACACTATTAAAACACGAAGGTAACTGGGAGCAGCAAGTACGGACTTACGAATGGGAAATCACGCCAGACCAAATTAATAGCCTTCTACTACCAGCCTAGTAGAGTGAGTAGTAGAGTGAGCCTAGTAGAGTAGTAGTGAGGTGAGAACAGTGGATACTGTTTATCTCAACTTTGGTAAGGCTTTTGATGCCATCTCCCATCTCATAGATAACTGATGAAGTCTGGAATAGATAAGCGGACAGTAAGATGAGCTGAAAACTGGCTGAACTGCCAAGCTCAAAGAGTTGTGACCAGCAGCACAAAGTCCAGCTGAAGCCCAACATTATTTGTGTACACCAGGGGGCTGATACTGTGGCCAACACTGTTTAACATCTTCATGAATGGTGTGGATGATGGGACAGAGCACCCATGCCAGGTCTGCATACCCCAGATGGTTGTGTTGCCATTTAGAGGGACCTCAGCAGGCTGGAAAAATGGGCTGACAAGAGTCTCATGAAGTTCAACAAAAAGGAATGCAAAGTCCTGAAGTGGGGGAGGAGTAACTGGTATAGGCAGGGGGGTAACTCGCTGGAGAGCAGCTTGACAGAGAAAGACCTTGGGGTCCTGGTAGACATGGAATTGAACGTAAGCGAGCAACGCACTTCTGTGGCATTGGAAGGTCAGCAGAAGTATGTGCTGCATAATAACGCAATAATGGAATAATGCAGTTGGAATGCCAAGGAGGTTGACCTTCCACTCTGCCCAGCACTGATGAAACACACCTGGAGCATTAGGTTCCGTGCTGGGTTCCAGTATGGGAAGGACATGGACACCACCAAAGGGCCATGAAGATGAAGGGCTTAGAGCATCTGTCATTCGAGGAGAGGTTGAGAGAGCTGGAATTGCTGAGCTTGGCAAAGAGAAGGCTCAGGAGGGATCTTATCAATGTGTATAAATATCCAAATAGGGGAGGTGAGGGAGAAGCAAAGACAACAGTACCAGACTTTTCTCAGTGATGCCCAGTGAAAGGACAAGAGGAACAGGCACAATTTGAAATAAAGGAAATTGCATTTGAACATAAGAAAAGCCATCATATTGTGCAGACAGGCAAATATTGGAACAGGCTGTCCAGGGAGGTCATGAGATCTCCATCCTTGGAGACACTAAAAATCCCACTCGACAAGGTCCTGAGCAACCTGCTCTATTGACTCTGCTTTAAGTAGGGAGTTTGCCCAGATGATCTCCAAAGATCCTTGCCAACTTAAACCATTTTGTATTAATTGTAATATTCAGTTACCTGAAGGATCAGCACGGTTAGCACACAAAACTCTCACTTGTAGCCCTGCTCCTTCCTCATGCTCAAATAAACAAACAAAAAAATCCTCCAGGGGTGTTCACATATAGTACTTAGCTAACAGAACCTTTCTTCCCAGAATATCTTCAGGCTGTTTTGTTGTGTAACCATACACTTAAGTGCAGGTCTAGGACAACCATTTGAGAAGTATATCCCTTTCAATTACATAGTGCTTTTTGGCACTTTCATTTGGTCTGTGCTTGAGTAAACAAACACACTGGCAACCTACCCTGGTACAACAGTAAATAAACAGATTATAGGTGGCAAAAAAATGTCTTTTACTGTAAGACCTATCAGATGTCAAGTTCTTGAACAATACTACTTCTTATTTTCAAAAGGGGCAGGATGAGGAGGAAGTTTATCAACAACAAATAGTAATATTTTCACTTCCGGAAGTGGCTAGGCTAGTATTCTCCTCTGAAAAATTTCCAACGCATCACTTAGAACAAGCAAACTGACTCATCCACCAGTTTCCCCATTCTGCTAACAGTGTAAATAAGTAAAAACCCTTCAGGCTAACCCACCCCTGTAGGGCAGATCAAAAGGCCATACATATACACACATACACAAACCATTACTGGAAAAAAGAACATAGCTGTTAGGCTTTAGCATGGCTTTAGAAAATCTATTTACATTGAAGTCATGCTAGTCATTATCAGAAGATCTTGAGATCATGCCAACATAAGTACTGTACTCTTTCCACTTTTCTACAAGACTTAGAACTCCCCTCCCCCAGAAAATAAAAAACCTCCTCCATACCTCCTGCACAAGTAACGAGATGAGAGATTTTGTCCATTGCTAGATTTTAACAATTCTCATTCTTCCTTTTCCCCCACCAACATATATCTTCCTTTGTTCACTTCTCCCTTTCCAACATTTTTTTTCTTCTATTAATCTCTGCAGACTAAGCCAATATGCACATACATTTGACACGATCTTATAAAAAACATCCCACTGAATTGAAAGAACACTGACACTAGCAACTGACCTCTCAAAAGCAAATATATGGTTATTGGCACAGAAGGGTACATGCTCTGCTGTGAGAAACAAGCTGCTAAGCAGACACCAACAATGTACAACAGTTGAAGAATCTTCACTGAGGTACTAAACGTGGATTGAAGATTTACAAGAATTTAGAAAAAGCAAAATAGTAAAAATTAATAAATAGTTCTCTCACCTATTTCTATGTTAGACCCAAGCAAGCTATAAAAAGTGGACTGCAAAACAAATAAGGAAATTAACTAACCCCTGTTTCTTAAGTTACAAAACTTTGCAAGTTTTGTAACATTCTTGTAAAAAATATTTTCTATTACACACACATTTTTCAAATAAGCTGCATCTTTTTCATCCAACTAGAACATGGCTGTTTGATAGTGTCTTGTGAAGGAGTTATTACACTTAAAGATTTCTGCATTAGTTTTGGATCAACCCTGCTCTCCCTAATTTGGAACTCAAGGCAGCTGTGGGGAGATGGCATGAAGAGTCCTACAGCCTGGTCAGAATGCCCTGGGCTCCGGCTGTTCTGCATCACAGTCACAGAAGATGCAGATATTCACTCCCGGTGTCTTCATTAATATAACTTCTAGTAACAGTTCTTATGCCAAAAACTAAACTGCGAGTAAAACTTTTACTTTAAATTGAAAAGTTCTTTGCAAAGTATTTAAGTCTTCCATAGGAGATGCCTGCCTTGGACATTTTCAGTTTCTACAGCAAATTCTTTAACATGCAAATGCTAAAATTAGACATAAATTGAATTATACCTATGATGTTTTTATCAGGATTTGTTATGATTACTTGCTGGTGTTGTGGTTATTAGGATCATTTGACATAAATTTCTTAGTAGCAGTCAAGAAAGAGGTGTACCTATGAGTTTGTCATAATCCACACCCTTAGCATTTGATGTCTGCACAGTCCAGGGGTCCACAAAATCCTCATCACCTTCTTTAGTTGTACCATTGTTTATTAGTACAAGATCTCTTGGAGGCAAGCCTGCCTGATAATCTTGCCCTGTTGTTGCTTTATATGACAGTTTTAATGACAATAGCATCCTCACTGCTGCATCAATTTCATCCTGAACAAAGGAAAAAAAAAAAAAGAAAGCTGTTTGGTTTAACATACTTAAGATAAACAATTACATTAATGTCCCAACACTTCAAAATCCCGCACCCATGCTTTGACTTGAATTGCATTATTCATAAATTCTAAGTCTTTAGTTACATGTTTGCAGCATCACTGCCAACGTTAAAAGAAAAGCAAATAACAGCTGACCGTTTCTAACTGGCAGAATTTAGAGCATCACCACAGTTAACACATTTAAAGCTCCTCTGTCTCACTTTTCAGTTTCTGTCTGAGGAAAAACATGCTTGCCTGCTTTTCACAGGTGTAACAAGCTTAAAGTACACATTTCTCAGATATATAAATATAATATAAATTAGTATCTAATTTACAATGCTATTAGTGGCTCATGTTAAAGTAATTTATTCATTACAATTCATTGACAGACTTGAAGACAAACTAGAAGAAAAAGTTCTTTACAACTTCAATTGATATGACCTTTTCAGTACAAAACTGTTGTAACATCTCATGCAAGCAATAAATAGATCAACACTTTGACTCGCAGTTTTCAAGGCTTAGTCTCACAGGCAACACACTAAGCCCAAATGAAAACATAGTGATCACAGAATAGGGAACTTGAAATTATGGCAAATTACTATATTAATTAAGGGAGATTAAGCAGGGACTGTCAGTACACTTACAGGAAGACATATTCACTAATGTGTACAATAACACATGGAGAAAAAGATTTTAATGAAGCATCTAAAACCAGGGAAGAATGCAAGTGATATAAATTTTACTTAAAAACCAAATCCCCTGGATCCTGTCATACAGCATGGCAACTAGCTGGACCAGATTTCTAAGCCTATGACTCTCTCTTCTTACTTCATGAGTAAAAACTTTGCTCTTCCTAGTGACTACCTGGCTCCAGGTATGTTCCCAGTTCACAAAACTAGACAAATATTTTTTAAAAAGATCTTTTTTCTTACTGCAATACAAAATAAACCTCAGAACAACCATATTCTTCAGTACTCTTAAAGACAGACCTAACTTGAAAAGGGATGGGTTCAAAATGTGAAATGGAAATACCTTTGGTGCTTTTCCTGCTTTCAGTGCTCTGACTTTCTCTCCTTGTTCAGTTACTCTTTCAAACAGCTGAAGCGGACTCAGAGACTTCAAATCACAGTTCAGACTATCAGCCATTTTGCCAGACTTCAAAGGATCTGTTTATTTACAACTCAACTAAATTTAACGTCTTCCAATTCTCCAGCTTGCAGATTCAAAACAGAAGCAACATCAAGGAGAACTGCAGGGCAAAAAAATAGTGGTTTATTCTTTCATGTATACCTTGAATATTAGATGAACAAAATAAGAATATAAAAACGATACTTGCCCCATACCTAATTCTACTAATATCAAATTGATAAACGTGGACAATGGCCCTCCGTTTCATACATGGACTGAGACTGACGAGTACCAAATACATTTAGAGATCACTCTTAATGTTGTTTGTCTATGTATTTAGCACTAGAACACCTCACAACATCACACTTCTGACAAAATTAAAAATAATTAAATATCTGCATGATTCAGAATATCTCAGAACAGTTGGCAGAGATTATCTGATTCCTGATTAATGATTTTGCTCTACTTGATACCCTGTCAAATTCGGAATCATTAGATTTTATAACTATCACAGGGAATTAAATCTTAATATATGTACTTCAGCTCAAAAACATACAAGAAAAAAGCTTAGTCATGTTCTTTACTGCTTTCCTACAGAGGTTACAAAACACACTGACAATTAGTGAGAAATGCTGCTTTCTAAAGAACAATCAATCCTTGGGTAAGCAATAGGCTGTAAATTTAAGGAACTATTTGTTTCTCAGCAGTAATTAGGATAAATAGCCGTAGGAGATGGCTTAAGATGACGAGAAAGCTGATAATAATAACACAGCCATCTTCCTATGTGCAACATGTACCTCGATCACTAGAGCTTCCTAGCACAGAGGGCACCCGTGCTTCCACAAATGGGCTTCTCTCCCAGGCTAACATCTATAACGTTGCATACATTAAAAATAACATCATCTGAAAGTTTCTTAGAAATCTATTAATTAACAGCAACTGAGGCTTTGGAAAACCACAACTGCATAGTTTACAGGACGCTAACACAGAAAGTACAGAAACATAAATAATGCTATTAAAATGCTAAGTAGGCATATACTGTCCGTTTTCAAATGCATTCAAATAGTTCTCACCCTACATAAGAAATATCTTGATCTCTGTCCCATCAGTTATAATCTAAAATGCTATAAATAAGCTCTGCTGTACTTAATTTTACTGAATGCATTGAACACCTCTTGGTAAATTCCAAGACAGGAAATGCCTGTAAAAGGGAGTGCATTAAATTAATTCATACTTTACAACATATGCCTCCCATAAAGATGGCACAGCAATTAATGGTATCCCAGCAATTCCTTCCTCCGGTTTTTCTAAAATAACTTGATAAATTCTCTGATCCAAAACCAGAATTTTATTTATTTCTAGGAAATCCAGCGAATCTGTTTTCAACCTGCCATGAGTGAAAAATCATTTCAACTACAAAGGCAGAACTTCTTATTTTAAGAAATCCTTATTTAAAAAAAATTATTCATGCTCAGCAGCTCTTCGTACAAAAGGATGAGGTCTTTAGAAGTACCTATGCTCTGAATAATTTTCTTTTGTAAAAATTCAAGCATCATGCTGTTTAAATATTCAGAACTGAGGATAAGACGACATCAACTTGATTTGAGAAGAGAGTTTTAAAACCATTATGGTTCTGATTATAGTAAGCTTGCCATATTTACACAGAAGAAAATCAGTGGTAAAAGTGGGTAAGGAGGACACCATCTGTCAGAAAAACACAATTGTAAGTGAAACTGAATCTATATCAAATGAATCCATTTGGGATGAACACACCACAACAACAAGGTACACAGAGAAGCAGACAGAGAATTAGAAAATAATTTCATAAAACCTGAGGCTGTTAAAATGAGATAACAGTGCAGATCCTAATGACAAAAGCGAACTAAGGGTGAAGTCAATTTTCCATGAGAACTATCCTTGCAACTTGGCCAGGGTTGTGAAGTGCTGCCTCACGATCTGATGTGGTCGATTTATGCAACAACCCAAGCTATTGTGTCGCTTTTCTGCCAGAGGAAAGTGATGTCATCTTCATGCATAAGCTGATGCTTATTTTACATGCACTGTGTTCAGATGTGACAGTGACAAATGCAATGCAAGCTGAAAGAGTAAACGAGCTTCACACTGAGTTGCAAACAACGCTGTGTTGGAAACGCAATATTCACCCCAAGCATCCTCTGTCACTCTGTGCCCATGTCCACGAAGAACAACTCTGTGCCCATGTAAAGTCCTATTGATCCGCAAAGGATTATGTTTCTCTGGAGAGACTCCTCAGCATATTATTGATCCACTGCTACAAATGGAGCATGAATAGATTGAGATTACAAGATACACAACTGAAGTGAATCATAAAAGCTGTTACTAAGAACCATGTTCATTTGGCTCCCTTTTCTCAGCATTAAAAAAAGAAGAAACAAAAGCATATAATAATTGCATTAGCTGTTCAGCAATATTTCAAAGCCTGCCTTCTACAAAATAATCAGCCTAATCACAACCTTGGTTATATTTACATAGTACATATTTAAACTGCCACAGTAAAAGACCTTCACCTGCCTAGAAAAATTCAGAAGGTTGCTTTGGCAACTTGCTGGTTACCAAAACATAACTATCATTGAGGCTTTATTTGTCAGACAGCTGCAATATTCCCATATTTCAGCTTCAGTTGAATACCCTCAGAAAGCTGAGAAGTGTACACATCTACTTGCTAATTTAATTCACTTAGTCTATTAACACTGATACCATACTTAGATTACATATAATTGACTAAAAATATTATTGTATTGTATTATTGTATTGTATATTATTGTATTATCAGTAATACAAAAGGTTTTAGCCTAATCTTGATCCCTTCAAGCTTCATTATTTGCAGGTTGACAGTATTACTTTAAAGAGGTAATTTGAAACATATCAAACAATTCTTTGATACATTCCTACAACTTACTTTTATTCTTTTATTTAGATACTAATGTTTTCCTCTTTTTCATGGGCACAAGATATTTAACTGAAAAAAGTATATAGAGTAAATTCATATGTTCAAAATGTTTATGAAGATTAACAGAAATCCTTTCTGTAGGAACATGCTAATTACATTTACTCTGGTGTAGAACGAATTGTGACTTGGTGTTTTAACTTAATTCATGAATGTACATTCTTACTGATAGACTGCTGAAACGTCACAGCAAGACTGAGCACTCATACTGGGGAGCGGTGGGACAGAAAGACTTTTTTAAAAATTTGGAATATTATGGACTTAAACTGAGCAAAGAAGCCCAGATGAAGGTGCATTTTAAGAAGCAGCAAAAGTAACCTAGTCACTAAACATGAGATGAGGATACTACAAGCATAGAATGCAAAAGGTATTGACTGCTACATAAAACTTATCGCTGTTTACCTCAATACTGTCCTTTTTTGCTTGTGGAATTTAAGCCAGGAATTCAGTAATAAGGCACATAGTTCTTTATCTTTTGAAACGCACAAATGCAACTGTGAACTGTTTAAAACAAATAACTGGATATTCTGCATTTTATCAGGGCATTTTTCTTGCCTTCTTATTGGTGTTATGAAAACTAACAGCCCAAGGCACATTGGGTGCCATATGCAAACAGACATGGAAGACAAAAATGATACATGGGAACTTGAGAACAGAGTATTAAGACATTTAGGACCAGAGTCTAAGATGAAGTTAAAAGCCAATAACTGTGTGCCTCTTCTATCTACAAAATGCATGGTAACTTCTAATGAGTACTGCTCCAGTGACTGTTTCAGAATATTAAATCATCATGAGACAAAGCTCAAAAATAATCTTTGACATAAGTATCAGAAAAAAACTGTATTCTCCTTTCTTTCCAGCTGGATGACATACACAGATCAATGATTGTTTTCACTGTTTTCTATCTGCTTGGGTAAGTTAGAGACCTAAGAATCAAAGAACAGGGTTTCACAGTATGTTAAGAAGAGCTCTTTCATTACAAACATTGTGTGAATGTACATCAAGACTTCTAAAGCTAACACTAATACAAAAGCCGCCCCAAATTTTCACGAACAAATGAAAGACGGTGAATTTACATCTAAAACCACACACATTCCTGAAATATTCTTTGTTTCCTGGAAATAAGACAAAAAATGAGAAGTGAAATTAAAGTAGGCAGTATGCACACAGGTGTGGGGTTAAACATGCCTTGAGGGGTACTCCAACATACGCTGCATTTTATAGCAGACCCACCTTCCTAGTCACGGTAATCATCAATTTATCTACAAAAATGCAATCGAAGTGTGCAAAACGGTTCCCTGAGACGACAACATGACCATTCAACCGCTCTAACGTGAAGAAAGTCCAATATGAATATTTCCTGCACTACTGCTACACATAAAATTAACGAGGACACTGATGCTTCCAACCCCGGGGCCCCACCGCACTCCCCGGGCAAGGCCGGGCAGAGCCACCCGCCAGCTCCCCCTGCCCGGGCTGGGCCGCACTGACCAGCGGCCGGGCCTGTCCCCGCACCACGTCCCGGGGAAAGCGCTTTACTCTCCCGACGCACTGGCCAGGGAGCCACGGGGCTGCGGCCCCGCAGGGAGTGGAGGAAAAGCCCCCAAACGCCTGGCAAAGGGAAAGCAAGAACGTGCTCAGCAGGGACCCCCAGCTCTCCGCACCCACCACGGGGCAGCAATGGCCACCCAGTCAAACCGCCCTCTCCCGCCCGCCGCGGTCTCTTCCCATTCCCGGCCCCCTCTCGCCACAGCCCTGCCCCGCTGCCCCGCTCTCCTCACCACTCCGCTGTCACTGCCATTTCATCACTCTGCAACCGGCACGGCGCTCACAACTCCCGGCTGGGAAACGCTTACCCCCGGAACCATTGCTTCCCACTGTCCTCCCTTCCTCCCCCCACAGACACCAGCCCACCGAAGCGCCCCCAGGCCGCCTGTAGCGCGGGGGAAAGAGCTTCTGCGCGCCCAGCGAGCCTTGACCTGACCCTGCCCGTCCCTGCGGGAGGAAGGTGGCACACGGAACTGCTTGAGCGAGACGCCTTGTTTCCACCCGGCGCGCTTGTGAAGGCGGAGCCGACAGGGGCCGGCGAGTGAGTTCCGGGCTGCGCTGCCGGCGGCGGCTGAGCCGCGCAGGTACCTGCGGAACGGGCGGGGTCGGGCGGCCCCGGTGCCGGGAGAGCGGTGGCGGCGGCGGCGGCAGCAGCGCCGGGGTGGAGGTGGCCCCGCGAATGGCGTGGGTTGCCCGGGCGGGGAGTGCGATGTCCCCGCTGCCGGGGGAGGGGGGAGGAAGCGGCCTCGGTGCCCGGGTCCTGCGGCGGGTCGGGTTTGGGATCCCCTCGCTGTGGCGCCGGGAGCGGCCCGGAGGAGCGTGTGGAATCCCGGCGGGGCGGCCGGCAGCGCTGTCCTGGGCCGCGTCACAGCCCGGGTGACATTTACCGTCCCCGGGCGGGCGGGGGCGCTGTGCGGGCCGAGCTCGCGCTCTTTGCTTTAATGTGCTCGCGTAGAGCAGGCGTGTGAAAAGGAAATAAAAACTCTATAAACTTCCTTGTTAGCTTAGTACGTTGTAAACCCTACCGTTAATAAGTTCACAATTTAGTTACGGTGAACTTAGTTTAGTTTCCAGTGAAGTACATTGTGTTCCCCCCCCCCATTTTTCTTTAGTTAGGGCAGTGTAAGAAGGTTCAGGGTGGTGTTTCTTTAAAAACTGTCTTAAGATGGCAGAGATACTTTGCTTTTGCAAACCCACTAATGCTTATAGGCGATGCACGTGATGGGGTAGCCAAATTTAATGGGACAGTTTCTTTCCAGTATCCCATGGGAAACTTTTTTAACCTGGTATGTGCAAGGCACCATCTTTCACCTACCCCTGATTTTTTTTTTTTTGGTGTTAAAATGAAGTAAAGTAACTTTGAAAGTCCAACCCAATCTACTTGTGTGTCTCCATTTGTAGCTCTCAGTCAGAGGCTGACTTCGTACAGTGATTGCTCTTTGAACATAAGGCATTTTGGCTGGGGCCTGTTTTCAGCACTGCAATAACAAATAGGAACCCCTTGCTGCAATTGTTGTCCATCAAAGTTACCATTTATTTATGAAGAGGTTTCAATTTACTGCTAAAAACCTCGATTTCCTGTTTTGAAATTGAATTGTACGTTAAGTTTTCCTGAAATGCTACTTATTTTTTTCCTTGACGCTGTTTAAGTGAAATGCTGTGTTATTAAAAAAAGAAATGTCTTTGCCCTCAGTTTCTGTCACAGCTGTCATAAACTTCAGATGAAGGCAAAATGTCCTCTAGGGGGAGATATTGATGCTTTTATCTGCTAAAATGTTAGTCACCTTGTTCCAGTTAAATGTCTTGATCACCGATTTTGGAAAGGATCTGTGCTGATGAATGTTTGTCTTGAAAGGAACCTGCCTTCTAGATCTGTGCTTGGAAACTTCATTACAGAACACAGTGTGATGTAACACTTCTTTAGGTTAAATGAAATGTGCTTGTTTTAATTCAAGAAGATCTAATTCTGAAGTTAAGTGAGTAGTATTTACGAGTTCCAGTGTGATACTCCTGCGGTAGTATTTGATAGGACCTACATTTGTGGCATTTATTCTGCAAATGCTTACGTAGATACTGACTTTCACACAGCATTCTCATTTTAATCAATATGCTTTTGAGAGCAGTTTCTTCACTGACCTAAAGCAAGAATTTCAGCCGCTGATCTGAAAGTGTTGTGTGTTAAATCACTGTAGCATGAGAAGTGCTAACAGCTGGGCAAGCAAACAATGCAGAAATAAAATGTTCCATTTTATCAGTCTTGGCAATCGAAGGGTAGCAGTACTTTTTGACTATAAACAGCAGAGGCTGAAAGATTATTTTTGCCGACACATCAATTGTTTGAACGTAGTTAACCTTATACTCCACATGCTCTGTCCAAATTGGTGGGATTGTTATGGTAGTGAGTTACTCAGCTTGTTATATATGCAGTCTCAGCACGAGATTTCTTTCTCACAAACGCTTTGAAAAAGTTTATTATACAGTAAAAAATGCATCTGTGCTCTTATTTTTCTGTAAGTAAATGCAAACAGTGCATTCAGGGTAGCTTCTGGCACAAGCCTGTTCTGTAAAACTAAAGGCTATGTGGAACTTGTTCTGTGGAAAGAGTTGGAAAATTTCCTCATGCTGCAAGACTGCTGAATGGGTCAAAAATATATTTATTTTTTTAGTTGCCAGTTGAACCCCTTCATAATTCTTTCAAGTCATCTGTAGTGTTAAGAAATAGATATTGTTAGACTGACTTCAAAATAGTTGTGGGATTTCTATTCTTGTTAATATACCTACCCAAACACTGCGTAATTAATTACCCTCTCTTGTGTTTGTGGCTAATTGCTACTGCAAGTAAGGTTAAAGTGATTTGCAGTACTTAATGTTGCAAGTTTGTTTTCCTTTTCATACTAATTTTCATTGTTTTGTGGTATGCAAATGCTTCTCTGCAGTACATTAAAAATGTATGCAAAGTGCTTGGAGACAAATGGTGTTGCATAATTGAATGTACAGATGTGTTATAATAGAAGAATAAATTCCATTAATAAACAGGAATTGAAGTTACGGATTTTGTTTAAGAAAAGCATATTTAAATCCTTGAGTTACTCAGACTGTAGACTCTGAAATAAATTGTGCTTTGAATAATCAGTTCTTTATTGTAGGTTGTAGTTTGGAGGATTCCAGCACTGAGATTTCTGGAGTTTGCTGTGTCTAGCCATGAGTTCATCACTGGTCGCTTATGATGATTCAGACTCTGAGGCAGAAACTGAAAAGACTGAAGTCCCCAATTCTTCCAGCAGACAATCAAGCCTTCTAAGTTCTTCTGTGGATCATGTTCAGTACTTTGCACCTGGTAGTTCGGGTACAAAATCTACATATGAAATGCATCCTACTGAGAACACTGGCAGTTCTGGCACAAGCGCTGTTGGTGAAGATCCACCTGAGCATTATGCACAGAATAATAACACTGATTTGACATCTCCTTATTGTAGGAGAGCGTACTCTGGCCATACTGCGTTATGTGTGTCCTACAAAAACTATGAACAGACATCAAGCTTTTCAACAAACTCTGGAAACGCTGTTTCCCAGAAGAGAATACATAAAGACAGTACTGGTGCCATAAAAGGAATTAGACCATATATCCCTAAAAGGTTGCGTCAAGAAAACTCCAGCATGCCTGAAAAAAAAGAACCTGATCAGAGAGATAGCTCAGACTATGGTGTTAATCTAGACGTATCAGGAGAGCAGACTTCGAGAAAGATCTCTGAATTAATTAAGCCATATTTGGGATCCAAATATAAATTAACTGAAGTTCCCAAAAGCTTAATATTTTACATGCCAAAACACAGCGGCCCTGTTAATGAAATCCAGTGGTGTCCTGTGCGAGAACAAAGCCACATGCTTCTCTCTGCTTCTATGGATAAAACAATCAAGGTAATGTAAAACGAGATGCTTTGTGGAGCAATCATTGATGTATAGCATCAATAAAATTTACTGCTCTCAATTACTTATCTTTTATTCTCTTAAGTTATAATAACTTCACTGGTTCTGTAGTCAGCATAACCTATCACACCATCAAAGTCTGAATCATTTGAACTGTGGGTAATTCTCCCTTCATCATATTTCCAAGGCTTTTTTTACGTCTTTGTCTTAAAGATTAAATTGAGGAAAAAAATACCTTTGTTTTTCTTTGCAAGTGTTCTTTAATATATTGAATATGTTAAATTTTGCCTGCTACTTGAAGAACAGACTTAGAAGGAAAAGGCTAAGGTATGCAAAGTGTGCTGATGGTTTTTGGTGAGCAGCAATTTAAATTTGGATTGTACAAAATTTGTCTGAATTTGACTTTTTGTCTTAAACTGTCACACCATATACTTAATGTTTGATAACTGTCCCAGAGCCTCTTTTTACTAATGAGTGAAACTATGTATGTGTTAAATTTGGTAAAACAATCTAAAATGAAAGTTGTCATTGCAATGTAAAATTATTTAAAAATGGAAATAATAGCCTGTCTGTTTTGTCTTCTAAGCAGAAAGAAAGATTAATTTGTTTTCTAAAGCAGCATTAATAGTCCCTGATTGGAAGCAGTCTTTAACAATTAAGCTGTTTTTTGAAGGAATCCAATTGTTTTAAGTGCCACAAACCACGGAAATTCAATATAAATATTATGTGTCAATGTTGGCGAAGCTTCAGAGTGTGCTAATCTAAAACATTAATTATCATGGAACTGCTCCAGAGTATATTAAAACACACTCCCTTATTTTGGAAGATGGCCCGTAGTGCCACACCTGTGAAGGGTTCTGGGGGTGGTTTGTCCCCGGTGCAGTCGCAGTCTGTCGCGATAGGAGCAGCAGCGTCTCTGTCGTGGGCCTTTCCCGCGCGTCCGCTTCGGGCCGGCAGGGGGCGCGCTGCGATCGGGGATTGACTCCGTGTCACCAAAGTGATGTCACTTTCCAGAGTCACGAGCGCAGGCACCCCTAGTGACTGTGACAGCAGTAGTTTGTCTTCTGGGGATTTTTGGGCTGTCTGCCGTTGCCTGAAGTTCTCCATGAAGCAAGTGATTGCAAATGCAGAGGCAGATGTACCTTTTGTTTTTTTTCCCAGCCAATCCTGTACAGTTTCCCTTTTCTGTTGTTTCTTCCAAAAACACCTGGTTGGAATTGCTAGTGCAAATCCAGGCAGTGGAAACCTGTCCTCTTTCCCTTTAATGGGAATATGCAGGCACTCGGGATGTTTGAACTATTTACTTTGGACATCTGATTCAGATAAAACGCAAAGCACAGTTAGGAGCCTAAAATCCCTGTATGATCAGAAAGAGCAGGCAATCCAAAGCCTCCAAACTCTGTACTTTCAGTGAATAACTGTGACTGAATATTTTAATGTGTAAATATCTTGGATTCAGTCCTTACATGCAGCTTATACATTAAGACATCTTTTGAAGAGCCCAATATTAGTGGAGATTTCTCAGAACTGAGGTTTCTGTCTAAGCAGATCTGACTGTGATAGTTTAAGTTGTGCTTAAGTCAAAAGGTCTATAGTTGTATGTAATTTTTGCAGTATTTAGCCAAACCATTTTGCAGCTGTTATCTGTTCCTATGTGCTTAAATATTTTCCTTCCAAATTTTTCATCACAAATAATTACCTTTCTGGGGAAGGATTTTTTTTTTTTTTTTTAATTTAATTTAATGGCATGGAGAAGGAATAAATATTTGGCTTAGTTATCCTCATTTAGTGGGTTTTATTTCTTTAGTCCCATCTAAATTACTCTGACTAAATTGTCTGTGTTGCACAGGAATATATCTAAAATGTATACGTAGAACTGATTATGTGGTTCCTTACTTTTAAACTGTGTGTATGTATCCTGTTTAAATCAGGGCAAAAAAACAGTCTTCCTTTTATGTTCTCCAAGGTTAACCAATGTGCACTTTACCATCTTTTGTATGAATCAGTGTAAGTCGTACTAAAATCTGCAAAAAATAAGTTGATGTTTTCAGTTTGTGTTGACTGAAGAACAGCTTAGTGTCAGGAGAGGTCGTTTGAAGCAGTTTTTATAGATACCTTGTGTATTTAGGAAGAAATGCATAATTTCAGAGGTTTTAATATTTTTTACTAGAAGTATTTGCTCTTAATTTTTTTCTCTGTGGCTGCATTTTAAATAACCCAAACAGTTATCTAGTGGTGCTGTTGAAAAAAAACCCATCAGTTATCGGCTCAGTGGTGTAATTCTTTAGAGAATCCCTTCTACCAGCAGATGGGGCTCCCCAGCATCTTGGAAAGGGACAGTGACTAAACTCTGCCCCTACAGACTGAAAGACTTCATTGTGTGCCTCCATGAGCATTAAGAGAAGACTGTTTCACACTATATTTTAAATCTGTTAGGAATGGGGAAAAAAGTGCTTAGATTTAGGCTTTGGTATGTCTTTCACCCTCTATTTTCTTAGGATTTTGAGCTTCCCCTTTGAAAGGGGAGCTGATAATACTTCCAGCCTTGGTAGCTGGAGAAAGGGGAAGGAACCCTGATTCAAGTTAGGGAAGCTCATACCGTGGCACTGCTCTTCTTCACTATTACTGTATTACCAGTGGCTTATATTTCTAGTTTAACTGTATTTTAAGGATTGTGAAACATGTTTGTCTGAAGTGATTAAATTTGTTTTCTTTGGTAACACTTTTTCTCTGCCTTCTGTTTGAATAGCTGCTGTAAATGAAATTTCGGCTACTACTGCCATTTTTAGTTTTGCCTACTTAAACACTGAAATAGTGTTTATGATTGTAGTATCTTGTCTACTATTTTTTGCATAAATTTTGAGATTCAGCACTGTTATTAAAGTTGTGTGTTTTCTGTAGTGTGGATATACAACACATTCAGAACATCAGACCTTGTTTAGGTATTTCTGGTTTAGAACCCTGCGTATAGAATCTGAAATCCCAGGTTACCATTGAATACAGCTGTTTACCTTAGGTAGCAGGATAGGTAAAAAGTTGTCTCTTGAAAGCCATGGTTACCAACTGCAGAAATAGCTATACAGCATTCACATTGTCAGTCTCTTTTATTTGGAAGACCTTGTAATTGCATAGAGCCACAGAGCTGTAAACATTTTCACTAGTTACTTATGCTTGACTTAGCTTCTTAACAATTCTTCATAACTTCAAGCCTCTCGTAGCATTATTCTGTATTTCCTATTTTGTCTTAAAATTAACTCAAGGTAACATCTTTATATAATCATCTCTAAACTTCTAATTTTGTGTTCCTGGTTTTCTATTTAGAGCATCACAGCAGGTATTCTATTTGTTCCAAAGTATTTCTTCATTTTCAGCACTTTCACCCTCCACCGATGAACAAGATCAAGGCAAGAAAGTACTGTGATTCTTTGGTATGCAAAATGTATATTAATAGCACTTTGGGATGACTTGTATTGTGACACATTGTTGGAAGTTTTTCTTACACATTTTTTTCCCTACTTGCCCAGTTGAACTGTATCTCCGTTTAGTCATAGCTGAATCTATACAAGGAAAGCAGAAGTTTTAAAAATCAATTTAATAATGTCAGCCTGTTGAACAGGGGTGTTGCCTACTTCTCATGATTAAGAACACAAGGATAGCTGTACGGGTTCAGACCAAGGCTCTGTTGAGCCCAGTGGTCAGTCTCTAGTAGTGTCTGTAAGCAGATGACCAGAGAAAGAACAAGTCAAAGGTGCCTTTAAGTCATCTTGCGGTCTTTGCTTGTTTTCAAGTCCAGGGATTTCTGAGCTCCAAAGCAGTTCATCTTTGTAACTTGCTGCCTCAAGAGGTCTCTTCCAGATACTTGTCCAGTGTTGTGAGACTCTCTTGTGATCATTTAATCTAGAGTGGTGTATGACTCATACTGGTCAAATTTAATGTACACATTTTGCTTCCTGGAGTATATCAAGTACTTCAAGAAACACCATTTTTATTCATATTTTCAGAATATTTTCTTGTTTTGTGGTTATGTGTTTGTCAGGAGAAAGATAACATGGTATATTGCAGGAATTTCTTATGGTTGATCATTTTGTATTTGACTGAAAGTGATGGAAAATGGTAGCCTCCGTTCATCCGTGTAATGTGCATAGCAGCAATGGTAGCAATACAGATTCCATAGATACTGCCCTTACCATGCCTTTTCCTAGCAAACTAATGTTTCTGTTTTCAACCATTCTGTACACAATTTTCTTGAAATAGGCAGTGTTTCTTGTTGTTTGGTCACATACATGTCTGTTTATGAAGGAATGAATTGAAGCTGCCAGCATATCTCCTATAAACTCATGCATAGCTGTCAGGTGGTGATAGCACTATCACTGCTAGGCTAGATTCAAACTGTTCCCTATGTGATATTGGGTAATGTGCTGCTGCTCCCAAGTATTGCAATTCTTAGATTAATTTTTAAAATCTAATTGTGGCAATGCTCCTTTAACTGTAGCTGATGCAGAAGATGAGAATTTGGGGAGTCATCCTATTTAATATGTATATTCCACTTTAACTGAAATGTTTTAAAAGAAGACCTCTCTGATATTAGTACACTTTTAATACTGTATTTTAAAACTAACCAAAAGTTCTCATTACCTTGGAAGTGGCAAGGAGATGCTCATATTCTGGAGATTGTGTGCTGCCTACCTAGAAGTGTGAGAAAAGAACTGTCATTTTCTTGTTGAAGAGGCTATTGTTGAAGAGGCTACTAAATAGGCTACTCTGAAATACTGAAGCTGATTTTTCTTTACATGCCTTGTTCTGACCTTCCTGTGTCTATTTAGAGCTATGTGTATTTTTTTTGCAAGGACTTTAAGCTTGCTGATTATTAAGACAGCAGTACAATTATTATTTAATAGATATATGCATAGTAATACCAGTTTCCTAAGTGCTGAAAGGGATTCTTTATGTACCTTGATCTTTTTCTAACAAAATGGTTTCATAGGCTTCAATGAGAAGTGTCCTCCATAATGCTTGTTTTGTAAGAAAAGGAACATCATGCAGGGAGGAATGTGCTTGACCATCAATGAAAGCTTCTGACTGTGCTTATGCGTAGATGATAATAGGGGTCAGGATGTAATCGCCAGCTCTTACACCATTGTTCTGCAAAAGCCATTAGCACAAGTTGGCAAAGAACAGTTCACGAAGGTGGTGAATTTTAGTCTTTTCATCTGAAAAGTATGTGCGGGTGAGGGTTGTTCCACATTCAGTATGTTAATACCTAGATATGTTTAGAGATGACTGCTACATAGAGAGGTATTTTTAAAATTATTTTCTTGTTTCCAACAATGTTGTTGTCAAGGAAACAGAAATCCTTGTAATGCCTTTGTTAACTTTCTCACAATCCACAGCTGGAGATGACTTGTATAATTTTTATTATGTTCTCAGTAGTTGACACACTCTTTTGCCTGAAATGATTTTTTCAAAGAAATATGTTTCTTTGAGTATAAATGGCACCATCCTGATCTCTATACGGTTTGATAGGCCATTGGTTTTGTTCCTTCTTCACTGACAAGAACTAAATTCAGTGCTGCTTTGGACTGGAATTTATCTTAACACTTGTGTGAAAACTGACATAAAAAAAAAAAAAGTGGCAAAAATGCAGTGAACCTCTCAGCTTCTGGGGTAGGTTTTCAGTTCTGTAAGGGCATTAGTTTTTCTTTACACTTGGAAATGTCTGCTGAATTAGGATCTCCTTAAAGAATACTAGAGTAGTATTGCAAAGCATTTTTATGGCCGCGTTACAGAATGTGGCTATGGGGAGAAGAGGGGGAGGAGATGGATATTTTGTGACACAGCTAACATACCTATGTTTCCCAACAAAACTGGGAATAGTTTAAAGAAAAATTCAGAAATTAAAGTTCTCCCAATAGTGGTAAAGTTAATGGAGCGTGGCTGTATCCTGAAGCTGGCTGTAGATCCTCTTCAGTAGTCTCCTACTCTGGAGATGTTCGAAACCCGCCTGGACACATTCCTGTGTAGCCTCATCTGGGTGTTCCTGCTCTGGTGGGGGGACTGGACTAGATGATCTTTTGAGGTCCATTTCAATCCCCGACATTCTGTGATTCTGTGATTCTATGATTCTGTGATTCAATTTCTGCTTCAGGACTTCTGCAGTGTCTTTCGCTTTTATTCAGCTGCTTAGCTTGATTAAATCTTGAGGGAAAAATACTGAGACCTCTGTGAAAGGTGGTTGACGTTGACCAATAAGGACAAATTGGCCACACGTGAGATGCACAGAGAACATGGCTGTTTGGGCAGTCTTATTTCACAAACCTCTCTGCAGAAATCCAGAAAGATGGAGAGTGACTTTTCTATATACTTACCAATGATGTGGAAGAAAGGATTCTATTTCCTCTTGTTACCTGAAAAGAGTTTTGGTTACTTGTGTCGTTACCTACAGAAGTATCAAGAATATTGTTTATCTGACTTTTTTCTTAGAAACTATCAGTCCCGAATGACTGAGTTCTGCCCTTCCTTTCTACTGAGAACTCTTCCAGCTCTTTACTCAGTGTCTCTGAAGTAACCTGTGGCAGAGAAATCACAGAATCACAGAATGTCAGGGATTGGAAGGGATCTCAATAGATCATCTAGTCCAATCTCCCTGCTGGAGCAGGAACACTTAGATGAGGTTACACAGGAACGTGTCCAGGTGGGTTTTGAATGTCTCCAGAGTAGGAGACTCCACAACCCCTCTGGGCAGCCTGTTCCAGTGTTCTGTTACCCTCACTGAGAAGACATTTCTTCTCATATTTAAGTGGAACCTCTTGTGTTCCAGTTTGAACCCATTACTCCTTGTCTTATCATTGGTTGTCACCGAGAAGAGCCTGGCTCCATCCTCCTGACACTCACCCTTTATGTATTTATAAACATTAATGAGGTTGCCCCTCAGTCTCCTCTTCTCCAAACTAAAGAGACCCAGCTCCCTCAGCCTTTCCTCATAAGGGAGATGCTCCACTTCCTTAATCATCTTTGTTTCCCTGCGCTGGACTTTCTCCAGCAGTTCCCTGTGCTTCTTGAACTGAGGGGCCCAGAACTGGACACAAAATTCCAGATGTGGTCTCACCTGGGCAGAGGAGAGGGGAAGGAGAACCTCTCTCAGCCTACTAATCATCCCCCTTATAATACATCCCAGGATGCCATTGGCCTTCTTGGCCACAAGGACACAGTGCTGGCTCATGGTCATACTGCTGTCCACCAGGACCCCGTCCTCCCCCCAGCACAGCCAGCCTACTAGGGAAGAAAAAATCAGGGCTAGAGCTGTCAATGAAATAGTGTATCTAATGAAGCTTAACTGATAATGTCATAAATGAAGCCCTCCAATTATGCATAGAACCTGTGTGGGCAGCTGGTGAGCAGTGTCACGTTAGAATGAGATGGGAGAAATGTGTGGTGCTGTTACTCCATTCTGGATGCTTCAGTAAGATTGCTGGTAAAAAAGTCAAGATTTTGATGCTTGGAAAACAATGAGCTAGAGTAGTTTTAACTTCTTAAGTGACTGTAATATATTATGGGAATATATCTCCTTTTTTTTTTTTTTTACAGTTGAGAAATGCTGAATATTTTTACTGTTTAAAAATGTAAATAACACCAGTCTAACTCAGTCTAACTTTGCTTCTTTTCTAGAAGTCTAGTTTTCTAGATGCATCTCATATACAGATATATATACATGTATATTTTAAATCTGCTAACAAAGCTACAAGGCATCTTACGACTTCAATTTCTTACCTCTCTTGGTCTGCCGATGTTGTCAAGGAAACAAATTTTTGAGAAGCTTTGCTCTACTATTTCAGGTTCTATAGAGACATGACTTGTGTAAGATTCAGCCAGCATCAGGAGTAGAAACAATTTCCCTGAAGTTTCTATTCTTTTCAGTATGTTCATGTCCTTGCTTTTTTAAAGCAAATTTTATTTTTAGCATGTGTGAAATAGCTGCATCTTTAAGGTCATAATATCAGTGAATCTATCAAAGATTTTTGACACTTGATCTTTAGATGAAGCCCGGTAGAAAGATTTTTAATGACATTTGCTCTATATTTATGCTATAAGGACAACTGTTAGTTATAGATTCCCTTTACATTAAAGAAGAAAGAAACATTAAAAATACCCTTGTTCTTTAGAGGACTTGCTTCACTACTGTGAAACTAATGGCTTACCATCCTTTATCAAACGTCTCATGTTTCATTGCAGTAATTGTCCCTTTTCGAAGAAAAAGCATTTTGTGGTCAGTCTGGAGCTGTGTTTGATGTCTTCCAGTATGCACATGGTTGACCTGCTGGTTGGGATATTAGGACTGAGCTTTATCTTCAATGTGCTTGTGGAGGCTTTTTATTGATTTATTAATGTAAACAAAACTGCTGATTTTCTTCTAGAACACATCTTAAAATGTAGTTGTAGAAAGTTCTACCTTTCTCAAATGTTTCAGTTGGGTAATTGATTAAAGGTATTGGGCATGACAGATAGTAAAGATTACACGTGCTTGTACATTATGCATGTGCCAACTGTGTAACACCTCTCTTCCTGAAGTCAGATTTTGGAATTGGTCCTGTTCTCTAGTCATCTCGTCTTTTTCCATATTATAATTTCCTCATTAAAATAATTTTTCTTATTCTGAACATTGTGACTAGTGGCTGGGATTGTATATTGTTGTATGCTGAGGAAGGAGCACAGCTGGTTCTCTATGGAAAGGGTGGCAGTTAGAGATGCAGGTGGTTAGGGATGATATAGTCATTACAAACATGTTAAAGCTTGGCAGATATGTTGAAGCTACTGCTATGTTAACAATGCAAAAGAAATTAAAATTAATTAGGTAGTTCAGTCTTACTCTGCTTGCTAGTATTGAAATAGTACTGGTTATGAATGTCCTCGTTGCCAGCAAAACACATAGCTGCTTGACATAAATTAATAGTTTATTTTCTTAAATACCTAGTTCTGCTCATGTTTCAGACTGGGTTATGTCACTGGCATCGGTGGGTTTAAGAGTACATGTATATGTTCCATAGCCTAGGATTTTTCTTTGGTTAATTATTTATATTCCAAATGGCCTTGGGAATAATGAAAAAAACTAAGAATTGTGAAGAAAATGTTACTTACCCAGGCTCACTGATAAATGAATGCAAGATCTATTAAAGGTTTTCAGATAGCTGTTCTAAATCACTAAGTGTATTCTGTTGCTCTTACTTACATATTACTTCAAATCAGTGTGGGCAATAAGGCTGCAATAACTACTTCTTAAAATAAGAAAGCTACCTGGTTACTGTTGGGGATGGGACAGAATTTGTCTTGTAGCTACAACTGTTTGCTATTATTTCTAGAACTGTGGTAGCAACGTGTCACTCTGTGCTATCGCACAAGTACTGCCAGTTGTGCATCCCATGGATAATGTGCATGAACAAGGCAGCTTAAATTGCTCCTTTTTGTTTGTTGTGTTTGTGCTTATTTGTTTTATTGACTGCATGAATAGAAGAGGTGGTTAGGTGATTTTATATATGTACATATATCAATGTAACACTGCAAAGCACATGAATGGCCTTAACTGATTTACAATTTTGTATTAAAAATATGATAATATTGAGGTACAGTACAAATAGATATGTTTTGAACAGCCACCGTTTAACTGAAGCTTAAGGAAAAAGAAAACCCAACATCTTAGGAGCTGATCAGTGTTGTTTTTCTCCCTTCTCTTTTCAAAAATAGGTTGTAGGTCAACAGCAAATAGGTATACAGTGTTTCAGATGCTGGGAAGTGCAGTTACTAAGACTGTACTTATGTTCTGAATAGAACAGTGTTTCTTACTCTAGTAGTGGATTTTCAAAATCTGTGGAATGCAAGTATCTGTGGGATACATTTTTGTCCTTATATCTATCCAGTCGTTAGTTACCTGTAGTAATTAAGGACCCTTAAAGCAGATTGCCTCCAAAGTGCTACAAGTTTGAAATTGAGGTGTTTAACATGAGAAATCTCCCCTTTAACAGAATATAAATGTATGCGACTTGGGGAAGTGATTGATGCTAATGAATATGATACATAGAGGTGAAGGGAAAATCAGATTGTGTAATAAATGGCTATAGTAATTTAGCTAATCACCTTCTGGGAAGTTGCAGTACATTTGAAGTTCTTCTCCTTTGCCTGCTGGTTAGGTATTGATTAAGTGTTTTTTGGGCACAAATACTAACTACTAGTAACCCTACTGTGATTGTGCTTTTAGGTGTTCTGAACATTTTTATGTCATGAGTAACACACTGCTATTACACTATGAAGTTGATGAGAAACTGCCAAATTTATGCCTTATTATTCTTCTCCCACATAGGTTCAGCCGTAGAAAATTTAGTGTTTTTAAAGTAGTTCTTAATAGCTACCTGTCATTATATATTGGTTTCTCTTGAATTACTTGAATATGTGCATCAAACTGCTCTGCTTTAACCATGGCATCCCAAATATACCTAATACTGTCTATGAAGTAAGTAATTTAGCTGAAGTAAATGATGGTGTATTCTTTTTCTCAAGCCAAATTTTAGTAAGCATAGTATACAACTGGATCAAGGATTTAAGTGTCCTTGCCATACTCTGCTTCACCTTCTGCTAAATAATTATGATTTTTCATATTGTACAACAAACCATAGCTTAAAAATCACTAACTGATTTATAAGTACACTGTAACTTTCTTAATATTTCAGGAACTTACCATTTGAGGTATATCCACAGGGTTAGCCATATTACAATGATTAGTCACGGAACACTTAAAGGTTAACTGCAAAGTAGGTGTGAATTCTTCCCTTTATTTTGGTGTGTGTGGGACGTTACTTCTCTTGCACTGTCTGCCCAGCATGTGTGTACAATTTCTATTTTGTAGGCACAGAAAAACTAGTCACACTCATGACTTTTAGCTGGCTGAAAATGTGATCTGTATGTGGAGCTTCCTTAGAGTCAATGGTTTATGGGGAATTTGTGATTTGCATCAGGTGTGATTATCCCAGAATCTTTCTGCACAATAAAAAACACACTATGTTAAAAGGTGGCAATTGGTGGCAGAGACACTTCACTGTTGAGAAGGACAGACTCACTGGTAACCAATGATTTTAAGTATCCTCTACCAGATATACATACTTATTTACAAATCGCCTTTTTGTGAGCTTTGCTTGTAATGTAAAGGTTGCCTGTCTTCTGAGTGTAAATAATAATAAAATATATGTATAGTTCTCTTTTTTTTTCTTTCTTTTGTTTTTTCTTCCCTTGGCATCTTGCCTTATTTTCCAGCATTTGGTAAGCAAGTAGTGGGAATTAGCTAAAAAGGATTGATTGGTACAGGGGACTAAAATATCAGATAAAGTCTCTGTATGAATCTTATTGTTTGGCCTGATTTGCCTCAATTGTTCCTGTAACTGTTATTTGATATTTTGGCTGAGAATTTCTGATGTTTCATTGGGACTGCCTAGTACAGAGGGTGTTAAATTCTAGGCTGCGTTAGTACAAAACTCTGCAATAATTCAGAGAATACTGATTTTGGATTTTAAAATGGTTTGAGAAGATAACATGGGTAATCTACATGTTCAGTAATGAAGTATATTATCTAATTCCTTCATACTATCTCTGTAGGGCAGATGGATTCATTTGAAAAACATGTTTTAAAATGTCATTTTCTTCTTAATTTTTCTGTATGTTCAGTGATGAGCATCAGAAACATATATGTTTATTCCCCTGAACTGTCAAAAGGCATTATCTTGTCATACTTACACAGATAAAATAGAACAACACTAACAACATAGTTTTGCCTCTTATTTATTCCTTCTATTCCCTGGTTGTGTTGTTCTAAAAAGCAGTGCCCCTCGGAGAGTGCCCAGCTGCTCTGGGGGGGGATTAAAATCTGCAGTAGCTTTGAGGACATGTACCGTAGCAGTTGGCATTTAACTAATGACTCTTTGGCAGCCTGGCTTGCTTTAGGGCTAACCTTTCACGTTTGGTAGTGTTGGTGTAACGTAACCTCCCCATGGCCCGTTTTATTCTGCTGACCTTTTTATATGGGGAACAGAAGTAGTTCTCATGAAACTTTTCAAAAGTGACTACTACTGAATTTTGGCTGTAAGAAAGTGTTTCAGCAGTATTTTTGGTGTTCTTACACAGAACAAAGAGAGGGACAAGAAAGATCTATACTGTTTTACTCCTCCACTGAATTTCTTTTTTTGGATAAGTATATTTTTTTTTTCTGAAAGACGCCTTGAGCACTTGTTCCAACATCTGTGATTTTATTGACTAGTTTGGTTGAACATCACTTTTATCTGAACTTGTGTCTTTAGTAGGGGTTGAGCAACATGGTTGTAATTCTCACTGTTCATCTCCAGAGACTTTCTAAACTTTTTTTTTTTTTTTTTTTGCTTTCTCAGTTGATTTACAGTTTAACAAAACAGATATTGGGGAAGGTGTTGTTAAGTAGGTTTCTTTTCCCTAAGTTTTCTGAAGCAGACTCAGCCATGGATTCCAGAAATTCTGAAATAAATGATTTATTTATAAGGTACAGCATAGAAAGCAGCATGAGCTGGGTGCCTTCGGAAGGGGGACCTAGAATAAAGACAAGTTTGGGCAATTGTACCCTTAAAATATAAGATTCCCACCCCTTGCATGTCAATTAGGGACAATTACAAAAAAAGAGTCTGGGGTCTTCCCATTCTTCATGGGATCCCTTCATTTTTTTCAGGTGGGCCATATCTTATCTCTATGGGTAGTTGTTTTTCTTTTACTGACTAGTGTAGACATGAATCAAAGTCCTGACCTTCAGTTGCTATTTTCCATCTGCAGCTGGGGAAAAAGAATAAGTCATTGGCAATAAACAAAACATTCTTCTGTTTCTTGTCGTCTTTTAGATGTTCTGTTCCATTCCTTTACTTATCTCTAGGGATGTAGCTCCTGTTGATGATCAAAAGCTCCTTTATCTTTTGCTTGAACAAATTCTGGGGCCCTTTTTAGCTTAACAAGGCAAGAAGTTCAGAAGTTCACAGCTTGCGGCCTAAGTTACTTATGCTAAGCCAGTTCTTTATAAGCAATTTCTAAACAAGTTCTGTAAGAAGCAGTAAAGCAAATAATTCCATAAGCTGACGTAGTCTATTCACTAATAGTGAGTAAGGTCTCTCGAGGAAGTTCTTCCCAAACCTGGAACTGAGAGTCTGAGATGTTTGCGCTGTTTGGGGTCAGGTATTGTCCTTTCACTGATGACAAAAGGACCACGGCTTTTTTGGAAGATGATGTACTCCTGAGTGAGGTCTAATGGTGCACTGACGCTGCCAAACAGTAGCTGGCTCTGTCTTTTAGACAAGGTCAGGAGTTTCTTGCCACTATGCACTTTCAGAACATTTGATTTTTTTTTTCTTTTTTTAGAAAGATTTCACCTCATTTTTCTCTCCAAAGATAATTCGTGACAAAACTCTCATCAGCAGAGGCTTTTCAGGGATAGCATAAAACAGCTAGTCAAACTGGGTTGAGAGATGCAGACCAGTAGGACATCCTTACAGCATGTAATTATTCACACTGTTATTTTGACTGATTAAAACTCCTCTATGTCAAATAATTGGAGAGCAATAGAGTAAACTTGATCTACTGTACTTTAGAATGCTGCCTAACTGTTTTTTTCTCCATCTTGGAGCACATTAACCTCTTTTCTGGTGGAAAGAAGCTCTCTTTATACTTAAAAGAATAATGGATAAAATACCAAGGCATGACAGTTTTGACACCCTGTTCTTGGGGTCAGTTTTTTTCCTATTTTCAGGGTTTATTTCTCCAAGAAGTCTTGATCAGGACTAAGAACAATGTTGATGATCAAAGTCTCCTTCCTTCTCTGGAGATGGTAATGGTTATAACTTTTTTCCCTCAACAGAATCGTGTCAATGCATCTTTTTTTTTTTTTTTTTCTCCCACATTTTTACATTATACATTGTATCTCATCCCTTTAATTTGGTTGAAATTTTCTTTTTGTAATGAATTTGACTTCACTGTAAACAAGATGGAAGGAATGGGTATACAACCTACTGTGGGTAGTATCCATAGCATGCACAGCAGCAGTACCCTTGGCTGGCTGATGAACACCTTTGAACGATATCCCTCATGTCAGTCTTGTCACCCTGTGTTCAATTAAGGAAACTCAGTGATTTTTTTGTTTCCATCTGATGGTAGGAGGAATTTATTTTTAACTGTCTCTTCTGAGAAAACAAACAGAATTAGTGGTGTTTTTGTTTTTTTTTTTCCTCAGCTTTTGCCTGGAGGAGAGTTTCTTAACAAAAGCCATGTACTTGCGTTTGAACACATATCCCTATATTAGCAGGTAAGCAAAGGTATCCAATTTTCCTGAGCAACAAAATACTTGATTACAGGTCTAATGATAGTTTAAGAGGTGTTTTCAGATGTGCTGAAATCAAGGACTTGAAGCAGATGAACTTAATTATCTTTGTGAATATTCACAATCACATTATGTGCTTTAAATGTCACATTTGGAAATAGTGCCTCATTGCTAGTTAATTAACAATAATTACTCAAGGTAGTACTTATGTTTCTGGAATTTCTTACCTACTGTGAAAAATATACTTTACTTCTAAAGGTTTAGCAGTATAAAAATCAGATTTTACTGAACGCATTCTTGAAGTGCTACTGTTGCTTAGGCCCTCTGTACTTTTTACTTGTAGCACTGGAGAATCAGTTATTCCATTCCATTTGCTCTGCTACATCTGGGCAGTGTTTTTAACCCCTGAACCATGCTCTACATATATATATATATTTTATTATTATTATTATTTTTTTTTTAAAGCAAGGAGTTGAATTTTTTCTTCAGCAAAATAAGAAGAGAGAAGCGGTAGCAAATTAGACTGGCAGTCTAGATCTATCATGAGGTGTTACAAAGGTGTCTTGACATCTTCAGCTAAAGAAATATGGCTTATGATAATACCAGAAGGGTTTTTCAGTTATAGCACCTATGCTCAGTGTGTTTTTCTCTCTGTAAGGATGATTTTTCTTTGCAAAGAATATTACACAACCCAAGACAGCTTACACTGCAACCAAAAAAAACCCCTCATGTAACAGATCCTAGAAAATCCTCCCTGTGTTCTAGTTTCTAGCTTCCCTCTTCTTTCTTCTCTGCTTTTATTGTAGAAACTTAATTGATATATCAAAGAATTTTCTTTTTTTTTTCCCTTAAAAAATAAATCTTTCTTCATCAATTATAGACTCCTTGTTTGCAGCAGCACACTTTACATGTACTTGTGTATGCATATGTTTGTATATATAAATATATATATATGAAGAGCTTAAAATTATCAGAAAACCTATATTGTCAATTACTTGTACTTAAAAACTCAGTATTTTCTTTGCCATCACACTTCATTCACCTATGTGAATGGGGTGTCCATTGAAATCCTATAATAATGTATAACTTATATTTCATAATCACGTTTTCCTGTAAAGTACATTAAATGCTTTGCAATAAAGTTTAAAAATTTTGACAGCACTTACAACATACTAAACAGATGTTTGAGTTCTCAGACATCAATTTAAAGCTAATTCAGAGAACAGCAAGAAAAGCTACTAAATTTTGGAACCAGTCATGAAGATTAATTAAACTAATTATCTGTGCTTTGTGCAGTGGGAGTGGACATAACTGCAGGTACATGAAGGCATATCCAAGGAAGTGAAGAATACTGTTTGGAGTTATGTAATGGCAATATTTTAGTGGCAACACAGATGGAGAAGCAGCTGAGTGATAGGAAGCTGAGATAATAATGTGAATCTGATTGTGGAAGGGTCTTCAATGTGTTCTGTGAAAATAGTGTTGGAAGTGGTAAACACTTCACTGTGGAAACTTCCCAATAATAATTTTTCAGTTGTAGAATGACTTGGAGAAAAAAAGCTTTTCACAACTAAAAGCTTTATTTATTTCAACATTTGGAGAACATCATAGACTCATTCTAACTTAATGGTAACGTTCTGAATGTCGGAAAGCTTTCCCCTGTATGTCTGCTATGTCAAATGGGTTGAAACAAAGTATCACTTGTTGCTTACTTTTGTTTTCCACCCTTATACGTGAAGGACTCTTCTTTTTCCTTTGGAAGGGCTGATGAGAAAAATCTACTTTTGGGTATCTCAATACAGAGCCTGGCTTATCAAAAAAACTCGATATGCAGCTGCTGACATGATGTTTATTTTAGAAATTGTTAGTTTTTATGTGCTTACATAGAAATTAAATGCTCCTGAAAAATATATTAAAAAATGGGTGCTAATCTCCTTAAATTTTTGTTAATATGCAGAAGCCTGTAATACTACTAGGATTTTCAAGTAACCCAAACCCAAAATATTTGCATTAGCTTTTAATTTTTAAATTATTCATTCTGTAGTTCTACAGCAATAGTGAAGTAAATGCAAAGAGATACTTCTAGCAGTGAAATAACACTTTCTCTAGGCATGTTGTACCGCAGTGAGAAATCCTGAACCAAATTCTGCCTGATTTGTGGTCGTATCGCTTTAACGTTTATGTTGCGGTAGCGCTGAGGAGCGGAGCGCTCTGGGAGCTGTGCTGGAAGTTTGGGTTTCTGAGCACGTTTTGGTGCCGCGCTGCACAGAGCGATCGAGCCCCCGCTTGGAGCTGGTGTTGGTGGGATGCTCCTTGGGCATGAGCTTAACAGTGGGATGTCTCGTGGTACCACCGTGCTGGCGTGATGGCCGAGTAGGTTTGCCCTACCCGAATGTAATCGGCCTCGGTCCCTACTGATAGAATAGAATATTTATGAGTTGTTTCTTGCTAAAATGAAACGTGTTCATCAGGCTTTGGAAAAAAAGCATGTAGGAGGGGCAGTGGTGTGTAATTTTATGAGTATCTAAATATTATATTTACCTAAATAGCTAAAAATAACTTAATTAGGTCTGATGTAAATGCCAGGCAATGTTTGGGTCAGTATGTTCATGTGTGCTCCTTGGTAACTCTGCCATTAATTCAGTTTCCGTTCAACATCCAAAGCTAGCTTTTAACCTGGTGCTAGACGTTTAGCATGGAGTATCATTATTTTCATGTCCAGCTTCAAAGGTATGCTCTTATACCAGCTGCAGAATGAAAGTTAGTAATACTGTCTGCCTAATATGACAAACCACAACAATTCTGCAGCTTTGTTACTTAATTTTGAAACTATTTCCATAGAGTAATATAGTAGATACTTTTTAACTTTTACAATTCTGAGTATTTATAGTACTTTCCCTGGCACTTCTGGAACAGGATGTCTCACTTCAGCTGTACTCCTAGTTTAAATTAAAAAATACAGTTACATCTGGAAAGTAGCTTTGAAACACTTGGACTACAGTAGTAATAATAATTCCTCTTTAAGGTACACCTTTTTGTATCTTTAATTGCTGTCATTTTTCTCACCATGAGATAGCTAGGTAAAGCAAATATGTAATTTTTAGATGCTTGTCAGCTTAAAGAAAAAAGTCATTTAAAAAGAAATGAATATTAAGGCTTTGTTTAATGTTGTTAAATCTATTATTAAACAGGCCCTTGATGCATTAATAAAGAAAATGCTATTTATGAAAGTAATTTGGAGGATGTGAAAGAAATAGCTAGCTGTTGTTTCAAGGTTATTTTTTGAATCTTAAAACTGTTCTGATTTGTATTGACGAAAAATATAATCAAAGATCCATTGTTCAACTTCAGGTTGACTGTATCGCTGTACTACATTATAGGAATGTAAGCGAATATAGAAAACCCTCTGCTGACTAGATGTACATTAGATTTGCAAATTACATCCCAATGCCTTTTGGGGTAAAGGCCTTCGTGAAATCATTGTCAATAACTTACTGTTCCATTGACTTATGTAATAAGTTGTTCTTTGTGATTTCGCAGGGGAGAGATTAAATGTTATAAAGTACAAAGTACAGAAACTCCGTAGGGCAATCTAAATGATGTTATAGGAATCAAACTATATTGCAAAGAAGAATATTAAATATATCAGCAATCTTCTGTTATTCGTCATATGAGTTCCGGGCCCCTTTCTGTCTAATAGCTTGCATAGACATGCAAAGGAGAAATAACAAAAGCTAATCAGTTTTGTTTTATGTAAAGCTGTTAATGTGTAGATACTTGAGTTCCCTTGAAGAAAAAAAAAAATCTGAATTTTCTAATGGTGCACGTTGATATTGTGTAAATTGCATGGAGAAGAGGAGCTGCTGTAATCACTTCACTTGAAAAGTGAATATACTTAAAAAGAAAAGAGGATGACACAGCCAGTGTTGTGCATCTGTGCTAAAATTACTGTGAATTAGTGAAGTCTCAGTTAACCTGAGACAGTTGGTGTAAAGCTGGTGGGGGCTTTACCAACTGGGGAAACAAACCAAAACTGTACCCCTCTCTTTAGTGTGGAGACACATGGATGTGAAGAGGTGGAATCAGTGAAATGGTCTCAGTATGCTGGAGATAGATGTGGAAGTGAAATATTTTTGCCTGTAACATAGGGGAAGCTGGAAGGGAAGCTGGAAGGACTTCCGTTGGTCATAGGAAGCTTCCCAGTGGGCTCACAACTGTGCAGTGCCCTCCAGCAGGCCAAGGAGTGGTTATGGTGATGACTGCCTTGGGTGAAGAAAACTTATTTGTGGTGTGTGTTTAGAGGGAAATTGCAAATAAAATAAAATAAAATATAATAAAAAAAGCAAGTTGTAATACAACTGGCTTGTTTCCTAGACAGCTACTGCGGAGCAGCATTGTCTCTGCTACATTTAAATGTCAGAAGTATGCAGAGGGAATACCTTTTGTGTGCACTGCTGCACAAATTAAAGAAAACCTGGGCTCTGTGGAAGATGGCCGTCCCCATCTGTGGTGCAAACTGTTTGCTTTGAGTCAGCAGGTCTTATAGGAGGCACTGAATGTCTTGGGAGGCAAATGTGAACCTTTGAGAAGTCCTGAGGTCTTTGAGGCATCTGCCTCCTACACTTCCAGCTACTAGAGACACTCCTTCTGAGTGGCCAGGAAATGCAAACATCCATAATGTAATAATCACTTGTCTCTCACCATGTTATTAATTCTGTGATACTCTTCAGCTTCCAGGACTTAGTGGTATTTTTCTCAGACTTCAGCCATCTGGTGGAGACCCACCTGAGCAGGAATTCCTGTGACAGAGAGATTTGGACCTTGTGCTGATCTTCCTAAGAGGTTGTCAATGAGCATTACAGAAGGCATATTTTTGCTCAGACTTGTCTGGAGGCTCTATAAGTTTTCATAGGAAGTAGACACTTCCAATTCACGTGAGGTGATTCAATGTGTATGTTAGAAGGCACATACATACATAGCAGTTTGTTCCAGGGGAAGCAGAGACGAAACCATGTACCCAGAGACCTTTGTCACTTGGATCATAAACTTCCTGTATGTTTTCCCCATTGCTTTCCTTAGTCCTTAGAGAAACACAAAAGTCGTCATAGGTCACTAATGGTACAACCAATTGCTATAAGCAGGATGTTTTCCACAAGAAAAATGGGAAAGATTCTCAGTCTGTGTGACCTTGGTATAACTTGAACAAGTGGAGGCTCCTATACTAAATAACGTCTTACAGAGAAAAATCTTGAAAAGACCTCAACCAAAGTTTATCCCTGTAGTTTTCACAGGCTAAGAGTATTTTTCAGAGGAGTTAAAAAATATCCAGCATAATTTTAAATAAGCTATCAAAATAAATTACCATTTTCAGTCCTCTCTAGTTGACATGGTTGAACTGATTCTAGCACAAAGTTATCTCTGCTACAACTAAAGTTTAGCCTTATCCTCAGTGTCACTTAAATAATCAGTCTGCTGCTTGTATTTCTCAGACAGTATTTCATGCTGGGAAATGAAAAAAATCTGCTTTTCAAGACTTTTACTGCAAGAACTTAATCAAACAGTGGGCTTGCAAACATCTTTTTTCTCTACCACTGTTTCTGAACTCCTGCAGAATAAGGCTATTTCTGTGGAAGTGAATCAAGCTGTTAAAGCTGATCTGCTGCCAGATGGCTCTGATAGTTCTTCCTCTGAAGGTAAAGATTACTCCAACCTGTTTGTATTTGTGTGATACAGCTTCAGTAAAAAGGTACTACAAGCTGTGGTGGGCAGTCTTAATTTAATTATTCATCTGACTATTAAAATGTGTAGTCAAAATCTGGTATCTTCAAATGCTTGTTACCGTGGATCCTACATCCCACATTGCCATTCCCAGTGTCTCTAGATTAGTACAGTTTTCAGAGACTGCAGCTTCCCTGCCTTGTAGAGAGAGGGGCAAGTGCTGTGTGATGTGACCCATTCGTTTGCCTTCACTTGAGGTCCTGGTGCTGCAGAGTTTATGTGGAACCCAGTGGAGTGACCTGGTGCTGAGGATGCTGAGCTGGACTGAGGAGCTGGTGTCTTTGCCCCGGAGGTGTTTGCTGCCAGTGACACTGCTGTGCCACAAGTGTCTTCCTGGCCTGCAAAGGGCTTGTAGCCAGCAGGGCTGTGTTTAGAGTGGTCTGATGTCAATTAAAAGTATTTTCCCACACCTTGTAACAGGGGGAAGGGGAAAGAATGCTTGCTCTTACTCCTATAGCAACTCTGTTCTTTTGGAATCTCTCCTTTTTAAGAACAAAAGAACTGGGAAAACTTCAGCTGTCTGCCAAAATAAAAAGAAGGATCAGTGTATTTGGAGATCTTGATCTCACTACGTGAAGAATTTATGCTACAAACAGCTGCATCTTCTAGTGCCTTTTAAAATGATACCTCCCTGGAGGTGTCTAAAAGGTGTGTAGATGAGGTTCTTAGTGACATGGTTTAGTGCTAGATTTAGGTTATTGTTTGATTCAATGATCTTGAGGCTTTCTTCCAACCAAAATGTTTCTATGATTCTATATAAGACATTCTAACAAATATGTGGTTTTGCAGAAGGAATCAACATGTTTTGAAAGTCTATCAGTGTAATTTCCCTGAAGTTTTTAAATGAGCAGGCAAGATAAAATGGTTTCAGGAGAATTTTGTTAATAATGATGTTTTGGTTTCAAGGAAGGAAACTAGAACTGTGAAGAACTCACTTGGCAATGTAGAAAAAAATCCATGAAAGTAATGAAAATAAACATGTTAGTTTTCCCTCAACTTCAATGGTGAAAAGAAATGTAGCTAATAAAAAAAATTCTAGAAACTGCACAATGATTGCGTTTTGAACAGATTCATACCATGGGTTCTTACCAACATATGAATTGAAGCACTGATATAAATTACCAGAAAGTAAACTGCTTTTTCACACCACTCTATGTACTTGCCCACCTTGATTATAGTTTAAACAAATAGTAAAATTTGATGGTTCTCTGGTTGTTCAACAAGTCTGCTCAATTTTCAGTTTATATCCTCTCTGGCGTGTCAGTTATTCCTGTGGAGAAATTTAGATTCAGTCTAAGGAACACTGAATTGTGTTGGTGCTTCTCTTTGTTGCCTACTTCCCTGGAAGTATTTTTAAAGAGTGCGATCATCTTACTGAACTTGTTTTACTATTTATTTTATTTTTTTTTAGGAGGGGTGGAACCAGTGCTGCTAGTACTGTTCAGTAAACAAGTGAGATATATAGCTCCTGCTGTATTCAATTGGTTGAAATGGATTTTGTCACTTTTAAAACGTGACATATTCAAAACTTATAGCCCTCAGCCCGGTTTAAAATGCAAACTTCTCTGCCACACACACGGTACACGAGTAAACTTTGTTTCCCTAGAACTCAAAGCTTGGTGCCATGTCTTGACTAGATGTTCCCTGGAAGTGCTATAAAACAATGAACTGGAGTTGTGTTATGAAACCCACTTTAAAAAACAGAAACATCCCCAAACCCCTCAAACTAGAAACTGTAGATTGTTTTTATTTGCAAGTGAATACGTGAGTACTCCAGCATTTAAAAGTGCTCTGAAGTTTTATTTTACAAAGATGTATTTTAAAAGACTACCTGAAATTTAAAAGCCTTTTTTTTAAATAGTGATCAAAAATGTTAGGAATTAAAGCAGATATTGATCCTTAAAGGATTATGACATAAAAAAATAGAATGCTGTTTTAACTTATCCTTTATTGTGGTATTTAACATCAAACACATGCAACATATTATGGGATACTCTTTCATTTGTAGAATCTAGATCTCTCTCTATGCTATTTTATAATACTGTTCTCACTATTCAAATTCATAATTGATTTTAAGCGCATAAGTGGTTCTAGTCACTCCAAGTATTGTTTAAACAGTGTATATATAGATGTTTAGTGCTTTGACCCTGAAATGTTTATTTTGAGTTGGCTGGGGAAAAATTTTTCACTTCTAAATAGCATGGAATAATTTATTCTTCGAACAAGATACACCGGTTCCAATTCTTATCCCTCTCCCCACTTCAGCCTGTAATTATCAGAGTTGAAAAATCAACTACTGTTGAAGTAGTTTTCATTTATTTTGGGTGAGCAGTTTGAAGCTGAAGTACCTTTCCAACAAATGATAGGCCAAAGCTTGCACAGAAGCAATCATACTTCAATAATGTAATGATAGTAGTAATGTCTTAAGCCTGTGATTACTGGATCCGTGGGAACACATATCACTTCTAAGGGATCCGTAAAAAGGGATTAAGGCATGGCATTACTTGACAGGCATTTCAAGGTAGCTGCATAGCCTGTGTGTCCTCTGGGGGTTTCTTTCAGTTCTGGAAACTGAAACAGCTTGAAACTCACGTTTTTGGAGATGCTGTTGATTCTTGCCATTCCCTACCCAGTACCCTTTTAAAACGTCTGGTTGTTTTTCCCCTGAACGCCTCTCCTGAGCACTGCCCAGTCAGGATCTGCCCTGCTCGTCTGTCGGGAGCCGTGGCTGATCCCTGGGGCTGTGCTGGGGTGTGCGGGTGGAGAGAGGAGACGATCCATCAGCATCACCTGTGCTGTGGGGTCACCACGCGCTGTGGCCCAGACAGCTCTGAAATATCTCCTGCCTTGGAAGTTATTCATCATCACTTCACTGTGGCAGAGCCACATCAGAATAACGGCCAGATCAGCCTTGTAAGTGCAACTTAACCTAAAATTTTGCAGGGGTGACTTATTCTGGTTTTGAGGGAAATGGTCTTTCTGGTGATAAGTGAAGCAAAGGTTAGAGAATCTCCAGATTGAAAAGATAAGCTATTTTCAGTGTCTAAAGGTGAAGAATCACTACGTATCTGATGAATGTAAAAATCATTCTGCAATATTTTTCCAGGCCCAGATGCTTATTAGATGGTCACAAATATATTTTCTAATTGTTCTTAACTGCATACTTATGCAGTATAGGCATGAAACTGCTGATGGTTAATCAGAAATCAATAGTGGTGTTAATATTCCCTCAGACAGGAGGGTCAGTTATAGTAGATGCTATACTATTGAGAGATTAAAATCCAAATTTTCAAAATCCATCTAAAGTTTAAAGTTTATTAACGCCTTATCCTCAACTTCCATTTGCATTAATGACTCTTGTAAGTGCCAACATGTCTGGAAATTGGACCACTTGGATCTTCATTCTTACATAAGCAAGCAAAAGGTTAATAAACCTTAAAATTGCAAATAAAAGAGCCAAAATCAGAATGATGTAGTTATTTTGAATTAGAATACATCTTTTTGGTGAAAATTGTGTTCCTCTCTTTAAAATGATAGTATGACTTGTAATGAGGTAGCTTTGCTGTTGAAGTTAAACATTGTAATGGTCTTTTAATGGCACCTTAATGGCCTCTCTGAGGACTTGCATTGAAATAATTTTGCCTTCTCATAATTGCACTTCATAATGGACTATAGCAGCACAATTTAACGTCTCCTTAATTTTTTCATTAGTTTGTTAAATATAACAAACCCTCTAAGTTACCATTCTGTCAAATATAGGAAGTATCAGATATTTTTGATTGCTTTGTTAGGTATATCTTCCACACTTAAATATTTGTCTGTCTCAGCAATAATAACGTAGCAACTGATTTTCATAAAATTCTAACTATATAGAGAAATAGCAGTAGTGTGTATATTGAATTGATTTACTGCCCAAGAGGAGAATTTCTCATGATACACTCTTTATTTCATGTGTATGTGTGGCTTAGAAGTTTGGCGTCATGAAGAATTATTACATATTATTACATATTCTGTCCTTATGTTATTCTGCCCATTCAGCTTTGTTATTTTTGTGAAGGCCAGGTGTTGAATGGAAATAGCTCACTATAAATCTGGCACAGCTTCAGCTCAACCAGCACAGCTACAGATATGCCATAATAAAAAGAAGATTTTACAATTTGTTGCTGTGTCATGAAAGCACTCAAATATAACTGCTATTGAATAAGTTTGAAAATTCTAACTGTGTTTTCATGTAAATGACCTGGCAGGCCAAGATTTCATGCTGAGCTCATTCGTACTTTGACAGTTTTATTTCAGTTCTCATCACAGAGATGTTAATTTTAGGTAAACATCCTCTATAAACTAATTCTAATCTGTAGCTTCAGTTTATAAAGGCAGCAGGGCCTATTTCTGAATAATTATGTAATACTCTAGCACTTATTAACTTTAATCGAGCATTTAAATATGTTATTAGTATTCTCATATTTCGTGTTGCAACATCCGTGCATGTGTTATTTGTCAATGTTTAGCAGCATTTCCTCGGACACCAAATGTGTGTGTATGAGCTTCCAAACAGCTGAAAGTGAACCCTCTGAGGGTGACGTGAAACGCTGGAGGATTGATCTTCTTTGGCCAGAAACTCCATAGAATTAGCAGGGGCAGAATATTGAAAACCAGCAGATGAAAATAATGTCTTGTCCCACCTATCCATTTTGTTTGTCTTTCTGTAATTCCAGGCGTGAGTAACATTCAAGAAATAGGAATTCACTAGTGTCAATGCTTTCTTTACTTTTTCTGCTTCTGAATCCAGGGTATGAAAAAAATGTTATTTGCAGGTGAGATTAGTGTGTCCTGAGAAACATATAGCATGTGGGTTAAAACTTTAGCTTTTGGTACAATTGCATTATGTAATTAGAAATTCTCTAATAGAGATGTCTATGAAATGTTTGTATCAGACTTTCTTAAGAGTTCTGTTTGCAAGTTTTAACTTGAAAGGCTCCCATGGAGACTGCATTAATTATTTATATTGGCAAAAACACAGCCAGTTTGTATACTTTGAAATTATTTATGTTTTCAATTTTGATTGGCTGATTATATTTTCCTAGTGCCACAAGTTACCTTTTGAAGTGTGGAGTCATTAGGGTGTATTTCCAGGAGTAGAGGGCCAACAAACAGGCTTAGGTTAAGTGTAGTAGCTCTTGTTATTAAAGCTTTACTAAGAACATTATCTTATTGTACATAATCAGATGGATAGCTCTTGCCATAGTGGTTTGGGGGTTTTGTTTTCTTTTTAGAGAATTCTATTTTACTTCTCTTGTCTCTACCCTTGCCAACTGAAAATGTCAATGTTTTATCTTATTCTATTAGTGTTTTCTTAAAACCTTTTTATGGGATGCTGCCAGCTCAAAGTATCCGTTTGGTTAGGTTTTTCTTTTCCTTAATGGCAAAAACCACCCAAATGAAGCTTCACAATTAACAATTGTGGAGACTTCTTTGGGGAAAGGACTACTGAGTTTCTGTGAGAGGGAAGATTAAAATAAAAGACATGCATGGGCATGCTTAGTATGTTAGTGCTGCCTCCTGAAGCTAAATGTAGTGCTTGAACATAACTCAGCCTTTGCTGGATTCACCAAAATTAAAGCTCGTTTACATATTTGCAAATCAGTTTTTGTATCACCAACTAGTCACTAGTAGTACCGCTAACTTGGTTAGCAGTATGCCACCAGTATTATAACTTAAAATGCTTCTGCCTCAATAAAGCCTCCTACAAAACAAGTGCTGTCTTAAGGTCTAATGTAGTGGGTTTTTTTTTTGTTTTTGTTTGTTTTTTTGTTTTTTTGTTTTTTTTTTTGTAAAAGAGAAGATTTTTCACCTCATTGGTTTGATGAATGTACTTGACATATTTTAATATTAAAATTTTTGATGAAAAAAATGACTCGAAACCTTATGCTGGCTGTCTAATTGAATTTATTATATTTTGTTACTTTCCATTCTCTTTGTTTCTACAGTAGTGAGGGTAGTCTAGTAATAAACTATCCAAATATAAACTCTTATTCAGATGTTAGAGCAATAATGGAGATGACTGTTTTTTATTTGTCACTAGTTCTGTGCTTTGGATTGGTAAGATAATAGTGTTTTGAGTTACATCTGCTGCAAGAAGAAAGCTAGTGGAAATCTGTAAGTGCTTGCTCAAATGACAGCGCTGATATATACTTCTTACACCATGTCTAGATTAGGAAGATGGATGTCATTTAAAATATGTTCCCTAGCACACTTTTAAGTGTTCCTGGAGCAAGTGTTCAATACATCTGAAAATGTGTAAGCTTTATCTAACTTTGCAAAATCCTGCTGAAAACCTCTTTTTTGGGACGCTTGGTTTACCAATAAAGACAGTATGCCCCAAATGTGATCAGTCATAGTCTATATAACAATCTGAGCATGTACTTACATCCTTCATAATTGTATGAAAATAAGTTTATTAACACTTACAAGTTATACACTAAGCTAGACCTCAGCTTGTAGTTAGCTTTTACAGTTTAACTACATGTTTAGACAGAAGAGTGTAAAGACAGTGATCTACTTTGAAATTCTCCTTCCAACATACTTTACATTCTACTAAAACCTTCTGGAATCTTCCTGTAGTTACTCTAGGAATTTATACATATTACATTACCTGTCCATTCAAGATCAGAGTTTTTTCAGTCACGCAGTGGCTTGGAGAGGCTTAGGCACAGCTGCTGACTCTCATGCTTGCCTGTTTATTGTTTTTCAGCTATTTGTTGCTTTTTTCCTGGCTTTGTCTTGCCTCAGTTGTGTGAACAGAAGAATGTACCTGTGTGACTTATCCTACTGCTGTTGGTTACAGACATCCAAGGGGCACTTTTAACTCTTTCAATCCTGCCCAAAGCTGCACCTTATCAAGTGGGGAATCTGAAGAAGCAGCAGCAAATATCTTTTTGCAATTTTTCTGCGGGACAACTTCTGCCCTCTGGCCCATTGGCTTTCAAATAACCTTTTAAACAACAGTTCTGAGCCTGCTTTTCAAACTAGAAAAGACATGATGTTCTGTAGATAGTGTGGGGCTTCCTTCTTTACTGTATTTATTAGAAATTACAGTATTTAGGTATTGATGAGATGAGAAAAGCAATATGATTCAGGGAGTACCATTCTCTTTAATCTGTGTGTGGTAGCAGACATGACATGTTCAGATTTCAGAGACAAATTCTGTTCTGCAGTTAAAAAAAATACAAGAAAACAATTCAAGGTTTTTTTCTCCTTGAGACACACCAGGGAACAATGTTATTCCAAAAGGGAAAAGGAGAAGGGTCATGTCTCTTCGGGTTCACAAGTCTGTGGAACAACCTGAACATGCTTTGAAAGGGAGCAGCATCTGTTCTAGTCAAAGCACAATAATTCTTCATGCTTCCTGTAACTCAGTACTATCCCACATCATCCTTGAACAGGGCTGTTTCTTAAATGCCATCTTTGTATTTAGATAAACTGAGAAGTTGGGAAGGATTTCTTGCTGTCGTTCATGTAGTAGCAGCCATTGATGGACGAAACTGGTAATTACAGAAGAATAGCACAACGTGGTTAATTTGAGGGGGAAGAGTTCTGTTATTTTAGTATGGATGTTATATTGAAATTAACTTGAATCGATCCGTTGAAGTTTTAATTTTGTTATGAATGCTTGAGAAATTAGTTTCTTGTTTAGTATTCTTGATTGGTTCCGCTGTTGTTCCTTTATGCATGCAAATTGAAAATGAGTACAACTTAATCCCTGATACTTGCTTCCAACCTCTAGTTTATCACAATTGAATCATTGTTCTTGGGTTCACTGTGAAATTGGTGACTGACTGAATAAATGCACCTCTTTCTAAAAGTAAGGCTGCTATATTTATTTTCCGCAATCAAATTTGCTGGGAGGCAAGTACGTTATAGATAATCATAGAATGACAATGGAGGAGATGTGCTCAATTCCTAATTTATCAGTCTTCATATGCTAGATGAGTTCTCACATTACTTTGGTTACTCTGCTTATGTTGCTGTGACTTGTTTTTAGGAACGAGTGCCAGTTTGGATGGTTGTAAGATAAAAGCCTTAATTTTGTGTCCCGTGAGCTGGTTGATAGCATAGCAGACCCTGGAACATCCTTCTGTGGCTGCTATTTAATTATGGAATGCTTGCCCTCTCCTGCTTTCCTTTGTGACTTACTGAGAGAGTTTTTATTATCTTCAACCCAAAGTACTTTATTTTCAAGTGCTGTTTTCCTGAAAGCTTTCAGTCAGAAAATAGGATCTGGAAACATATAATCTATAATAAATCTCATCTGTTAGATTGTTTAGTTGCTTATGTGCTTTGTGAACTTTTGATCTTGAGGGTGAGAAGGTCTGGTTATATTACCTAAAATGCTAGTTACAGTATTTTCACAATGTTCCTAAGCTATAAAGGAAAGCAAACAACTTCTAAAACCTTTATTTCCAGATATTATAAAGAATGTAAAAGAGCAATTGAATTACAACATGCCTCAGAGAAAGCAATCTATATAATTTTGTCACCTGGCTGTTTGCACCTGCCATTTTGGCCCCATATATTAATCCTAGCAGATATCTATGTAATGAAAGCAGTTGATGGAAACGAAATGGAAAGGCAATGTCATAAATAGTGAAGTGCAGAAGAGTAAGAACTAGTAGTGAAGTATGAACCAGCTTGACAGATTAAAGCAAATTTTAATAAAACAGGAAAAAATTAAAGAGTTCATGATACCTTAGTGCCAAAAAGGCATTGAAGAAAATCTTTGAAAATGACTAGCTAATTTCAGAGCTTTGAGTCTTGACTGTATATGTCTTTCAAATACTGGAGAATTCATTAGTTTATAATTGTAGATTTAGGGGAGGTAATACAGTAATGTGTACCTTTGTCCTAATAACAGTTGCGTATTTCATTGCTTGACTGTGTGGCAATAAGCAGTATTTTCAGAGAAGAGGGTTGAAACGTGTGCTTTTAACTTTTTAGCTCAGCAATTAAAATCACATCTGACATCGCAAGATAAAAGAACAACCTCAGGTTTAATGAGAATTTAGTATTTCTTCTAGAAGTAACACTGAATGTTTGTAAAAGCTGAGTTTTGAAGTCAAGCAACAACACTTAAAACAGTTGATCTCTTGGTAAAAATAATTGAATATAAATCTGTCTTCCTTTGCTGGACGCATGGCAGCATCTTGTCCTGTAATATTTAGTATATATTTGAATGCTTCTGAAAGAGATATTTCATCCTGTGTATTTTTTAGTGAACTGTTCCCCCACCTGAGTAATTTATTATGTACTAAACATGTAAACCTTTATTCCATGTAAATCTATGAGTTAATTTTATAAATCTTTATTTTAAAGATATTTATTGCTAGGTACGCTTAAAGTTCAACAGCCTTTGGTGTTTAAAATACAACTTTCTCTGATGCTTAGTTTCTTAAAAACGCTTATTTTGAAATTAAAGCTGTAGTTGTTACAACCACGACTTTTTAAATTCTGGTGTTGTGGACTTGCAGCCTTAGACTGTTCTTGGATACAAACCCTTTTCCTGAGCTCGCACATAGATGCCATTCAGAAGAAAGAGCTTGGGATCTTCTTCTGGTAAAGAGTCTGCAATTCATGTTCTTTTGGCAGAGAAGGCATGATCAACAACTTCACTTGCTTGAAATAGGAAGTTTTAATGACCGTAATTCTAGGGGACTCCCTTAATCCCTGTTTTGTACTAGGCTCTGAAAAATATTTTCTTTTGGGAATGAAATGTCTTCCTTGCAAAATTACTGTGTTCTAAGCCAGTTGATTAGTGTCTGCTTGTTTATTATTATTTTTGTTAATTTAAAATAAGTGCTTTTTGGTTCAGGCATCATGTTGGATGCTCTTTGGGGATGCAGATTATTTCATTGACTCTGCTTGTTACACCCGTATAGTCTTTCAGTCTTATTGTTCCATCTGGTTTGAGCCAGCATATAGAAAAAGTGAAGAAAGAAACTGCAACTCTTAAGTCACTACCGAATACCACTTCTTGTAAATAGCAAGTAGATCTTCCCTTTTCCTGTGGAAGATGAATATTGAAACTTAAAACTCTGAAATTGTTCTGAGGATGCACTGCCCAGAATCCTCCTTGCAGCAGGGCACTTTCTAATATGTCAAAGTTACACTGAGCTAAATTCACCAGCTGTGAGACTTGAAGGAAAATCCCAGGCAGGTCATATGGAAACACACCTAGGAATGAATGTGCTTGGGTGAAGCTCACAGAGCATTGCCAGTGCACAGCAGGACAGGGTCTGCCATCCTGTGCTGCTAACTTATTTGATGTCTCTTTCCATTAAGCTGTGAAGCCACAGCAGAAGTGGTGCCTCTAAGCATTATTTAAAAGCACATTTGTGGGCTCCAGTGAATTTGCATTGGGCTGTATCTTGATGGAGATCTGAACTGATGCCTTGTTTTAGGCATTAACTGTGGGGTTTGGTAGCAGGGCTTGCAAGGGGTGGCCTTTGTGGGAGAAGGTCATGAGCTGCTCTGTGCTACTGCAGCTGCTGCTGGGGCCAGAGGACACGAGGACACATGTGAGGAAACTTGAGGATGCATGTGAGGATGCACAGAGGGCGTTGGGTGAAGATAAAGAGATGTGCATTTGGAGAGAAGGAGCAGAGAAGCAGTAAGAAGCAAAGGGCAGGGGATGAAGAGTAGGAAGCAAGGAAAGGCAACAAGACACCTCTAGGCCCTGACTCCAGGCCCAGCGATGGCCATTGTCTCACAGAAGGGGTGTGAAAAGGACCAGGTGTAGTGCCTGATGAAAACAGGAGAAGCTGGGATAGGAGTAGGGAAGAAGTGCTGGACTGAAGTGGAGCCTGGGGAGGGAAGGTGCCCCCATAAGTGCTTGTTTTTGGTCTTTTTTCTCAATACCTGAATCAGTTGCTAAGAATTTAATGAACAATAAACTAAGTGAACTTCCTCAGTCAAGACTGCTTGAATTCCAGAAGCATTGCAGCACTGCTGTTACCTGAGCAAAAAGAGCTGGTGGGAAACGTGGTGTTTGGGAACTTGTCTCTTGTGCGTGGTCATCCACAAGAGTCAATCACTTGTTCCATTTCACATAATGGAGGGAAACGTGCAGCTTTAGGGGTGTGCTTTTTCCATTTGTACAGCTTTTTTTTTTTTAATTAAAAATCAAGCAGGAGCTCAGAAGTGGTGTTGAACTTGCTTTACTTCATCCTTCTTGTGAAAATCGAGTTTTCATACTTAATCACTAAAACATTACAGAAAAATATCTGAAGCATGTACCACCTGTTTTTCCTTTCATCTGGATTCATTCATTAGCTTCCTCATATTAAAAGCCCTCCAAGACACAATTAACCCTTTTTTAATACTGTGAAGCTTGAAACGATCATTAAAACTCATTAAAGCAGTGAAACTTGCTTTCAAAAGCAGTTTAATATTAAAATTTTCCTGATTTCTTTTCTTGTGGATAGGGTAGAATACTTGGGCCATGGCTGTCACAGTTCCGGTCTTAACTGACTACTCAAGTAATTAATGATAATTGGTTGCTTTGCATTGCAGAACTGTGCTTCATGCTAGAAGATGCTTTGATGAAAAAATTTTCTGTGATGGAATGTTGTCTTCTGAGTATGGACTATATAATAATGATATTGTCACTGAGTCCTTTTTGTCCAGTAAGAAGAAAATATAACTGAAGATAACAATACATTACCGAAAGTCTTACTTTTTTCTCCCCCTTTACATTCTGCTCTATATTGAATTGTGCTGTTGCCATGAGAAAGCAAACTTCTACTTATGTTTTCTGATTTACTGGATTGTTTTTCATTTTAACATCCTTTAAAATTCACAAACATGTAATCAATTTTATTTTGGTACTTACTTTAATGCTCTTGTGTCAACAGGATGAAAATGACTGATCGCAAAGAGAAGTACTGTGAAGTAAAATGGTGACTTTAAAGCAATAAACTGCTTTGGCTTTAGTGAAACTGCAATAAAACTATCATCAAGCACTGTCAGAGTGTTGATTTATTTATACTGCTAATATTAGAAATAATAAAATGTAGGAGATACTGGTATGGTTATAACATTTGGTTTCCATTTTATTAGACAACTCAGCAGGTATTACATTGTATCATACAATCATCAGATACTTTAAAATCTTGCTTTTCCTGAAGCAGGATATTCATAGGGAAAATAATTTTGATATTTAGCCTTCTCTCACAAAAGTGAGCATAGTGGATATTTAGTTTTGTCATTTTTTGCTGGACTTCTAATATTATCTTAAAACTATGATAAAAAGAGCACCAAAGGATGTGCTTTTGATTATTTTGAACTGTATTTGGTAACTGACGTTATAATTCAGACCAGTTCTGTTTTTTAAAACATTATTTGGAAACAACTGCCTTTCTCTTTTAAAGGGATTTAAAAATATGAGGACTATTTATGTTCTTAAAATATTAGCTGTTGTATACTTAAGAAAAATTGGATTACAGGTAGAACAGGATTTTCAGAAGTGCTCAGCATCAACCTAATTCTGTCCAGAAGAAATTGAAAAGTGAGAGGACTTAGACCAGTCTTTAGAAATCTCCATATATCTGTGTGATTATATTCTTATCTGCCTCCTCAGTGAATTAAGGTAAAATTCTACTTAAAACTGCAAACTGAGTGAGAAGTATAATAGCCTACCTATGGGCAGATGTGAAAACTGCAATCTGCTGTCACTTGATGGAAAGCAAGATATGATCGAGACAAACATTTGGAAGAAAAATGATTTAAAGGGAAAATGTATTTAGATACATCCCTGCACAGAGGTAGGACAGCATTATGAATGGGAGACTGTAACTTGAATTGCCATTGAGAGCAATGTAGACATTTCAAGAAATAATACAACTCATTAAAATGTAGTTGTGCCTTGTTAATTAAATGCACTAATGCTAATCAACTGTGCAATTATTTCAAACAGACTTTTACAGCTTAGCAGATACTTCAGAATGCAAAGCTTTTTCAGCCATGATGATTTGGTGTAGCTCCTTGCCAGTACATGGGAAAAAAAAAAAGTGATTCTTTATAAAGTTGTTCTTATCCTTCTTTTTAAGGTATGGGATGCTGTAGATACAGGCTGCTGTTTGAAAACATACTCCTGTCACTCCGGTGCTGTTCGAGCTGCCCAGTGGTCATCTTGTGGAAGAAGGATCCTCAGTGGGGGCTTTGATTCCATGTTGCATTTAACAGATGTGGAAACAGGTAAAGTTCGTGAAAGGGTGCATTATAGCCCCATCTTTATTGAGTACAGATAACTTTGGATCTCATTTACCTTATTTTTTCTCCCAAAAATATGGATGAAATCTAGAGATAGAAGTTAGAATTCTTGAAACATGTCCTCACACAAAAGAAAATGTCAGCAATTAAGAGTATTTGGAGATATGTATCTTTAACTTCATGATCACATGTAATTTCTTTTGTCAGATTCTGAACAAATGAAGAGAATGAAATTTTTTAGTGCTCTGTCATGATCATTCATTAAAGTGTTTGAAGAACCTCTTAAGGCTGACTTCAGTAACATTTATAAATATGTTTAATTTAAACACAGGCTTGTACCTCATTCTCAATTGGGTTGATTTGTTGATTTTAAGTTTGTGCTTAGTTAATTAGGTCTTTTTTTTTCTTTTTCCCGTGAATAGGACCTCACTTAGGAGTAGGACAACATAAATCCTGATATGAAACCTTGAGACTGAACCTGTGTTATTTTGATGCAGTTGTGAATTTGATTTGGGATTTAATTGTTGTGACCTTAACAACTGATCTGCTGGATGCTGTATCTCCTCATGTCTCCTTCACAAACTAAAGTACTTCTATCAGCTCTATTTCCTCTCCTCTCGATGTATGTTATCAGCATTCATACGGCAGCATTCAAGGAGGCTGTGTGTGTGTGAATGAAGGATTAGGCCTGAAAGAAGTACCTTGTAAAGTGAAGAGATGCAATTTTATTTTTTCCACTTAATTTATTTTTAAATGTTTAACTCCTGCAAAAGCATTGTTTTTCTTTTGTATTAAAAAAAAAAAAAAAAGAAAAAAAAAAAAAAAGAAAAGAATTCCATACAAAAATTACAAGAACTTCTTGTCTAGGAGGGTTTTCTGTTATGTAAAAGAAACAAGTATGTTGCATGTGAGTATCTGGAGAGTACAGGTCTTATTCAGATGGACTGGGAAAGTGGCCAAGGAAATTTGTGGATATTGTTCACATGAAAAGAAGATTCTTTTCCATGCTCAAAGAATTTATTTTTCTCAACATTTGTCATACCAGGAGTATTTGAATTCAATGATGGCCGGAAGGGAGCAGTTGTAGTTTGGGGATGTAAAACATGTGACACAGTTATGGAATATTGATGTTTCAAGAATATTCAGGTTTTGTAATGAGAAAAAATGCTTTATATATCTGATGTAGTAGTACATGAGGATAATACACCGAATTCTTAATTTTGTCGCACTTCTTGTCTTTTTTTTTTTTTTTTTAAATTTTCAGTCTCATTGCAGCAACCTTCTCATTTCTAGTCTTCTGTATAACTAAATCTTACTAATCCAAGTGGATTTAATTTTGACTGTAGTGTTTATGAATGCTAAACAGAATGGCTACTGCCGTTAAAGGAATTTATAGCAGCAGAATAGATTTATGTGCCCGAGTCATTTGAAGAGACTGCTGTGGGGAAAATTTCATTTTATAAAATCATAGATCGAAATCCAAAGATTTGTACATTTAATCATATGCTTTAATTTCTAACATCCCTTTAACTTAACTATCTGGTAATGGGATTGTAGTCTGGATTAAGTTGATTGTAGTGGTTTATTTGCAAAAAGGTATTTCTAGTGTTTTAGGCAATAACAGTAACAAATCATATTTAGCAAATTTCAGAACAAATAAGCTTATAAATGGTTCTTTTCTTACTGACTTGTGAGTTATGTAGTGTTTCTAGCTAATTAAATTAACTGTATGTGTAAAGTCAAAATGAATGTTTATAATCCTTGAAAATACCAGATATTCATTATTGCCTTATTTTGGGGATGTAGGATTCTTTGTAGCTCCTGTGAACTGCAGTTGTAATCTTGATGTTTAGACCCAACTTCTGCTGATACACACGTCATTTGGAAAAGTGTGATATGAATGACTGGAATTTTATTCTGATTTCCTATGCAGGCCAGTTTCTGATTTCCTTCCCTGTTGTAAAGTTACTCTTTTTTTTCCACACATCTCAGTTAATTCTTTTCAGAGAAACAGGGCAAGCAGTTTGCCTCTACAATCCAAATCAATTTTATATAAAAAGCCTCATTTCCATTTGAAAAACACTAAGGCAGCTATAAGATTTTGATTTACATTAGTTCACTGAATCATTTATTCCTCCTCACTTCTTCATCAGTGCTGGGATGATTTCTTCTTTGATTAACTTGAGATAGATGTTAGAACTGTTCTTTCACAGAGGACTTTTAGATACTTTTTTAGACTTTGGTCTTAATTACTTGCCATTGCTAGACTGAACTAACTACCAAGGTGTTTAAATGCAGTAAATGCATGCGGGTGGGATTTTATAAATAAAAATGCTGTCTTTAAGGCTCTGTGCTACTGTCTTATGTATATGTTGTTCTGGTTTGATGTTTTTTCTAGTCATGTTTGCTAAATTCTAATCTCCTCCTATTTCTTTTTAGAATAAATTTTATCTATTACACCTGTGTTATAAAAAATTGCTGCATGTCCTTCACCAAAAGAAACCTAAAAGGCTTATGAAAAGTTGAAGAAAGGTTGGAAATGCAGCTGAGTACATGTGTGGTATTGAGATGCTCTTTTTTTGTTTTTTTCATTTTGTGTTATTTTTCTGTTAGGAAAATAGGTTCTGCCATATTAAATCAAAATTGTAGTCTAGCTAATTGTTTCTTCTGGGTCTGATGACAGGTAGTGATGAGATTCTTCAAAGGAATGTGGCAGCATTTTTGCAACAAACAGTACTAAAATAAATTCTCCATGGCTTTTTTTCTAAGCTTAGACTTAAGGTTAGGTAGGACATTGCATTTTTCATTTTCTGGAGTGATTTCCTTTTTTTAAATCTTTGTGATTGGAACAATATCAGAATTAAAGCAAACACTGAAGTCTTATCATAATGCAGAATTTTGGTGTTGGCATAAAAATCCTGACACAAAGGTAGAAAACACAACCATCCATCCTGCGGCTTCACTCCATCAAACCTCTTTCCCTTGTCAAGTGTATTTAATGGAAGTTCTTATACATAAGAAGATCTCAGATGCTGCAAGTGGGAAAGATAAGCTGATAGGAACCTCCTGAAGTTCAATAAGTACAAATGCAAAGTCCTGCATCTGAAATAGAGTAATCCTGTGCAACAGAATAGGCTGGTCCTAAACTGGCTAGAAAGCAGCTTTTCAGAAAAGTGCCTGGGAGTCCTGGTGCAGAATATGAAGGTCGACTTCATCGCAGGCCAGATTAGCAAGTGTTGACCTAGTATGACCATGAGCCAGCACTGTGCCCTTGTGGCCAAGAAGGCCAATGGCATCCTGGGGTGTATTAGAAGCGGGGTGGTCAGTATGTCAAGAGAGGTTCTCCTTCCCCTCTACTCTGCCCTGGTGAGACCACACCTGGAATTTTGTGTCCAGTTCTGGGCCACCCAGTTCAAGAAGGACAGGGAACTGCTGGAGAGAGTCCAGTGCAGGGCAACAAAGATGATTAAGGGAGTGGAGCATCTCCCTTATGAGGAAAGGCTGAGGGAGCTGGGTCTCTTGAGCTTGGAGGAGACTGAGGGGTGACCTCATTAATGTTTATATATTTATAAAGGGTGAGTGTCAGGAGGATGGAGCCGGGCTCTTCTCGGTGACAACCAGTGTTAAAATAAGGGGCAATGGGTTCAAACTGGAACACAAGAGGTTCCACTTAAATATGAGAAGAAACGTCTTCTCAGTGAGGGTGACAGAACACTGGAACAGGCTGCCCAGGGGGGTTGTGGAGTCTCCTTTTCTGGAGACATTCAAAACCCGCCTGGACACATTCCAGTGTAACTTCATCTGGGTGTTCCTGCTCCATCAGGGAGATGGGACTAGATGATCTTTTGAGGTCACTTCCAATCCCTAACAATCTGTGATTCTGTGATACACAGAGAAGATGATGCCAGGCTCTTCACAGAGATGTGCAGTGAAAGAATGAGAGGCAAAGGGAGGTGTAGGACCACGGGCAACTTTAAAGCTCAACTCAAGGGTCATCAGACACTAAAACAGGCTGCCCAGAGGGGCTGTGGAGTCTCTGCTGGAGATACTTGGAACTCCAGTGGGCAGACCCCTAAGTAACGTGCTTTGAGTAGGGATTTGAACTAGATGATGCCTGGAGGGCCAACCTACATGATTTGTTGATGCTGTGATGAAGAAAAGGAAAAGAGAACAATTCAAATGACTGAGGTACAAGGAATTCACTTGTCCTGGTTTGGTGAGAATAGATGCTATTGTACAAGTCTTCTTTTTCTAAATTCATTTTTATAGGTCACCATTTATTATCTTAAATGGTCATCCATTGTCCTAACACCAGGAGGTCAAGCTAAGACTCTCCACAAACATGATTTTAGTGAAAACTGTTGTGCCTATTCTGCAGAGTGTGGGTCTGATCCAAAATATGCATAAAATGTTTAAGGAACTCAAAGTTATTCACACATTATTCCCATGAGTGGTTCTATGGCTGCAGTTTGCAGGAGGCAAGTTCAGTACTGCAGTATGGGCTTTCATAAGTGTCAGTAGACCCAAAAACTGCAGCTGAGCTGCCTGTAAAGATTTCTGGTTAATATTTTTTTTCTATTGTTCTATTTTATATACTTTATTGTTTTATGAAAATAAAGCTTTTTGAAAGGTTTCACAAATGTGATAATAATGCACCAGTCTGAACCAGTGAGACTCCTGTTTTTGTTCACCTTTACTAACACCACACTCGCAGTCATCTTCTACTGGTGTAAGTTCAGACACTTTGTTATTTACAGAGTAGTAAGAAGTGTTATATGTAGAAAGCACTGAAAAAAATCCTTCTTTTTCAAAAATTCTACGTCAAGTACATTTGACATTTAACTTCTATTACGTCCAGATGTAAAGGAGATGCTCTACAAACTTTAGAAGGGTAACTGTATTTTTAGAATGTATTTATAAATATTTTATTTTTGGAATTTATGTTTTATTCATCAGTGGATTTTTCATTAGTCACAAATGAATTGGTACAATAGCACAGGCAGAACAGTGGCTGGGTTTATACTATTTGCATATTGTAGATACTTTTCATTTCTTTAATATTATGACAGAGGGAAAGTTCCAAGAAATTTTGGCACATTTCGTATGTTGCCAAATGCTGCAATTGTATTTTAGTTCATGGACTGAATTTGATTTCAGATAAAACATCCTCAGGGTTATAATAGAGAATTTAAATTCCTCATTGCTTTGAAAGTTTTCACATTACCATGACCAGGATACTGAAATTAAGCCAAGTTCAGATTATATCTAATGTGGTCACTTAAGTATCGTTTAGGATTTTTTTTTAACCTGTTTTATTTTACATTATTTTGAGAATTTCTTGATGGAAAGTTTGTACCTCCAAGAGGATGGTGCAAATTTGCTTTTCTATATTCTCTTTTATATTCTAATTTGGTAGTCCTATAGATATAACATCATTGTTAATGTATTTGTTCACATAGGAGTTTTAGCGCTCATACATAAACACCACTTTGGGATGGGTGTGACTTTCTTCTCCCATTCCTCCCCTTCTCTCCTAATACTATGTAGATAATGTGTTATTTTAATATACATGAAGGTTTTATATGACACGACAAAAAAAAAAGCCCAGTTGATTGTGGGGTTTTTAATGCTATTTTTTTTTCTTTTGAATCTATACGGGCATCTTTGATGTGAGGTCACAAGATTCCCTCCAAAATTCAGCAGTTTTAAGTAATATGTTGAACATGGTCTAGTGGTTGCTTTCCAGCTAGGAGGTAACAGCATTTTACTTTTTATATTCACTAATATAATATAAAGTCCTTGCAATAAGAAGAGAGGAAAATGCTTATTTTGTGGACATTTTCAAGGGTAAAATATACAATTATTTAATATTTTGAGCACCTTTGCAAGCCAGAAACTTGTGACTGCACAGGGGAAAAAATAGGAAATACATCTAATCAGAAGAACTTTAGTTCTTGGAAAAATAATGAAGCAATTTGTAAGCATGGCAAGATAAAATGGATAAGTAACACCCAACATTGATTTGTTAAGAACCAATTATATCTGATCAATCTAATTTCCTTCTCACTGTTGTGCATGAGAGAGATTGTAACTATAATGAGATTTTCTTTTAATATATTATCTCATGTCTTTTTGTAAACACAGTAGGGAAATCTGTGCTGCTTAGCAAGATTACTCTCACGTCCTTGTAAGTCTTAGGCTTCACTTTTCTTTGCAGATTAGCATGAGGAAGTTAATGTTTTTGGATCGTGCAGGTAGGGGTGTGAACCTGAGGACCACTAAACACAGTTACAGAAGCATCCTGTGCTCAATAACTGTGCTGATGTTCTGTGAAAAATTCACAATGTTAAATAGCCTTTAAAATATCTGATTTCATAGTTGAGCAGTTTCACAGCAGGCTGCAGCATAAAGGAGAAGAAACATATGTTCAAGATCTTTTAAAATATATTTTTTTCATACTGTGTATGTTACTGGTGAGCCTTTAATGAATGAAGAATTGAATTAAAGCACTTGAGAATATCAAACACACTGCGTAGATGTAGTAGATATTGTTAATGAAATTGCGAAGATTAAAGATGGAGAGAAACTTTTGCTCTCCTCTTTGGAATAACAACCTCTTATACAGAAAACCGGTAAGTGGTATGGATTTTGCCTCAATTAGCCAAATAGATTTCCAGAAGATGTAATTTTCTACATCCTATGAGTTAGTCGAGTCTTTGTTATGCTGCCTTTAGGAGCTAAAATACAATAAATACATACACAATAAAGTTATATACAAGCTTACTAATTTACAGCCATTGTACTCTATTATGAATAAGGGAGTCTTCTGCTCAAAGGACATGTTTCGCAACATATAAATTAAGGCCGGAAAAGTTGAATGTGTTTGATGTTAATAAACTGAGTAATTGCAGACAAAAATATGCAGAACTGTAAATATCAACTGCCAGGAGTGGGATCTCCCCAAATCCTGCAGCTGGATTTCCTGAGCACGGGGCTGGGTTCTGTCACAGCATGGGAAGCTGCAAATTCTGCTCATAGGAGTAAATCACACTAAATAAAGTTTATACAGAAAGGGGCTAAGAGTTGAATTAATTGTTTTAACGTGCTGAACTGTATGAGCTATTTTGGCCCACATTGTCTTCCACAGTGGTCTGTTCCATCCCTTAGGTGGATATTTTTCCTAAGTTTCCAAGGTTCTGAAAGATTTCTGGTGACAGAGGTTTCATAACTGTGCAGAGAGTGTGCCCCAGCACTTCAGCCCTGCTGTCCTAACAGCTAAAAGGGAAGGATTTAAGGGATATATCCATAGAAATGTTAGGAAAGTTCATTTTGCTGGGTTCAGGTATGTTTGTATGGCAAGCAGTTCAATTTAGAGTGTATGTATTGTGCATAAATTTAAATTCTAGAAATAGAAGGGTTTCCTTGCTGCACTGGTGTGATCCTGCCCTTTCGAATATGTTATCTACTGCTTTGCTCCCATGCTCTTCTTTTCTACATCTCATTTCTAATTTTCTGTGACATGGCAGTAGAATCAAATTAATGTATGCATCTAATAATACCAAACTCTTCAGAACGCTGTTTACTGAACTTCCAAAAAGAGACATTTGCTTGAATTTCACTTGAGGGAGTGAGAAAATGAGAGAGTTGTATTTCAAAATGTTGATTGGAGAGCCTGAGCTTTTAAGATTGATGTATCCTGGTTGCTCCTCAGACCAGTCAAAAAGCTGGCATGGTTAATATATGCATCAAGCAGGTTAAAGTGGGAAAAGGAAGGGGTTTAAAGAGTATAGTGGTGAATAAGTTCTTTGTGTTGATTTTATTTGTCATTACACTGTAATGTAGAATTCATAGAATTATACCCTAATGATCTCAGTGCTATGAGAGCTTTTTGATAAATAACAGACTCTAGAAAACAAGAAAATGGCAAATGCAGTGCCCACTTCTATCCTAAACCAGGGGGAGATGGAGTAGGGAATTAGAGAATTTCAGATTCTGGAGAAAATATCGAGCAAATGATTGAATTACTTGGAAGTAGCTGGGGATGAGATTGAAAGATGGACTAATTAAGAACAAATTATGTTAAATCAATCTTCTTTCTGTGGAAAAGGTAACAGATCTTGTAGTTAGTAGATGAAATGCATCTTGAATTTAGTGCAAATCTTTTTTGATTGTGTCTTACGTGGCTTTCTTATGTCTTAGGCCAGAGCACTTGTAGAAAATGTAATGACAAGAAAAATGTATGGATTATAGAAGAAGCAGTTTTCAGAAGTCTTCAGGAGGTAACACCAGGTCTCACTAAAGTCAGTTAACCAGTTAATGTGTGTTGGAAGGTTAGATGGTTAATTCCACTGTATCACTGTATTTGTATGTCTAATGCCGTTTGGACAATACACTTTGTGGAGAACTATGACTGCCTTGATGTGTCCTTTGTCAGGCTGTTTGACAGGAATAGTACAGGTAGGCTGCAGTTTTGCTGCTTTCTGGCTGCAGTATGATTAAAAACTTCATGATTGTACTCGCAGAGTGTTTATTAAACTAAGTACTAGCAGGAACCAAATTCCTTGGGAGTAAAGTGCTATTAAACTGACTGATAAGCCTCCATGGGCAAATTCAGTATTTTTCTCAAGTGCTGTGGATGAGAGCAAGGTACATGTGTTTGTGGCTTTTCTAACCCCTGAAAATGAAGCCTGGTAGTGGCATACGTGAGATCAGTGTCTTGTTGCTCATATAACTGATGATTTTAATACTTTCTTCCTTCCTTGTGGAGTCGTTTTTCTTTCCGTACCTTTTGGGGTACTGAAAGCTTCCATGGTGAGAGATGGTCACTGTTGCACAAGACTTGTAGAGAGAATCTCTGCTGCCCTTGTGACTTTTTTCTCTTTTTGGGGAAGAATGTTGTGGACTAAATTGAGTCTTTCAAACAGTAGAGACAGAGAGGGCCTTTAGGTCTTGCATGGGTAATCAGTGGAGAAACCATTAAAAAGAACAAAAACCCTCTACAAAAACCTGTTTTCACACAGAACAACACTCATCCCTCCCTTATGCTCCCTGCAATCTATTTTTCCTGACCCCGCTAGCTGGAAGAGCACATGTCAGCAAGTGAAATCTCTCTCTTCTTTAAATTGAAGAAATAAATACTTTGACAAGTATTAGGTTCTTAACTGTGTAAGTTGAATTCAGCAGATGGGGAAAATGGAACTGATGACAGAATCAAAGAAATTGGCTCCAAATAATAAAATAAGCTTTAAAAATCTATATGAATGTTTTTCAGTATTGTTCACCTAAGTATTTATACCCATGACTGATGTTTTTAGCTCAAGTATTTTCAGTTTTTTAAGAAAGCCTAGCTTAAGACAATTCTTACTTGCCAGGAATGTAAATTAATGAATATTTTAAGAAGCTTTTGTCAGGAGTATTTTAAGGGTATTTTTTTTTTGTTGGTTTATTTATTTATTTTATTTTTTTGACTTCTGCAGTGCCTTCTTCACTATGGCTTAAAGCAGTAACTTTATTTAATGTAGATCTTTATATGTGATATGTAGAATATGAAGCACAGTTGAAATCGTGAAACCAAGTAAATATATTTATCTTTGTCCATGCTGCTCTTCCAAAAATGATATTTCAGTGAGTATACATTAATATCATGAATTTGTAAGGATGAAAGGAAGCAGCGAACTGCGCAGAACTCCTATAAATTAACCTAGCTGAATTCTATTGCCTTTGAAAATGTCGACAATCCAACTGATACTAACCACAGGATTCTGCAGAGATTAGTGTACACAATTAAATGCTGGGAACAGTGTATCCATGGGAACAGCTATTGCCTTCACATGGTGGTATGCAAATTATTTCCTACTTTCACGGTAAAGTTTCACTCCTACTTTCACAGAAAGAGAAGTAAACAACTCAAGAGTTGTAGTATAGTTTGGGACATGGTATTTCTGTACAGAGAATATTTTGTTCAAGTTATTTTTATCCCACTGGAAAAAAGACTATGACTTCTCTGTAGGGAAACATTCAACCATTAGATCTGTAGATTTAGTCCTGCATGCCGGCTGAACTGGGTCTTTGGCGGAGCTCCTCTCCTTAGTGTGGGAAACCAGTTGTTCTCCTCTCTCAGTAGGAAGCAGTCAGTGGTGCAGAGGCCCATGACCAGGAACAATTTTGCACGGATAGAATTAGTGAGTTCAGTCTTGTATTTTCAGTAAATCAGAGTAGTCCCAGATGCTTAAATGTGCTAATATAAACATATTCACCTTTGACAACAACCTTGATGTTTTGGAAACCAGATTGAAATTAATAACATTTTATTTTTTGCTCAAATTTAAGTTACCACTTTTCACTTTATTTTAGGAAAGCAGATATTTAGCAGCAAAAATGAATTTAGGATCAGTGCACTGAAGTTCCACCCTACAGAGTCAAATATTTTCATTTGTGGAGGCTTCAGCCCAGAAGTTAAAGCTTGGGATATAAGGACTTCTAAGGTAATGGAACTATTTTTTTCTCTTTCTCTTTTAGGATGTTTCCTAGGTTGGATGTGCTGTGCATTACTAAGCTGCTGGATGTACTGGTTATTGAATGCAATGTTATTCTGAAGTATTTTGCATTTGTCATTGACTGTGTTGCCATTTTTTGATATGAACCTCTGTAATGTTTCGAAGCAGGAAGGGGAACATTGTACACACACACACACACAAAGATTTTTTGGTTTATGTAAATATGAGTAACATATGGTTGAAATAAATATAGCCAATAGCTCTAGGATTGTGAAAATATATATATTAGGAAGCAAGACAACTAACATGCTCTGCAAGCCGTTACATGTGAGTCAGGATGTGTGTGCGATACCTTTTGTGTAGAAGCCTGGAGTAATTTTCACATTCATGAAGGGCCACAGAGGATCATGTGTAACTTCTGCCTTCACTTTATCCTGAACCACATCCAGAATGGTGTGCTCCCAGCTGCCATTCAGAGCTCGGGTAAGACCAGTGCTGGCATAAGGCAAGCTCTTCCTCATGCACAGAACAGCTCAAAGAACAGCGCTGCCTGTGAAGTGAGTAGTTCTCTGTTTTCCTTTGAAATTTCTATGTGGGTAGTTCCTACTCATTGTAGTTAGCCATCTGTTTGCTCTTGAGGGTGACAGAAGGGATCTGAAAAAGATAAGACTGCTTATCCAAACTCTGACTTAGGTGTGCTAAGAATAATACATGAGAGATGTAGACAGATGCTTTTCAGGTATGAGGGGTCTAACAGGAAAGCTCTGAAATAGTTATGGAAGTTGCTTTATTAAGGAAACGCAGTATTATTGTGCAGTTAACAGTCTAATTCCTGTGCTGCAATCGTTCCTTTGGATTTGTCACTGATTTTTGAGAAAATAATTTAATCGTGTAGGTTCTATACTACAGACCTCCCTCACACAAGTAAGTTCTTGAAAGAAAAACATTAGTAAGTACATACCAAGACTGCTAAGTCAGAAGCTACTCTGAAAATAAATTTATGGTGAGTTTACTCTGAATTACAGTGTCAGCTTGAAAACCTTTGTAAAAAGTCTGATGGGATATATTCCATCCATCAAGCTTGTATGATGGCCAGTTTTCCTTGGTAAGGATATGAAGAGATACTCAAAGCACCATTCTATGAAGGAAGATGATTCTAGTTTTAGATTGCCAAAATTGTAAAAACTTATGATAAAAAATACCTATGTAATTCTTTTAAAAGTTATGAGATTTTTCCATAGTAACTCTTCCCTCCCTCTCCCAGTCCTGCACTGATATACAGTATTCTGGTGTTGTCAATAAGTGATTTTGTTATACTGTCTTTAGGTGAATTATAGAACGTGAAAATATGTATCACACGAGTAGGAAGTAGAACCAGTTCAAAGGTGTTCATCCCAGGTGATCAGATTGTAATTTTACAAAGCACTCCTGTTTTTCTGGCAGGGGACTGGAGAAGAAAGACTAATAGAAGTTTTCCCTCCTGAACAGTAGGATCAGTGGTTTCATAGCATGCAAATGAGGTAGGGAATACAAGTGTTCTTTCTCGAGATTCTCATAAAAGTAGACCTGAATTATGGGGAAGAGGTGCAGTCTGTAATCAAACACTTAGCTGTCCTTTTTAACACAGAGAAGCCATTGTGTGTCATGGTAGGCTGAACTTCCTTTAAAAAGTACTTCAGGAATTAAATGGGTGTAATCTCTGTAAGGTTTAAAGATTGTTGACTGTAGTGTCAAAATTTGAGTTATTTGGTCCTCGCCAAAGAGAAGATGGTAGACACAGGTGACAAAACATTCTTTCTGAGATTTTCTGAATTGGTGCAAGGGGCAATGTTCAATTTGTGAGGTATTGGCCTTTGTAAAACTCATTGTAAGAATGTGAAGGAGTAAAACCATACTGACAAACTGTAGACTTCAACAGCCTGCCCATTCATATCTTATGTCATTCTGATAAAACTACCAATACCCTGGCTTGAGATGATGTCCTGGTATATTTTTATTCTAGTAACTTATGTGTAAGCTACACATCTGGCAAAACTGGGACCACATCTGGAATATTGTGTCCAGTTCTGGGCCCCTCAGTTCAAGAAGGACAGGGAACTGCTGGAGAGAGTCCAGTGTAGGGCAACAAAGATGATTAAGGGAGTGGAGCACCTCCTTTATGAGGAAAGGCTGAGGGAGCTGGGTCTCTTGAGCCTGGAGGAGACTGAAGGGTGACCTCATTAATGTTTATAAATACATAAAGGGTGAGTGTCAGGAGGATGGAGCCAGGCTCTTCTCGGTGACAACCAATGATAAGACAAGGAGTAATGGGTTCAAACTGGAACACAAGAGGTTCCACTTAAATATGAGAAGAAATGTCTTCTCAGTGAGGGTAACAGAACACTGGAACAGGCTGCCCAGAGGGGTTGTGGAGTCTCCTACTCTGGAGACATTCAAAACCCACCTGGACACGTTCCTTTGTAACCTCATCTAGGTGTTCCTGCTCCAGCAGGGAGATTGGACTAGATGATCTATTGAGATCCCTTCCAATCCCTGACATCCTGTGATTTTGTGAAATTTTTAGGCTCAGTAAAATAAAAACCCCAGCCTGTTTCTTTTGTACACATCCTGTATTGGGTTCCCTCTGGAATTTTTTAGATGCCATTATATGCTTTGTTCATTAGGAAACAATTACATTCATATAGAAATTCATCGGTTGGAAAACTAGCCAATTAAGTAGCTCTTGAGGAATATTAATTTTAATAGCAAGTACTGCCTAATTACCTTAGAAAGTGGAAGGCGTGGGTTTACCCTTGTAACAGATACTGATCTTTTTTTGTTTGTTTGTTTGACATGTTTGTTCATTTGAAAACCATAATTTTGTATGTAATGTTATTGTTTAAAGCAGCAGTGTGGTGTACTCTCTTACTCTAAAAGATTTCCAAAAGGGGGAGAGAGTTTCTATTATCCTTTGATTTTGGTTTTTTTCCTCCACCTGAGGTAGCTGTTACGCAATGATGACTGTAGACTGTTAGACAACTGCATTTATATTAGTTTTAGAATTTGAAGAACGGTGTGTGTGTACTGAGTGAATATGGAAGGTCATGGCTGAGTGGAGAAAAGGGGAAAAATATAAAACTCTTATTTAATTGCTTGTGGCTTCTTCTTGCAGAATGGCAAGTATCACCTATGCATCATTGCTGCAAAATAACATAGTTACATTTCAAACTCTCGGCCATACCACAGTATGTTGGTTAGGCATGAATCATCAATATTATCAGTATCTCACATCTGCTTCTCCTTGGTCTGTGGGATTGTTGTGGTTTAACCCTGGCCAGCAGCTAAGCACCACGCAGCCGCTTACTCCAACCCCCAGTGGGAGGGGGAAGAGAATCAGAAGAGTAAAAGTGAGAAAACTCATGGGTTTAGATAAAGACAGTTTAATAGATAAAGAAAAAGCTGTGCATGCAAGCAAAACAAACCAAGGGATTCATTCACCAATTCCCATTGTCAGGCAGGTGTTCAGCCATCTCCAGGGCAGCAGGGCTCCATCACATGTAACTGTTACTTGGGAAGACAAACACCATTACTCTGAACATCCCCCACTTCCTTCTTCTTCCCCCCAAATATATACTGAGAATGACATCATATGGTACGGAATATCCTTTTGGCCAGTTCAGGTCAGCTGTCCCGGCTGTGCCCCCTGCCAGATTCTTGCGCACCTGCAGCCTTCTCACTGGAAAGTCCTTGACTTACTAGAAATATCACTTAGCAACAACCAAAACGTCAGTGTATTATCAACATTCTTCTCATGTTAAATCCAAAACACAACACTATACCAGCTACTAGGAAGAAAATTAATACCATCCCAGCCAAAAGCAGGTTAGGAATTTCAATGGATTCTCCAGACATTGCTGCTTTCAGCTTATATTTCTATCTCTATTCACAAGAAAAAAAACCCAGCCAGCTCTCTACCTTTTCCATGTTACACAGTTATGAACATGTTCAAGATTGGATAAAGTGTCCTGGCCAATATTTTGAAATTTATCCTGTTCTAACAAGTGCCACTTGCTCTTAACAGAAATAGATGTCTGATGCCTTTTACCACCTTGTTTCAATTTTGATGCAAGCAACCCTAATATCTTTCAAGTGCTTTCATCCTAATTCATTACAAGATTTTCCTGTTTGCCTGTCATTCAGCTTGGAATGATGTGTGGGTGAACTAATGATTCTTTTTGTTCCCATCATCATACTCCTGATAGCCTTTTCAGGCTTTGCATCATATTTCATCAATAGAGCGAGCACCATAAATGAAGAGCTTGGATCTCGTTACTCAGTGCACATTGAAAACTCAATTTCATCGTTCACTCATAATTCAATTTCAGAGGTCATTCTTTAGGATGTACTCCTGCGTTTTAACAGGCTATCCACTTGCACATCTTAAATTTAACTATGTGAGGCAAAATGATAATTGTATATTAGGAAATGAGGGAATTTTTGTTGGAAATTCAGAAGAAAGCATTAAGCATCACAGAGATAGGGAGAATGACTAATAACAAAAATAATGTCCAATTACACATACATATGTGGTGGTTGAAGTGCGTTGCTTTGTGCCAGTGTGCCACATTGGTGGTTTCTGCTGATGGAGAATGACACAGACTAGCTGATAGTGTTATTTTTCCAAATTAGTACTTCTGAAATCTCACTTTGATTATGATGGGCAACTAATTTTCCACAGGAGCATGAATTTATGAGCATAAATTACTAATATTTATTCATGTCTTGAATGTGGTATAAAAATTAGATTTCTGAATCCCAGAGACAATGTATGAAGATGATTTTGAGGCAGCCTTTCAGCTACTAAAACACAGAGAAGTGTACAATAGGCTGTTAATCAGAAAGGCAGATATATAAAAAAAAAAAAGCAGAAATGTTGAAAGACTTCTATTGCTAACCCTGTTCTGTTGTGCAAATAGGCAAAATTATTTCAAGTGTTGCATTTTTGCATTCGCTATTGAGCGGGATAAAGAATGAATGAACAATATGGGAGTTAAAATCTTCAAGATAAAGCTAAGCAATATGCTTCAGAGGAATGAATGGATGGAACAGCTTGTTAACTGCTCAGTGAAATATAAAGTACATAGGCTTCTCAAAATTACAGAGAAAAGTAATCAAAGCCTGAAAGGAAAAGAAAAGAATAAAAGACGCAGTTGAATAGCATGTAGAGATTTATTATAGTGGTATTGCTTTCTGCCCAGTTTTGTCTCTAAGAGATTATTCTAAAAATCTTATATTGCTGTATAACAGATTGATTAAATTTACAAAACATTTGGAGAATGTTTATAGAGACTTTATGAAAAGACCAGAAAAATTGGAAGTGAACCGCTGTGTTTAAAAAAAAAAAAAAAAAAAATCTCTGCAATGTTGACCGAGGAGAGAGCATCATTTTGAACAGCCCCCATGGGATCTTTGGACCTCAGAGCTGAACCTAGAAAAAACATGTAAAATGCCCTGTGAAAATAATTGTGCAATAACACTGAGACCTTAAAGTAGTAATGTATTTTAGAAGTATTTTCTTTCTCTGAGCTGTGGACGAATTTCTTGAGAAGTTCAGCACAAGCCAGTTGAGTTACAAAGTCACTCTCTGCTTTGACTGATCTACATTCACTTTTCAGACAGGAGACAATATGTGTTCCAACTACTTATTCTACCTGAAATTTTAATATTCCTTGAAATACCAAAGAGAACAAAGGATTGAGACTTGTATCCTCTAGCTAGTGTTCACAAAAGAAAATGTGACTACAGCTGATTTTTTTTCTTTTTAAATTGGGTTTCTAAGCTCCCACAGTTGTAATAACGAACAAGACTACAACTGTGACTGTCTTGTACTGATAACACTTTTAAAGGAGCTCAGATTCCTTATACCATGAGTGAATTGTCAAACTGAATTGGAAAGATTTATTTACATTTGTCAGCAAGGTTTGCATAGTATAAATGAGGGATGCTATTAGCTCTGCTGAAAGGACATACAGTACTCAAGAACTTGCATCTGAATATATTCATTTAAATTTTCTAAATGTATCCATATAATTATTTCTGAGTTTTGCATCTTTTACCTTTTTTTTCCATTCTGCTTTGATTGATGAAACTCTTAATATTTTGTAAGTATTCAGGAACTCATTCTTTATCACACGCACACAGAAATGCAAGGAACTCTAAAGGCAGGGAGATCACTAACATTTTTTTTGAACTCTGTTAAAAACAGAGGAATAATTTATGCAGCTGTTGCATGTACTCTGTTTTTGATCTCTTCTCTGTTAATGTTCGTGTGTTCTGTCTCATAAACCACCCAAGCCTGCTGGAGCTTTGGCAAGAGGTGTCTGCTGGGGCTGTCGGAGCAGCAAGTCCTGATGAAGCACCATCCAGTAATCTGGAGAGGGAATAAGTGGAAGGCCACGGGGCTGTGGCTCTGATCTTTAAGCAATACTTGGAAGTTCTTAGACCTTCATAGACGCAAATCCACTGCTTATGTTAAACAGAGGAAGCACATGGAGCAGTAGAGACTTGGTAGTATGACCTGACACAGCCACAGAACAGACTTTGAAGGAAAGATTAAAGATATAGGGATAAGTGAAATACTAACTAAAAAAAATCATAGAATCATGGAATCATTTCAGTTGGAAGAGACCCTCAGCCTCATCAAGTCCAACCATAACCTAACTCTAGCATTAAACCATATCCCTAAGAACCTCATCTAAATGCCTTTTAAACACCTCCAGGGATGGTGACTCCACCACTTCCCTGGGCAGCCTGTTCCAATGCCTGACAACCCTTTCCGGGAAGAATTTTTTCCTAATATCCAATCTGAACCTCTCCTGGCACAACTTGAGGACATTTCCTCTTGTCCTATCACCTGTTACTTGGGAGAAGAGACCAACCCCCACCATGCTGCAACCTCCTTTCAGATAGTTGTAGGCAGTGATGAGGTCTCCCCTCAGCCTCCTTTTCTACAGGCTGAACAGCCCCAACTCCTTAAAATAGTCATAACAGTTAAGCAAAGGTAGACTGTGTGAAGCTTACTTGATGTTACTGTATGATTTCTTCATTGGGCTTTGACAGAGCAATTTGAGAAGTTGGGGAAAGCAGGGACTAACCTAAGTATCTGAAAATGGGAAAACTAACTAAAGGGGAGAGTGTAAAAAAGGAAACTGACTGGGAGGAACTTAGTGAAATGCTTCAGGAATGGCTTCAATTGGACACCACATTCAATATTTTCTTTTAGAAAAATGTTTGTTACAGAAAGTAGTGTGCTAGCACAATCAACAGTAACAATAAAAAAGAATATAATAGCATGTGGGAAAAGTAGGAGTGACCTATTAAAGATGGGATGGGTACCAATGAATGCAAAGGTCCAGCCTTTTGGGCTTAATAACAAAATTTTGTCAGTACATAAGATGATTTAAAAAAAAGACAAATACAAAGTCAGTCAATTGGAGTGATAGAAAAATTTAAGGAAAACTTAGATTTGAGGATTTACACAAAATTCCCATTTTTGAAACTGAGGTATTCTAAGTTGTAGAAAAAAAAGAACTAGAAAGTGGTAGAATCAGTTATTTTGAGCTTTTAAAATTAGTCTAGAAATGCACTGCAGAATTTTTATTATTAATGGAGGCCAAGGCAGGGTTATTTTTTTCCCGTCTCAGTTTATTATTCTCGATTGAACGTTTAGCTACAAATTTGCAACTATCATCTATACCTTTATGCTTAAAAAGAAAAAAATGAAAGAGATGCTCTTTATGTTGTTAAGCTATTTCTCCATCCTTGAGTTTATAAAGAAATAAGTCTAAGCCATTAAAGCAGACTTAAAAATTTAATAAATTTGGAGTGCAAGTGCAGTGCATTTGTTTCCTTGGAAACATTCTATTGCAATTTCTTTCAGATGAGATGCAGTCTTTTTAAATATCATCTATTTAGAAGACCTAATGAATTTGACTCTGGATAGCATAAATATATGAAAAAAGGCTGTAGAAATTGGTGGAGCTACTTGCACTTCTGGTTACTATAGAAACAGCCAATACATTGTCATGTACTGGTGGTATTAGAAAGAACAATGTAATTAAAATAAGATGATTTATTCAGCGCTTTGGAAAATAAAAATTATTCTTCTCACACAGTGTCAGAGGAATCCTTACTGAATCTATGGACAGAAAGTTCAAATGGAAGTGGTGAGGGTGCATTTATACTTGTGTAATGACGTTTGTTTTTAAATGTTAACATTCAGGGATCCTTTCTGAGTGCAAAGGCACATTTTATATGTTTGTAACACATGTGTGAGCAGTCCTGCTGTGTTTATTTGGAAACCTCACGCGGTAGCATCGCAAATGAGAATTATAGACCTGTCTGTGCGTACGAGCTCTCTGGGAGCAGCTGCTCCTGGGGAGGCTGAAATGGACCAGGAACACAAAGTGCCTCCTGGAGCGTGAGCATTCGAGTGAGAAGCTGTTGGTGAATAGCAGTTCCAGTTTCGGCCCATTTCTAGACAAATTTTACACTCCCAGCAGTGACCAGTGTGCACTGAAAAAAAAACAAGAGTGTGAAAGCACAGCAAACTTCTTTATCACAATTCCCAGCAATGGTTACCCAGGCCTTTCTGACTTACAGTTTGGGGACCTCCTGCACCGCAGATACTGTCTGTGTCTTTCAGGGCTCTCTTTGAGGTTTCATGTTGTGGAATTAGTTATTCTTGATTTTCTTTTTTACATCTGCAATATGTAAGGAATTCGTCAGCTTAAAAATGCCTTGTGCAAAGAAGGATCTCTCTGTGTTTTGATGCTGCTTTCTGCTAGTTTGGAGTCTAAATTCTTATAATGTGAGAAACCATTCACATTCTCCATGCTGCTCATGCTGTATTTCCAGTTATTTCATATTCCCTTGGTAGTCTCATTTCTAGACTGAAAAGTCCTCAATTATTGCTTCTCATAGAAAAGCCGTTCTGTAGCACAATGATCCTTGTTTGTTTCATATATACAGATTTCACTTATCCTGTTTGAGATGAGATAATTTTAAACAAAAATATCTAATGGTAAAATATTTATTTTCTAATAAATGGCTGATACTTTCCATCACAAGATTCTTGTACCTTCTGAAGCAATCTGAAAGTGACTTAAAAAACCACAATGTACATTTTTCATACCTAACAACTTATAGGTAAACACTAGATTAAGCTCAATCACTTGTTCATTGTAATCAGTCTCCCTTTCATTTTAATTATTCTCAGGTCCTCTCAATAATCTTGAGCTGTATCTGAAAACAGAGAAGTTACAAACAGGAAAAAAACTGAAATTGAAAAGCAAAATATTTTTTTTTTCACTAACTTAAAGAGAAATACACCAGTCTTATGTTCAAATACTTTGAAAGAACAGAAAACTGTAGCATGCTTGATCTTCCTGTCTATGATATTGTCATGTGTTTTGATTAAAACTGCCATTATAGCTTTCAGATGGAGATCAGAGACATAAATTGAATTTGTCATGGGGTTGTGGTTTTATTGTGAGTGTGTAGCTAAAAATCAGGTAATAGTTATCTGCCTCAATACCTTACCCTAGAAAATAGATCAACACAAATGCCTTTCACTACAGTTGATAAAAATGCTTCTGTTTTGTGCAAAATAAGTTTTCAGTTGAAATGCACTTTTTATGACTAGTATAGGTGTAGTACTGTTTCACAGAAGAAACTTAGATCAGGCCCCTATAGCATTAATTACTCAATCTGCCAGTAGGAAGAAGCAGTTTCATGCCAAAGCACTCAATCTGAAAAGATAGGACAAGAAGTAGAAATAAAAAAATGGCCATTCTACAGGTTGGAAACCACAGCACTGGTTGACCAAGACTTTTTTTTTATGACCAACCGGATTGCCTGTAGTCCTGTTAGATTTCTTGTGAGACCTTATCTCCTAATGCTCAGGACAATGACTATAAAAGCACATTTCTTTCTCATCACTTACATAAAGCTTGAGGAGGTTTTAGGAGAGTGCAGTGCATGTGGGTTACGATTGACCAACACAGAGCTGGTGTGAGCAGCAGCTTCTGAATTGCTTCTGTGGAGGCTTTGAGCTTTCTTGACAGACAAAATACCAGGAACTGCATGTGCTTTATGCAGAGAAGTATTATAGAAAACCCATCTGAAATGTATACCTTGAATTCAGCATCACAGCATGCTTTTCAAATCACCAGAACCTTAAAAGTCTGTTTGAAACTGATTTAATTTGCTTAAATTACCTTTCTAGTCAAATGCCTGCAGCCATGAACTCTTGCCTTAGTGAAGAATCTTTATTATTATGTTGGATTTTGTTGACACTAGAAACTATTATGCCTTCCTTTGAAATGATTTCTTTTATGTCCAGAAAATGCTTAGATTGAAGAAGTGGACTGTGGTTTTCCAATGCTTATGGGTGATAAATCTGCAAATAGAAAAAGAGCAAAAGCTGTTATTAACAAACTAAAGCCGCCAGGGTAGGGAAACTGGTGCCCAAGCAAGTTCCTCAGGCATGTCATGAATTAATTGTCCAAGGTAGAACAAAGCAGGTTTAATCATGAGTACTTTTCTGTGCAGGGGTGTTGCAATTAGTTATTTTTGAAAGCTATCTTTATGGGGGAATTTAAATACTATGTATATCAAGTTCCCAGCTGCTATTCAAAGTGTTAATTTATTGTCCTCTGAGTCAGTTCTTACTATGTGGTTTGAAGATAAATGAGGTATGTATCAAACATATAGAAAAAGATGGTCTTTTGTACTAGTTTTTATAAAGGCAGTTTCCTGTTGCAGAGCTAAGGTACACAGGTAATTTGGTTAGACAGTCTATTAAGTAACAGACAATGAAATACATTTAATGATCAGCAGTGAAAATGTTTAAATTGACAGTGGCAGTTTATGTAAAGAGCCCAACAGGATTTCAGCAAAAATTAAAAGTATGTTCACATTACCAACTTTACAATCTCATCTTTTTCCTTACTGAGAGGTGTATGTTGCTCCAAAGCCATGTTAAAAACAAGTCTCAAACCTAAACCTAACCAATTAACAGTGCTGGACACAATGTATGTATGGATATGTACACACATACATTTCACAAGGGTTTTTTGGAAGCTATGTCTGAGTGTGTTTCATCTTTAAAATTAGAAAACATCAAAGATCGGTACTTTGAATCACCATTTGGGATTATCTTTTCTTGCTCTATATTGATCTTTATTTCCTGGCAGCAATTGGGCTTTGTTTCTGCCTCTCTGTCCCTTTTTCTACACATTTGTGCTCCTCCACTCTCTGATCTTCCCGACTCTCTGGGTGGGACTTGTCATTTCTGTGAAGGTGCCTGCTGCTAAGTAGCTGCCGCCTTCAGTCTGTCAGGCTGGTAGAGCCTTTTGTGTCCCCTCCTCTCAATTTAACTTTATTTCAGTTCTGTATTTCCTGCAGTTGTCAGGTTTCTGTATGTTTTTCCATTTCTCATTCCAAACAGCTATTATGTTTTGTGGGCTTTTTTTAGTTTGGATTTAAAAAAAAAATAAATTATTTTTAATTTTTGCTTCTATAAAATAGCTTCATTTTCTAATTTACTAATGAACTACGGGCTTCCTTTTATAACTATGTGAAGAAATAGCTATGCATAGTGATTTCTCCATAGGCAAAGTGGAAGCTATAAATATGCAAATGTCACTTTTGGCTTTACAAAGTTTAATTGCTTTGTATGTTATGCAGATTCCTAGGCTGGAAAATCTGACGAGAGCAAGTAACACATTTGTATATTCACTATCTTAAAAATGCAGGCAGATTTCTGAAAAGTGTGCCAGTTTTTTTGAGTCTGCAAGTTTACATCTTGCTGATGTTATTACAGGGTGCGTAGGGTGCTTGAATGACCGAGATTCTTCCCTGAATGCAAACGTCGCATTTCTGAACTGTACATTTCAGAGTCTGTGAAAAGCAATTGGAGCAGCTGCTGCTGCCGTCCTTCCACATGTCGAGATCACAGACAGCAGAGTTGAAAGGGACCTCAGGAGATCACCCAGTATATCTTTACTGTGAAGCAGGATCAACTAGTTCTCAACAGTTCCAAACAGATGTAGATTTTTGAGCTTGAGGCAAGAAATCAAGATGTTCTCATGTTATGTGTGATATTTGAAATTCTTTTTCTTCTATTGGTTAAAGTAGAAAACAGACTAATAATCCAGGTTATTTCACCATGACACATTAAAGTTATTCCTTTAAAAATGTATGTGCTTATAGTGTCTGTAAAAGGTCTAGGCTCTGAGGTCAGTAGTCACATGTCATGTGAGGGCTGTGAGGAAGGCACTAAAAGGCCTCACAAAGTTTAGAACCATTTCAGGATAGTACTTCAAGCACTCTCTATACTCTCTTGGTTTTTCTAGTGAGGTTAGAGGAATGACTAACCTCTGAACACCCTATTAGAAGTGCAGGCTGCTGTGTTTTAGCTATCTTGTAGAGAGAGATTTAGATCTTAATAACTAGGAGTCTTCCAGTGTCCTAGTTTTAAGGATCACCATATTCAGAGAGAAGGAGTGCTTTGATCTGGCCACTTGCCTTGAAGTTTCTTTTCACTGGAGTCAAATCAGGGAAGAGGAAAGCAAAGGTATTGATTTGCAAAATTCAAAGCAGACAACATAGATGCAGAATTTCCCGAAGAAAGGTGGAAAGAAAGGAAATTCAAATTATTCATATATTCCTTAGAATAGTTCAAAATCTCTTACTTTTTAAGATCCAGCTCACAGGCTGTTAAAATATTCAGAATCCTGTGGCTGAGGACCTGCTCTGCACGGATTCAACCTACTTCGGTATAAGGCCTGAAAGAGGATCTAGATTTGGGAACTGCAGTGGTTTTAATTTGGGAGAAAATTTAGGAACTTTGGTATTTCCTTTTACATCATAAACTGCTTTAGAAATTGTTCATATGCATTAATTACATGATGGGAACTAGTTTATGTGGCACATTATTTACTCTACATACTTCAAAGTACTGATGACTGTTTCTTTCCCTGATGCCCTTCATTTTCATCAGAGTGATAGAAAAAGCCTCTGCTTCGGCAGAAGCAGCAGAGACTGGCTCCTGCCAGGACCACCCGTAGGCAGGTGAGCCGGCAGGTGTGGGACTGAATCCCCATAGACAGAGGCAGAATCCTGGCTGAGTCCTTCAAGCATGGAACTGTTTGACAGCAGTGCTCCTGTCACCACCACCCCCCATCTCTGGCAGCACCTTAAAAGAGCAAACTCTGCTGGGGTTTCTTTTTTTGGGAGAGCATGTGGGACTGAGCCCTTAATGGGATTGAGGTGTCTTCTGCAGGGCGAGTGGGGCATTCTTCTGCTGGGGGAGTCCACGCTGACCTCGTAGGCAGTTTCTGACCGACCGTGCCAGCTTTGCTTCCTTGCCAAGCGATCTTGACACCGGGCTCTCACTGCTTGCAAGTTAAGCAATGACACACGGCAGTGTGGGACAGGGAGAGCCTTGAATCATCAAGTTTACTCATCCCCAGCCATAAACAATTATATATAATGAAGTTTGGAATGATCATCAAGAATATTCACTTCCTGCCATGTCCTTTTCATACCTGTGAGTCCCAAATCGCCACTAACCTAATTCCTTTTACTGCCTCTATTAACTAACGGAAGAGTTTGAGAACAAAAAGACCCCAAACTCACACATCTGAAGTTTCCTGGAAGGAGGAAGAAGAGATCCTCAGAGTGTTCTGAGTTCATAAAATACAAGGTAGTTTGTGTAGACCGAGCTCCACAACACTGTGTTGTCTAAAGCTCTTATTGGGTCTAACTTTAATTCTTTGGGAATTTATAACAGAAACTTATGTATATATAATTGTACAAACTGATGCTTTCTTTTATCTCATTTAATTTTCCTGTGTGTGGACTCTTTACATAAATTAACAAGCTATTTATTACACTAGTACTTCAACATTTAAAAATCAATTACTTTTTCACATTTTAAAATAATATATGATTTGTCGGAGACAGTTATTAATACAAAGAGGGAAAATCTATGTTATTCTAATCTGTCAAAAAATAACAAACTTTTTTATTCACTAGGTGTTAAGAGTGTACAAAGCTGCAGTACAACAGACATTGGATATACTCTTTCTCCCTGAAGGAAGAGAATTTCTTACAAGCACAGATGCAGTAAGCCGGGACTCAGCTGATCGTACCGTTATTGCATGGGACTTCCAAAGTGCTGCGAAAATCTCCAATCAGATTTTTCACGTAAGAATAACAACTAGTATTGTTTGGGTCATGAATTAGTACTTCATGCTTGTCAGCGTTGTGAAAAAAAAAAGGCTTTTGATTTTCTATAAGATCGTCGTATGATGTATAAAATGCTCTTAAGTTGAGGGCTTTCTTTACTTTTATACTTTAAAACCACTCATTCTTAAAAATAACCTTGAAGACTGGTAGTTGTGTTAAAAGTATTTACATTTCAGTGCTCATTCACTGACATCTAAGCTATATTCAGGCAAGGCCACTGCAGTGTCATTCTAGCATGCCAATGGTGCATGGCAGTAGTTGCTATAATGCCACGTTTCTTTTCCCACACTTGTCCTCGAACAGCAAAATGATACATTTTTTGTCAGCTGCAATGAAGGCTATTGACAAATGGAGTTTAATATTCGCATAATAATAGCAACCTGGTACAGGCATATAGATATCTAGTAGAGCATAATCACAGAGGAAAAATTTACTTTTATCAGTGCAGGTGCAGTATTTCTCACAGTAATCTATCCAGGCAAGATGTTTAATGGACTAAATTGTCTAGAAAAGCTGACAGCTTCAAAGGAGATTACCAAGGAAGTTAATAGATAATTCCAGCTCCCTGGGTCTTTTCTGAAAACCCAAGTCTAATATTCTGTGTAATATAGTATGGCTGGATTGTATACAGATGCTTTCTGGCTGAAATGAACAGTTCTCTACTGACAAGAACATGTAGTTGATGATCTAATGGGATTGTTAGATGTTTAATTTTCACAGTTCTGTCTTTGTCCAGTATTAGATATATTAACATCTTGGATAGGCAATAGGGGAAAAAAAAAAACCAACCTATGAATATATGAAGTACAGACCAGTCAGGTTCAGTATAAAGGAGTAAAAACCAAACAACTTTTCTCCTTATCCCCCACCAAACAAACAAATAATCCATACAATCTACTTCCTCTGGACTACAGCATCTCTGAAATGCACAGTTTTATCCCTCTTCTGTACTGTAAGTAAACAAAACTCGATCGTGATTTTGGAAACTCTGCTTCACTTTTCTGAGTTTCACCTTTGAACCCTTCAAGATGGGAGAGAACCCTGAACTCTCCAAACAGATTAGATCCCAGCAAGACTTGATCTATTGCTTGCCTGCATTAACAAATTCATAATTAAGAGCTCTAAAAGAACCCATTGCTATGGTATACCCAGCACTACACAGTGCTCCTGCAGGTTGCATTGTGCTTTCTGATCCCTTCCTCTTATACCATTTCTGCCCAGCAGCAAGCAGCGCTCTGCCATGGAGCACGCCCCTAACCAGGCACACAGCCTAATCCTGTTTTGGTTTCTGTGTCAAATACATTACAAAACTCAGAACTTTTTTGCCAGTTAGTCACTTCCAAACACATAACAAAACCAGTCTGATGCTCTTCCCCATCTACCCCATGGCCCATGGTCTCCAGTGGTCACTGTCAGCCTGGTGTCCTTCACATGCGGATACATCCTACAGCCGAAACGCTCTTAGTTTGTATTCCTGGCATCAAAATTTGATACTGTCTTTGGGTTAGGCTGAAGCTAGAAGAGGTTTGGGCCTGGTGGAAACCTTGTGAGAGCAGTTGATTTCTGATGCAGTCAATCACAGTGCAGAATTTTGCAAGTAATCTTAATTCAGTCTTAAATAGGAACACTAAAGCTAAATGTTAGTAATTTTTGAAGATATTTAGCAATAGTCTACAAATCACTGTCGTAAGGAGCTTCTGACTTAGTAGGCTAATAATGATCCTTTTTTTTTTTTTTTCTTCTTTCTTTTTATAAGGGTGAGGTGGGGGAAAGCCTCTGTATAAACACGATGATTTCTACTCCTGTCAGTGTAGCCAGAACTGAGAGGACGGAGGATTTGAGAACTGTACCAAGTAGCATGGAAGGCACAGTTATTGCTGTAGAGGAAGGGATGTGGGAGAAGAGAATTCACTTTCACATTGAAACTCTAGTTTTCTTTGGGCAGGAAGAGGACTGTGTACCATCAGGTTGGAATTACCTTTCTGCAGCTGTTCTGCAGTATAATTATGATTCAGAGGGAGATGGTGTTTTGGTCAGTATGTAGGAAATCAAAGTAGAGATTTTATTTGATATCTGCCTTGGTGTAAGATTTGCAGTGGATTGTAATGAGTTAAGTATCTTTCTTTATATAAGGTATTCAGTGGAGATGACTTATGTATACCTTACCTTTTATGGTCTTTCAAATATGTCAGAAGGTAACCTGATTCCTTTGAACAAACCTGTTGTTTCATACAACAAAACTTTCTTTAAAATTATTTTCAGGAGCGTTACACATGCCCAAGTTTGACTCTGCACCCAAAAGAGTCTGTGTTTGTTGCTCAGACGAATGGGAACTATATGGCTTTGTTTTCTGCCCAACGACCTTACCGAATCAACAAAAAGAAAAGATATGAAGGCCACAAGGTATTCTTTTTCATCAGGACCCTAGTATCTAAGTCTGGAAGGAAGACAGATAGGAAAGTACCTGTGCTTTTTAATGTCTGCTAGTAGTCTTTGATTATAAATCAGTGATAGATATTAATTAGCTTCATTTGCTTTCCCATGTGCCAGTCTATTTTAACTCATATGCGCTCTAAAGAAAATAGTTATTAGAAGACTTTATGAATACTTAATAGCTTGATTAAATAAGTTTGTGTTGTAGCTGTGTCTTACTAAACACCTGGAGAAGTCCTTAGTGTATATTTATCTAAAGATATGATTTTTTTGGGGGTACTATATGCATTTTCAGTAGATCACAATGAACTTTTCTAATCAGCACTGTTATTGATTTTCACAGGTGGAAGGATTTGCAGTGGGCTGTGAATTTTCTCCAGATGGAACACTTTTGGTGACAGGAAGTTCAGATGGCAAAGTGTTTTTCTACAACTATCATACTGCTAGGATTATTCGCACTTTGTCTGCACATAAAGAAGCCTGTGTGAGTGCAATATTTCACCCAGTCTTACCATCTCTCCTTGCAACATGTAGCTGGGCTGGAGAAATCAAGATCTGGCAATAACAAGCAGGGTTACTTTTCAGGATGTCTCCTGTTCGTCTGCCAAAGGCATAGGAAATAAACCACAGTATGCAATGTGAAATTTGGTTGTGATGTGTTGTAAGGAGGAGAGACTGTTGTCTTTTCTTCTGTGACCTCAAAGTGTATGCCTTTGCAAGGCAGTTCAGATGGTCTTGTGGTTTGCTGAACAAAGAAGTGGTCTTACTGTCTCCATTGGCCCTAGTGACATATTTCTCCCCCTTTAGTGTCAATCTGTTGGTGCTCATCTAGCCTCACTCTACTCTGAGTAGCTAAACTGGAAGAAAATTAGGGGGTTTTATGTAGCTTTTCAATGCAGCTTTCTTAAAACAGATTTTCAGTAGTTTAGCTCCCTGACCTGATCTCTGAAGGGTTAGACAACCAATAGTGTAATTCAAGGCAAAACAGGTTCTAGACACAAAAAGAAGGAAGACCGCTAGGCGGGTGGGACTGATTCTTCTGGAAATGGGTCACTGTTGCCAGCTCAGCTTATTGTAAAATGCCTTCTGAAAGTTCCAGGGAAAGGTGTGCCGGATAACTTGAAGGTAATTTTAAAGTCAATACATTTGTGTTCTTGAAATCCCGGTGTTTAAACTTGAGTTTTAAACTTACATTTATGACTGTACATAAACAAAGCGAAACCATGTGTAAATATTTTTAACGAAAAAATAAACATTTTTTTATACCTGGTGTCTATTTCACTGTTTTACTCCTGTTATTCTTGACAAGTTAGTACTCAAGTCTATAATGAAATTGATACTTGAGGGGGAAACAATTAATATGCCATCCTAATTGATTGTGAACACACATGCATTTCTCTGTACTTGTTGATGTCTCTTTGGCACAGAAAATTGTCGTTATGCTTTTCAGTGCGGGGGATGCTCTTCAATATTCAGACAGGAGCTGGGCTATTCTACAGTGAACAGAAAATTCATTAGGCCATAAATGTATATTTGCATATATATAGATTGCTTGTAAATGTATTTTAAATTTGCATTCCCTGCACATGTGTTGTGCGGTTCTAGGAATTATTATAAGATCCATTTTATATGTGTGTGTATACATATATGTATCACTGAAAAAATACATCTATGCATCACGTAAACCCAACCTTAACTCCATATGGATATGTAGTGCCTTGCAGTGAGTGCTATAAGCTTGGCTTATGTTTGGTGTGATTAATCTATAAAGATATTTTAACATACATGGGATAATTGTATGGAGTAAATGTCTAATCCAGAAGTCATGTATAATAGCAACTTTTTCTGTGTAGCATCTTTTCGTTCTTCTGATTTTTTTTTTTTTTTTTAATTGGAACAAGCACAAGGGTTTTTTTAACCATTTTTCACATCCATTCTTTGGGAATCATTGCACATATCATGTTGAAAAGTAACTGCATTCTGTAATATTACCCATGTTGTTGCTTAAGTTTAATTTCTGTCCTGAGGCATGATTCTGGTGTCTGGTGTTTATACCTCCTGAAATGATCTTGCAAGTAGAAATTTTAGACTATTTATAGAGGAGGAGGGAAAAGCTTCGATTTGATTAAAGGTAGTAGAGAAAAATAACAGCAACTTGATACTGTATAATCTTAAAGAATATTAAAATTGGAATTGCATTTGTGTTAGATTTCCAAGATGGCTGAAATTTTAATTACTTATGAGAACCAGCCAAAGGTTTTATAATGCAATGAAATTATGCTCACAGCATTATCTTGTTAAAATATCATCTAATATAAAACTGATTAAGACACAGACTGAAATTTAATAGTTGGAAATATTTTAGCATAGTGGTGTCAATTAAGTTTTCATTATGATTCAAAGACATATTCTTCCTTGTAATCTTATGCAATGAACTGTAATCAAAAAATATCCACATTGCTCCATCATTCTGCAATTACCAAATACTGTTTGGACTGCAAACAAGCATTATTATGGTCAGACGAAGCTTTTCGAGTGTAATGAATTGTTGGTTAATTAATTTTATTCATAAAATTGTAATCTAGAACTGTTTAAATCTTGCTTTAGGAGCAGTTCTTCTAGCTTTATATAGAACTCTCTAGGGCATCATATACTAGAGGCAAAGCAGAGATCTTCAGCATTTTGAAATGGTTTAGGCTATGTAGATAAACAAACCAGATTAATTTTAGTCTATTTTGTACTGTACCAAAAAGTAATAATGCCAATCTCTACCACTTTATTATTTGCTACTAGACTGTTATTAATTTGGGGTGTCAGAGGATGCAAGCTATTCAACTGTCTTTATCTCACAAACCTGCTAATTAACAGACGGTTATTAGAATTATTGTGTTCACTCAGCTGAAATACTGTTGGTGAGTCACTCTATATTTCAGCTCTAGGACTAATCACAAAAATAAGGTGTGGCATTACAATGGGACGACTCCGTAGGGACAGGCAAATGTAAAGCTACAAGATCATGGCAGAATAGAACAAAACAGGAGGATCAAAAAATCAGGAGATCTCAAATTTTCTGTTATCCTGATATATGGGTTTGGAACTGCATTCGACAGAAAATATTTGCTCAGCTTTCTTTGGGTACCTTCATCTTGTTCTCTTAATCCCAGCTCCTCCTAACCACTGCTTGCATCTGCACCATTTAATTTTCAGTTTTTCTATCCTTGTTTCAGCACCTTGTCTTCTACATTTTAATGTATAGTAGCCTGTATGCTTGCACTACCTTCATCTTCTTTTCAATAAATTTATTTTTCCTGTGCTCTGACTTGTGGCTTTCAGGCTTTTGTTCCAGCTGTCATTAGAAAGGTAGCCAGAAATCCCAGAGCACTTTGCACTCTGTTCTTGCCTTTCTCTGTTTTCCAGTTTTAATGAGGCTTATTGCTTTTGGAGAGTCTCACCTCTTTCTTACCCTCTCTTCTGTCTGCTTCACTTTCTGCTTTTGATTGTTTTACTGTCTTGCAGATCCTTTTTATTATAGCTGCTCTTACAAGGTGTACCTACATCCGTGTTTTAGTTTGTCAGGAGTGCACTTCTTGGGAAAAAATAGTAATAACAAAAAGAAATCTAACAGTTAATGCCACTTACAATGCTTTGTTTTGCAGAGCACACAAGTTGCACTTCTTTCAAATGAAACTAAATGAGAAGATGTGCTCCAAGAGCGTACTTAATATGTCCCAACTGGTGGGACTGGACTGGAGATAGTTCAGAGTATCCCCTAAGCCCAAATGAATGCAGGTTAGATGCTGCATTTTCAGGAGTGAGACAAACTCTACAAAATTAGTTGGGCATTCATACTTGCTAACATAATCGTAGCTTCAGGAGTTTCAAAGAGTCTTTGGCACCTTCCCCTTTCTTTGAAAAATCTCTCACCTATCTCTTCGTGACTCACCACTCTGTGCAGAGTGCTCGTATGTCGGATGTTTTCACACTTCAAAGAGTGGAAATGCAGGAAATTAAATTAGTCTATGAAGGAAAAAGAAAGCAATTTTAGAAGCACTTGATCTCCCGTGGTAGTAAGACAAGCTGGCACCTGCCCAGAGCTTGATGAATTCTGCCACATGTGCAGAACATCTCTGAGCTGGGACACGGCTGCCTAGTCTATAGTGGGAATGGTGAGTCTCTAGATGGGAGTGGGAGCTTATTCACCTCTGTTTCCCAGTCCCTGGATATCCTTTTACACAGGTTTATTAATTATAGAAGCCTACCAGAAAGTACCCAGCTACTGCACAAACATGATAAAGCTTCATCCAAATGTAATTCTTGCTACGTTTTCACCGTTTTGAATAAGTGCCTCTTAAAATCAGTCTAAAAACTCTTGCAGGAATTCTTTGGAGAAGGTCGAAGTTCACCAAGGTTGAAAATGCCTGAAGTTACAGTCCAGACAGCTTCAGCAAGATCCATTTGTCTTCAGTTTCCATCAGCAGGGCCACTAAACTCATGTAGTGTTTCTAGTTCTGAGTAAGATTTGTACTAACAAATTGTTTGAAGTGTGTCCTTAGAAGAACAATTTATGTAATAACTTGTAAGTGTATTATCCGTGGTACAGACTTGATTACCTTGAGAAAACCATTTGCTTGTGTTCAGATTGTTACCACTCTCTTATAAGCAAGCAGCAAAGAATTGCCTCAGAATATCATTTAGATATATATCCTCACCTGTTAACAGTATTATTTTTTCATGTTTTAATGCATAACCACCTCCTTTGTTACCTTCTCATTAAGTAAAACTAGTAAATTCCAGAACCCTTGCACCTCTCTGTGCATAGGAAACTACTTAATTTGAATATGAGGTAAAGATTATCGTATCTTATAAAGCAAATTAATTATTTTGATTTCTTCCCGTTCCTTGATTTGTTTATCCTTTGTAAGGAAAGCTCATCACATCTTGTTTCCAAAGAGAATGTCTTATAAGTAAAGATAAAAGATCCATTAGCCCCAGCCAGTCTAAGGGGTTAATTTACACATCTTTGTGATTCGTTTCAATACACACAATTCCTTGAAATGTAGTAACCATTTCAAATCATGTACTGCTTTTAGTACAAAAGTGAAAATGCTCATTATGCCATTAATATGGAAGATGCGATCTGTGAAACGTAGACATGACATGGACTGATTTCTTTTTTTTTTTTCCCAGCCTCAGAGAGATAGTATTTTCACCAGATCTATGGCCTCTGAATCTGGGCAAAAGCAATGAAGTGAAATCTTAATCATATCCAAAAGCTCATACAGATCTTTGCTTTGGTCAAACATCAAACATGAGAATTTGTTGTGGTTTGTTTTGTTTTGTTTTGTTTTTTAATTTTCTAGGAGATTCTAATACTGTTGAGGGAAAAAGACATGGGGTTCATTCTACAAGTACAGAGGAAGTAACATTTCTGTTCAGTTGACTGGTACTAATCTCAAGCTCTCTTCAGTGTGTGTTCTTTCCTGATTTTTAACACCTCAGAAATTAAATGGCTGTTGATGAGCACTCAGGTGAATCACACCCTAATGTAAAAAGATATCTGAGTAATTTCACACTTTCCATAGGATACGTGGTATGCAAGAATTGAATATATACAGAAATTCCTCTTTTTTTTTTGCTTTGTTTTTGTTTTGTTTTAATAAGACACCATTTGTGTATCACAAATCATAGAACAAAGACTAATACCAAGGCCCTAAAATCCTATAGTCCAAGGCTCAATTCTGCAATACTTTCTGTAGTGCTTACATTGAGTATGTGCATGACTGTTCAGAGATGCGCACAGGAGGGAAGGGGGGCAGCACGCAGTCAGCAGCACAGTCTGTAAAGCTTTGTAGAGTAGGAGGAGATTAGAAGGGAAGGGGAGAATGTGCCTGGAGGATGAGCAGCAGTGTCAGGTGAAAAATTGTGTAAGAGAAGATAAGAAGAGAAAGGCAAGATGAGAGTAGAGAAGAAAGGAGGCAACTAATCACAGAACATGAGGAGATTAGAAGAGCTCAGCACTGTTCACAGAGGTTTGCACAGCATGGCTGTACCAAGGAAAGGAACTGGCCTGGCCATGAAAGTGAGGGCAAATATGAGATGTGAATAAAAGAAGCTGGGGGATGTAGCTCTGGGAAGACCTTTAGATTTCATAGAATCGTAGAATGTCCCGAGTTGGAAGGGACCCACAATGATCATTGAGTCCAACTCCTGTCCCCATATGTGACAACCCTGCAGTTCACGCCATGTTTCTGAGGGCGTTGTCCAGTCTCTTCTTGAACACTATCAGGCTTGGGGCTGTGACACCTCCCTGGGGAGCCTGTTCCAGTGCTTCAGCACCCTCTGGGTGAAGAACCTTTTCCTGATGTCCAACCTAAATCTCCCTTGGCACATCTTCCTGCCGTTCCCTCAGGTTCTGTCATTGGTCACCAGAGAGAAGAGATCAGCACTTGCCTCCTGCCCTTGTGAGTTTTCTGCCAGCGAAGGACCTGTTGTGCCCTTGGACAAGAGGTTGGCTGCTTGGGAAGCTTGAGCAGGCTGGGGCAATGCAAGCTGACGTGGGTGAAGCTGGGAAGGCAGGTGCCAGCTGAGCACTCTCTCCAGGCAGCAACCTGAGTGGAGCCTCCATTCCTGTCAACATCTCGAGCTACTACAGCTAGGGAGAACTCAACGGTCCCTTTCCCATGTTCTTCCTAATTTGCTGTGTGCATACTGTGAGCCTGCTAGAGGAGCGGAACTGCGGTAGATTGGTGACTGCCTCTAGCTAATAACAATAAATCTGCCTCTCAGCTGGTGTTGCTTGCTCAGGCTGTATTGCCATGCTAGCCAGAGCAGAGAGCTTTTCTTTGGCTCACACTGCACCTATCATAACAGATATCATAAATTTGCCCCAGGTTTGTGTCTGTGCTTGCACAACAACCCTGCAGCACTTTAGTTTTCAATTAGTAAACCCTGGCAGTGCTACAGCAGTCTGGTCACGGCTGCTGCAATGTCAGGTGAATTTTGCAACCTGTGTTCTTCCTTGGGTAATTGGCATTTTGAGAGCATTACAGAGAAGGCAGTGGAGACATTGTATCATTATTAAAATGAAACCAACATTTTTGGGGATTCCAGCTTCTGATATAATTTACACTTGAATACCTGGTCTCTATTTCAGAAGTGCAATTTTTAATAATATTTTAATTAATGATGTATAGAATGTTTACAAGCTGAATGTCAACATTAATTATGCACCTATAGGGATTTTTGCTATTTCGTGCATTTTGAATGCCTTTCAGAGAGATGGAGGTTTGCAACTCAGAAATCTGACAAGGTTTCTCTGAGGGAAATGGCAATTTCTCCTTTTACTTTTCCAGTTGCTTATATAAAGTTGCATGCTTTCTTTGGTGCAAATTAACTAAATGCCACTGGAATAACTAAAAATGTGTTCTCTTTTTCAAAGTAAAATGTAACCAGGACCAAAGGAAAAACAATCCTTGGCTTAAATGTTTGAATTTTGGCCAATAGTTATGGGTCTTTACTACAAAAATCCCATGTTCAAATTTGGATGTGCTCACACAAATACTTGACATGCAAAGTGACCTTTGGAAATGGTGTTCCACCAAATGAAAACTCTTACATTCCTTCAATATGGCTCTTTGGTGAGTTGAGTTTGGGCCTTGGCACGGGAAATATTGCTTTTTGGTTCATGTTATGTTGCCACAGGAATGCCTGAGATGACTTCCTTCGCTCCCCCTTTTCTCTACACTCCCATTTTGCATACATTTTAAAGGATACTGAAACATTTCTTCAGGGACTGCAGTCATAAAAAAATGTGTGTGTATATATATATTTATTTATAAAATATGTATATATTATCCCTTTCAGTGTGTTTTAATTTGCCTTTTACATTTTAAAATGCCTTTTACTTAGATGTTTGTCAAGAGAGGCCTTTGAAAGAAATCGAATTGTTCACAATCTGGACTGACAGCTGACAGTAGCATTTTTATTCAAGTTAGGAACCCGATCTGTACTTAACTTCCCACCAAACTCCTCTAGTTTGATAAATTCCCATTAATTTTGTGTTAATTATTTCTGAACCTGAGATCTTGTAAGGTGGCAACTATATGAGGGAATACAGAATAGTTTAATGGGAAAACTTGTTAGAGGAAAATTTTGGCAGTAATTTGAGTAAATTATGACAAAAAATATCAATGGGCTCTTCAAATATTTTCTAGAGGAATGCTATTTTTCTTCATAACATAAGGGCTCATAATTGCTCCTGAAATTAATAGTTCTGTTTTTATTTTTAGCATTCATAATTAGACATTAATTTGCTCTCTGAATGCTTACATTTCCTATTCTGCAATCATTCCTTTTTGAGCAAGTACTACTCTAAATCTCTGTGAGAAAAATTCATGACGATTAAGTACATTTGAAGTGTTACTACGTTATCTGGGTGATTTATTTTTACGTTCATGTGGGACACGGTTCAATCGATACTGAAGTCACTGCCAGTCCTTGATGACTCAACAGGAATTCCAACAAAGGCTTCCACAAACGTCACTGTGCAGGTCTAACCCTCACAAGCTCCTACACAAACCTCTTCTTTCTGCTCTTAAATATAACTTCTACCATTTCTCAAGAATTCTTTTAAATTGCCTCATGATTTCTTGTTATTTTTTCCCTCTGCTTCTATTATTTTCTCTGCTTCTCGGTCCTTAATGGCCCCTCAGGACAAGGACTACCACATTGCTACCTGGTGCTGGAAGACATTCAGCCATCACTTTATCTGGCCTGTAGAGAACATGCTAAAGCATCGTGGAAGTGGCTGTGGCTGAGAAGTTATTAAGTACATATCAACACAACAGCAGCATCGTTGATCTGTCTATTTTGAATGCCGTCTTTGGTCAACTAAATAATATGAAGACTTGTGAAAAAGGCATACATGAAACAAATTATTTTCTGTTCATCTCAGTGTGGTACCCAGTTTTCCAGAAACAAGTTTTCAGAACAGCCTGACATCCAGGCACCTGTTCAGGAACATTTTCTGGTGTTATGATGTATGCATCAGTGAGATGGTAAAGCTTGTTTTTTCTCTAATACTTCTCTGACCTATTGATGCATCTATGACATAGATGACTGGCTTGAGCCTATTCTGCTTACTCCCCGTAGCCCACTGATAAGGTAAAAAGCATATGTTCTTTTTATTGTATTGGTTATAGAACAGGAGATCCTGAAGTCGTGCTTGCAGAGGACCACTTCACAGGAGAAGACATCAGGGTGAGAAATGCACTTACCAGTTCTCTCTGGAACTTCCTAGGAGAGCCTCACCTCCTGCAGAGCCCTGTGGAGGAACAGGGAAAGCAAAGGACCCTGTAAGGTGCAGCCAACACAATTTTTGCTCCAGGAAGGCCGACACCTTTGAGTGCTTAGCACTCACCTACTGCAGCTGAAACACCCCTGTGGCTGCCACAGGGGAGACAGCATCAGCTGGGCCACCTGAAGGTCTTCATAACTGAAAGTGTCTCTGCTGTATCGGTATAGGACTTCTTAGGCTGTACTTTGGAAATTGCTCTTACAGGATTTTGGAGGATTTGTGAGGAGATGTTTCCAAAGGATGTGCAGGCCTTGCACTGAACATTTGACACATAATAATGTGCATTTGCAGAGAGAAGTCTCGCTGGCATGGGTAACGCCCACTAGTACACATGTGGTCTACAGGGTCCCAAAAAATGTGCAGGCAGCGAAGTATTTACTTACACCACCTCTAACTCAGACGTTGGTCTTTGGCTCATCCAAGCCTGTGAGAAAACTGTCCCTTTGCAGAAATGCTGAGAAGGAGGAAAATAGTATTTGATCCTGAGGGTCTCTTCCAACTGGAATGATACTATGACTCTATTTGGGGAAGGAAAACAAACTGCTATGCACTTTTGTATTGTAGTAGCATTTTTAGGAAGTGTTTTGAACACTTTAGTGCAATAAGTAAAAGAAGTAGAGCTGATAGGTTTCCTTGCACCTTTATTGTGAAGAGGAAAATGATCAGTAGATCCCATATGCCAGGAGTCTGAACACATCAGATGTCAACCTGGCATAATGAAATCTGTGCCGTAGGCTGCACAAGAACCACCCTGCAACTGGCAGCCGTCTTGGGTAAGAGTGCTTTCTGCAAGGAGAGCTTTTCAGGAGGATGACTTCCTCATCTTTCAAGGAATTACACTGTTTAACCAACATATTTGTTCCTCACTGTAATGTTATTGTACAGTTTTGTATGCTGGTTAAATTCTGTCTTTAAATGAGGCTTTTACTTTTGTGCTAGTAGCCTGCATTTAATGTCTCTTCTGTGGCTGGAGGAGAAAAGTACATCTAGATTTTATAATGCAGCCAATTTGTTTCTCAGGTTTCAGATCAGCTCTTGCTGTAGGGCTGAAACTCATCTAAACTAGAAAGTTTTTAATAGTAAGGAAATTGTCACAATTTAGGTATCAGAAATAATGCATGTAAGTTTACAAGATCAATGGTCGAAAATATCTTTGTCATAATCAGGATGTGGGTATACATGTAAAGAAAAATCTCTTCTATTTTTCTATGCAAACAATATAATACAGCAGTCAAATTGTAATTCATTTGTTAAATAGGATTCAGAGCAGGTTGCTGTAGCTGCTGGGGGGGTTATGCTGACAAGGATCAAGACGAGTAGTTTATCTGCAGTTTGTGTTCTAATTTGTTTAAATTTCTGAATAATTTTAATGTGATTCAGATGTGTAAGGCAATTAAATGTGACGTTCCACTGCCAGATAGTACACTCTGTGTATCATCAGTAGGTTTAAAATAAGCCCTAAAGCCTTCATAAGATTTGGTGTGTGGGATGTCCCTAGAATGGCTAGAGGCATGAATTGAATTTACTGTAAATAAACTATGGCATGAAAAATTTCACTATTGCCCAGAGAGGAGAGAAAATGCTGATGGATGTCAAAATGATAACATTTGAATGCAGTGGGTAACTCCTGCCTGACACATGCATAGGGATGGAGCAGAGAAAAATTAATTGATTCAGCCAGCACAGTGAGGTAGAAGCCTGATTCTGACATCACCATTAATTAGGAAAAATTCTGAGAGATAAGTCCAGTTATATTATATATTTTTTTACCTCTGTTCTGTATTTCCAAGGAGCTGCTGCCCCAGTGCCTGCTCTGCAGATGTGGGGCTACAACACAAGGAGACACGATGATTTACTCTGGTCTGCCCTGTCAGCCTGTAGGAAAATTCAGAACTGATCCTCTCCTGCTTTCCAGGCTCTGTTGCCTGGACAATGGGCAGCAGGCTCAGCAATAATGATGGTAAATCTCACCATAGATCCTGAGGCTCTGGGAGGTCCCCAGGTTTGACTGCTGTTTTTTCCCTTGTTCTCTGATGTGTCCCACTTAATTCTGTTTTTTGTCACTGCACAAACCTGGGCTAGGATTGTATATCCCAAGACTTGAAATGTAAGTGTACCTTTTTCTCTCTTGTGCTCTTGTCTTATTTTTTACATTTTTTTACATACATATGTATATATATATATATGTATCCCCAGCCCCAGTATTCACAGCTGTGCACTCCCCTCACATTGTACATTCCCCAAATGTCAAAACCTGCCCAGATAGCCCATGTTACCTTTGTCACTGATGTAATGAGGAAATGTTGCTGTGTGGAGTACAACTAATGCAACAGCATCTGTGTAGCCTTAAAGGAATCATCCTAGGTTTGTACTGGTGTAAATATGACCAAAATCTGACTGTCACTGGTCTCTGAAAGAGCTACTGAAAAAGAGACTTTGCTTGTTGCCATCTGTCAGCAGGATTACATTTATGAGGCCTCTTGTAGACTCTTGCTAGTTAACCACCTGCTGAAGAGAGTGAACGTGCTCTGCAATGAAGTGGGTTCCTCTGGAAAGTCTTTCTCAGATGGCTGGTATTTCTTTGTTGCCTTGTTCATAGCTGTATCAGTCCAATGAACTCCCTGCACAATCCTGCCTCTTTGAAGCCTTCCCTTTTTTTATTTTTTTCCCAGGAAATGCTATTTCTTTCAACAGTTGTGTGAAGCAGTATCCACTCAGCAGCAGAATATGAAAAGATTCAACTCAGTCTGTAAGTATTGGTGTCTAGCTAGCATGGATGGCACTAATGGAAGAAGGTCCAGATGTGTCAAGGTAGTTCGTGGCAAGGGTGTTGCCTTTTTTATTAGATCCTTCGCGTAGATTGATAAATAGCTTTGGCTTGCAAGACAGTATAATTACAAACTGATGAGTGTTAAGAAATGTGATACATGCAATGTCAGTGCCTGTAGAAACATGAGGTGAAGCCCATCTGCTCCGTAGTAATTTTGGAATACTGTACGTTGAGACATCTGCTTTGTTTGAGTTTGAAGGCTTTGTAAGGAGAAAGAACTAGTAGAGGAAGGGCTGTTCACAGTAATGGACTTTCTGCAAATACTGGAGGGCAGTCAAAAGTCAATGCTAGATCCTCTGGTTCTGAAGAGCTCTGGCTTTCATCATGCACTAAGCCAAGCCTAGAGGGCTGGAAGGACTATGGTTGGGATCACAGCGGCTGCAGTGGTTCCCACAAAGGCCCTCTAGAGGCAAGAGGAGTTTCTTAGGGGCACTGGAGGGATGTGTAGGCAGCCATGTTCATGTTAACAGAAATTATTCTACCTGAGGTGGGTCCATGAGAAAAATGAACATGTTATGTAGCTGATTAATTGCTGTTTTCAGACATAAACTAGATACTTGGCCCCAGAAAGCTGAAAGTCCATATTTTTTCTGAATCTTAGAGAAATGAAGGGGACTATTTGAACTTCATCCAACATGTAAGGTATGTGCAGCTCTGCAGTGAGGTACTGTCACACATGGACTGGGCTATAAAGAGGAAATTTTAGATTTCACAACCAAAGGGGAAAAAAGCTAAAGAAAACATGATATTTAGTAAATCTAGGCAGGTAATGCAATATGCATGGCCTATGCAATTACAATCAAGAGACTATTATGTCAAGTACTGTATAATCAAGTAATAAGAGACAATCTGTCCTTCATAAGCTTACAGGATAAAAAAGATAGAAAAAATATCCTAAATTTTTATAAGGATAAAATACTAATATTGGACAAATTAACTGTTTGGCAGAGTTTGGGAACTGTGTGTGTTTTCATGAGTTGCAAGTTGGGTTATTTGAGCAGGAGCAACACTTTCTCTTTAAACAAAGCAGAAACTTAAAGCTCAAACCAAAATAATCTTAGAAGTGAGAGACAAGTGGAGTTATGTGAAGCTCAAGAAAGAAATCAAGTTTAATTGGTGCCGTCTAGAGTGCCAAAAAGTGCATTTCATCTTCAACATCAATAGAGAATGAAAGAAAAGTAAAAGGCAGTCTAAACCTATTTTAAATAAAATACTTGTTCAGGGTCTTTGCCAAGCGTGACTTCAGTGGATTTGTTGTGTTTCCATACCTTGGCTCTCTGGGGTCTGAGATCTCAGTAATGAGCTACTTACTGACATTCTTTTCAATTAGACCATTTCTTCTTGAGTAACAAATATTCTTTTGTTTAACTGATTTAGTTTGAGGATTTTTTTTCCCTACTGACACAAGTCAGGTCATTATAGACATGGCTGCCAGCTCCAGCAAAAAAACCCATGTCACTGTAGCTTGCAAAACATGATTTTTTTTTTTTTTCTCTCTGAAAAATAGAGGGGAAAAAAGTTAAAATGAGACTGAAAGAAAATAGTTTGTGTTGCTAAAAGCCTTTTCCTGGGACTTTTTCACAATGTACCCTAAAGATCAGGGAAACACAGTAAATGTTGTGACTGGAATGTTTTGCTGCATTTTGTGCTGACACAACCATCATCCTTGCTCTGCCTCCTTTTTCTTATCTATCCAGCAGCTTGTCAGGAAAATTCAAGCTGGTCCAAAAAAGCAAGCTGCAAGTTCTCCACTCAGTTACATATTTTTTCTGGGAAGCTCCATTGTGTGTGTTCTCTGGTAAAAATATGAAAAAAAACCCTGTTTTATCACACATGAGCACTAATGTTTTAGAAATTATTTTGCATTTTAATAGTTTTGATGTACAGATTCATTTTTGAATTTTCTTTCTTCCAGTTTCGTGTCTTGCCTTTTTTACATTCAGGCTGTTGTGGATTCTGAAAGCAGAGGTAAGTGGGGATGAATAAGAAAATGATCATTCAGTTCTTGTGCTAAGACCAGGCTTGAGAAATCAAGCTTTCATTCTTTATCTCTTTCTCAAGTTATATCATAAGCAGAAGGCCAAGATTCTTAAAATCTGCTAGAACTAAAGTAGCTAACTCCTCACTATCTAGCTGGATTAGGCATCTCATCTTAGAGGAACTCTACAGGCTTTGGGGATAAAAGCATTTCCCTCACTTGTGGAGGATAAGGACTGCGAGGTTCTGAATGTTCATTGAAATAAATTGTCGAATTATGGTCAAGTGAAGCATAAACCCTGACTTAAAATAAGCCCACCAGAATCAATGCTCGGAATTTCTCAGTTAGAAGTGCTGCTGCTGTTGTCTCTACCTCCTCAGTTTGGTGACACAGAAACTTCCTTGTGAGAGGCTGTGTGCTCTCTGCTATTTGGTAGAGGGCTTCCTCCTCATACCACCTCACACACAACTGGTGTCCAGACTAAGAGGCTTTCTGCTGCAGAAAAAAAGCTAAATGAGGGCATGACTGGGAGCCCACTGAAATTCATAGCCATTACATGCTGAGAATACTTTTTATTCACAGAGTCACACAGAGTCGCAGAATGGTTGGTGTTGGAAGGGACCTCCAGGGAATGAGATTCCATATGATCTGTTTTACAATGTCACTTGTGAAGAACCGGAAAGGGAAAGGATGCTGACACTACGAATTTAATTAATCTGGGACTTGCTGCTGTTCCTCTTCTTCTAAATCATAGAGCTGTCATGTGTAGTAAATATTGTGGCTCTGCAGCTCTTATGTGTGTCTGCTCTGATTCATAAATTACGAAGAAAAAATCTAGATGGGCGTATAAATTTAAATATGAATTCATCAGAGCTGTCTTCAAAAATAAGAATTAGTCCGAATAATCATAGTTAGAGTATTAATGTATGTAAGCTGGTGATGGGCACGCTGCTGAGAAGGTATTTAACTCCCATCTGGGGTCTTTTCCAATGATTGCATCTTGTATCAATCACGTTTTTGGCCCTTGTAGATAAAGATGTTCTCCCTGCTCAGGGATTTAATAACTGTCTGCAGGGATGATCTTTGCTTCAGCAAAAGAAGAGTGGAGTGGAAAGGACCTTTTCACCTCACACAGATGTAGGATGTGGGGCTGTCGGCAGCTTTGAGGAGCTCCAACCTGGCAGAAAGCAGAGTGCACTTCTCTGCAGCATGGGTGCCCCAGAAAGATAGAGGAGAGGAATATCAGGGGCATCAAACAGAAACCTTCCAAAACCTGCGAGGAGGTTATCAGGAAGACAGTGCCAGGCTCTTCACAATAGTGTCTTTGACACTAAGCTGGTGTCTAAGCCAATATTGTGAGGTAAAAAGCTGCCTGGGGACCACTAATGGATGTTCACCACCTGAGCCTCCTGCCCACCTCTGTTGCAGGTGGACACTTTACTCCAGGATCTCTCTGAATTCTGACCTGTATGGCCAGCTGCAGTTTAAGTCACGTTTTAAAAGGCTTTAGGAAACCTTGGTTTAGTGTTATATGGCCCTAAAAATGACATTAGGATCGTGTTTCTCTTGTGATTCCTCGAAAGAGTGGCATTCTTATCTGTTCTGTCTTACTAATCAGAGGTCTGGATTTGTGGGTATTCGGGGATAGTTTATAAGACAAGTTACTTGTCTTTTAAAAGAGAAAGTCTTAATAAATATAAGATAATTATGGATTAAATCTTAATAAATCTATTTGCACTTTGAAACCTAAATTGAAGACCTGTTTGTTAAAATTGTTTTATTGTGGGGAAATGTCATTTTAACTATTCTGAAGCAATTAAGAGGTTATGAGCAATAAACTTATATTTATCTGCCTTTCTAGTTAACGCTCAACATCAGTATAGTTTGGCATGAAAATGGTTAGTAGCTATTCATTAGAGACAGAACATATATATATATATACACTTAACTATCGTCGTAAAGGATAAGAATATATTGCTAATACTTAGGCAAATTTTCATGGCACATAGTGGATCTACATATAATGGTGCATCCTCTCCAGCCACATCATATAGGACTTTGTTCAGCAGAGCACTTAAGTACACACTTCTGATGTCAAGTTTCTCCTTAGGCACTTATTGTTTCATTTAGAAAACAAATATGGAGGAATTAAGATAGACTGAGGAGTGATAATTGTGGCTTTGTAAGCAAGATAGCCTTTGGATCTGAGTGTTATAGAAGATCCCACACTGGGGAGATGGAGAAGAGTCACAAGAGCAGCTTTCTCAAGTGAGGGGAGAAAAAAAAGTCACTTTTTCCTCAGAATAAAAACTTAAAACCAGCAAGTGAAAAGGGCAAGACTAAACATCAGTGGAAGCACATCCAGTGCACAAGCAGCAAAGCCTTTCATTGCATGAGAATTCTAGCTATTCTTTTTAGCTCCAGCTAAACAAAAGCTCTCAATTCCTAAAACATCTTTACTAATACAGTCAAAGAAAATATCAAAATACCACAACTTGAGAGGGGAACTGGAATTAGTGACAGGCTATTGAAGAATGACCAAATTAGTAAAGTTGATTTATAACAATGACATTTTTAAAAAAAGACATGGAGGAAAGATTGGGAAAACAATGAAAATCTTCTGATAATGTTGATGTAATACCACATGGACAGGAATGTGAAATATTTAACATGTACAGATCAGGCTGTCTGGCTGCAGGTCATTAGAAGCTGCTGCTTATGCTGAGGACTGTTGTTAGAACCAAGGTACTTCTGAAAAGTTGCCTTAGCGCTTTTCTAAAAAGTGACATAGATTTCTAAGGCTGGAAATAGAACTGCTGTATGGGGGTTACAGACTTAGAAAACCTGGTACTAAGATGACTCAGATCTATTGATTTTGGGAAGGACGTTAGAGTCTAACAAACTTGCAACTAAAACTGTGCAGGACTTGAAAACAATGTAGCTGAAAATGTATCTTCAAACTTCGCAGAGATGGAGGAACAAGAAGAATACAAATCAACTCTATAGGGCCCAAGTCCATCATGAGCAAACCCAGAGTTTCCTCATAAACATCCAGTATGCTACTGCATAATAGCTGAGGAAATTACAGACAACACGAAAGGGAAGCATATGAAAAATGCTTGCTTTTCAAATGCATCCATTTCCAGGAGACAAGCTAACATACTAGAAACATGGCCTGGCATTCTTTGCATGAAAATTCAAACCTTTAAATTTGGCTATATGAAAATACATTTCTTTGAGTGAGGCTTTGCTTGTGGATCACTCTCACCAACTACCTATAGTTACTGAGAATTTCAGTGCTGGGAACATCCCACATGCAGTTGCTCCGGTCTGTGTAGTCCCCCCTTTCCTAGTACTGCCTTTCCATACAGTGCATTTGAACAACTCAGTGTCCATATTAAAATATTCTGGTGTTCAGTAGTAGAAAGGTGAGGAGGGTGTTCCTTGAAAAAATTAGAAACAGTCCTGAAGGGAGTATCTTCCAAGGAAAAGCTGAGATGACCACATCTGCTCAATTTAAACAATATTTAAGGAGAGACATCGCAATAGTCAGTAAGGATTACAATATTGTAAACCTGAATGGGGGACAAGAATTTTATAGGAAAGTTCAAAAGATGTTAATTAGTATTTTAAAATTAAACAAGGCAAAATTAATCTAAGTAGCTGTATAATCATGCTCTGTTATAGATGTTGGAGTGAAAATTATTTTAAAATAGACGTGCCGGAAGGGGAAAAGATTAGTTTGATAAATTTTCTAGTTTAGGAGAAGTAAGAAACTGTTGAATTGAAACTACCTATTTTGTGGCTTGCCATGATTGAAACTCAGAAATTACCACTATAGAAATAGCTTCTAAAAAGTTTAAAAGAAATTTGTATGTGTTATTCAAAATGGAGATTTTGCCTCTTTTTTTTTTTTTTAGCCTTAATTTTGAGTGAGAAAACGATTTTCACATATCGAAAATGCATTTGCTTTGCATGATTTCATAGTACTTATGCACTGTTGCTCCTAATGGATCATATCCTATTTCCCTGGTATCTTTTTTGTATCTGTTTTGTATCTCTTTTATTATGTGATTTGATATGCCTCACTCTGATCTCTTTAAGACTCCTTTGTTTTCCCCTGATCATTGTTCTGTGTCATGCACATTTTGCTTTCAGTTTTCATTCATTAAAATGACATTTCTCATCTTCTGCTTCACTGCACTGTTGAGGACTTGCCACTTATTTTCCTCACCCCTTCTGCTCTTACTCATGGCAGATGAAATAATTAATCAAACAAAAAATTCTGCTGTAGGTACCTACAAACCCCTTCAGATGTCACTTGGAAAAGTGAGGTTTTGTGCCAGCGTGGAGACACCTTGGCATTTTTATAATGTTTAAGAGAAAACTGGGCATTTATGTCCTTGGGAAAAGGTATTTCAAGGCAAATTCTCAGCCAGTGGAGTGGAGGGGTCTGTGGCATAATTCTTTGTCTGAAGATCTGTTGTTTTGCATTTTTGGAGTCACTTGTCACTAAATGAACCCAAGAGTAGTGTCAAGTTCATCAAACCACACCTGTTTGAATGAAATATAAATAAGCTGTTCTGAGGACAATGTTTCAGGTGCTTGCCTTCCATCAGAAACGTCCTACAGAAGGTAAGAGCTCTGAGGAACATTGCAGCAGACAGGCCTACCACTCCTTTCACCTGGGTCAAACTAGATCTTCTCATTCTGAACGAGATATTATTGATTTGCTTTCTCTCTACTACTTTGTCTATTTTTAACCAGGTTCAACCTCCTAAAACCTCCATGACTATTAAATCTCTACTTGGGCCAAACATGTCGTCTGGAGGCCCAGCAGAGCCCTTCTAAATTCAGAGCACACAATGGTGAGTTTGGAGACAACAAGCGAAGAAAGGTAGTCACTTTTAAATATCACCGATGACATACTCCAAAAATCTTCTCCATGACAGGATTCTTTGGATGATTTTCTCCCACTGCGAAAACTGAAGGTATACAAAAGATTAAGACACTAGGAAAAAAACTAGGAAAAACACAAGGAAAATGTAAAGCTATTGTGAAAACACTTAATGTATTTCTAGTCTTATGTCAAAACAATCAAAACAGAACATGCCAAAACAGAAGGAATATCTTCTTATAATCTTTCAAAGGTCTTTTTGTTTTGAAAAATTAAACCAAACTATAGCTAAACTTGTAAACCTGAGAAGATTTTGGTGATTTTTTTTTTCACATGTTCATGGAAGTTTTGCAAATTTACTGTCAGTTTTTCTGATTAAGGAGAAATTAAAATTGAAGTTGAATAGCTTTTCTAGGCATTTTGATTGATTCAGTTGAAATTCGTTATGGGGTCACATATTATTCCATAATAGGATTCATTACAGAAAAATATTGCAAAGTCATAGGCTATATTTAAAGGAAAACTCCATACTAATTCACTGTAAAGGCTGGTTTTGATCTACATATCAGTGCACATAAACTAGGAAAAAGAGTCAAGTGAAGCATAGAAGCTGAATTTGAAACCGCAGTAGTATGAAAGAACATAATAGAACGGGATATTAAATAATCAGATATATAATATCTAGTAGAAACTTAATTTTGTGTAATTGCCAAAATAGCAGTTTAGTGTCAAATAATGAATGATATTATAAAAGAGTTAGTCTGATACTGTGTTCTAGTTCATAAAAGTAATGATTTATTTTTCTATAGCTTACATGTTTTCTTAGGTTAGATAACAGTTAATTTTAACCTCTGACATACAAATCCTTGTATTCATTGATCAAATAAGTAGATGTCCTGCCTTAGAGATAGTCTAAGTGTTATATACCTGAATGAGTCAACAGTGAGATTTTTTTTTGTTTCTGTTTTCTATCTTGGTGTTTCAAAGGTGAAATAACAACTTTTTTGGATTTCCAAGTCTATTTACTGCAGATCAGATTCTGCCATAAGAAGCAGTTGGCCTTGGGGAACTTTATTCTGTGTGGTTTTTATGGACTTAATGGAATTGTTTGTGGCATGACCGGCCACTCACACTGTCTGTGAGCAAGTATGGGAGAATAAAAGCACAAGGTGTGTTACAGCTTTTGTACTGAAATAAGCTTCGCTTTAGAGTTATGTTGTGCCTTATCTACGTGATATTATTACCTAGCATTATTCTCCACAGTGCCAGTAGAGATCTTGGAGGTGCTGTAGAGATTGGATGCCAGATCTTCAAAACAGCACAGCAAGTGCATACACACATCAATAATGGTCAAATTTTTATATTATCCATGAAGAATACAGAAAGCAGTAGGAACTGTTGATATGAAATGCACTGAATCTTGATTTAAGATACTTATGTGGGAAATGAGCAGTTCTGTATTCCTGCTTCATAGTTACTTACCAGGTACTTATCAGTTACTTACCAATTCTCTTTCATAGAATCAGCAGAAAATATATGTTTTTTTTTTTTTAAATAGATATTGAATGGTAGGTTATTATTTTAGCTCTATAAGGAACTATTTTAGACAGCCACAGTGATCTCACTGATTACTACCACATATTGAGCTAAATAAGGTCTTGCCCCATGCATGAGCTGGTAAGAGTCAGTATTTCAAGTATAGAATACACATTCAATGAACATGAGTTAAAATAGTTGTTAAATATTTATGACTGTATTCTGCTTGTCACCAAGTAGCAATACTGAGGCTAGGAAGAAAATCCACAGGATTCACCTTTCTCTCTTTTTTGTTTTTCTCATTTTGCTCATTCCTTTCTGCTGCTGACCAAGTTGTGTACTCCTTGGAGGTGAAATGATGAGAAACAAAAAATTCTGTGGAGTAAATGCAAAAACTACAGGTAAAACTACAGCTCCTCCTTAGGATACAGAAGGCCCAATTTACCTTAAGCTTTAGAAATATCTCTTTGTTAGAAATACCAAGCTACATATGAAAAAAAAGGCAACTGTAGAAGGTAGCAGCCCTAAAGACCAAAAAGATTGTGGTGAGTATGTGTGACATAGAGGAGGAAGTTAAGTGACAAGTTTTCAGTTTTCTGTATGCAGAGCCCTGCTTATTGAATTCAGGCTTCTTGATAAAAATTTTGTTTTGTTTTCTTTCGCTAGGTTGATGAGAAGCAGTCCTTCCACGTCCAGGGTTGTGGACTGAGAACCAATGCTCTGGAGCTTACAGAGAAAGAGAGGCTCCTTTAGAAAAAATCTAAACCAGGAGCTTTACTCATTAACTTCTGCTGGACTGATGCCACCCAGAGCAATGCCATGTTCTATTGACCAGAGTGTATTTTAATGAAGGAAAAAACCTCAAACCAATACAACAAACCCCAAAACAAATATATCCACTGGTGTCTTTTATTAAGTAATGCAAAATACAGTATTAATTATGACACTGCATGCATTTTAGACAATATAAATGCAAGCCTACAGAAAATGTGACAAAGAAACCCTCAATTACTTTTGAGGTAGTATACAAGGAAAAATAGGAAAGCAGAAACACAGTGGATTAAAAGAACAAAATATTAGTATCACTTTGTGCATACATTAGTCACTCATAAATACATTTGTATGAAATAATTTAAGATACAATTCCATTCTTGTTAAAAAATATACTTATTCAAATTCACCATTCTTTTTTGTTTTGTTTTCACATGACATTTTATGGTATTTTGTCGGGTGGATTTATTTTTTATCACCGCCGTCATGATTTTACCCTTTTCCTCCAAGAGTATAGGCACAGATGGCCTCATGCACAAAAATAAATAAGAAAGCTGCTTGAAGGGAAAAGAATTCTGCTCAAATAGCTTAGGATAGTCTAATAAATACCATTTTGTTTATAAAAATATTTCAGGTTTATAAAAGAGGGGAGGGGACAGTCTCCCATGTGGAAAGGATGTTAAGTGAAAAGTGCTGTGTAACATTTTTGAAGAGATTTTTTTTTAAACATATAGTACCATTATGAATATATACTTTATAATAATCCTGTTTCTTAGAACCTTATTGTTCATCAGAAGTATCAAATGCTGTTTGCTTCCTTTTGTTTGTTGTCTTATTGCCGTTTTGGAAGATGCCTAGTTCAGAAGGGTTCCGTATAATTGTGCTTTTGTAAGGCTGTCCTTCCGACTCAAACCAGTACTCCCAGTCCGTTGAAACTGCTGCTGTTTGCTGTGAATACCCGAATGGCTTCCTTGCTCCATGGAAGACTGGTGGATTTCTGAAGCCTCCACTGAACTCTGGTTGAGGGACTCTGCTGAACTGTTGGGGCTCACGTCCACGTATTCTCTTTTCAATACTGGGCTATTTTCGATGTTTTTGCTACTGCATAACTGGACGGTGATCCTTTCATTTTTTTGGTCTCTTGATTCTTTTGTTTTGTAAGTGGGCAATTTTTCCTGTTTACAGCTAGTGCTGATGTCAATATTCAGACCACTGTCTGTTCTCAGGAAGCAAGAATCCACAAGTCTGCTTTGGCAGATATCGTCTCCTTCTGAGCAGCTATCTGCTTTGTAACTAGCATAGATGGGGCTTGTGCAGCTGTCTCCCTTCTTAATTGGGCTGCTGTAGTACTGCTCCGAAAAGCTACAGGGTGACAGCCTGCCAGTGTTTCTGTAAGAGTATGCACCAATGTCCTCCACACTCAATTGCCTCCATCGCCCAGGCAAGTCTTCTTCTGAAAGGTGGGTGCCCCTGCATTCATTCCTCATTTTCTGGTTTGCTAAAGCCTGCTGTGGTGTTATGGCTGAGAAATGAAAAGGTTCATTCGCATAAGGAGACAGAGTCCTAGTAAAACTGGGTGAGTTCTCATTGTCATCGGCAAGCTCCATGTGCTGCGCAGGTTTGGACTTGGCAAACCTAGGACTTCCCTGATGCTCGTAACCTGCAGGTGACTTTCTTTCAAACAGTTCATCTCGGCTACTCATGTAGATCGCTTGCTGAGAGGCCGTCAGAGTGTTGGCTTGGGCATTCTCCTTCTCCTCGGAGGTGACGCTGAAGCTGGAATAGGAGCTGGAGGTTGGCAGGGAGGTAATGTACTCTGGGAAGGCTTCATGAGAGAAGCTGGAATGGAAACCGTCTTCTTCAACGGTGCTGTCTGTGGAGTTCTGGGACCTCAGGAACCCCACATCTTTCACCTGTGTGTCCACGCTCTGTCTCCTCTCCCTTCTCCTCTCCTCTGGGCAGTAAAGGGCGGTGTCACTGCAGTAGATGTCTGACTTGTACTGGGGCCTTTGTCCAAGTTTTCCAGTAGAGTCCTGAAAATCCCTTGTAGATGGGCTTGACAAGTGTGAAGACAAGCTGTTTGGATCTGGTTTTTCCAGTACTTTGGCAATGACACAAGTGGGTATGGTATCAGCGTATGATGTGTGGCACAAGGGGACAGAAAGGCTGCAGCCGTGTTTTTCCAGATGGATGCTGACTCTTTCCTGAAATTCGGATGGCAACTGTAGCATAAAGAGATGGCAAAGGGGACAGGAAAAAAGAGTGAACAACAGTGCTGGTGTCTGCTTGGGCCTATACAACATCGATAGAAGAGTGCTCTTTACAGTATACGGCTCACTATACATGGTTCTTTGACTAATGTAATGGCCACGATCTTCGTGCATTTCTGAAAACAAATGTAATCAAATTACTTTCACTTATTAATATTTGGAAATCTTCATCTTCCTCCCCTCATGGAAAACATTGTGAAATTGAAATGTTTCCTGCCAAGTTAATTCAGGTTGTAAAGAATGTATTAAACAACAATTTTAAAAAGGCAGGTAGGGAATTACAGCCTACAGCAACACTTTCCAGACTGTGTGCATATGTCTGATTTGCAGTTGGAGTGGAGGAATGCGGAGGTCTCTACTAAGGTGAGGAAAGAGGACGAAGAGATCACATCTATTCTATTCTTCTTTTGCCTTTTTTTGAGCTCATCTTGCCTCCAACCTGGTGCCAGATTGGCTCCTGCCATCAAGCATTGCATTTGATAAACAATGCTCTTTGAAGAGGCAGGAAAGTTGGTTTCACTGACACTTAAAGCCATGGTACTGACTGCTGTGACAGGAGCTTTCCTGTGCAGGGTAAGAAGCAAATCAAACTGACTGCTTTGCCCCAGCACTCGGACACTGCTTGTCAGATCGCCCATCTATATAAGCCTCAACATCTTCCTTTCCAGCAGCTGCTAGCTGACTGCTTTTCTGGTTTCTTACTACACTGACAGAAACAAGAGCTGAAACCTGAATATACATTATGATTCCTGGGGCAAACTATTCAGAATTAATCAATAAGTCTAGTATAGTTTTTGGAGAAAGTCAGGATCAGGACTGTGGACAGTGGTTCCACCTGCCATTCTGTCATGTGGACCAGAAGAGACTGAGACCCTGTGTTCCTCGGTGTAGCTCAAAATCCTGGTAGGTGATGCCTAGGCAGGTTTCGCCAGGCATGCTTGCCTGTCCAGTATTATCTTCCTTGCTCATTTTGGATCTCAATCAATGATCAGACAGGGATATGAGAGAGTGCTGCATGGTGGCTGTCTCTCAGTGTTTCTTGCTGGAAATCAAAAGAACTCATGCTTGCACTAGGTTTCAAGTTTGTAACAGTGATAAGTCTTTTGATACTCATGTTGATCTACACTACTTAGGAGTTCAGCCCTTAAATACTTGGCTGAACTCTGATTTACTCAGCACTTGTGTTTTATAACTAGAAATCATGTTCCTCTTTACCAAATATTCAGTGGCTTCCCTTCTCATCCTAACGAACCACTCCCTCCTTTGTTTCTCTAAAGAGAGAACCCAACAAATACTGAAGTGGTGTCCTCCTGTCGCTATTTTAAGAAAGAGAAATTTAAGATGCCTGCTCATTGTAATGATCTTCTGTTGTATAAGGTACGGAGCTCCTCTTTTAGATTCTTTGCAAAGTTTTTAAAATTGTTTTAGTCCCCCCAGCTCAATGTATTCAAAATATGGCATGTTTTGAAATGGCATTCTTAATGTGAAATAGAATGAATGTTTTTTTAACCAACAGACCTTCCAGGATATTTTGGATTAATCATTGTGTTGTTAATGAGCTCATATGTCTTCCTTTGGAAATAAAGAGTGTGATATTGCCAATCTGCTGGCAGACAGCAATATTAGTCATAGTAAGTACAGATGCAGCAAAGATTGAATAAACAGGTTGTAAAATAGGGCTGCTGTAAATTGCCACAGAAATGAGGAAAAAGTACAGTTCATTTAATACGAAACTGCTGTATGGGGCAGCTATTATTTTAGTATACTGTAACACTACTGTTTGATCTATTTTTTTATACATTATTTAGATCATGAAATGTGTTAAGAAAAAGAAAATTATTTTTAAGGTATTGCACTGGAAACTGGAATTACTATAATGATATTGCTGTCACATTACTGTATTGTACTATAGTTTAGGCTTTTGGATAATCTACAATACTTTGTCACGCAACATTTGCATTTGCAAGGAATTTATTGGCTGTGACAGCACATTCATACTTCCTAAATTAATAAATACTTGAACTTAAGAGTGGAGGCCTTGACTATTCAATTGAGTGTATGACAGGCTGGGAAATGGTGGGGAGATCCCACAATTGTGATAGTTTTCTACAAGTGAACCACTACATTTGAGGTCCTAATTCTTGCTAACAGGTAGGGTGCTTTCAAGTGTCAGTAAAGTCTTGGTAACTCCTGGATATGAATTGCTAAGCAAAGTCAGTTACCAGGAAAAATACAGCATGACCAGGATAATGGTTAATTTGGAAGTTCTGTCTCAGTTCCAGAAAATCATTGCCCTTTTGACAGAACTCTTGCTCTATCCTTATTTACCAAAGTTGCTTAGTGGTCTGGAGCACTCTACTGGCTCAGAAATGGTTTATATATTCCACATTCAATTTGCATTATTCTGCCACAGAATTGCATGAGTGAGACCATTTTGGGGGGACATTAACCTTATGGGATTGATAAAGAGAAGACTTTTATCCATGACCTTCAACAAAGCAATACACATGAGGAAGGTGCTATTGCTTTGTGTAGGTCTTGCATCCCTAAAGATGTTCTTGTTCACTAAGATAATATTTGCCTCCCCTTCAAGGAGTCTGTTCTCAAGCCAGGTTTCCTTGGAAGCGAGGATTACTAATTAAAGTCTACACCTTGGAAATCAATCATTCAGTGCTCTGGTTGCTTTAGAGAAAGATATTTATTCTGTCAGTCCATTTTAAAATTCAGGTTTAGAAATTAGCTGGACTGGAAAATAGCTTCAGGAGGAAAATTGATTATATCAAAATCTCTGATGCCTGTAGCTTGTCATTTCCCTACTCTCACCCCCCCGCTTGCCCCCCTGCATTTTTCAGTCTAGTGTTCTCAACACTTTGGTTTTGCTAAAATGTTTGTTTTTCCTGTGATCCGTGCAGGCCCATTCTACCGGACAGCCAAGGTTCTGAGGAAGAGTTCACCTTCCAGTTCCATCACTGGCTGTGGTTTTGTCAGCACAGAGCACCAGCAGGTGCACAAGCCCAAGGGTGTGTGGAATCAAGGCCTTAAGGCCACACAAGTTCTGGAATTGATGCATGTAAAATAATCTGTTTTCCATAAAATATTTATTTATTTGAATATTCACCAAGTTCAGTCACGTTACCTCCGAAAGCTTATGTGCCCTGTCGTAATTCTTGCTGCACTGGAGCAACTGAGCAGCTAAATTGCAGTCCTTCCTATAGAGTTCCTAGAAAAACAAAAAATAGCCTGTTTTTTAAAGTCTGCAAGTAGCTTGTGGCTTTCAGCCTTTCTTTCATGCCTGAGCAATCTTTTAAAAAATTACTTTGGGGAGGTGTGGAACATACTTCAATTTAAGATTAAGATTCTGTGTTTCTTGCACAGTCCTGAGATGTCTGCCCCTTTTACTCCTTGAGGGCAGAGAAAATCACTAAAAAGAGAATTTTGAGAACTCTTGCTACAGAATAGTAATCTGCATTTCAAATGATGGATACTTACCATTAGGAACTGGACTTTGTATTGTTAACATGCATGGCTCTATGAAGGCTAAAATAAATCTGATCTTTTAAACAAAAAGAAAATGTAAGAACAGACAACTTTTACTGAGTCTTATCCAGATCAACACTAAGATACTACTTTAGAAAATGCTTAAATAGTTTTATGAGACTGTGGGAGAAATTCATTGCAGAAATACACATTGTATTGTTTTATAAAAGGACAGCCTTTGTCTTATGAAACTTTCTTGCTGGTTCCTGGCTCCTTTCATATCTTGCAGAATGCAGCTACACAAGCATATTAAATCTCACTGCAAATATTTGATACTGCAGAACAGGGTATTTCTACTTGGTAAGAAATTACCATGAGAATTCCACACAGGGAAAAAGAGAATTTCAACAAGCCTCTTATACTTATTTTGTATTGAATGGCTCCCACAGCTTATTTAATGGGAAAACTCAGTACATAGATTTGCCCTTCAGCTAAATTTAATTTAGCACACATGACTATAACTGTATCCTTCAACCAGTATCTTTGGGTCCGTGGATGTACGAGTTCTATGTTGTTTCTAATCAAGGTGCCATTAAAAACCAAGTTGGCTTCAGAAGTTGACTTTATAGGTGGGCATAGATAAGACAGACAAAGCGTAAAGGTGCTATGGACACAAGGCTGGGCTAACCTGTAAAAATTAGAAAAAGCTTATAGAGAAAAGGTGTTGAATACTGAAATGATTTTAATTTTCTTCGGTGCTAGTGTTTTAATTTTATCATATGCAGATTTTTACTGTTCCACTTGTTCTTTGCAGAACTGATAAAGAAATTTTCTATGAAAAGGAAAGGTGGAAATTCTCTTTGTTTTGAAATACAATTTTAGAACTATTCTGTAATAACAGATACAATGAGATATTCCTGGGAGTCTGTGAGGCATGAAGGTAGTAAAGGTGTTTTTTTTCTATGATCATTAGTTCATTATATCTTCATATTCAAGGGTCTTTAGATACTCTTTTGTGTGTGTGTGTCTATATGAGCTTTTATACATGCCGCTTCTGCCTTAAATGTACTGGGGAGATACATTCATTTATGCAAGTCTTAAAATTTATATTGGTACACGCTATTTTTATTCCTGAAAACAGATGCAAACAGTAGGACTTCAATAATTTAGAAGCAAAATCTGTTGCATGTGCAAGTGATTTTGACATGTTACATGCACATTAAACACATAATATATTGCTGCACCATATACAGCACAGACAAGTACTCCAAGTTCCATATGGAATTACTAGGCATACAAAAAATTAAATCACTCCAAAATCTAATCCTTTCTTCAAAAGCTGTGAGGCTCTGTTTCTGTGAAGCAGTTGTAATGGAGAGCACAAAAAGTATTTCTGACACTTTATTTTTAGTAGCTTTAAAAATTGCTACAGAAAAATTATATATGGGTTGAATGTACCACGTGTACTTTGCTCTCAACATGCAGGACATGCCATGGGACTGGGGTGACTTTCTGTCTTTTAATGTTTATCTGAATGGGAACTAGCCACATCTGTGGCAACTAGAACAATAATTGGCAATTAATGCCAAAAGTGTTCTTCATAGTCTACAACATGTTTTTGCATCAAAATCATCCTTTTACATATCTGTCAGAAGAATAAGGGGAAATATAATCAAAAGAAGAAATATTGGCAAGAAAAAAACCTGTTCTCCCCATGCAGGATTCTTCAGTTTGACACTCTCTACTTATTAGGCATAATGTTATTTTTTTTCATAGTTCTTTATTTTAGAGTTCAGAATTTAACCTTTAACTAGTCATGCTGCACAACTAAGGGTAGAATTTAGTTTCTGAATCAACCTCGATTGTGAAGAAGTGGTGCTGTTATTTGAGGCTTCTGGACGGTACTCTAATGTTCACTGTAGTCCAGAATAATTATTGGAAAAAGAATACTCTGTAGTTCAGTCCAGCCTAAGATGCCTTTTAAAAGCTATGATTATTGAAAACACTCCTTCAAATCTAGGCTCAGTCCTGACTCAGAGAAGAAGTGTAAATGCATGAATACTTGTTCGGAGTGTTACAATATTTTCCCTTCCATTTTAAGCCTGAAATAATGCCACTGCTATCAGCCGAATTATTCTGGATTTATACTCGTGTTTCTAAAACCTAAATTTAGTCCACTTCACTTGCCAGCTATTAGAGTTATGAGCTAACCATTGTTTCGGCACAATTTCTATAAAAAATAAAGGGCCAGATTGAGAACTCTTTGTTTCCGCTGGAAAGCTATTAATCACATAGGCACAATTCACATCAACAGTCACATTAATGGGATCAAATGCTCCCTGCCATGATTAAGAGTTCATATGAAATATGGGAAGGTTGCATGTAAGGTGCTGAAAAATAAGTGCTAAGAGAAACATGTCTTCTGTAGATGAGTTTTTATTAGGTGTCTAAGGAATGGCACAATAATGAACTAAATGCCTGCAATGTTCCTTTCTTTGCCCTCTGTTTTAGGTTTGTCCCTGGAAGGTTTTCATGAGCTGGGTTGCCAGCTGCAGTGTACATACCAGTTTTCAGCAGTGTTTAATGAGATGCAGGGTGACAATTGCCAAAGATGTTCCATGTTTTGTTCTACACAGAAATTGTTAAATTATTACACATGCACCACAGCTGGGAAAAACCTGGCTCCTGATCCCCGAATAATCTGAGTGACCAGGTTGGGTTAATTCTGTCTTCTGTTAGTAGAGCTCACTTGTGCTGAGTATCCCATTTGCAGAGGAACTGCAGTAAATGTCAGGCTCTACCCTGTACCTAAAATCTTTATGATGAATTCTCACCCATACATGCATCCGCACAATAGCTCTGAGCATGTACATCCACCAGTTTGCTCTACTAGACTGGAACCAATGGCAAAATCAGTGTGGAAATATTGCCATTTCTTGGAATATTTTTTTTTCATCTGTTTTAGGTTAGGTGTAAGGAAAAAAACATTAGTGGAAAACCTCATCACAACACCATATCATACGAAGAACTGGATTTACAAATTATGGGAACAATCAAACATGACTTTAAGCTGTCAAGGTGACAAATTACTTTTTATGTAAATAATAAGAAATTATTCTATAGTTTCCTGGAAAGCGCATGGCCTAATTTATTTCTGAATATAATCTCAAGATGTATCCATAATTAAATACTTACATTGTCTTCTGACAACTTATCTATTGTCACCTTGGCCTCTATTAAGTGATTATTGAGTGCAATTATTTCATGGCTCAAAGCCCGTTTTTCCTCTTCGTAATGTTGACCCTGTATAAAAAATGGAGTAGTCAGTATTTTTGCAGCTGTCAGAATACTTCAGATAAAGGCCCAAAGGCTGATGTTATTCTCAAATCCGGGGAAAATCACAATAGATCGATATATTTTTTACTATTGTTTTGTTATCTTTAATCAGTAGATGAGGCAACGTATTTTGAAAATGTGGAGGTCAAATCGAACTCACATTAGAAACCTTCATGAAAGTCTCTAGCTAGTCCATGCAAAAATGGTAGATTGAGCATCAGCTATTCCTTATTCGCTACAAGGCAGGTTTCTAGCCTGGAAGTGACTTGGACTGCTCTTGGCTTTTGCTACAAGAATGTTTCACTCATGCCATTAGCTCCCATTCTCATAGGTGAGAAAGAACAATACTTAAAAAGAAAAGTAGCTGTGTTTGAGCCAATTTCATTTTAGTTGTTGACTGTTCTGACTGCTTTAAAAACCATGAATGAGGTGGTTCATTTCTCAAGATGAATGTTTGCCTGATTGCAGGGTTAACGCTCATTAGCAGAGTGTGACCCACTGTGGGATAACAGGAAAATAGTCTTCAAACTTCTTGCTGCCTGCTAATTTAATCTTGTTACCAGTAGGCTGTAACTCTGTATTATTAACACAAAGAAATCAGTGTTAAAAAGTAAAGTGCCACTGGCCCTTCCCATACTGTGTTTCATTTTCATGTTGCAGTGTATATTGCACCACCTCATATATCAAAAATTGGTTTGTAGCATTTATAACCCTCTCTCCAGCCTTATGTTAGTATTAAAAAGTGTGATAACTTCTGAATGCTCTAGCTGAGATCAAGGCATCTTCCTTGTGCTCAGAGCTGTACATGACCAGGTAACAAAGAAGGTCTGAGAATTATGTGGAGGGATCTTTTAGAAAACAATGTTGCAGTAGGAACAAGAAGTAGAGCAAACTTTAATGAACATCTGTTTTGTTTGCAAACTCATTCCAGTGACAAATTCACAATCTCACTTCCCATTCTAAAATTGTTAGAGTCATTTGTGAAGGACTTTCTCCAGCAGGATGATTGTATTAGCTACTGAAATTTCCCAAATGCCATATTGCCAGGGTCACACAAAAATCTTCCATCAACACACAGTCGGCACTGTCAGCTAATTGACAGCAATGGGAGTTGTGTGTTTTGAAGTCCAAATGAATATCAAGGTTAATTATACAGCTGCAAAGCACCAGGCTATATTAAGGAAGGGTGATTAAATTGAAAGTGGCAACTCTCATCCCACGTTGCTATTTAAAGAAAAACACCTTCTCAAATGGTCTAAGCAAACCCACGGCTTGCTTTAAACAGTGCAGATATGATTAAGGTGTCTTTGTGAAGGTCTGGACTGGCCTGTTTTAATGTCAGCTTTTCTAAGGGCCATCTGTTCCCCACCGTTGCAAGACCTCTGTCCTGATAGCCCAGCTCTGGTTCAGGCTTGACACCTCACCCATCCTCATTCCCATTGATCAGGTCCTACTCCCAGCTGCCTGGGGACTATATCATGGAAAGCCAAAGCGTAGTTTTGAGAGCTTCCAAGAGCTCCAACCTCATTGATTTTAGGGGCTGTGTTTTTTAATTAGGTGGATCGATGTGGTTTTATATGAGGCCCTTAACTTGCATTGATTTTATTGTGAACTAAAAAACTAGGCAATTTGTAAACCTCCTGTACATCTGCGCACCTCTAGAAATCTGTCTCCTTTGAGAGTATGACTGAAGATTACATTTTCAAAGGTATTTAGCTGTGTAATGAGGTAGACAAGTACTATATTGGGATCTCCAGCTACCTAAGTACCTGGGAAAGATGTGTCCCCTCAATTTGCCAAGTCATTTCATGCTTCTGTAGGGTCTAGGCCCACTGAGCACAGACTTATTCTTCCAAATAACCATTTATGTTGAAGATTTTATTAATCCTTGTATGACAATATGTTGTCGATGCCAGGGCAGCTGATTCATAGGAACCCCTTTTACTCTCTCTCTGATTTCAATAAGTGTTGCTCTTGTCTAACTAAATTGAACTTGACTCAATATATTCTACAGTTCAGGAAGATAATCTGATCAAGGATTTATAGTCTTCAGCATAGAAAGTAGCTCATAAAAGGACAGCAGATTCAGGCTTTGGTAGCAATATTTTCATTGCAGAGTCACGCTGAATCTCACTGAATTATGCTTTCATTTTATTTCAGTTACTGATAACTTTTGGGCTGATGTTTCCCAGGCTTTGTACCTGGCCAACTCTGACTTCAACAAATATTGTCCACTGGTAGATATTGGCATCTTTCTCTTGAAATCGCTGTTGTTGACATGAGCAAAATGTCTGTCACACTGTGACAAAATGGGGGAGCCTAAGGCTGGACAGGACCCTGAAAGATTTTGACATATTGACCACATACTGTGTGTCCATCTTATGAAGTTCAGGACTTCAGCCAGATGTTATTGTGGTCCAGTGGTGGCAGCAACAGGGCAGAGGCTTAATCCTGACACCACTCTGGGGAAAATGGTGCTGCTGGGAGACATAGCATTGTAGTGCTGGATCACTGAATTAGAAATGTTGTCGGTTACTAGGGACTGCAACTTTGAGCCCTCTAGTTGCACTTGGACAATCATATTTTCAGCACTGGGTACAAAAGACAGAAAGGGATGAATCGAGGACAGAAATCATAATATCAATGCTATGACTGCAAGTCACAAATAGAAATGCTTATTTTATTTAAACTACTTTTGAACAGACCTCTCCATGTTTAGTGGATTTTAGATGTTTGGTTGTCCTGCTCTTCCATAAGGCTGGTGACCTCACACGTCTCCTTTTAACATCGATTTCTGCTCTGCAGGTACTAACAAATTGTCTCTCAAATGGTGTTATTGATATGCCAATAGCTTGCAGCTGGGCTGAAGGCTCCTAAAGTCCACTCCAAAATGCCATAGCTATAGGCTGCAATGGATTGAGCTTCTGGTGGATCTTCGTTCAGAAGTCTTTGTTGAGTCAGCTCAGTGCATTTTGCCCCTGCCTCCTCACCCAGCACAGAGCCAGCATAAAAGAATGCAGCTCCGTAGCGTCTGACTAACTTGACAGAACTGCAGTCATGTGCAAAGTCTGAGTCAGATCAAATTCATACTGCTGGATGACTTTGGCAGTGCACAGCGCTGGTATTAACGTTGGAAGAACCAAGCATTCGAAGCCCTTGCTCCTACCCAGGATTTGACATGAACCTCTTTGCTGCCTTCTTGGATCTGATGAAGGAACTGGTATCTGCCCCTCACAGTGGGATCAGATTTTATATATATATATATTAGATATTGCCTTTGCCTAGAACCTTGTTTTTCTTATACTTGGTATCTATCGCAGTGACAATATCCATCATACCTTCACAGATCCATAAAAATATCATGCGTGACTTTCAAAAGTGTTCGGTATCATCTAGTCCCTGCACCTGTTTTTTGTGGTTTAAGTGGGCTGAAAAGGCTTTTGGTAGGTTGGTATAGCATGAAGTAATTAACAGATCGGTGTGATTTGGAAAGTTACAAAAGCGGGATGAAAAGGTCTGCTTTTCTTGTGTATTAGTGGATCCACAAAGGTTCCTGCTCTAGTACTTCAGCAGAAATAGAGCAGCCTAAAAGTTGGCTCTCTCTCTGGTAATGTTTCAGTCTCCCTTCAATGCTTTCCAGCAACTGGAGAGTGTCCTACTGTAAAGCAGTGTCAGACTATTAGTCATGGCTAGGTTGATTACTGTCATCTCTGCTGTCCTGTGGGAGCTTTGACTAAAGGCCTTTTGAAATCAGTCTCAATTTTGCAAATGAGCAGTGCTGGTCTATGTAAATGTCAGCCTTTTCAAAGATGGCAAAGTAGATCTGTTCTTTATGTTCCTGTAAGGAACATTTCAACGAATAGCATGTAAATGCTAATGTGAGAATCATACAGTGGTAGTAGAGACCATCAAGGCAGGCCAGCAGCGTTCCATTGGAAATACCCCTGAATGACAAACAGCAAGAGAGACTTGTTCTGTTCCAAGTGTCACCAAAGTGGCAGTGGTATCCCACCTTGAATGTCTGGACAGAGGTTTACTGCGAGGTCTTTTGATGTGGTATACAGGCAGAACTTTGTTCGCTTTTTTCTTTAATACTGTGCTTGTTCAGGAGGAATACAGCACTTCCACAGGAGAAATTCCCTACCTGTTTGGACCAGTGTAACACTGTTAACTCAGTACTTTTCTCACAGAGCACCAGTCATGATCTTTTCATTGCAGATATTAATAGGTGCTGTAAGGTATCTGTCAAGCAACTGCAATGTGTTTACTGTTGTTCTGTGGATGGTAGTTGGCAAAAAAGTGCTTGTGGGAGCATACTTTCAAAACAAAGTCTATATATTTTTAGGTGGTATTTTATAATCTCATTGAAATCATCATATGAAGGATAAAATAATAATTGCAGATGACACAAAACTGGGAGGAGTAGCTAGTACACTGAAGAGTTGTTCTGCCACCCAGAGGGACCTCTACAGGATGGAGAAATGGGATGAAGGGAACCTCACGAAATACAACAAAGAGAAGTACGAGGTCCTGCACCTGGGGAGGAAGAACCCCATACACCAATATAGGCTGGAGGCCACAAAACTGGAAAGCAGCTTTGCAGAAAATGACCTGGAGGTCCTGATGGACTCCAAGTTGAACATGAGCCAGCAGCATGCCCTTATGGCAAAGAATGTAACAAGAGCTGTGCTGGGAGAAGTGTTGCCAGCAAGTTGAGGAAGGCGGTCCTTCCCCTCTATTCAACATTGGGAAGGTCACATCTGGAAAATTGTGTCCAGTTATGAGATACATATGGACATACTAGAGAGAGAGTCCAAAAAATGTCCAGGAAGATTATTAAGGAATTGGAGAATCTCTCATGAGAAAAAGCTGAGAGAGCTGGGACTGTTTAGCCTGGAGAAGACAAGGCTCTGGTGGGATATCACCAATGTATATAAATATCTGAAGGAAGGTGAAAAGAAGAGAGAGCCAGACTCTCTTCAGTGCTGCCCGGTGACAGAACAAGAGTTAATGGGCACAAACTGAAACATAAATCAGGAAACACTTTTACTGTGAGGGTGACTGAGCACTTGAAAAGGTTGCCCAGAAATGTTGTGTAGTTTCCATCCTTGGAGATACTCAGAAGCTGTCTGGACATGGCCCTGGGCAACCTGCTCCAGGTGCCTGAGCAGGGGTGTTGGACCAGATGACCTCCAGAGGTCCTTTCAGACCTCAACCGTTCTGCAGTTCTGTGAGATCTGTACTGATTATGACTATCACACTTCACTCAACTGCTGTGATAACTGGTAAGTGGCATTTGGGGTTGATATGATATAGGGTATTTTAAAATCCTTCTATTAGCAAACACATCTGCCATAGACATTCTGCAAAAATTACTTAATATAGAATTAATACATGTTTAGGTCCTAATAAAATAGGAAAAAGGTATGCATTGAATATGGTGTAAGTTCACTTATGTTTCTCCCTGGTATTCCATCAAGACTTCAGACAGACCTCAAGTTATATTTGATGCATGTGAATGCCTGTTTTTTGGAGTCAGTGAAGCATTGTCTAATTATTACTGAAAATTACATTAAGAATGGAGGATGAGGGTGTGTTATCTATCACAAAGAAAAGGCACCCAGATGCTCCATGCATTCTCAGTAATTGTTCAATGACAGTACTTCAACAACAAGTGAGGATGAATTTGTTTTATAACATCTGTCAGTGCATATCTCATATCCTGGTGAGAAATACATAAAATAGTCATCCCTTGTGGAACTGAATGTTGGGAAAGTATGCAATAGTCTCTCCCACAAGGTGTGGAGACTTTTAACTGTTGCAGAGAGAAATGTAGCTTAGTTCAAGCTTGTGTACACTCTTCTTCCCATCTAGGTGCGTCATGGTCCCTGCTGAGCAAGACACAGGTTTGAAATACAGTGTTTGAACCAAGGGACCTCTTAGCTTGCTGGTGGAGTCTTAAATAGATACCAGGGTGGTGGAGGGGATGACTAGGCCAGGGGCATATCTAAAAATGTAAAGAAAACAAGAATGAGAAAACTTGTGGTGGAAACAAGACCTTTTTTCTATTGTGACTCTTAAAGTTAACAATTTTTCTATCTACAGTACTTCCCTATAGACCATATGCACAACATATGTTTTATCAATTGGCTCATAAAAAAACAAAATATGGTTTAGATTTGCAGATATCACTGGGTATTCTCTGCAGCAATTCATGATTTCAAGCTTTACTGCATGTTAGTTTCTGCTCTGCAGATCTCCATGTTGTTATGACAAATGACGCGTTTGTGTCTGTACATGTTTATGGATGCTTTGGAGCTATGTGAGTTTTTCTGACAGTTTAGAGCCTCGCTATGGATATCTCCTACTCACACTTGCTTGCACCCATGGGTAGAAACTGTAATAAAGCCAGTGAACTGACAGGATGAGAACAACAAGTAAGAATAATGCAAGACATTTCAATGAATAATGAACCTATATCAACTGATACCAGTTCATGACATGATCCTTGGGGTGCAGGATTTTGTTCTGATCATTGTCTAAGAGCATTATTTAGTACGTATTTTATTTTTTGATTTACTTCTTTGTATAACAGTCTTATCTTGGTTTAGCAGCAAAATGAGTATCCAAGGGAGCTCTTCACTTACAGACTCACTGACCCCACAAGTCTGTTAAGAATGCGCATCTTTACTAGCAACTAGAGAAACAGAGTCAAATGTTTAGCTAATCTGTTAGGTAATTCTTTGTAAAGTTGCAAATAAATCTGCAGGAACCTATAGTGATGTATGCAGAATCTGTGGTAGCATCCTGATTGTGCTCAGTGATACACTATTTTCTCATCTTTGCTTCCCACTGTGGTAATCCTCAGGACACCCATCCTTGTTGCAACACCTCTTTATAATGCTATAGAGCCTGGCTTTCAGGAGTGATATTACAATACCATAAAGAGTAACAGTTAATTAATTTTATTTACTCTGTGGTATGCTAGATAATTATTTAAAGGAATTTTCTCTTTCCCAGCTGCCAAGGGCACAAGTAAGGCTGCATTCTTCTGAGACAAATGTATGGCATTAAGGTTTTAAAATGCTCACTTTTCTGAGGCCTTACCTACTGCAAAAACCTGTATCATGTTGGAGTTCTTCCACATAAAGATGATAGTGGCAAGACCATTATTCCAGTGCAACAGGCCTTTATTATGATGAACACATGGGATAAAAGGAAGTGACAGTTGTATAAGCCGTGGCTTGGCTCAGGAAGAGACTCAATTATCTGCTCTTGCCACAGCATAGTTTTTTGCATTTTGTAACTTCATCTAGGAGCTCATCAAAATAATTTAAAAGAGTTATGTGGTAACAGTGAAATGAAAGCAATAAAGGCCTCAACCGAACTACTGGTAAGAAGTAAAATGTTTTGCAAAGAGAAAAAGAAGTTATGTCAATAAGTAGCAAAGGAGAAATACCATTACTTCAGGCCACACTAGGTGGGTTTGTCAGGCTTGCATCTTGAAACTGTCACTCTAATGACTGATTGTTTGATGCTCAAATTTTCTAGCCATGTGGTTCACCTCTAGAAATGAAGAAATTAGTGGAGAGAGGATATTGCTTAGATTCTACTTAAATGAACTGGGAAGAGAAAGTTTTGTTAATTTCTCTGATTAAAGCAGTAAAATGACCTAGGAAGGAAAATGTGGAATTCTGAAATTTGGAATCTTATATTAGTGCATAACAATTTTAGATCTTTGTAATATGCAAGTGAATTCTAATTAGACTTGACTACTTAAGCAAGGGCAATTTCCCAACCAAACAACAAAACTAAGGTTAGACTATTTACAGTACTTTGCTCTTTAATATTTTGTTCTGCTCTAGGAATTTTTAAATACACATTTCCTGTCACCTCTTGACTTTTTTTTTTCTAATAATTAGTTGTGTAGAAGAAAAATGAAACTCCCCTTTCCCCTGTAATTACTGTCTTAAAATAACTATTTAGCTAGATGCTCTCTCTTGGGAGTTAAGATATTTGTCTCTCAGAAAAGTTTGCTCTGATCTATCACGCTCCTGCGGCAAGGCTGACTTTTCCTCTCTAGGTACATAGTAGAACTTGAGTGCACAAGACCTATTCTTGCAGCAAAGACTTATGCTGAGCCAGATTTGTGCCCAAGCCCTGCCTGGTGGAGCCTGGCCAGCCACAGCAGCTCTGCTCTCCCTGCAGAGCCTGTCACGGTAGGAGCCCTGGTATTACTCTTATTGCTGTATTATTGTCATTCTGCCTCCTGACCACCCCAGCTCACATCTCGGGCTCTTCCTCTTCTTGAAATGAACCGTTAAAAACACGTCCACATACAATGTGTATGCCTTTATATGCTGCTATTTCATAGGTTAAATCTAATATACATTGAAACATCAACACGGATACTGATTGGAAAGATTTTGTAAGCTGGCTGCAAAATTGAGGGTGTAGTACAGGAAATAAGCACAATGCACTTGTGTCCTTTCTGTGTGAACCAGTCCATCCTTTTTTTTTTTTTTTTTTTTTTTTTAGTAAAAATATGTATATATATCTGCTATCTACTTGGTAAAATCTCATGCTGGGTAAAGCTATTTAAGGTTTGGTGGTTTCCCCATGCCTCAAAGCAACCCCAGCTCCTTGAGAACATTACAAGAAAATCCCTATAAGCTCTTTTCAAGTCAGATCAGGGGAAGTTCATTAAAGTAAAATGTTCTGTTCAAGTATCCAGCCCTTCAGACTCTGCTAAACTGTGTATTTTTGTATTTTTGGCAGCATCCCAATGCAAACTGCTATATCCAAGTACAATGACTATATTAAATAACCAGTGTGAAAAAGTAAAAAAAAAAAAAAAAAGTCATTACATAAATTGCTTAAACAAAGAGAGAATTTTACTTCCAGTTCTCCTAATATGTTACTCAAGTCTCCTCTGCCTCCTAATGCAGCTCTCTGCAGAGCTGTTTTGGTGGTTGCTGTTGTAGTGCTTTTTTATATGGGCTTAATTGTAGCTCTTTGGAATTGCTGAGAAAGCCTGGGTGGAGGGACAGGCAGGAGTGTGCTGGAGAGCTGGAGTGAAGTTTGCTGTGTGGTTGTGGTCATATGAGGCTGTGCAATAACAGATATAGTCACACTTGACCCTCATATGACGGCCACTGTTTCTGCTGACTAGTGTTCAAGGAGTAAACTCTCCTGGTATAAGGAAAGGCTGCAGAATGGATGTCTCAGAGTACTGGTTAAGCTTTACTGTAAAAGAAGTGCAACATTTCCTCCCCATCGGACTGCTGAGATCAAATCCATAGAAAACAAAACATGGATATATTTTTGTGAAAGTATTTGCTCTTACAAGCAGATAGGAAGCTCAGTGCTGTATGCTCCTTACATTGCTAGTCAGAGTGGTCACTTAAACTGTTGTCTCTGGAGTTTGTGCAGATAGAATCATAGAATAATTTTGGTTAGAATCTGCCTTTTGGTCAAGAGAAATGTCATAACCTTTCTTCCATGTCACAAGATGATTGCTATATGGATCAACTGTCTTACTTGAATCAGCTCTACTCTTCTCTATGCCATTTCAGAGCTATTCTGGAATTTTATTTGCCTTCTTAACTGCTCTGAATTATGCTGTAACTTCATAGTCCTTTTTTTCAGGGGTGAATCTGGTTTAAGAGGCCTTTGCTGCCACACAGCAGTCCACAGCTCCATCAGTTGTGCTGGCACAACTTCATTGCCATCATGGAAGTCTGGTAGGTGAAAAATAACCCTTTAAAATGGAAAAATGCGTTTGTTTGGGAAAGAGGTCTTTTAAGCAATCTTTGCCACTAAGGAAAGTGTACATGGATTCAATGCCCTCAGTATTTCTTTGAGGTATTCAGAAATCTGGCTCACAGTCTAAATATTTTCTGGTATCTCAAGATTCAGTTTTCTTTGACCCTAGAGCTTTGCAAAAATTTGAACACTGTGATTTCTTGATGCCCTTTATCATAGCTATTAATATATCTCCTAATAATATTAAGTCTCTAAGGTATTATTTTCAGAGCAGCTTATAAACATTAATATTCTCCTCAGCAGAGGTTAAGGCAGACCTTCCCTTATTTATATGTCTAGAGTGTTGTTGTCCAAGTCTAAGCCAGTCACTTTCCTGCCTTCCTTCAATCAGCATGGAAATTTCTTCGAAGCATGAAATTCCTGATTGTATAGTGCTTTTTTGAACATTATCAGAGGAACAGCTCTCCAACAGTGCCTGCTTCTTTCCACTGGCTAATCGAGATGCTGAGGATAGAAATGCTTCAGACATTTACATGCTACATAGATATCTAGCTTTTAGATGCCTAAAACTGGGTAAAATGAAGCTTATTTTAAGCAACTAGCTCAATGTCATACAAATCATGTTTGGCAGAGGCAAAGACTGAATCCGTGTCTCTCAAGATGTAAATCCTGTAATTCCTGAGAAGCTCACTTGTCTGGGTCTGTAACTGTCCCTCGGGAAGGGGAGCATGAAGGGATTTTAGAACTAGCTGAGGTGGGCTTTCAGTAAGCTGGTTGCAAATGACCTGTTGCCAGTTTTGATGGGAAAACCTCAAGAAATGGACAATATGCTACTTCTCTGGGTAACAAGACCTCTGTGCCTCTGCATTTGCAAATATTTTTCCCCATTTGAATAGGTCTGGTTCCTGACTGTAGTCATCATTCTGGTTTTGTCTGATTAAAAAGCTCTCTGATATTCAGCATTTTCTCCCTGTGAAGAAATTTATACAAGTCAGTTGCTTTTCTTTGCTACACTAAACAAGTGATCTCCCTGAGTCTCTTGCTGAGGCAATTTCTTTACCTTTCAGTTTTATTTTTTCAGTTGTCAGTCAGATTGAGTGATTTTCCACACCCTTTTAAAAAATATGAATATCAGAACTTCATCCACTGTACTCAAACTGGTTTTTCCCTCGTCTGAAACTCTGGCAAAATAATCGTTTTAGTCTATTCACTTTTTCCATGGTTTGTCATCTTTGTCATGACATGCTGCTGGGACCTCCTGTTGAATTGTTCACCCAGTGTGACTTTCAGAGTCACTGACCTTTCCTGAGTTACTGTTTTCCAGATTACGGCCCCCACCCTCCGCTTCCCACTCCCTGTGTTTTGGATACGGTCTGTAAAGTACCTCTGTAGATTTTATGCTTCTAGTTGTCTTCTAGTTGGGAAAAGATATTTTGATTGAATGGGCACTCATCACCAGTTAACAACGTTGCTAATCCTTTTTATCCCATTTTATCAACAATAATTTTATTTTCATTTTTAGGACACTGTAGAAAACAGTGATTAATGATGAGAACTGTACCAGTCACTGAGCTGTCCTGATCCAGCCCTCTGAAAAAACTCTTTTATAATGTAAATACCCTAGTGCCTACTACTTTTTTGAGATGGCTTTCAGTCACTTTGCACCTCATCTACTAACTGCTTTTGATATTGTATCACTGTGACTTTTTAATCAGAATCCTATGAAGAGGTGTGTGCCATGTCTTACTATTCAAGCATCTGTAGTTGATTGCCTTTGCTACAGAAACCATGGTTTATCTAAAAAATTTTCATAAAAATGTGTTGACTTCCATCATTTATACTCCTGTGATTTAGTTTTGCAGTAACTGAACTTCATGAACAATCATTTTGTGTTTTGTACAGCTTCTATTTACCTCATTCTATGCTTGATCTCTTGGATATTGGTGCAGATGAGCAATTTTTTTTCAACCTCTCAGAATTTTCCCAACATTCAGAGACTTATTTAAAATAAACATCATCTAAACACATTAGTATGTGCTTTTAATTTAGCTTGGAGCTGGAAGCTAGGAATCCACTCAGCCAGTTCTTTTAGGACTCTTAGGTGGAAGTTTATGTAGGCTGCTGGTTTTTGTGTTTAATAAGACATATTGGTCAACATCATCTGTAGTTTCCACTGAATTTGGAAGTTGGATTACCAACAAGAATAGAAAATTTTCTGGCTTAAAACAAAGTGTGGCACAAGAGCTCTGCCTCCTGCTAACAACTATTCAGTGAAGAGCGAATGATGCTCATGTGTTCTCTGGCCCATGTGGTAAGGCAAGGACTTGAAGTGGCATGAAATGCCCCAGTTATGTGAGATGGAGATGTTTTCCAGCACAGGCAGTCTGAGATATTGGCTTTGCAAAGCTGGTATAAGAAGCACATGACGGTTACACTATAGTGAGCAGGGAGCTGCTTCACATTTGGACAACTCATGGACATAGAGACAAGGTGGGGGGACTTTATTCAGCATCATTGTCCCTGAGTTTTGAGGTACCTCAGCAGCAGTATATCTCTGGGTGCTACACCAACTGATTTTGAAAAACTCTTCTGCAAAGCATCAGAAACTCTGTCTGTAATGAACTTTTCAGTCCAAACTTAACACAATTTGGTTTTTTTAGCTGTGCTATTTGTTGAGCGACATTGCTTTGAAAGTTAATTACTGCTTATAACTATTTAATTTACTTTCAGACACAGCTCTCTGGGAAAAACTAAAACCAAAACCCAATACTCAAAGCCAAACCAAAATACAAAACTTCCTGGTAAACAGACAATGTTAAAATGAATTGGTTTTAATCTGCTTTTCTAGTATTTTTTTCACCTTCTCTAAGGGGTGGTCCTTCAATCATGGATGCTGAAATCATCTAACAGCTACTTCCTTCCTGCAAAGGGAAAATAAAAGACCTTGGGAGCCTGGCATGTAAAATATCCTCTGGCGTTTAGAAGATTAGAATTTAGGAAGAAACTTTATGGGGACACCCTTTTTAATCATAAACTTTGGGAAAGAATGGAAAATGTTTGTCAGAGAACACTGACATGAAATTAAAGGTTGTAGGTAGATCCAAAGGCGTCACTTTGGAAAAGTCCATATCCTTCTCCTGTTGCTTACCTTCTGATTCCTTCCATTCTGTGTCGCACTGTTGTTAAAAAGTATTTCTAGGAACATAGTTTTAAATTCGTGAAACTTTAAATCTAATTAGTAAGACTTTGTCCCCAACTTTTGGTTTGCTACTTTTGTTTATGACTTGATTTAATGGCTTTTGTTTTCCTTTTATTTCCACATAATTCTGTTTGAAAGTGTCCTCCACACAATGTGGTACATTGCATTTACTACTGTCTTCGGAACTGAAATCTAATTTGCTGGTCTTTTTCCAAGACTTCCTGTCATAACATTTTGTGTTTTAGGAGTAGATACATAATCTGCTTTTCAGCTTTTGAGCTCTGTTTATTGAGAGAAACATGCTAATGTGGAAGGACACTGAATAGCTGTGCTGATTCTCAATGGTGATAAGAAACTTATATCAAGGCTTTAGACAAATTCTCTGATGGTCAAAAGGGCTCTTTTATCCTAATTTCTAGCTGTAGCTTTGAACCTTAACAAATGATCTTTCCATTTTGACACTTCAAAATAAGAGAATGAATACTCTTCCCATGCATTAATATATTTGAGGCAATTAAGACACTAACCTTCAGGCAACCTGACTGCTAGAAGCTAGTGCTGGATGCCCCTGCTCTAGTCTCAAAGTTTAGCAGAAGACAAAGGTGTCATTCTTAGAGGGGAGAAGGTCAAGCACATTCTGGATCAAAACTTCTTTAAATTCCCTTCTTTAACCTGCTGTGCTAGAGAAAGGTATTGGTGTGTTCCAGGATCTAGCTCTAGTAAATGGCTTAAAGTCATCAGAAAAACCAAAGCTTGGCTTCCTCTCAATTTACTTGCTATAGCTCTAGGAAAAAACAAAACAAAACAAAACTAAAATAGATATTTTAAAATATGTTAAAGTAGAATTTAATACAGGCAAGCAGGAGGAAAAAAATTACTTTCATTGCAGGAAAAGGGAGATCTATACTATTTAAACTTCATCAGAGCCTGTGCTAACTGCTTATGGTGATAAAACTAGGCACTATTGGAAGGTAAAGAAACACTTCCTACCAGTCTTGCATGACTTCAAAGTCCATATTTTCCAGCAGATTAGATACAGAAGGTTGATTCTAAGCAATGTCCTAATTGCTATTTGATTGCTAACAAAAATGCAACTTAAGAGCTGGCATGAGGTGCCATGTCAGATTTTAGATTCTCTAGATCTGTCTTGTGTGAAAATGTGGGCATTCATAAATAATTTAGCGAACCCAGTCAAAGCAACATATTTTTTTAATAGGCTTTCTATGTCAGAAAGAAGACCACTGTGATCAGCTCATCTGATCCATCTAGTTCATGCCATAAACATTTCAAGCAGTAAATCCTGTGTTTGAAAAATAGTTGTTTTTTTTTTTTTTTTCTCTGTTGTTGAGCAACTCCCTGAAGACGCTGCAGAAAGGTCGCCAACATTTCATGAGATGCTTCTTGTGTAGTTGAAGTAGGCTGGGTCCATACATGTCCCCAGTGTGTCCCATTGCAGTAAGAACCACCCTCCAAGTGGTTCACTGCTCCACATAGTTGAAGGTCAGTACCAGATCAGCACTTTGGGTTTGGCATTTTGTGAAAGCTTTGTGCTATGGTGGGCTGCTCTGAATGGCCATATGAATCTGTCCAGTTTTCCATGGGAAAGCCTCAGGAGGTCTCACCCCAGATCAGCTTCAGTAAGAAGAAAAACTGCATTGAATAGGGCCTCGAATCAGGTCATTGACATGTGGGTGATTGGGAGTGTGAGGACTGTAGGAGAGATCAAAAGGAAAAACGAATGTCAAACAGTGAGATCTTTAAACTGTACAGTATGTTAATTGTCACTATTTATCACTGTCAAGTGACCACAGACCTGTTAGAAGTTTAGAATTGAAAACCTTAATGTATTCTTTAAAGGAACAAAAGCTCCTGAATTATGCAGCAGCCTAAAGTGTTCCTACTACATGTGACTCAGCTTCTCTATGCATTATTTAGAGAGTCCTATGATATCAGTCTGCCGCTATGTAGCTGCAATCTCTACCACCCATTTTCACTGGCATTTTTTTTTTACAAATCCTTAATTCTGATTGCAATAATTGGAAACAGTCCTGCTAATAGACTTCTGCAGTATGCACTCATCTTCATCTGGCTTTGTGGCTGTCTCCAACATTACTTTAAATATATAATAGAACTGATGGTGACTCCTTTCTAATTTTGGAGAATGAAAGCTGGAATCATATTTGCATTTCTAGTCTAAGAAAAGATTTCAAGAACTTCTAAGCTCTGTGCTAGGGAGTCTTCTGGAAGATGTGGAGCTGCATAAGAACAGTAGGTTAAGATACTCAAGTCCTCTGTGAATAGGAAGGAAGAGGTGGAAACAGCATCTTGCAAGTGTTTGCACTACCTGTGAAGATAGAGTAGTATACCTTGACTCAGGTTGGTATTTCAATGTTAATGTGATGCAGATGCAGAAAAAAAGCTCGAGTTATGACTTCTTTCCAAGTTTCAATCAGAAAATCCCTGACCAGAAACCACACATCTTGTACAACTTCAACAACTTCTACATGTCTTGAAGATGTATATTTCTTTTGTTCTTGTTGTAGTTGTAGTGTTGTTTAAATATAGTGGCCTGAACATTTAAAAATATTAAGGGATTTCCTCTAAGGTTCATTTTCAATTATTCATATGTTGCTAAAAAATTTTCTTCAAATTATTACTAAAAAAGCTCTCTTCTGCATTTCAAAACACAATGGACAAAACAGAGCTTTAAATTAGAATTTGCTTCCCAGGCTTAAAATTGTAAAACATTACTTTGATCATAATACAAAAGATGCACAACATTTCTTTTAAAAGAGGATTAAATATACAATAATCTCATTGGGAAATACTGTGGCGTCAAAACAGAGTTGATGGGAGAACCATCATACTCATGAGGATGAATAGGAATTTCCAAATTGAAGAACCAAGTGTGTGTGTGTGTGTGTATAATCCCTCCAGCCTGAGCTTTTTCTTTACACTGATGTTAATTTCTCTCCTTTCCCAAATCTCATTTTTAAAGGCACTTTTTGATTCTCCTGAAAGTGGGGGAAAAAATATGATTGACTGTTTCTGTAGTGATTACAGAGGCAGCCACCTCTTGACTAGTGGGAAGGACTGCTGGATAAGAGTCAGAACTGACAATAAGAGTCAGAATAGAAAATGTGTTCATTTTTCAGCTCCTCAACTACATGCAATAGTACTTCCTGATGACAATTACTATTAGGACCCATTCTCAATATTACTCTAAGTTACTTTGTATATTAACCTGTGCAGGACTCTGAAAGTCCTGCTGTTCTGGCATTCCTAACTGGAAAATCAAGGGTTAACAAGTACTGAATATGCTCCTGCTCCCTGAGGTTGAACACAAAGGAACTTTAGTGATTAAATCTGGAAAATTAGTGGCCTGAGAGTGCTGAGGAGCTACTTAATGCTCCTACCTTCAAACGCCTCCTGAGATCAGGACAAGTGAAATGTATTTTGCCTTTTAGGAAAAATTAAAAATAATGTCAATTATGACAGTAGTACTGGAAGAAAAAGATACAGGTGCCATATGGTGTTATGGCATATGCAAACACTGCAAGGATGATCGCTCACTGAAATAAACAGAAATTTTCTACTAGGATGTTACTGCATTCCCTAGTATTGCAGTAGAGCCTGGGAGACTTATTCATGGATCAGGATCCCAGTCAACAGCAAAATGCCATGCAGAGAAGAAAAATGAAGAGATCCCAACATCAGTAGGATCATTATAGGTCTCAACTGCCTAAACATACCTGAGCTAAATCCTATATTCTTGAATAAAGGAGCCTAGTTTTGTTTGTTAAAAGAACCCTTTAAGACTCATGCTATACCATCTGCATCATTAGTTTGTATTCATGCTTAAAAGATTACTCTTGTCCAAGACACACAATTCTTGATACTCTTCAGCTGGTTGAAAATCTGGCAGGTTTCAAATATGTCACCTAATATACACACATTTTCTATAAACAGTGCTCAAAGAGTGATGGATGAGGGCTGCTGCCTTGCACAGGAGATGTCACAGAGATGCTGATGGTCATCTAAAAATGTGATTACATGGTGGTATTCAGAAGAACAGAAGTAACCTTTCATATTCTATTTTAGGTACTGTTTCTATGTTTTCATCTGGATATAATAGTTCTATATATAAACAGGTTATGTTAGTAAGTCCTTCGCTTCCTCTGTCCCCATCACCTCCCCTTTGCAAACAACCACCCCTGTCACTTTTGCATTAGGCAGACTGCAGCCAGATGGCTTGTAGCTGACTCCCTGCTTCTGTGAAATATCAAGGAAACAAGGACCTTTTTCTTCTGGCCTAGATTATTTCGGTTGTAAACCCCTGGTGGCCTTAATTTTCATTTCTGGCACAGAACATGGCCCCTGAAAGAGTATATGATATGAAAGAAAATTTGTCATCTGCTGAGGAGTAAACACACTCAAGTAGGTGTAACCAAGAAGAGTAGCCCTGTGACTGCAGACCTCTTCTGAAGATTTGGCCTTTGTTTCTGAGAGGCATGAAGGGCTTTGAAAATCTGGCACTACACATATAATTGCATTGAATACAGAGCAATGCTGAGAAAATGCTCTGTTCAAAATCAGAAATGCTTGAGGCCAAAGGTGCATTTGACCCTGTGAGTTAATGAGTCCCACTCCTTGGTATTGCAGGCAGCTGTGCTGTAAATCCTAACTGTAAACTGACCACACTCCAGCATCAATGTAACTAAACAGTGGAGATGCCCCTAATAAAAGTTGTTCTAGTCCTCTGGTGATGTTCAACCTTTGTCTAATACCCAGCCTAAATTTTTTAATGGCTAGTGTCTATCCATTTGTTATTGTAGCAGCAGTGTCTTTTAGTTGAAATACTTTTTAGCCTCTGCTAAGTTTATTGAAACTTAGACTGATGAGTTTTTAGAAAGCAGACAGAATCCCCACAACTTAATTATCTTAGGCTAAACAAGCCAGCATCTTTTACCCTAATTTCAGAAGATAAATTCTTCATTTCCTTGATTATTATAGTCCTGTTACAGACTGAATTAATCCTCCCGGCATCTGGGTGCCCAGGACTGCATATTGGATTCCAGATGGCCTCATCATGGCCTGGTTCTCTAAAAATGCCTCACAAGGGACATCTCAAACCAAATTATTTTTACAGCTATGATTGACTAATCAAGCCAGAATTTTCTTCCTTTCTGGCAGTTTCAGTGGGCAATTCCTAATTTATAACAGATTTTCTTTGTTAGTTTGAGGGCATAACTTTTTTCTGCCTATGGGTGGGCATCTACCTGAGCAGACTGTTGAAGCTCATGTGCTCAGTGGAGTAACACAACCAATTCCTCCAAGAGACTGGTTCATGTTCTAACTGATGCTGGAAGAGCTTGTCTTTCCCTGCTGACTATAAAATGAACCCAGGAACTCCATGTTCCCAAATTGGGTTACTTGGCAGGGTGGGCTGAATCTGGCCAAAGATGTGCAGCACACACCTTTTAGTGTGTGCTACAAAATTCCGTCTTGTTCCTGTGACTCAGGGGCATCCATTCTCTTGTATGCTTCCCAGTTGCCACCATGGCAGCACAATTGCTAGGACTAATGTATAACAAGTGGTCACTGTAGAAAGGCCTTATACTGGCTTTCTCTGACCATAAAATGGCATCCTTGGTTCCCTAGAATGTCAGTGGTTCAGCTGCCTTTTCCCTTAGCAAGATCATGTCCTGCTGCTGTGTGGTAATTTTCTATTTTATATCTTAATTTGTATGAGTTACTCCTTTTGCTTTGCTCTGTGTGTCTGCTTCACTTCTTTTTGGGCTGTCCTAAGCACCAAATTCTCTGCTCTCCTTTTAGATAGCTTTTTTTTTCTTGCCCCACTACTATTTACACAAAGTTCCTTTTACTATATATTTTACTTTTCCTTGTGAAGTCTAACTCACCTTGAGTTTTGGCATTTGTAACTTTATTTCTATGCTTCATGGCATATGAGTTTCTCCTTCCACACCTTTCAGATGCTTTCTTTATTAAAAAACATTACCTGGGAGGCAAGTCCTCATTCAGCTAATCTCAAAACTGCTGTATACAATTTACCCCTCTAATTTTCAGTGCATAATCCTGTATCTTTGATTTCAAGAGCTTTCTGGTCTTTTCCACATTCTAAGTTCTTGAATTATTAACTCCATTTAAACAGTTCTTTTACTTCCTCTGAATTCTATTAGCCCAGAGGAATATTCCTCTTACTTTTTCTGAATTATTCTGTAAAATCTAAAGTCAGAGCTGCACATGCAAATCTGACGTTACTCTGTCTTGAATGTCTTTCTCAACAAAGTGTTTTTCTAAACATTAATTCTTTAATGGCAACCATTTGAGTGGTCCTGCAAGCTAGTAGTAGTTGAACTTCTCAAACTACCTTTGCTTAGTGTGGATTATATCCCATTTACAACTGTGTGGACCTTTTCTGTGCACTGATCTTGTGGTGCCATTGTAGTGACTAAGCAATCTCTTTTAATTGCACTCTGTGCTCTGTGTAGAAAGCACCGTCAATAGATATTCTGATAAAAATTAATATCAAATAAGGAAGAAAAGAAATGAACTTGTGTTCTGTTACACTTCTAACTTAACTGTGGCTGTAGCTGTTCCCATGACAAGCAGTGAATTAGTTTCAACCTAACCAGTAGCCCACATTTCTATTGACTGTATTTTAGTTACTTTCTCTATTTTTGGAGGACAATTATAGAAGAAAACAATTATAAGAGCTGTTCTTCCAGGCCATTCACGTCACTATGGAATGAACAACTTCTCAACTTTTCCTCTAAGTTTACAAATACGCCTCAAAGTTATATCTCTTAGCTTTGCAGGGAGGGTATGAAATAAAAAATTGGTATTCTTTACTCAGATCTCAGCCATCTAACTGGCTCACTTTCAACTAGATTAAACTTATTGCATTGTAATTATAAGGTGTGTAACAGCAAAAGACCTTAGAAAAGTTAGTGATTCATGTGTTAAATTACAGTGCTATCCACAGCAAATGACTATTGCAGTTCCATTTTTTCTTACAATTTCTTACCCAATCAAGCCCATTCCTTAGGCATATCTGTTTTTCCTAAGACACCAGACTTGAGCTAAAAATCCTCCTGGACCGGTAAGGCCTGGAGCAGACTGGTGACATACAGCACATGCTGACCACTATGCTCATCTAAAATAAAGCAAGGGTTAAGGACTCTGGTCAACAGCTTCTTTGGTTGACAGTTTGATTGCTCTAGTGTGCTCACCTGTGTGTCTCCTCTCCCTCTCCCTCTCCCTCTCCCTCTCCCTCTCCCTCTCCCTCTCCCTCTCCCTCTCCCTCTCCCTCTCCCTCTCCCTCTCCTCTGAAGTTAAAGCTGGCACCTTGGAGATCCATTTCTAATCACCCAGAGAAACTTCAGTGAGATGTGTTTGTTTTCTTTCACAGTCTCTATCTTGGGATGTTTGGCTTAAGATAATTTTAGCTCCTTGAACTATGTTAAAACAGGGCTGGGATTTCAACTGTCCTTGTAGGAACTAATTAATAGGTCATAAACATGTCACTGGAAGCAAATATTTACCCTAAATTTTGAAAAGAAAGTAAATTTGGAGATTTTTTTCATCCTCATAGGAGGGGAAAACTCTGCTACAACACCAGTTCTGTGTACCTTTTAATTAGGTTATTTAATCAAGATGCTTTTGATCTGAACATTATTGTTCTGTGTTGCAGTCTGGAGGGACTGATCAGTCTGAGATTCAGCTTCCCATGGATAACCAGCAGCACTTTGTTCCAACTACCTGGAAAAAGGCTGCCTTAGAAAATGGGAATTAATCTTGACTATGTGTTTCAGTTCCATTTCAATTCTTTAACTGTTTGCTCAATGGAAAAGAAAATAAAACTTAACTGACATTCTGAAAGGCTTTTATGCAGGCACCTGTGCATTTTGAGCACATGGTAACTTATGTAGAATACAGGCTGGTGATTTAAATGGGAATAGCACTGGGAAAAACTGAACAAATAAAATGGAACTAGTACGTTAATCATTTTAATAGCATTTAGCTTGCCTCATAAAGAAAGTAGCAGCTTTTATTGCTTTTATTGCTTTTATTGCTCATACAAGGACTTCTGTCACTATTAAAGAACAATGCTTCAGCTACTTCTGTGAAAAACCCCAGTGGACTGAATTCTATTTATTACCTAGCACCTAAACAGCAATTGCAATATTTAAAAGCTGGTGGTAGGGAGAAGAATATTACCTTAAACAAAAACATTTGGCTCAGCATGTTGAGATGCTAAATGTTTCCAGATTCAAATCTGTTGATTTTTATGACTTCATGTTGCATTAACACAGCAAAGTGTAATAGGATTAAAGCTTCATTGAAACATCACTTTGCTCTAAAAAGCTTAGGTGGTACTCTTCTCAGTCACTGTAGAGAAATCTTGCTAGATACACTATCTCTTCCTATGCCTGCCACTGGTTTTTACCCAATTTTTGCATTCAAATTTTAAGGAAAAGTCTGTCACCACTGACAAAACATTTTGGATCTCATGGTTTCAGGACTTGTGCTGCAAAAATGAAGGATGAGGGAGAGAGTTGAACTTTGGTTTTGGCCAAAAACGTCATTTCAGAAGTGTTCCCTCCAGAGAACTGAAGTGTAGATAGCTCCTGCACGCTTCTGTTTTGTGAAATGGGATCCCTGGGCTTCTGATGTATTCTGTAGTCTATTTTTGCTCTGAATCACTGCTGTACCTCATGGGAACTGTTGTTCATTCAAAACAGATGGTGCATAGAAGTCAGTGAGACAAGGACCCAAATGACAAATCCCTGAGACACTTTGGTGCCATTTCTGACACAGAGTGTTCAGTCGAGTTTGCAGTCACAAACTGAGCACCTTTTGATTACTTTCTAAATGAAAAGCTGAAATTTGACCTTAAAAATTTGCCACTGTCTGAGAAAAAAATCCAGCATCATCATTTTGGAGATGAAATATCAGACTGGGTAAATTTCCACGGAAAAAGAGTTAAAACAAAACTCTTCTACCAGCCTATAGAAGGCCTTCTAGGCTTTTACTCTCTGTTTCTACTAAGCTAAAGTTATCCACTCCTGCAGAGAGCATTGTCGCTGTCTGTTTGCCCTGGATGTTTCTAAATCAAATGCAAACTCTGATCATTCTTTAACTTTACACATTTACTTCTTTACACCTTCACTGCTTTACGCCTTCACATCTTTGCTCATGTATTCCCCCCTTGCAAACAGTTGGGGATAGATTCTTACAGAATGCTGAGCCTCTCAATATGAATGGGGTAGCAATTTGCTACTGGGCTAGGTAGAAAAAGATGGAGCAGGAAAAGTTGCGAGAAGTGGGTATAAAAATATCCTGATAAGGTATCTAACTAAGAAGGAATGAAACAAAAGCTGTTTAATTTTCATGATTTACCCTTCTGGCCTATGTGCTGCATCAGCTTGCATTTTTCAAGTTAAATATTATATTGAGACCGATAAAAGTTCTAAACAACAGAAGAAGTGTACTAGTGAGGCCGGAGGTGTATCTACCCTATTACCTGTTTGAGAGCAGTGATGCCCAGAGAAGTGTGTAGGGACAGAGCAAGCACTGAGTCATAATTTCCCAGAATATCCTCCCAGCCTCTGTTAATTTGCAATTTAAAGACTTCTTTACTTACAGGTTAAACTATAGGAAGATAGTATTGTCTTATAACTTCCTTAATCCAGATGTGATTTCAGCATCCATAATATCCTGTGGCAGGAAGACTGTTTATCTAGATGATGTGTGGATAAGTGTCTCCCCTTTTTGTTTTGAATCAGTCACTTGCCCTTGTCATTTGATGTCCTCTGGTTCTTTTATTGACTGTCATGGGAAATCATGCCTATTTACTTTTTCCTTGCTCTTCCATTGCTTTTTAGGTGTTTTTTTCTGGGATCTTCCTCTCTCTGCTGTTTCTTCTACAAGCTGAGGAATTCTGTTTGTGTATTAGTACTTTGCATGAAACACACTCCATAATTTTCTCATCTTGTTGCTGTTTGCTGTGTTTTTTCCATTTCTGCTATATAATTTTTGAGATGGAGAAACCGAAGCTGCATACAATAGTCAGCTTATGGATGCACCATTGACTTTTACTATGGCATAATAACGTTTCCATTCTTTAATCCTTTATAATAGAATCACAGAATCATAGAATCATTTCAGTTGGAAGAGACCCTCAGCCTCATCAAGTCCAACCATAACCTAACTCTAGCACCAAACCATGTCCTGAAGAACCTCATCTAAACCCTTTTAAAAACCTCCAGGGATGGTGACTCCACCACTTCCCTGGGCAGCCTGTTCCAATGCCTGACAACCGTTTTGGTGAAGAATTTTTTCCTAATAAGCAATCTAAACCTCACCTGGTGCAACTTGAGGCTGTTTGCTCTTGTGCTGTCACTTGTTACTTGTAGAAGAGACCAACACCCTCCGTGCTACACCCTCCTTTCAGGTAGTTGTAGAGAGTGATAAGGTTTCCCCTCATTCTCCTTTTCTCCAAGTTAAACAGCCCCAGTTCCCTCAACTGCTGCATAAGACCCTCCTCCTTTATCACCCTCCTCTGCACGCTCTCTAGTACATCAATGTCTTTCATGATGAGGGGCCTAAAACCGAACAAAGTATTCAAGGTGGGACCTCACCAGTGCCGAGTACAGTGACATGATCACTTCCCTAGTCCTGCTGGCCACGCTACTCCTGATACAAGCCAGGATGCTGTTAGCCTTTTTGGCCAACTGGGCACATTGCTGGCTCATATTCAGGCGGCTAACAAACAACACCCCCAGATCCTTTTCTGCTGGGCAGCTTTCCAGCCACTCTTCTGAAAGCCTATAGTGCTGCCTGGGATTGTTATGACCCAAGTGCAGGACCTGACACTTGGCCTTGTTGAATCTCGTACAATTGGCTTCAGCCCAACAATCCAGCTGGTCCAGATCTGTCTGTGTGGCCTTCCTGAAGTCATTGCTGGACTGCTCTCCATCATCTTTGCCAAGTCTTGGGAAACGGGGGAGGTGCCCGAGGATTGGAGGAAAGCAAATGTCTTCAAAAGGGCAGTCTTCAAAAAGGGCAAGAAGGAGGACCCGGGTAATTATAGACCGGTCAGCCTCACCTCTGTCCCTGGGAAAGTAATGGAACAGCTTATCCTTGGTGCCATCTCAAGGCATATAAAGGATAAGAGGGTTATTAGGGGCAGTCAGCATGGCTTCACCAAGGGTAAGTAATGCTTGACCAACCTCATAGCCTTTTATGAGAATGTAACAAGATGGATGGATGATGGCAGAGCGGTGGATGTGGTCTACCTTGACTTCAGTAAAGCCTTTGACACAGTCTCCCACAGCATCCTCACAGCTAAGTAGAGGAGGTGTGGTCTAGACAATAGAGTAGTGAGGTGGGTTGCAAACTGGTTTAAGGAGAGAAGCCAGAGAGTGGTAGTCAATGGTGCGGAGTCTAGTTGGAGGCCAGTATCTAGTGGAGTGCCTCAGGGGTCAGTACTGGGGCCAATATTATTCAATATATTCATGAACGATTTAGACGAGGGAATAGAGTGTACTATCAGCAAGTTTGCTGATGACACTAAGCTGGGAGGAGTGGCTGACATGCCAGAAGGCTGTGCTGCTATCCAGCTTGACCTGGACAGGCTGGAGAGTTGGGCGGGGAATAACCTAATGAAATTTAACAAGGGAAAGTGTAGAGTCCTGCATCTGGGCAGTAAAGGTATAGGTTGGGAAATTACATATTAGAGAGCAGTGTAGGGGAAAGGGACCTGGGGGTCCTGGTGGACAACAGGATGACCATGAGCCAGCACTGTGCCCTTGTGGCCAGGAAGGCCAATGGCATCCTGGGGTGTATTAGAAGGGGGGTGGTTAGTAGATTGAGAGAGGTCCTCCTTCCCCTCTACTCCGCCCTGGTGAGACCACATCTGGAATATTGTGTCCAGTTCTGGGCCCCTCAGTTCCAGAAGGACAGGGAACTGCTGGAGAGGGTCCAGCGTAGGGCAACCAAGATGATTAAGGGAGTGGAGCACCTCCCTTATGAAGAAAGGCTGAGGGAGCTGGGTCTCTTTAGTTTGGAGAAGGGGAGACTAAGGGGGGACCTTATCAGTGTTTATAAATATATAAAGGGTGAGTGCCATGAGGATGGAGCCAGGCTCTTCTCGGTGGTAAACAATGATAGGACAAGGGGTAATGGGATCAAGCTGGAACACAAGAGGTTCCGCTTAAATTTGAGAAAAAACTTCTTCTCAGTGAGGGTGACAGAGCACTGGAACAGGCTTCCCAGGGAGGTTGTGGAGTCTCCTTCTCTGGAGACATTCAAAACCTGCCTGGACATGTTCCTGTGCGACCTCACCTAGGCGTTCCTGCTCCAGCAGGGGGATTGGACTAGATGATCTTTTGAGGTCCCTTCCAATCCCAAACATACTGTGATACTGTGAATACAAGCACTACAAGGAACACACCTTGACTTCCATATGATGTATTTCTAGTGCAGGCAATTAGAAATGCGTGTGAAGTTATGAATCTGGAGTTGGCCGGTTTGCTTAGACATGTAATCATTGTCCTCCTTCCCCTATCCTCATTCTTTTTATTTTGGAGAAGTTTTATCTTTAGCAGCTGAAGACAAGTTGGAGAGAAAAAGCTATGATATTGCTCCTGGATCCACCAGTCATCTGCTTGGTAGCCCATTCTGATTAAGTACGTGTACTGCCAACTCAAAGGCTTTAATTTTCATGTTTTGCTTAGTGTTTGGTTGGAGAAGAAGTGGGAATAATTGGCTGTAATAATGGACTGTTCATGCCTGGAAAGTAAAATGAACACATTCATGGGCTCACTTCCTTCTGCTGCTGTTGCAGACTGTTTTATTCAAACTGATTTGCACTGGAAGCTTATCTCTAGGTTCTGGCTGTGAGAGGAAAAGTAAATAAGCTCAAGTAATTAGAGTAATGCTCATGCAGGTGCAAAGAGCCTGCACAAAGCTCTATTTACTCTTGCCTTCAAGCCCCTTTAATCATCATTGTGGAGCTTAAGTTGTACATGAGAGTTTTGTGTGATGTATTTCTCACATGGAATATTTGAGTGCTTCTACTTCACTATGGAAATCCTCAGCCCTAGAGACATATCTTGTACCAAAATAACTCTGAGCATCTTCTCAGTCCTTGATGGAATGAGCCACTTCAGTAATGAGTGGACGAGCTGTACAGACTCCATGGTCATTCGAAGGTTTATAGTTCTGCTTAGTAGCACTGTAAAATATAATAATAATTCTGATCTATAAAATTCTACAAACAGTAGGTAAAGGTGACAAATGTAAAATGATGGGAATCAAAGACTGCTGAAAAACACTACATTGGTAATTATCTACATATCTAATGAAGTATAAACCCCTATGGAAATTAATATACTGCTGGGATTGTCTTTTCTGTAATATAATATTTTGTATAATTTTTTTTCTTTGGTAATGAACTCTCTGTTTGTTTTCTTGCCCTACCACTACTTTAAAATTGAGCATTTAAAGCTGTATTGCAAGGATTTTCAAAAAAAGCTTTATTCATGTTACTGAAATTCACAAGAATTGCTTATTTCTTTCTCTTGTTGTGCATCCTAAAATATTAAAGCACAAAATGAGTGATTTATCTATTTAGGCTTACATTAGTGTTGGCCTTAAGGGGATAATTTCAGGCAGAAAGTCTATAATATTTTCTGCAGCAAAGCTCCTGCTTTAAGGGCAGAAAAATTACAAGGCTGTTGAACTGACACTTCTGTTCTCTGATAAACTACAACAAAAGAGCAATTTTACCCCTTTTATTAAGAAAGGCTTTAAGTATAAGCAAATATTTGAGCATGTGTGTTTTATTTTTGGATTAAGGATATGTAAAATTGAGTGAGTCATAGATTTTAGGGTTTAAAGATAATATTAAATCAGATAATGTAATCTCATGTATGAATTAGTTCATTGACTTCCAATCTTGCACTAAGGCAAATAGTATGTGTTGGCTGAGGAACATCTATAATGTATGCAAATTTCATTGTACCTCCTGTCAAAATAATCCTTGGGTTCTTGTGTGTATTTTTTTTTTCTCCCATCAATGTATGATTGGTCTCAGACACAGAACTTGAAGGTAGCTGAAAATTTTAGGCATTTATTTTTATCCTTGGTCAGTTATCAGACTTTGCACCCATCTACTACCACATCTCTCATCAGTTCTATTCTGTGGAAGACTCTGCATATCTGTTTTTCTGTTGGTGTTTTCTACTCCCAGGCTGACAGGATAACACATTTTCTGCCTGCCAAGATATTAGAGGGAGGACAGTGAAAAATACTGTTAGAAAGGGATCTGCAACCACCATCAAGTCAGTCTTTTTATTCACCCTTTGTCTTTGGGAACTGGAGACCAGTCTCAAATCTGAGTGACAAAACTGGCCCATGCATCTCACTGACATAGATCAAATTTGGACTTTGGAAGAACTGTAGATAATGGGGTAGAAACAGGCAAAGAGTTCAGTGTGGATCCACACAGGAATCTTACGTTTCTACCTTCTTTCCCCCGTTCCTGTGTAGTACAGGACTTTTCTCACCACCACATAGTTCACAATCCTCACCATTTCCCACAGGAACAGCCCTGGTCTCCATCCTTCCTCTACAAACTACTGGGAGGGGAAAAGATACTGGTACTGATACTGGTACTACAAGAAGCAGCAGGGACATTATGGCTACTATTAACTGCTGTCCCATGTTCTACCCAGGCTCTACCATAAATACATGACATCCGTGTGCCCTTCTGCTTCCTGTGCTTGTGCTCTCCTCCTAAGCCAGAAAACTTTAAAATTTTTGTAGACAGCAGGACTTCAGGTTTCCTAATTTTGCAGCCAGTGGTACTAATTTCCAGTAATTTTGATGATTCATTTTTACTGTGTCCATTTTCCTTTTCCTTCTTATTTCAGTATTACTTAAATGTAACTTTCTTTTTTTCCCTATCCTGGTACCTTTATGTCAGTTTTTATCTTCTTGTTTGTTTGCCACACAATCATTTTTTTCGCTGACATTTGTGTCTACTCTTCAGTCTATCCAGTCCCAAACCTGCCCAAATCTATCCTGTTCCAAATCTGTCACCTCACAAGCCCATTCTATCCTTATTCTTGGGGAAAAGATACACCATATGCCTGAAATCCATGTATCTCTCATACAGATTTCTGTTATAACTCTAGCTGTTCTTCTCTGAATTAACTGTCATTCTGTTCTGCAAATTCACTAGTTCTGCTTCTATGGGTAGAGACATTCAGCATTGTCTGGATTGTTGTAGGTACATGATAGAATAAAACGTATACTTTTGTGTATTGATGAATGTAGTGGGAAACAGGTATAAAGAACATCAATAACAGCATCTCACTGGTAGTTGGTTCTACATTCAGGCCATAAGTAATATCTGAATCATTAAATACTTGCTTGAAGATATAGAGAAGACATCTGCTACAGTGACTGAAGGATGGTAACTACTGGCCGAAGGTATAAGCCTTTTTGGTAGAGCCTTAGTAGGTCTGTACTCAATGGGTTAATGTATTTTCCCACTTCCATGTTCAGTTAACCTGACAACTGAAATATAAGATTTCCTTTTCCTTTATTTTGTCTTTTGTACAAGTATGTTTAAATTATCTTCTTTTTCATAGTGCAAATGTAAGGTGTTTTTTCAATTATAATGAAGAAATTAATCTTGTAGACACCTGGATACTTACTCTTTTGAATTATTTTACTTCTACACTTGTTTGTTAAAAAAGTAAAAAAAATATATGTTAAACCCATCAGCTATTGTTGCAAAACAAATTTGAGAGTTGTGGGGTTGGCAAATGCAAGAAACTGTCCTTTTCCATCTTCACCATTTTCCATCATTATGGCAAAGTAGGTGTCTCAGTTTCAGCCCCAAACCTAGAAGATTTTTGCAACCACACAGACAGTCACTTATGAGTAATGACTATTATGCTTAAGAAAAGGGTGAAGGTTTTGTACATAACACATATAACAGAGGCTGAAGTATGGCATCGTCTAGTTGAAAAGTACTGAGCAAGTTGTAATTTTTCTTTGTGATCATACAGCAGCTGATGAGGACTTCTTTGGGAAGGAGATCTGATGGACACTGGGAAAGGCAGAAGATACCTGGGAGAAATAAGCCTGGAGTCCGTGGAGGTAACAGGACAACCATGCGTGGAAACTGATGAGTGAGGCTATGGTTCTTCATATCCAGTTAAGGACTTTGCCATTCAACACCCACACTTTGATATCAGGAAGTACATTGAAAACTAGCACCTCTTCGTATTAAATTATTAAGACATATCGTTTCTCTGGAATGCATTCTATAGCCCCTATTTATGGGAAAAATGCTGCTGAAGTCACATGCAGTATAGCAGAAGTCTCAGACTGGATTTAAGTGAAATAACGTTAAAAGCCCCATGAAGTGCAAATTAATTGGAAAGAGTTTAAGTGGGATCACCAGTTTATTGGGATATCTCCCAAGGAACTTATTTAGTCTAACGAGAATGGATGGCAGTATCTGCTGATTAACTGGAAGAGTGTTAACATATGTTGAGCTTAATGGGGAGGGCTCCGGCAAGTTTTGAAGTGTGTTCAAGGTTTTTCCTAGCTCAGAAGGGTAAGGTCTGCTTTCCTGTTACTATTGTCAGAAGATAATTTATTTAGGAATTAATCTCATCCAGACTGTTTTGCATACAAATTCTTCCTTCCACCAGCAGATTGCCCAACTGTGGTATAATAAGGGAAATATATATTTCTGAAAAGTCAGACCATCTGTCTTCCTACAATAAATATAATTAGAGATAGCTATAAGGTACCTTAGCAGAGGAGGAAAAGCAATTCTGCTGTCGATGGACAGAGCAGGCAAGACAGGATTGACAGATGCTTGTGATATTTTAGCAGCTATGTTCCTGGACTTTCTACTCTGTCTGCCTCAATTGGACGCTAAAAAATATTCCTGTACTTATCACTTCAAGAACTCATTGTTATATTTAGCTAATATGCTTAGCTTTACAGAATTGTTGAAACCCCAGCTTGATCATGCATAAAATTTTGCCTTCAAAGTTCCTTTAAATGCAATGTCCGAGATGCATCTCCAATAATTTTTGCTTGCACTAACTTTACATATCCTTTCCCTGTGAAACAATCTGTGTTCCTCTAAAATTCTCAGCGTCCCAATTTAATATAATTCAGAATTCTTTATGCAGTTTATGCTATAATAAGCTGTGTCTTAACATCTGTTGATGTTGCCATTTGGTTATCCTTAATTGCTGTATAAAGTCTCTTAAATAGAGAGATTTCAGTTCAAGTTTAAAAACTCTCTCTGGTTACAAGTATGTCCTGCTGACAAGATTTTGATTTAAGACCTAACTCTGTTTAACTTGACTCATGCTTAAATAGTTGTACTGCTGAATTTTAATTCTTTATCTTATATGCAGGGATTCAGGACAGAAAAGTTTGAGTGCAACGATAATCCAAATAATTGATATCAAAGTTGCCGAACTTCTTAATGCAATGTTAATGTTTTCTATAAAATTGTCAGTTAATTTGTCTATTGTGGTATTAAACAAACCTGGCTGCCAGAGCCAAGCTGTGCAGGAGTTAGCTATGCAATTATTAAACACATTAAATTAGAAGATATCAACAAAGAGCATTTTCCTTTCCTCCTGGCATCTTTCACTTGGCACAGGTATTTGACTGTATTTCAGGAGTTCTAGGAGAAAATTTATGAAAACAGGTTATTCTTCAGGGCCCCATTTTGCTATAAAGACAGTAGTTTATACCACCATTCTGCTCCTTCTTAATTTCTGCTGTCAATTCCTGTTAAGTCTTTCTGCTTCACAATCTATTACGTTTTTCCTGTGTGAGACCAGACCTCCCACTAACAAAGTGTGGTCATGAGAAACAATTCCTCTTTTCTCTCTTGCCATCATTTCCCAACCTTCAGCCTGTTCCCATCAAGGCTTTCAAACATCTGAAGACTTCTTAGATTCAGTTCTCTGCTCTCCCCACTCAAAAACTTTTCCCCATCAGAGATACTCAACTCTCTCCTCAGCCCACTGTAAGCATGATTTCTTTACTTTTGTACGCACACTGTCCTGTCTAGGACAATAGCTGGTCCTATTCTGTAACTGGGCACTTAGGGAGGGTACTTGTGCACCTCGTGGTCTATTTTCATCTTTCTTCTACACAGGTGACTCTTCTTTATGCATTACCAGAACAAATATACAGCATAGATTTCTAATCTAGGGGGAATATGAAAACATAGTGTTACCTACTCCATAAGAAGTGGTCAAACTTTGAAAAGATTTATAGACTTTTTGATCCTATACATACGAACTGCATTATCACACAACCCAAAAAAACCCCAACCCAAACCAACCCAAACCGAACCAAACCAAACCCAGACAAAACCAAACAGCAAAAACCAACAACCTCCTGCCAAGAGCCTCCCAGCCCACAATTTCCTGCAGCAGCTGTATGCCAATACAAACATTTTATGCTCCAGAAGAAGTGGTGTGGGGTGGAGCTGTATGTTTTGAATAGGAAATCATGGATGTCATCACAAGGAAGTGTTCATCCAATTACTGAGTCACTTTCAACATAAAATGTTGCAGCTGGTAGTTGACTTTGGTACCTATATCTGTTCCTCAGAGTTTTGCAATTGAATTCCATGGATGCAAGGTTGTGCTTAGAAATAACTATTGCATTTATACTAAGAAACCTACATTGACATCATTAAATCTGATCTTGTCACTCTTCCTCCTCAGGTGAATACTTGCCTGAAACTCACTCTATAGTGTAATGGCACAAATGGAAATTCCCAAGAAAGTCAATCATTTAGAAAACAGAGTCAGGAATTGTGGTCTCTCCTTATTGCATTACCAAATTTTGACATAATGAGCAAGAACTTCCCATCCTGCAGAATCAAAAATCTCTGCAGAATTACTTAGGCCACCTGTTGTTGATGCAGGAGGAGGGAACAGAGTCTGAGTAGGATGGAGAAAGGTGAGTGGACCCACTGCAAAATCATCACACAGTGTAAGACTACAGGAACTCTCTTCAAAACCCAATATGCTGCTGCAAATCTGAGCGGACGTCAGTGTGTTTGGCAGAAGAAGATGAAAGCAGGTGGAGAGGCTCAGAAAATTCACAAGAGGATCTTTGTATAAATGACCTTCTTCTGAGGCTTTCTCCAACAGTTGAAACCTTAGGAGAGGATGATCTAAGCCCTTAGAGCTTATCAGATTTTGATTTAAAAACCCACAGGCTTTAAGCTACAGGGACACCCTTCGGGTTGTGCAAAGCCTTTGTTCACTTCAGGTTAAATCTGATCTCCTGTTTATAATGAATAAAGATTTTCTAACTCCCAGGCCTCAGTAAAGGAACTGTTTTGTTTTAGAAAGCACTGTTGGAACAACAGGAACAGCTAAGCCAGGAAAGAGCAAAAGATGAGATTTTGTACCCTGCTAAACATAGCATGATATTTAGGGATGCTACTTGTACAGTCATCTCTACAAGACCACATCCCCTCACTCAAACATACTAACAAACACCTATTGCTGTTGAACTTAGAGAATCATACCTGGAATGCGAGTGTAATTTTTAGATAATGGATGTGAAAAGAAAACCATCTGAAAACCACCTAATCATAAATGCCCTAGCACTGGGTAGCTATCTGATAATTCTATGGTGTTCTTAGCTTAATAGAGACCATTAAGTATGAAAAGCATGTTTAGAAAAGGGACTATGCTTTAGACCAGGGATGTCAAACTCATTTTCACAGGGGGCCACATCAGCCTCACAGTTGCCTTCAAAGGGCATAATTTTAGGACTGTATAAATGTAACAATTATATATATATGTATATATATATATATTTATGTAAGTAACATTTATATATAATATATATATAACATATAATATAGATAACATATAATATATATAACACTTTTATATAATATATAGCATAGTACATTTTGGCCCTTTGAAGGCAACCATGAGGCTGATGTGGCCTCCAGTGAAAATGAGTTTGGCACCCCTGCTTTAGACCCTTGAGGACAGCTCTGCATACTTAAATAATGATTCCTGAATTGTTTTTAATAGTTGTGTCCAAAGGGTGTTTATACCTGTGTGTTTCAACACCTGTATTAAGATGTCACAGTCATGTTGTTGAGGTGTTTCTATCTCTTATTCAACTATGTAGGAGCCCGAGGACCAGCTGAGCCCTTATACCTAATTAATAAGCTAAAAGCAGGTGACATGAAGCACACATTTTGTCTTAAGTTCCAACTACTGCTTCCTTGTATTAACTTTGTTGAAAATCTAGTAGGTGAACGGCAGTGAAGCTCTTAGGAAAAAAAGTAATAAGACCTTTAGTTCACTGCTCATTGCATTTCCATTTTTTATATAATGGCATGTTAGTTTTCTTTCAGTCTTCTGAAAATTTTCCACGGTTATTAGTAATACATATTTAAACCTCAAATGCATGTTTTATATGGTCATTAAAAATATGAAACCATGATTATAAAGAGTTGCTAAATTAAAATCAACCATTTTTAGTTATCTGTATTTTCTATCATACTTGCTCACTGTTAAAATATAAAATATTTTGTCATCTCATGATATAAAAATATCTTGTTTTCCTGAACACAAAAAGCTCATTGACTTCTCCATTACAGTACTAAAGCCAATGTACTCTCTGCCATTCCTAGTAGGTAAAATACAAAAGTAATTTAAATTTTTTCTAGATATATGAACTTCAGATGCATAATTATACCTAATATTGTAGATTTTTTTTTCCTGTATCTTTGTGCTTCCTTTATCTATTCTCTATATTTCAGGGCTTGTAACTACTATTGACTGCTATTAGTTCTTCTTTCTACTTCCTTCATGTTTAATGTAATATTTTCATAATCAGGCAACTGTCATTATAACTTTTTAAATTGTTTCTGACGAGCTCTGTACTGGCTGTAAGTGACCATCAGCATAGGTCATTAAAGGTAAAGATGACAGCATTTTTTTCCTCTGTGTGGTACAAATAGCTGATTATAAAGGTATTGCACAACTCACTGCAGTGTGATGGTCTGTAGCAGACACAGACCAGCATGTGATCTGCCTTTGCCTTCTATTAATAATTCAGGAATATTCAAGACTCCTATTTTAGAGCTGCCAGGCACAATGCAGAATGCCATTCCCAAGCTCTGCAATCCACTTGATCTATGCCAAACAAGCCGACTTGCATTAACCATTTCAGTCGCACAAGTCTTTTCCATGAGCTCCAGCTAAAGTCTGGCACCAATGCATATGCATTGTTTCCCGTTCTTCTGGTTTACTGCTAGATTCTTAGTGCTGACACATAGGCATCTAGAGAGTCTCTTTTCATAATCCTTGGTGACTGGATTGGTTTTATTCTTGACTCCTTGATTTATGGCAAATGAGAATACTTAATTTTTTCCTTTCCATCCCTCCTTCCCCCTTTTTTTAATGTTATTTAGGTTGATGCCTGGGTGGTACAGCTCACCAGTTCCACAGACAGTACTTTCCTACTAGCTTTAACAAAATACAGCTAAGACCAAACAGCTTAATTTCCTCGTAGCAGATGGATCAGTACTTCAAAGGGCCCAAATCCTCCACCTCAAGCCACATGCTGAGTTAGCAATTCTCTTCCTGGGCATTCTGCTTTTTATCTTGTTTTGTTTGTAGGAGAGGAAGGTTCTCTGAGCAAGTGTTACATGGATGGCTCCTGTCTTTCAGCATTCTACTGGGAACTCTTCTTTTGGGGACAACAAAGCTAGATGGCACTAGTTCCTGTGGCAAAAATACCAATAACAATCCTCATTCTAATCTCTGAGTCTTTAGAATTGTGTTAAATCACCTTAAGGAAGAGTATATGCAGTCAAAATGTTGGAAGAAGCAGGCAGATCCATGCTTCTTTAGCTCTCTCTTTCAAAAGGGCTTCTGGCCTGTATGTCTTCTTTCTCATGGAATATATGATACTCTTTCATCTCTGGCTATTTACCCAGAAGACAAATTCCTGGGAGTTATCCAATGGAAAGCTGGGCAAGACCATGTATTGAGGGTTTATAAAAATCTCATTGCAGCAGATCAAACTAATTACCTGTGTCACCATGGAGTAAAATAAGCCTTGTTCAAATGAATTTTCTCCTTGTGATGTTATATTTACTGAGCTCCTGTGTCACTGTAACGAGGAACTCTGAGATGTAGATACATTAATATAACAGTATGAAAATTCACAGAGGAACAGAGCAGGTACTGCAGAGGCATCTAACAGGGAGATGACTCTCCAGTAACACTGGGAAGGGGAGACAGCTGCTTTCCTTGGCACAGAGCATTGCACCGGGCTGTTGGCATCACCCCTGCCTAGAGACTATTTCCACCACCAGTGCACTCTAGGAAGAAACAGGTAGCTGAGTTCAGAAGTTCTGCTTTCTGTGACCTGCTGGCAATATCCAATGCAGGGATCTCTCCTGCTGATTGGGTGGTCTTGTCCCAGGACTCCAGCCAAGGACCAAGGTGTTACTACTCCTGGGATGGCTCCAAGGGTTTTGCTTGCTCAGCTTGCTCACGTCAATGCCATAAAGACAGATGTTTTGAGCTTTACATGTGGAAATCTCAGCACAGCAGGTTGACACAGCTGTAGTTTGCACTCCCTACATTTTCTTACTGGGCTTATTTTGAGATCTAGCAAAACTGAGTTCTTCCTTGAGACACCTCTCATTAGCATTTTGAGCTGTGTATTTGATTGCTGTATCCCATTAGAAGGAATTAAATCTATCTTAATAAGATAGATTTAATAATTTATAACCTAGACATCTCTGATAGCCTTTAATCTCCTTTCTTGACATCCTGTGTAGAAATTAGAGACTTACTTTAAGTGATGTCCCTTGTCTATGCATGCACTGAATTCTTTGATATCTCTCTGTATCCATACTGGAAATTTGAAAGAAAAATTGCTAAAATATTTAAAGAGGAAAGTATAGAAGTTTTGGAAGAAACCTTAAAGGATCAGGTAATTTGAGACAAAAGCAAATCGTATTGTATTGTGCTCTCTGCAATTAGTCTTGCCACACAGAAAAGTGCACTTTGAGACAAAATAGAATATGTTACTACTTCAGTATTATCCAACACTGGAACAAACTTCATTGAGCTTACTACAGCTGGTGCCTAAAGATCCATTCAGTAAACTATGCTTTCAAAACTGCATTGAGAGACTTTGGCTAATTTTATTAGAGGCTGTAATTCTGATTCTCTGTCTAGTAGTTGAGTAACTGCAAAAGAACTATTTATTAATTTAAAGCTCATACAGCTGATTGATGCATGCTAATGCATTTTAGATTTAATAATCACATCTTAATTGAATTGTATTTGCTCAGACAGAGCGTATAATTAAATCAAGCCTTTTCTAATCCTCCTCATGCCAGATTATTCTATGGTACTTTAGGGAAGAGAATAGTCAAAAGTATGCGTTTAGTTAATTTAAGCTCATTGAAAAAAATCCATAGTCACATCATGAATGTTTGGGATATTAATCACTTTCTAAAATAAATACATGTATATTTCTGTACTTAATCTGCAATAATTAATAAGTGTATAGAGGCAGCAAGACTGAAAATATGGCTAGGAATGAAATGGTTTTAAGGAAATCCAGCAAAATTATACAACAAATAGTGAAACCCACATACCAGCAAGCAATTTCAGACAGCTGCTTTCAGGTGCCTTAATGGAAAAGGAGAGGGTACCATTGTTCATGAACATTCACTTTCTTTTACCTACTTCTTACTATTTTGTCTGATGATGAAGAACTAAACAAGGCTATCAGAAAGAAGACACAGAAAACAAAGCCAAAGCATAGCTGAGAAATCACAGAAGAATGAAAAAATGCTTTACTGAGACACACTGATGTGCTTGTATATGCCTGGTCAGTTGTTTTCAAGATGCAAGTCTGGGACCAAGGGGATTCCGAGGCATGAAGAATTAAAAAAAAAACAAAAAAAAAGGCTTGAATGAGAGGGAAAAGTTATTAAGGATTGGGGATTGAATTCAGGAAGAAAAACTAAGGGAAAGACAAACCAAGGGAAGGACAAACCAAGAAAGAAATTTGTCAGGACAGAGATTTATCTGTCAGCTGAAATTTTAATAATCCACCGTTCTCCTCTACTAGAAGAGTTGCAAGAGGAGGAAGGTAGAGTTTACACATATAGAGGTTTAGCTTTTTAACACTTTTCTCTGATTGGTGTGGACTTTTTGATCGAAGAAAAATACAAGAACAATATTCTTAGGGGAATGTTCAAGATTGGCATTCTTTTCTTTTAATGACAGATCAGAGGAACTGAATATATAAATGTGCTGCCAATACATCTTCTGTGTCCATAACACTTAAAAATATATTCTGCAAAATAGATCTATGGAAATAAGCACCATCTTTTTCTCTGATAAATGATGTATTGCCTCAAGTCTAAATTACTGACCTGATCTAATTTGTTCATCAGAGTTAAATTACAGAATTTATCCTCTTTAATAAACAACACTGGTTGCGGGTTAAAAAATGACCTGCAGCAGAATCTGATTTCTCTTCTTGATTTCCAAAGAGTATAATGTTATTAAAGACAACATTGTGGGGTTATAGTGTGTTGTCTGAGGATTTTGATCTCATGCTCTATGGCATTTCACTTGAAGAATGATTTGCTCTTAATATCATATTCAACTTCGTCCTAGCAAAGGTCTTATAAAGACTTGTTTCCTTGACTACCCCATGTCAAAGGCTTGAAATGTAATTCCATAGCAGTAACAGCAAAAAAAAAAGAAAAAAAAAAGAAAAAAAAAAAGAAAAAAAAAGAAAAAAATCAACACTGTTGTATAATTAACAACTTATCACAGAAGGAAATCTGATTAGTGAAATACTGTCAAAGTGCTGCTTGTGAAATAAAGGCATGCTTCGCTTTGCAAGTAAAGCATATGCAGGATGATTATTTGTCTTCCTAGTATAAAACAATATTAGTGTTGGTCTTCAGTGCTTCTTCCTGGGGGCAAGCATGAATTGACTGAGGTCAATAGGGGTATTGCCTTTCTGAGTAGGGTACATCAGTTCATAGAACTTATCACTGGCAGCTGTAGGTGTTTGCCCCTTATGTGAAATAAGGCCAACTTTCACAGCATACAGTGTGTAAAAGTACATTATAATAAAAACTGCTGATATCTACACCTCCTACTGAAGGTCTTCGTGTCACAGTGTCATCTGGAAATATTCCTGAGGTTTCCTTTTCAATGAACACCCTGCACCCCACATGAGGTCAAGGTAAAGGCAGCTGTCACCTCTTACCTAGCTCTTTTGGAACAGAAACCTGAGCAGCAAAATTCAGTTGTGAACAGGAATACTGCACCTAAATTCAATGACTGCAAACAAGCATGGACCTAGGCTGGGGAAAGGTTCTGTCATTCTTGATGGAGGTTCTACTTAGATATACTCTTTGATATAAAATATGGATGAACAGGGTATCAATGCACATGCTGATTTTTCCTTTAAGCATGAATTAACTGACTGCTCATCTTTTTCAAGTGTTCAGGACTTTACTTCAGGCACTGGATATCTTCTGTGGCAAGAAGTTTCTTGCTGGTTTATAACCGTTTTATCCTGCTGACTCAGGACCAGTTCTTCAGGAAACCAGATCTGCTGTTTATAATTGAACATAATCAGTTTGTTGCCTAACTACACTGACAGCAGGACCAACTTGCTGGGAGGCAGAGGGGTGATTTTATTTTTCATCACCTTCCTTGGTCTGCCAGCATTGCAACTATGCTTGAAAAAAATCTCTTACCTATCAGCTTATAATAAGCCTTTCTAAGCCGGCTAGTCAGCTTCACAGCCTGTGCTCTTTCTGCTAGAAATACAGATGAAGCTAACAAAATGTGCTTATAGTCTTTCTGTGTACCTATTGTCTCCCACATTTCACATCAGTGACATGCCTTGCCAGGATAGAGCCCTGCTGGATAATACAATGCTAAATAAATTATAGCTGGAGGGAAAAGAGATGGTGTTGATTGATGCTAATTCCCTGAAGTCAATGTAATAGTATCTTCTGAGGCTGTGTTAGTGACAGTATGCTAAAAGAATAAATGTTTGTTTCTGGGGGAAAAGGAAAAGAAAAAAAAGTAAAATATTACATATTACATCTCTAGAGAGCAAAGAGGACGCTGCTGGAGGTACATGCCACTTGTGACAACAAAGTTAACCAAAGAGCTTATGATTTTGATGATCCTACACACCTTTAGTACTGTTCTGTGAGCATAAAGTATCCAATTAGAACAAGAAAATATACAAATAAATCTTTCTCCATCCCTCTTTTCATGTTATCTAAAAATAATTCATTGTTTCTTGTGTTAATTAATTACATATTCCCTCCTGTACCAACAAAATTACATGGCTTTGGGTTCTGTAGTGGCTATACTATTTCCAAAAGGCAATTTTCTTTATTTAGAAATAAAATAGATTACAGAGATCAAAGACAGAACCCCCCTACAGGGACCTGGACTAAATTGATCAATACTCTGCTTATTTATGCTTTATTTATGCTTTAAAAAACAAAACAAAACAAAACAAAACCAAAACCCGAAACAGTGATAAACTCTGCCTTTGTAATTTTCTATTTATTTTGTAAACAAGAGATAAGTAACTAACATAATAAATTAGAGCCAAGAGAACCTAGGAAGTCCTTTGGTCCTTTCTGTTGGCAGGGAATACGGATAAAGAAGACCTAGGAGTCATTTGGAAATTTGGTTCTTCCTTCTTGATTACCTTGGTCAATACACTTTGCTCTTCTGTGTCATGTTTTCCATGTTCATAGGTGACAACAGCTTTTGTAAAGGACTTTGAGATGTGGAGTGCCTGTTATACACCACTTTTTCAGGCTTATTGTTACTTGTTCTTGCTTTCCCTTTCTTTGTGGTGAATTGTCAGATAATCACAAAGGGCCAAGGGCTTACAAGGAAGGCAGAGGTCAAAGATACCCACATTCTTTCCAGCTACTTTGTAAACAGCAGTTTTTTCTATTCATAGGTGGTCGAGATGGTAGCCCTGGAGGGTGTCCTGAGAGGCAGAGACCAAATCATGGAGATCACAATGAAAAAAATGATCAAAAACCTCAGGTATCAGAAATGCATTTCAGTGGCTGAGAGATAAGACACATTCTGAGAAGGAAAGAGGTCTGGAACTCTGTAATCATGCAACAGAGAGGATGCTGGAAGTGTCTATTGTCACTTTACAGCTTCCTTAGGCTGCTGGTACTTGTGGAAAATGTCCTAAGAGGGAGAAATAAAGCAGAAGCTTTCCCACGGCTTTTCAAATAAAGAAAGTAGATTCCAGAACAGTCTCTTCTGATGTCATATTCATTAACAACAATTAGGAAGAAGCTGAACTGCCTTACAAGGCTTCTGCGAAGAAGGATTGCCCTGCCAGCCACATAACATTGGAATAACAATGGGAAATTAATCTCTGTGCAGAGAGGTAGAAAGGACTGAGGATGTCTTAAAGCCTATGTGTACTTCTGTGCTTGTGCGATGTGGAGTTGTGTTCCCAGCTAACCCAGGAGGATGCATCTATTTGACTGCAAAACTGATGGATCTACTCAGTCTGAACCTGTGTGTGGGTTTAAAAGGTTGGCCTTTTTGTCTATTTGGCGATATATTTTACCTGGAAAATGAGCATGAAAAGAGTTAGTGAGAGATGGAAATCTTTAGTTCAAAATGCCTGTAAGCATAAAAAGATGAAACCTAAAGGCCTCTTAGAAATGCATTTTTTCAACTGCTATTTTTATAAATGGTTTCTGTAGCATTTACAGCCATTTCCTTCCTTGGAAATGTTGTTTTGCAGTTGTTGTAGTCCACAAAACACAGACCTTCTCTGGCTTCTGTCTTAACTAACTAACCAGTATAAATTTCTCTTGAAATTCACAGCTGTCTTCACTGAATGTGAGCAAATGAGCCTGTCAGGTTGAGCTGACTCTCAACTTCTCTTGTCTTTGGGATGCAAATCCTTTTAAGTATATTTAGGTCATCTCTATTTGATTTTCATGGGGCATACAGTAGGATGTGGAAGCAAGTTTTTCTTCATAAAGGAGAGAAAATGAAAAAGATGTGCTTGAAATCACTCTGTTCAAAGTCACTGTCAAAGTCATCATCCTCCATGCAGGAATCTAAATGTGCTGGGCTTCTGCTTTCCGTAGGTTTGTGTCCGAAATAGGCTTTTTCTCTGTTGCCTTCATCTTTCACTTATGATTTAAACCATACTGAGGGGGGTGACTGGGAGGTGTCATGGGAGACTTTGGTGCAATCTAATGACTAGCTCAAACTCCAAAGCCAAAGCACTGGGCTGACCATGTTAGATGCTTCTAATGCCTCAATTAAATTCTTCATCAATTTCCTCACCACTTTCCATATTCTTTACCTTCCTGGTCTGGACAGAAAGCTGCTTCCTTTAAAATTACATTCCCCTGACACAAAGTCTCTGACCACCACTTAAAATTGCTCAGTTCATACTTAATTCATTTTTGGATTTTCCCAGCTGGAGATGCTTAGGTATATATTATGGCTAGCAGACTGGAAAGCCCCAGTTATTCAAGAACTGGATAAATAACTCTTTAATAATATAGAGCATAAAGTATTTGCTGTACCTCTTAGTCCTCCTCTGGCTCACAGGCAGAGGAAGACACAGGACAAAAATCTGTGCAGTGTTCATATAGTGCAGCATTTCAGACCTGATCATCCCTAACACAAATCCCTCTTTAGCGCCTGTTTATATAATAACGTCTTCCAACCTTGTGGCTGAGCCACACCCTCCAGCCTGCCTTAAAGTAAATTGAAAATCAAGCATTAATGTGATGTAAGAGTATTAATCTTGGCAGGTGATAAAACGTATACCGCACTGTGTGCAGAGAGACAACGTTGGCTTTGCAGAGGATGAACTGAAGCCCCAGGGTCTGGGGCTGTGCTGGGGAGCCTGGCAGGGCTGGGGGACCTGTTGCCCAGCACCTCCTGCACCACAGAGCATAGAAGTCCTGTCACACCCCTGATGTCTGACAGCATTCAGTATTGCCTATACTGATGAAAAGTCCTGAACTGGCCCTGACAGAGAAGAAAGCAATTTACTTCCTTGAAAACAGTAACCAAACAGTCCCAACAGGACCAGGGATGACGCTTGGAAGAACCAGAGGTTTTGGTTCAGCAGCAGGCTTGAGGGAGATGTCTTGGTAGGCTGAGGGATGTGTAAGAGTAGGGGTTTACAAGTGTGTGCACTGATTTATCTGGTGGTTCACCTGGTCATCAGGGGGCTCTGTTCCTTATCACAGGGCTGTCACCTTCCCTGTCCACTTCCGCTGTTGCTTGTGTAGGCTTTTATTAGGTGCCAATAGCATGCATTTTAGACCGAGCAGAGGTTTCTATTCTGGCCTCTTGAAGAACCTTGCATAAGGGAGCTTATATCATCAAGTAATCTGTCTGTCAAACTGTTACTTTCTAGTTACAAAAGACACATTTTTAGGGTGTTACTGGGGAATATAGTCTCATGAGCTCTTTGCAGCTGGATTTCTGAGATCAGGTTTTCAAGAACATTCAAAATGCAGATGGGGGAGGAGAAATGGGTGCGATTTTCACTAGCAGTTAGGTTTATTAAGCAGCTATTATTAGGTATCTAACAGTTCTTCCCAAATGTAGATACCATTAAAAATCTGGCTTACGGCTTTAAAGCTAAAGTTACAGAACTAACTGCAAAAAACAGCCTTAAAACTTCAGAAGCGTTTTAAAAAATATGGCTTAATTCCAATGAGAATTGAAAGTGTGATACAGCTGGTCTGAGATCATATAAAGGATTTCCTATAATAATCTGTACTTGGGATGGCTTGCATCATCTGCTTATAACTACTGTTCGTGAACAAAAAAACCATGGCAGAGGATCCTCAGGAAATTCAGATCAGTGCCAGAGAAAACAAACACTACTGCTGATAACTGGAACTAGATAGTATAAAAAGTTCTTTAACTGAACAGCCCTGTCATGGAATTGCAGTGCAAAATTAAAGGTCTCTGCTTAATCTTTTCCCATATCTTAATGGAAAAAAAATATAAAGCTTAATTATTTAAGAAGAGAGCCTGTATATTCCCCTGCTTCACCAGTGCTTACAAGACAAAACAAATCTCTGGTTAAAGACCCCAACTGTGGTGAGAAATGGAGTTTATGAGTAGTGACAGCAGAGTTCTAGTTCTGTGTTATGTATGTTTCTACAGTGTCATATATTTAGTCTTGCCCAGCTGAACACAGCAAACACTCCACTGATTTCAGGATTGCATTCTTTAGCTCTTAGCCAACACAGACACTGTAGTTTATATTTTATATTTTTATTTTAAGTTCTGATGTGATAGAAGTTTCAATTGGATACTATTTGCTGTGATCAGAAGTATGCTTTCAAATATTTTTAAATATTTTATAGATTAGCACTCAGAAGGAAGCAAAGCATAGAAGAAAAAGAACTGCTACTTCAGTTTCTTTTCTGTGACTGCTAATGAATTAATTATTATCTTTTACATCCCTTATACCAATAGCAGGCATGAAAGGCTTTAGTATTCAGGATACCCAAAAACATTGAAGAGGGAAGCCAAGGTAGAGTCCTAGATTAGTGGTGTTGGACTGGAGCCAGTCACAGTGAGAGTGGGAGTTATGGGTCACCTGTAAAGGAAGGGAGAAAGTTGTTGCCTGGGAGCATTCCCTTCAGGCAGGGGGAGCAAGGGACCAGTGCCCTGAGGGTCTGCTTTTCTCTACTTGTTGCATTTGGACACATCAAATGGTCAACAGTTATTTAAGAATCTGTGTGTATAAATGTGTGTGTGTATACATTCAAATGTGTGTGTATAGATGGATGGGGTAGGGGAGAGGGGGAGAAAGTAAATACATAGTTTATGTATTTGGATTTGTATAAAGGTAAAGAAATAAAAAGGCTTTTGATTTTGGAATGACAAACTGACTAAATTAGACAAAAAACAAAACAAAACAAACCCACAGTTGTTCTTCCTAAGCAGGAAAGGGAGAGAAAGGTATCCAACAACCCAGTCCACTATAAGCTGTTCATTAACCAGACAATCTGTTGTTTAATCCAGCTTTCTCTGAAGTGTTGAGGGTTTTTTGGGTGCCCCAAAAATCAAGTGTTTTGACTTAACTAAATCAAATATGGTACTATTTTCCCCATGTTTTTGTTTTTAATAGAGTTTCCGTTAGACATCTTTTGGTTTTCTTTTGTGTCTTCAGTTTGATTGCTTCAGTAGACAAAGCAGCCTGGCGTTAAGTGGTGTACAGAGCCTGGCTGATCTTCTTCAAGCCTCTAAAGCTACCTGCAATGACTGTCATGCTAATGGAAAAAAGAAAGGTACAGAGCTCCATGGAACCAGAATTCCTTCTTTCTGTGCTATGCTCTGAAATCTTTCCTCATTGTTTTAAACAGAAGATGAAACATCAGTTTAAAAATTCTTTGCTTTGATCTGAAATACCCGATTTTTTGGAGTCCTTCTTTCTGTGTTTCTAAATTTTTTTTATTAATTTACCTGCCAGAATGCCTCTACTTTGTTTATCTTTTGTAGCACATATGTAATAAATACTAGACCACAGGTGGAGGTAAAATCCCAAAGTGATTTTGGTAAAAGGAAAAAGAATGAAACAAAGTAAGAATAGAGAAAAAAACCCCAACAACATGAGATCAAATGCTATTTATGCTTGTACAGTGTTTATATTTATGAACAAATATCAGCTATAATCTGGTTGTAACTTTGCCCTGTTGTTAGCCAGTTACAAAAACATCAGCATTTTATTCTTTGTCAGCTATTTAAACAGACTCCAGAGATAAAAACTATGACATTTTCAAAGATTTGTTTTCTGCTTCTTAGTAAAGGCTGGTGTCCCTCCAGTAGGTTGCCATAGTCCTTATTTACTCTCAAAGCACCGTAATCTGTTCCCTTCATCCCAAGCTGCCTACCCGTGAAAATGCTACATATGAGACTTGTGTAAATTGTAGGCTTATCCTAGCATCCTTATAGCTGTATGTGAGGACTCTGCCCAGACCCGTAAACCGTGTATTGATCTGTGTGCACTGTGCTTGCTAGGGCTGTGCGAGAGATGGGGCTGGGCAGGATGAAGACCAGGGAACAACTGACCTTATTAAGCCGGGAGAGGAGGAATCAGCTCAGGCTGTGCTCAGGACCTGGAGATCTTCTGAAGTTCAATATTGCTGGTCTTTCCTTTTTAAACATTACCCTCACCTTTCTCTGTAAATTTTAATTTCCTCCTAACAGCGAATGTGATGTCCCAGAAGCGTTAGCAATGAACCAGGGCACTAAAGGCACTGCCATTTCTTTTAAACATAAAAATATTTTGAATGAATGGTGCTGTGTCTTGTAATTTTAGTCCTGGATGTAGAGCTCATGAATGGTGCAGTGATTTCCTCAGTCACTAATTGGGTTGTGACAGTGACATCGACATTGTGATTGCAGACACATTAGATTAGAAATTAATACACTGAGACTAATAGTTATGACAGTATATAAAAGTCAGACCATCCATGCTCTATTAAATCACTTAATAAAGGCTGAATGAAAAGTGTCTAAGGAACATGAGAAAACCTTGGATTACCTTATTTACATTTGTTACTTAATGCGAACATAAATATTTTAAACCCATGAAGTTATTAACTAAATTAATGAGAATTATTTTAAAGGTAGAATTTACTCAGCCAGATCATCAGCCAATGCAATCTCCATTTAAACTGGTGGAGCTGTGTTGTTGTACACAGCTTGAGCTTTAGATCATGATATGGATAAAGTCATATATATTTTTTAAGCATACTGCATTTGGAGCATGAGGTTTGTTTTTTTTTTTGTTAGGTTGGGTTTTTTTTGTTTCTTTGTTTGTTTTTGTTTTGTTTGTTTGTTTCTTTGTTTGTTTGTTTCGGATACAGATATGTTTGTCCCATGAATTAAGAACCATAAAAACACACAATATTTTTTAAAAAGTTCACTTATGATAACTTACCATTCTGTAAAGTTTATCCTCCAGATCCTGATTAATTCTTTGTAAGGCTAGGTAATTGTTTTGTATCCTAAAACAAAGATGATATCATGTAATTGAATGTATTCTTTTTCATGCTTTTTTTTTTTTTAACCTTCAATTTTCACATTAGTACAAAACCTTGGTTTGAACTACTTGAAATCTATTTTACATCCTGTTGCCATTCAGTGAAATGTAATTACCACCTACTTCCTAAGCAAAACTTTGTTGTCATGCCTTTTTGCTATATTTAGCAGCCAATGTCATTAGGAAGTGAAAATATGTTTGCCATCTGACATTTGTGTGCAGACATGCATAGCAGCACGAGAGCTTACACAAAGAGATTGTATCTTTACATCAGGCTCAGCAATAATATGTCAGAGGGGAAGCCTGAGCTGTGTGCTTAGAGAGTACATAAAAAGGTTTACAGACCTCTCTTAATATGGAGAATTGCAGCAGAAACATAGTGACTGCAGCAAAAGCAACATGTAGGCATTGCTACATGACTTAGAAGAGAATATTTCTTCCTTTGACAGAAGTTGAAGGAATTGCTTGTTTTCAAGAGCTAAACACATCCTCTTTCTTTAGGAAATACTTTTAGGTATCTTAGCCTGAAAAATGTAGGTATTTACTTTTATCAGCACTGAGGGATTGAATGGATTGTCAAAATGAGACTTCCCTGCTTATTCCAGAGCAATACACCAAAGAAAAGTTTCAATCTGTACATCTTTAGGTTGTTTTGTATTGTAATGAGCAAGCTGCACAGCCTGTGGGAAAAATATTATTATTTTGATGGTAGTTGTGCCTTTCTCTTCACAGAAGGTAAGGAGGGCACACATCACCTCAACAGGATGTATAACAAGTTTAAAGCAAATTTCAGAAGTTCAGCTGTGAAAAGTTTCTCTAAACACATCTATGATAGTACTGGGAATCTCAGGTCAATAGGTCGAAATATTTTCAGTGGTGAGTTGATTTGAGGTAGTGTGCAAGTGCGTTCACTGTAACAGTGAACTCAGATGTAATACACATTCATTCAGCAGACAACCGCTTCCTCCGAGAAGCTTGGATCTGGGAGTAGTTTCCATGGTGATCAGGAAGGGACTGGGATTAAAGAAGTCTTTTCGATTTATCACATGGTTAGTAGCGGCTGTTGAAATCAGAACTAAGACCTGCATTTGAACTATGTCATGGCTGTGAATTGAGAGGTCCAGCCCACCCCTTCGCCACAGTGAAGTGTCTCTCCCTGCTTCTGTTGCCATGGAGATTTTCTTTCCAGTTAAATGGTCAAAACTCTCTGTTCAGGGGCAGGCCAGTGGCTCATGGAGCCCCTCATGAGGTTTTCAGAGCTCCTGCTGGGGCTCCCAGTAATACCATAACATCTGCCACATGGACCTGTTAGGAGAGGTCTGTGCCAAGCATAGCTGCTCAGTGGGCATAAATAACGACGCCCCCATGGGTGAAACTCCCCGTGGCACTGAGGCTCAGCCCAGACTCAGGGCAGCCATTTCAAATGGACATTACAAACCTGTGGGAAGTTTCAGTGTCGTGTACATTTTACAGAGCTGCTGAACAGAGGAAATTTCCTCCCTGTAAGGAGGACCTACAGTGAAGAGCGTTTGCCCAGGTGGTGAACCCAATGGGTTGAAAATTTTTGAGACCTGTACTAACCTATAGGTTGGTCATTCCTCACCAGTTGTCACAGTGATGTTGTGTAAATGTCCAGGTGACTTAAAGGGTTGACTGAAGTTTATGGATCTCCGCTTTGTTCACGCTCCTGTTAGATGCAGCCTTTACCACTATACCTCTGTATACCACTATACCCTCTGTATAGACATTTATTTGTGCAGCTCTAGGTATAGTTGGGATTTTCACAGCTATTTAGCCAGAGTCAGCACAACAGAGAGGAATCTTAGGCTACCCTGTACCCAGCTTCTCAGGGCAAAGGAGAAGGAAGAGATGGTCTTGATAAATCAGTGGGAGCAAGGAGATTTAAACTGGTTTTGCATGTAAACAGCTACTCAGCACTAACATAGTTATGTTTTCCAGGTAAGGCTGCATGCCATGGTGCAGGGAACATGGATTTAGAAAATTAAGATAAGGCCTGCTGTCTGAGAGCAGAATTGCCCCACTATCTTCTCTACAGTTGGTCTACAGTTTTTCTCTAGTAAACCAAAATAGAACAGCTCAAACATGCTTTGCGCCCAGGCAGCTCATGGCTCAACTAGAGGTGGTATGAAACTGATGTAAACTTTTAGCACCTGCAGCCTCCTAAAAGTTTGCATGGGTCCAAAAGAATCTGCATAAATTCTTGAAAAAAAAGGGAAAGAAATTATTGGGTTGGGGCTTTTCTAGCTCAGGGGTCTCTGTACTCCAGTCTGTTCTGCAGTGTAGACCTATGTGGAGAGCTCAAGGGAGACCCTGAAGGTTCCCTTTCCATAGGTTTAAGATCGTTAATAAAAACAGCCGCAATTTCTCCTTGGGTATCTGGCTCACGAGGGTTGCAATGCATCACTGGGTTTGATCCTCAACTTCTGTTGGCATTTTTTCTCTTGATACAGATGACTGGAAGGTTGGTTACCATTAATATATTTTCTTTTGGATGGCAACACTTCCATGCCATAGGTGGTAGATGGTTTTTGCAAGAGCTTATCACAATCTGCTTATTTGCTTTTAACTTCTTTTGTCTTTGTCCATCAAATTTCCCTCTGTTGTATCTTTAGGAGTAAGTAGCCCACAAACCCTAGTTCTCTAACACATTCATTTTGCACTCAAAAATATGGACCACCTCCCAGTAAAATCAAATCCAATCTAAACAAAAAATCCACAGTAAGTAGGAAGCTGAGCTTCAAAAAATGTTTCTATTGAGAGTATTATGCAAAGGTAGTCAAAATAAGCACAAACACGTGCACACATACACAAACACATACACATGCACATATATGCATAAAACCCAAATTGGAAATCCACTGTGCCAAAAGAAGTGTCAGCAAATGTAAGTGTTAAGGAGAGAAATGGACCCAGCAATATATGAAAGAAAGTGTTAACGGGATAAAAGAAGAACAGAGTAATCAAATCAATCTTTGGGCAACACTGTAAAATAAAGGAGGAGTAGGGAAAATTATTCCAATTTGAAAATGACCAGATGAGCAAATAGTAACCCTGTTTGCAGGAAAAATACACCCAGATAGCCTGAAGGTTATGAAGTATGAAACATTTCAATGTTGAAAATCTGGCGTCTTTGTAAATAAAGTGAAGAGCAGGTCAACTTCACTACCCTGTGAAACTGCTATAAGAAACTCATGTGAATCAATAGCTTCTTATAAAAATTGATGGCTTTTTGTGTTGTTCATATTATTAGGTGACACCCATATGCCTCCAGGTACATATGTGTGCATGTATTAAATGCAGGTTTAGATTCTTGACCAAATTAGGGCCTAATTAAAACTACTCTGATCATACTGTGGAGACAACACACTCCTCTCAGAGACTGCGCATCACCACTGCAGAGGAAGCCTGCAAAAGCCTCTGCTTCCACTCAGGCTCAAGCCCTCTTAAGGCCATGAGATATAGCTAAAGTAAAACACAGGCTTGGGCTGACTTTCTCTAAAGAAGATAATTTTACCCAGAGTGCAGTTTAGCTCTGAGGCTGTTAAAACAGAAACTTCTTGTTAAAAAAACCTTTTCCATCTCTGTTATCACAAATTACACCGATTCCTTTAAGAAAACAAGAGTGTTTTCCCCCCATTTATTCCAAAGCTAACAGAACTACAGGATTACTGTTCAGAACACCCCTTCAGTCTGTGAAATGTTTCTCTTTTCGTGAAACAATTATGTGTGGAGGCTAATCTCAGTGCTAAATATATGCTTGTATGGGTTTATTTCTTGTGTCTTAAAATAACTCTACTCTCTGGTAAAAGCTAGAATGGGGATCTTGCCAGGTTGTTACTTAGGGCAGAGTCTCAGGGAGGAAACACAGCATGAACTTTGGTTCCAAGACTGACATTTGATTTTTTTTTTTTTTTAATGTTATCTTTAAAAAGCCGTGCTGATCACATCAGATAGGGAATCAATGTGAGGTATATGAAATCCCCAATCTCTTTTCAGTCACTTTTCAATGCCTGCTATGCTTTATAGTTAATATTTTAAAACATACTCAGGACTGCCCTGCTTTTGCTCCCATTGCGAAAAAGAAGAAGGCCACCTCTAGATGTTTGTAGAGAGGTCTAAAACTTGACCATTAAACCACATAACTGACCTCTTTGCTTGGGTAAGAAAAGGGAGGCCTAGCAGCAACACAGGTAATTCTGGATGAATTAAGACCATAAAGGCTTTCAGAAAGGATTAGAAAAGGGTGGTCATTCAGCCTCTCAGAAAAAAAATCTGCATTTTACAGTAATGGAAATTTAATTACAGAAATGTTCTCTAGTATGCAAGTGGGATCTTGTTACACAAGGGTTATTTATTGTGGGGGGGAGGAGGGTGAATTTATCTCCCTGTACAGGGAGTGAAGCAAGAGACACGTTATTGACACTAATTTTAGTACCTTGTTTTTCTCACAATGATTTTCCTCTGTGACATGTTGCTGACACACTTTTGGATGACAGTATTTTTTCAGACATTATCCTTCTCCAGGTTGAGAAATCTAGTTGTTGAACTTGCAGTATGCCTTGCTATTCTCAATAGAAACATTTTTAAAGCTCACCTCGTAAAATATTTTGGGCTTCCAGTATCATGTGTCTTCATGGGAATAATCACCTGCCTGAAACATAATTTTTAATATAAGTTTTCTTCGTAATATGGTACAAGGTTCCATTAGAATATTGGAAAGTCGGTTCTACGAATCTGATGCTTGTGTATGAGTGTTAGACTTTGCCATGAGCAAAGAAAGACTGAGTGGCATGAGGTTTGAAGGGTGCTTAATTCATCAGTGCCCAATGAAGCTGATAAAAGGCTTTCTCCTGACTAGGAAGCCCTGTTGTTTTAACACAAGTGGATGTTCAGCCCCTCTGCTAAATATGACACAGGATTTATGTCATCCATGCCTGAAATAATGTTTCAGGAGAAAAGAGTACGAACGTTCCCTGTCCTTAAAGCTGAATCAAGAGGGAAAAATTTACAACTACATCAAGAGGGAAGTTACCTTCAATAGCTCCACTCCAAGTGAAGTGATAGGTAAAATTTTGTTGTCAAGAAAACAGCATGGAGAATATTCAGGCTGCAATTGATACATGTGTATAGATGTCAAGATTATCATGACACTGTCTTATTTTAACCTTGTTTCCCTAAATAATGAAGCATGTAATTTATGAAAGCACACTAGGATGTATTCTAATTTGAGGTTTTACATCCTCTTTCTGTTTAAAATTTTCATAAACCAATTTGGTTGACTCAGTTTGTCAGCAGTTTTTGGCTTTTTTCTTTTTTTTTTTTTTTTTGTCGTCTGTAAAGAATGAAAAATATTTCTTTGGGTATAGCTTGGAATGATTTATTCTGAATTTCATTTTGACTCATCCAATAAACTAAATCAAACAGTTCAGTTATCTACATCAGTTTAAGAAAGTCCTCACAAGACATGCAAATACATTCCTGCATAAATGGATAATTGCAGGTTCAGAAGTTTTGCAAACAAGTGAAAAAAATGATATTAAGAATCACTGATAGATTTAAAACTACATTACAGACCATTTTAATCAGGGCCAGGAATGTCAGGAGTGCATACTTATTATAATTTGTCATTAACATTAACTGGGCCCCTGATTTGCAATAGCACTGTACGACAGCTTCAACAATTTTAAGTCACAGGTTTTCAGTATCATTCTATTCTACTTGGGACTGAAAAGCAAATTATTTGCTCTAGCATAATGTGAAATGTCGTAACACTATGTGAATTAAACACAGTCTCAGCTTTGAGAGATGAAAGACCAAATTCCATTCTCTTATATCAGTGCAATGGTGAGTAAAAACAGAAAATATGCAGCAAAATGCATTAAAACAATATATCTCTCTATATATGGTATAAGCATATATATATGTAGCAAATTTATAGCCTTTGTATGAATAACACAACATGGCACTGACTGACATGTATGTTTGCACACAAAAGATATTACATATGCAGCTCTGTACATGTATTTCTATTTGCATGTTTACTTTCAATACACGCACATCTTACATATCACATGTAAATAACTTCATGTTGTAAGTAATTTATATTCAGGTGAGTGAAATATATATGCTCAATGTGAAAACACAATGTGTAATCCATAAATAATAAATGATGTATGTTTGAGACTATAAGCTTATATTTTTACTTACATATGTCTTTAACACAGCCCCTTGTAAATTCCTAATAACTCTGTATATTTCAAAAAGTTAGTCACTAACCTTCTCAGTTTTTCAGTTACTTTTTCAAGTTCTTCCTGAGCACGTCTCAGTTCTATTTCAAGATACTGACGTGTAGAATCAAACTCCGTTTCAAGCATTTCCAGCTTATGGGTAGTGTATGACAGACGCTTTCGTAATTCCCCCTTCTGTTCTTGCAAAGTGCTGGAAAAACAAAGACCACAGCTGTAGAATTTAGCTGCTCCCGAAAAGCTTTTCATGATCCACTCTTTGACCAATTCCCTACAGTATAGGTTGGCATTAAGCCAGAGAAGTGTGCTTAATAACTTGTTTACTGCACTTTGAAAATCTTCTGATTTAGACAGTTGACTGTCTTCCCATCTGTCCTTTCTGGCACATTCATTGCTAATATCTTATTATCTATAACGGAATATTTTGTGAAAGAATCCTCATTAAAATACAAAATACAGGCTAGGGTTTGGTTTCACACAGGACTTTCCATTTAGAGTTATCTTAAAATACTGTGACTGAAGAAGCATGTATCAGTATAGCAGTAACTCTAAATAAACTGTGCAAAATTAATCCCTTGCCAATAATGCAAGTTATAATATGTTTTGTGGAGAAAGAAAACATCTTATTTGATTCAACTTCCACCCCTATCCCTTGCCATAGAGCTGCTAGAAATGTTATTGTTCAGCATTTAATCCTGAGAATGGTAATCAATATTATAGTAATTTTAAAGTTATAACTCTTTTCCCATTTTCCCACTAATTTTGGAGCAAAGACTTCCCAGTCTCAGGTTTCACCCATAATTTTTTGCAGTGTTTTTACTAATAAAGAAGTTATGCCCTGTTGATAAGATACCTTCAGTTACACTCCTTGACAAAACAAAGCACTAGACATGGAATTCGGAGAGTTTTTCAGTTTGTTGTTTTCTCTTCATTTTAGAGATTAAATAAACATAAAGCCAGGAGATCCAAGCAAAAATTTTATCATGAGGGTCGAAGTGCCACCTGCACCCAAATAGTCCCGCTGGGTTTGCAGCAATGAACCTGGGCATCCTTCCCCTGCTTTACTGGAGTGTGACTGCATGATTTTGGGTGAGCTAGCCTGCTCTCACCTCAGTTCTAGTCTGCACAATGGAGATAATTTATCCTTGTCTATTTAGTATGTAAGCTCCTCTTTCTTCTAGCATGTTTGCCACTCGCACAGTAGGACAGGTTTCCAGTCAAAGCTGGTATCACTGGAGGTGACTGTAGCTTGGTTCAGATACTGTATTGATTCACATACAGTACTGAGCTGTTTTCTTGGTTTCAGGTGGGAGCTCTGAGGCTCTACAGAACTGGAGTCTACTATCACCTAGAGGTGCTACCATGTGATGCATTGTGAATAGCCTTGTTTGGTTTTAATAATATGATAAAAATAATTCTTCCTAAAAGAATGACAAATCTTTATTCCCTTTGATGTTAGATGAGCATGGCCTTCAGCTTCAGTAGAATGATGTTTTGAGTCTTCAATTAGACAAGGGACATGGGAACAACATGCTGTTCTTCAAGAAACACTTATCTGAGCTGGCTCTAGTGTGACTGTGGTGATAGGAACTTCAGTAAATTAGTGTAAAAGTTTTACAATTGCTGCTTGATCCATGCAGCTTAGATCCAGGAAACAGTCTAATGTTTTGCCAACACTGTGCTCTATTTCAATTACACATATTGCGTGGTTACAGTTATACTTAGATTACCACTTTTAGTTACGTTATCTTAAAATAATATATTCTAATTCAGACATTGAATGCAGCTCCAGTTAATGCAATCATTTAGATTTTATATTTCAAATGGTGAATAAAAGCCCAGAATTAGCTAGGGAAATGAGAACCTGGACCCATGCTACTCATTTCTGCATGTCCTCATTCATGATGTTACCACATCACACCACCTTTCACCTGATCTGCTTGCTCTACTTCTGGCCTGTTCTTGCTACTCATCTGCTCATCTTGGGAAAGAAGAATGGTCAAAACTGTTTAGATGGAAAGAGATTTCATCTCAAGTCTTCTGCTGCTCTAAAAATCTAACCACTAGGGTTTGTACAAATAATAGACAGTAGGTCTTCCAGCTATGTTTTTGGATAAAATTACTCAGGCTGCTGCTCTGTGCTGGGTACGTGCAATTAATGAAAATTAAGCCAGATCAAAGGAGGTTAAAACAACCTGCTGCACTGGGGAGTTCTGGCCACAGGCAGAGTTTGACCTCTGGGAGAAAGAGAGGTTCTAGGGGTACAAATATAAAGCGAATGACAAGGAGAAAGGGAAGGGAAGGAGAAAGGGAAGGAGAAAGGGAAGGAGAAAGGGAAGGAGAAAGGGAAGGAAAGGAAAGAGAGAAAGGAAAGGAAAGGAAAGGAAAGGAAAGGAAAGGAAAGGAAAGGAAAGGAAAGGAAAGGAAAGGAAAGGAAAGGAAAGGAAAGGAAAGGAAAGGAAAGGAAAGGAAAGGAAAGGAAAGGAAAGGAAAGGAAAGGAAAGGAAAGGAAAGGAAAGGAAAGGAAAGGAAAGGAAAGGAAAGGAAAGGAAAGGAAAGGAAAGGAAAGGAAAGGAAAGGAAAGGAAAGGAAAGGATGATCTTTTTCTGCAAACCTTCCCCTTAATGTTAGCTTCCAGTGACATCTCAAAATGACATGCCTGGATTCTCTTTTCTTATGCTGTGTTCTATTTTTTGTTCTACAAGTCTGTGTTTCTCACAAGGAGTGCTTAATTTTATTGTGTACCCTTGCATATTTGGTAGTGGTAATTCAGACGGCGTTGAAAGGAGGGAAAAAATAAGAAGTCAAAAAGTCATGGAAGTGATTTAGCATTTTCCCTTTTCTCCAAAGCAACAAACTGCACAGACTAGCTCCTTTTTGTTTCTGATTGTTGCATAGCAGTTAATTAGAAAAGTTCGCTGCACCATTGTTTTAATGTTGGTAAATCAATATACTTTAATTCATAATTTCTCTTCCTTGGCTAGTCATCCCTCATGATTCTTTATTATAATGTATATATAATAAAGAATTTATGTGTATTCAGCAAAAATATTTATTTTTATATATATTTATATATATTAATTTAGTTTAAAGACTAAGAAAATAATTAAATGGGAAAAGTACAGCTGAGAGCAAGGAGAGGATGTATTTGCAGCTAAAAAACAGTATTGGGAAAGCTGGTAGTGCTATGTCTCAGAAAACAGCAATCCTACATTCTATGGACTTTCTGAAACTCTGACAGCTGGGAGGATTGAGGAATTATCAGATGGGATTAAAAATCCTGGACATTTTGTATGAGTGGTTCTCTCTTTCTTCTAATGATTTCCAAAGCCCTGCTCTCATAACAACCAGTGGCTTGAAAGTCATTTCCCATTTTGCTTCATTAAAGTATTTCTCTAAAAACAAGGACAGTAAGTACAATCTTAAATATTTAGACTGGCGTAAAAAAAAAAAACAAACCTTGAGGGAATCTACTTTAAAGTTTATTAAAAACAGGTCTTCAGACCTTCCAAAGAATTACTTACACCAATTATCTCTATTTCTACTTACAAAAATATAGAATAGATATGAAAACATATATTGGCACAGAAATTTGTGCCCACAAACATTGTAATGTTACCAGTAGTTGCCAGGTTTGAATTCTGAGTTGCTCCCTACCAGAGACCTTGAAGCCCTCTTCCCTCAGGCTGTGCTGCTACAGAGAGACACCAAACTTCACTTGAATCCTGTTGCTGGAGTTCAGAGGCCATTCAGGGGAGATATTATCAGGTGGGAGTTAGCACTACCCAGGCTCTACATTCCATGAAGAAAAGAGGTCTATTTTACAGCAGATGGCTGTGCAGGAAAATTCAAGTAGCATCAAATACTCTTCCTACTTTCCTGGTGTAAAAGTATTACCACCCTAGCTTGCACAAAAGTTGAAACAAAGAGATGTTTGCATTCCTGGTGTCACCTCATAGACCTCTGTCCACAAAGGCTTGTGAGTTGCCAAAATGGATGTTTTTTTTCTAGATGTTCCCACCAGTCCATACTTTAAGCTGGGCATCAGTCCACTCTGCACAGCTTCAGCCCCAGGGAAAGGTGTGCAGGGTACAATGGAGACCAAAAACGTGTTCCTATCTCAGCCTGCAATCATCGGTCAGGATTCATCTGTAGTGCTGGCTGGAGAAGCTCCAGGTGAACATATTTCCACCAGAATATTTCAGGCAAAGCTAAGATGCTGTGTGGCAACAACTCTATTCTGAGGAAGGTGTGCTGGGAAACAAACAGGTTTTCATTGTACCTGTCTGATCTTCTGCCAGCTCATCTGCTTGGCAGATGGCCTGATGACGGAGGAGTGCTGGCATGCAGAATTGGGGCTGTTCATCTGCCTGCAGGTCAGAGGATTCTAGAGCTTTTTACCCTCAGACAGCCCACAAACATGGTGCCCCCTGAGCTTTTACTCCCTAAGAGTTGATGTCTATGGGGCTGCCCCATCTGTGGAGCATCCTGGAAACCCCAGGTCTCTAGCGCTGACTGCTTTGGCAGCACTTTCACATCTGCTTGACACCTGTAGGTGGTTATGCAATGTTGTTTAAAACTGGAGCAGGCCCATTTTTTTAACTATTAAAATAAATTCTCCCTGAATGGACTGATTACACTCTTTCCCACAGCTCTAGGAGTGAGTGAAACAAAATATGACTAGTGGTGTTAGGAGGTTAGGAGGGAAATTAGCAGTGAAAAGAGTGCAAAACAAGGTCAAGATAAATGCCCATGTCAAACACACTGAAAAAACGTATTGAAGGTTCTCAGTTCCAGGTAGTGAAACGGAAGTTTTAATACAGCTGTGAAATCCTGAGTCAAACCAATTGTGTTTTGTGGGTAAACATCTCGTCTTGGGAGAAGGAAATCCCTGACCTGGGGCTTGAGGCTTTGAGTCTTGTACCTGGATTTGCCAAATGTGGCTGGTGTTATACAGGACAGGTGAGTTAAGGCAAGACTGACCTGACCAGAAGCAAACATCAAAACTGTTGGTCAACTCTGGCTCCCATTCTTAGAGAGTTGTGACAAGCAGGCACTATCAGGATGAGACTAATCTGACCTATTTTAGAAGCCTACTTTTAGATGAGGTGATGCAAATCTGGAAGTACCCATTTCTGTTAATTACAAAGGGAATCTAGTCAAGTAGCTCAGACATAGACAACCACGTCTCATCAGATAACTCCCCCTTTTCCTGACTCAGTACTGTGTGTTTGAGATGAGGTAATGGTAATCTGTTTCTTGCTTGCTTAGATTGCGTGGAGGCCCTCAAAAAAGAACTACTTAATGCTTTTAAAGTGTTTATCAGATCTGTTTCATGTCTCTGTTGTGTCACATTCTAAAAAAAGGCTTAATGCAATCTGGAATTTGGGACCACTGAGGGAAATTTTTAAAACATTCTGGAATAGAATATCAAAAAGCAACTTTTCTTCTTCCAACCTGTGGGTTTTTATGTAGGACAAAGTCATACACAGTCAGCTGTGAAGGAGTCTAAAGAACAGGAGAGGGTCTGTGAGAAGGGCCAAGGCACCTCCTGTGAGCCCAGCCATGCTGTGCCATCTTAGACTGTTGATGACAGCCAGGAGCAGAGACCTGGTGGGCAGGCAGAGAGCATGGGGCCACGTTTGTGCACTTGACTTTCTGGAAACACTTTTGTAACAGCATGAGGCTGCTGTCGACCTCTGTGAAGGGATGGCCTATTTGGCTCAATGGGAGCAAACAGACGAGTCCCTGTATTTGTTTCTGATCTTTGAATGGAGTCTATCATCACAGAGATGAGGGCAGTCAGGCAGGTGGGAGGCAAGGCCCTGGGAGACCTCTGCCCAACATGTGGCTCACACCCCAGGGAGCAGCAAGCTGGGACAGAGAACTCTGAGGATGTTCATAGCTAGCAGAGATGCCATCAGGTCCTCAGTGCCACTGCATTTCTATTCAGTGGAGCTGGGCTGCATTGCCAAGTTGATCTTGGGGCTACCATAGAATTTTGGCTTCAGCTCTTCCCGCTGATCCATGGCTGGTGGTCTGGATTACTCAGAACCTTTTATTCCAGCATGGCTCTGCTGCTGGTCACAGGGTCACGGTAAATCTGTGTGCTGCCCAGGACAGAAAGGCAAGAAAGACACCCAGACCTTGGCCTAGGAGGAATAGCTTGGAGACGATAGTTGTGTCATTGAATATGACCCCTCAACAATTCTTTTTAGATTTGTAGTTGTTGGGAAATGGAGCCCAAGCATTTTACAAGTGTTTTTAGATTAATGAAAGATATTTAATGAAGTAGTAATTGGATTTCTGTGTTAATCAGGTTTTGATTATGTGTTACATGCTCAGGGTCACTGTTTCAAAAGGCTAATGTCAAAACTATCTTCCTTGTCTGCAGTTTTTGTACCTAACCTTGTGCTTGCTCCATCTGATTAGGAGGGGGAGGTGATCAGATCAAAAAGTCTAGATCCAGATTCTGAGAGTCTAACTACAGACTTGAAATTAGTTTTATTGGCAAAAAAATTATGTTGCTGTAGCACAGACCTAGAGCCCAGCCTATGTTCTTGTGCTCTTTATTCAACAGCTTCATTTGGACCCAAACAAATGTGTATTCAACTTCTACAACAGGCATTTTCCCATAATTCAGGCTCACACACACTTCATTCTGCTCACCTAATTTTCTGCAATTTTTCACAAAGGTGTGTCAGGTTTTCTGTCACTAAAACAGACCTGCCAAGTATCTCCATTCCTTTCAAAGAAGTTTGTTAAATATTTGAAACCTTGGAGTATTAACAGTTTGCCTGACAAATTACATGCAGATCCTTTCTTCCTATAGATATATATGTACGCACACACACATATATAGATAGATAACTTTTTGAGATTTTTTTTTTTTCCCCACAAGTATTAAACCATTTTAATTTGCTTTCTACTATTCATTTTCAAAATAAAGAACATGAAGCTGGGTTGGGAATGTTAGAGGGATGGCCTGTACATATGTTTCAGAATAAATGTGTGGGTGATCCAATTCTGGAGCTCAGATACTTTCCAGATGACTGATGGACACGTAAAACAAGTAACTGAGTTCTTTTCTTAGGTTCCAGGCATTCTGGCAGAATTTAAACCAGAGAAGAAGGATGCTTTATCAGAAACATTAAAGAGAATCATGTGGCAGGGAGGTGGGGAAAAATAAAGGAAAATGTGTTTAGCAGTTGAAGTTCTAAGTGCTGTGGGACAGATCCTTAGCATTAGAGCCTATTTACAGCACCTGAGAGTTGATACAACTATGTTAAAACAGAAGTATCACTGGATTTTGGAAAGCAGCTCTTTTGTCACCTAGGATGTGGGTATATGACTGTTGCATAATTTACACAATTGAAAATTCAGACCAGGCAAGAGATATTATGTGGTGCGTGTAAACTGTGTTGAGCTTATTTGTAAGAGGTAGAAAACAGAGATCTGTCTTAAAAATAGAACTGAATTATTTTTGGATATATTGACCTGACAGTCTTTCGTTGCGTAACGGATGACTTCTATAACAAGTACCCAAAGCTCACAGACACATCTATCCAACAACAGCATTCAATATTAAACATAATATGAGTTGATTAATATATGGAAATTCAGTTACACATAAACATGTAGAAAACCCTTAGAGGAGCAGCTGTCAGCATTGAGTTGTCTTAGATGAATGCCATTATCATCAGTGGAATGTGGCAAGATTTTTGAAATATGCTCATAATAAAGACATCCAATTTTTTCTTTCTTTAAAGGCACTATCCATAACCTAAGATTCTGAATAGATTGAATGGAAATACCATTAATAAAATTCTGGCTTTCAGAAATAGACACTAAAGGTGTTTTTGATTATTTTAAATGAAGTTTCTCCAGCAGGCAACTATGATTTGTCCAGTGTGCTGAAAACTGCAAAGGGCAAATGAAAATGAACAGCGAGAATCCAGACCTGCGTAGAGCACTAAGTAATCCAGGGTGCAGAGCACCCCATGAAGAGGAAAGAATGTGGCTTTACAAACTGGGAGGTGCACCATCCACCACTCACAGCTTGCACCGAGACTGGAGATCTGAGCCAGCCCTCTCAAGACTGATGTAATCTTCTGCTAACTCGGTTTGGATCTGAAATCTTAAAAATATGTTTCTGTTTCCTCTCAAGCAGGTGGCTGCTTTTGCTTACGAGACACTTTTGAGGTTAAATACCTGAGTATAGTCAGTCTGGCTGTATGTGAGAAATGAATACAGTGCATGGCAAAAAAACAAGAGCCTTGTGCCCAAATTTGAATGTGACCAGGGCAGAGTGAAACAGTGGAAGCAGCAGAAGCCATTACAATCTCTGCCTACTTCCAGGCTGTCTCCTAGTGGCACTATTAGGTTCTCTCCAAAGTCTGAGGAGACTGACTGATTTTGGCACTTGTAGGTAGACTCTTAGAGTCAGTAGCTTAAAGGCAAACTGTTAGGTTCAAGTTTCTTTCTCTGTGTTGCCAGAAAATGAGGGGATGAACAGGTGGAAAACAAGGTTGCAAGAGAAGAAGAAAAGCATGCAATTCAAGGGGGAATATGTGGTTTATGACTCATTCTCTAGAGGCAGGAAGAGTATGTTTGTTTTCTCATGACCAGTGAGGACTCTGCTTGTGTTCATGCTGTACTCCAGATTTCCCACATGTCCAAAATTGTCCAGTGCTCTGGACCAGATCTGAAATGAGGCAGCTGGTGATGCTAAGAGAGAAGGGAGTTAAATTCTAACATGGTAACCTTCAGCCATCATTTTCCAAGAGACCGAAGACATAACCACCCTGACAATTACCAGGAATGAAGGGATCTTCACAATGCTTGCTGCCCAGAATCTACTCTTGACAAGACTCTGGAAGAAGGTTCATCTCTGTAAGAGCTGCCATTTTTTGGCTCTCCAGAGACTGATATTGTTTGCATAAAACATTTTGCCAGAAGAAATGGTGAGCTAAAATGTAGAGTTGCAGGGCATGAAAAGGTAAGAAAAGCAGGAGAAAGGGCTGACTGCAACAAATTCTTTTTGCTATGACAAGGGCTGTTGGGGGGGGGCTGCTTCCCACAGAGAGTGATTTGAAGCTGTTGAACAGACGTTGCCTGCTTTTTAATGTCTGGCAGAGTCCTAGCAGTCTGCACTGCATCTCACTAGGGAATCCAGACTACTAAGCAGTGATGAGAAAAGAGAGAAAAAAGCAGGAGTGAGGTATTGAGAAACTGAGGTAGCAAAATTAGAGGCAGACTTCAATTTATGATTTGGAAACCAAAGAGAGCTGTCCAGGCAATTGAGCAAGCAGCCTTCAGTTGCAGCAGCTCCCCTTACAGCTTCGGGTGGCCAGCTTCTAGATTGCTTTGGTTTGTAGTCACCGGTAAGCACTCCCTCTGGAAATTACTGAAAGCAGCTTGACATATCAGCTCACAAGCTTATGAAGTTATATTTTAATTGTGCTATTAAAATTTTCTCACTTTTACTTTTGTCTGTTTACCTTCCTGATTCATCTGGATCAAACTGTGCTGGAAGAGGAATATGTTTCCTCCTGAATTGTGCTTTTTATTTGTCATAGGATGTGTAATGAGACTGGGTGAAACCCACTGTTCAGAAGCAAGCTGAAATTAATATTTCTGTTAAAGGACTGAGGCTGGAGGCAGGGTAGGGGAGTACTATAGAAATGTGCTAGTAGGGAAGTAATTTTGTTCCTGTTTCATTTGCTATAAAGCACCTACTCATAAGTTGGTGCACAGAGGTTATCACCTCTATTCTCACCTTAGCTATTTCCTTCCTTTCCCAATCCCTTTCTCTTTCTTCTGATTTGAAATTCATCTGTGTCTGGCTCAAGGGACTCATTTTGGTTGGCTGGCTTAGCACTTCCCATCAAAAAGGTTATGCTTAGTACTTGAAAAAATTAAATATACTCTTTTGGCTCTGAGACCAGTTAGAATTACTACTGAGACTGGGGGGAAGGAAGAACTGCAGATACCATCGCTTTTTTCCTTTATAACCTATTAATATTACGTGCTTTGAGCAAATTACTGAATTTGCTTTTTAATTATATGTGCTCACAGTTGTTTTTCTGATCCTCTTTTGTGACAGAAGACATACAAGGCAGAAGCTCATGTTGTATCTCTAACTTGAATCCATAGATGCTTGCCTTTAAAAAATTGTCAATGTTTGCCAGATATTATTACTGAAGACCATAAGAGAGAATGCTGCTGTGGCTTAGAGTGAGACCTCACAGACCACACATTGACCTCACAGATACTGCTATTGGTGCAGTTCTACTGCAGACTCTGCTTTTTATCATTTAGTTGCCCCCTCACACAGCTGTGTGACACTAATAAAGCAACATGCCACAGAAGCTGCAAAGTTTACTGGTAGTAGAGTAGATAATCAGTTTGTTAATACAAGCAAACAAATTAAATAAATTAATAAATTGATTTAGATACACTTATTAAATAATATGCCTTAGACCGGACACACCCAAATTCTCAGCTGTGCACATGTAATTCAGATTTGGAGGGAAATTATTAATACACACAGACTCATGCATAAGGAATTGAACAGGAACAATGGGAGTTACTGGCTGTTATCTGAATGAAGTTATTTTGCCTGAATATTTCAAAATATTTTTAGTTTTCCTACAATAACAAATTATCCCACGTTCTTTGATCAACTTGATGTTACAGCAAAAGATGAGAAGGAAAAAAAGGAGAAAGGAATTGCCATCTGTCACCTTTGGTTAATTATTTCTGGCCCTACCTTGTTTTATACACTGCAGCACAACAACTGAGAAGTCTTCTCTGCAAGAGTATAAGTGAGTTCACCACCAGCAAGTTCCCCACTGCTCAGCATGTTATGCCATCATTTCATACAACCTTCCTCCCAATTTAATGTCATGATTTGTTAGTTCAGTCAAGTCCATTTTGTCCTGTTCCCTCGGCTGAACTGGCAGTGTAAGACTGTTTTCTTGCCTTTTTTTTGTGGGTGTATGGGGAAGGAGAGCCCTTCGCTTCCAACTACCTTGTGGATGTCAGACCCTAAAGAATCATGAAGAGTGAGAAAGCAGCTTTGTATTCTACAAACTCACTCCAAATTTTCTCTTGTGGCCTGAGACGTGTATTACCTAAACATATAACACAGTGTTTTTGCCTTTTAACCGAACTACTTTAGCATTCTGGGTGAATTCAGACTTGATTTTTTTTTTTTTTTACTCTCTTGCTGAAATTTTTGTTGCTTTGTTATTATTTTTTGAAAGGTTAAGCTGCATCAGGTTGGATAAAATAGAATCTATCCTCATTTTATAAGTGCTGACAGTTGTCAAACTCACTATCTTTCATTTTCATAAACAAATGTCTTTTTGTTTAGTACCATCAGCAAGCTGATACTTTTCAATACAAATGGAAGGCAAGTTTCCAGATAAACTTTAAAGTCTAAATACGCTGAAACAGTTCGATTCAGATTTGAGATAATAAACAGGAAAGAAACAAGGAAGATTTCAGGAAATACTAAAATTACTCTGTAAAAATTTAGATCCTTTTGAGATTTTTAAATTGATAAGCAGGAACTGAAATCTTTGAATGGCTCTTTATTTATTTTATGAAATGGCTAAATAGTCTGAGCCAACATTTTAAGCTTTGGTATGTTTGTATACTTGGAGATAAACTGTGGTATTGTCATCCATAAGAGTAAGCTTTTTTTCTTTTGAAAGTAAGAACTACAAATGGACGGTGATGGTAGAAAAGAGATTTTTTGAGAGACCCCCTACAGAAAGGCTACTAAATATCATCCCAAAACTCTGAACTTTCCCACAGGCATCCATTTAAATACACCACGTAAAATCAAACTCAGTGATTACACTGCGGCTCTGTGGATTCATTCCGATTAAGAAAGACTTCAAAATATTCAATCAAATTGGAATCAAGGTCAAACAATTTGAAAAACAGTTTTACATGCTCTGATTATATTTCACTTCACTGGTGATCTCCTGGTGTTAACAGAGACTAGCAATAGAACAAAATAATTTTTTGCATCAAGCTCGTCTAAACACAGATAAGAGTAGAGTGCATGTGCAGAGCCCCAGGGGTTTGAAAAACAGGAATTTGAATCAATTTTCCAAGATTTTTTTCCTGTTTTTTTTTTTCATTCCACAGAGTATAAACCATGCAAAAAAATTCCAAAAGAATCTTACTTATGTCTTTACTACACTAGCAGCACTCTTAAGATGAAAATTCGCACACATTATTAAAAGAAAATCAATAGACTGCAAGAAGAAAATCTAAAGCTTACCCGGTCTTTATTTTTTTATCTAATTAATTTCTTACATTAAAATATATTTTAATATTTCATTTGTCATTGAAAACTAGGATCAGTGAATGACATTTCTTCTACATAGCTGTCCCTTGAAATTAAACCAAGTAACAAAGAATGAAGAGTAAATTCAGAAGAAAAGTAAAAGAGAATCTAAGCAAAATATGGAAAAATAGTCATTAGTTAAACATATACTATGTACTGCATAGAAACACACAGTAGAATCAGTCACAAGTCTTCCATCCTTTCAGTGCCTTTGTGTCTGTGGAACTGAAAAAAATCTTTCCTTCTTGAGTCCGAAAATTAATGCAAACCTGATAAAGGAGAGAGACTATACACATACCAGCAATTAGGAAAAGTGGGTTAACTGTCCAGATAACTGTGGTATCAACAATTACATTCAATGTATCTGCATTATAACAACTACTCCATCAGAAAAAAATATTAACTGATAGCAAGCAGCTGTGGATTTTGCATCTTCTTAAACAGCTTTCCATTTTTATGCACATTAATAATAACTATTAAAGGCTTGGCTAGAGCACTATAACAAACAGATCTGCTGTCAATCCTCCAGTTCAGAAAACATAACACAACTGAATGATGAGAGACTACAGACTGATGTGAAGAAATGAAACATTTTTACAGACATCAGAAAGTTAGAAGGAAAGCATAACTTCACAAAACATCACTTATTATTTACCTGTCCCAGAGAGTAGGTGAAGATTTTGCGAGCCTGCCCTGGAGAATTCTAGGTTGCCATAGGCAGGTTGGCACCCAGGAATTTCGTACCCTGCAGCATGAATAGAGGATAAACCATGGCTAGGTGTGGCTCATAAGACATACGAGTGAAAACCTAGCTAGATTTGCTGCATATCAGTAGGCTACGGCATAATTTGGTACTAATTATTATTCAGGATATCTTACTTTACAGCAGTATTAGAACTACAATACAAGGTGATGTTACAGCACACACGTTTAGTGGTTTTCTTGTATGACTATTGTAGGTCAGAATAAGCATTTATAATTGACCTTATAATAGCTGTATATGGGTGCTACTCCATCTATCTTAAAAAGCATTTGCTCTTAAGATTTATGAATCAAGCCCTTATATTTTTGCGTTGTAAAAACATCAGATTAAACAAATTTATGCTTCATTGAAAGAAGGTCAGCAAAATTCCTTCTGAGCACCATAGTGAGAATGTGTTTAACAGTTTTAATTAAATCTGGGCTGAGGTTCAAGTTCCACATACCAGGTTCCACACACATCTACCAGCAGCAGAACAATAGCTGCAAGTATTTGCTGGAAATGAAAAACACAAACAACCTGAACTAGCAATATAAGCTATGAATAATGCACAGCAAATGCAGATCGAGAGCCCAGGAGAAGGCCAACAAGGCAGGTAAATTAGCAATAAGAACTGTTGCCCAAAATTAGCATCAAGCAATGTGGGTAAGTTTCAAAACACCCTGTTCAGTCCTTAGTCAAGAAAATTGTCACTCAAGTCAAAGGTGTTTTTTCCTGAGTAAAATCTGAGTAAGGACTACAGTGTTTCATCACACAGAATTCCTCATACAGTATTGCTGTGTTCCCTTGCAATATCAGAAATGCAACATAACATGCCTTGAAGGATAAACTTAATAAAAGATCAGTTTTTCCTCACTCAAGCACATTCATATTTATGAACGAGAATTTTTGCATAAGCTTTCCCTGTGGTCGGTGTTTGCTATACATGCAGAAAATCCTACATTCTAGTATTTGTCATCAATTGCAGGTGGGTACTGCATAGTAGGGACCTTTTGTACTGCAAAATAGGGACCTTTTGTACTGTGAACACATGTTTACATACAGGGAAACATTTCAGGTGGAATTGTTGTGCTACAGAGAGCAGCAGAGAATCTCAGTGTTTATGGAAAAGGAGAACTCTGCTAAGTCTCTTGCAACTCTGGGATCAACCTCACATCAATAATTACTGGCAGGAAGATGATGCTCTTTGAGGCACTCTAAGGAAAAGCACTAAGTGAATTCCAGCACAGTACTCTAGTTGCACCCTGAGTTGTTCACTGAATACAGGGGGAACATTTAAGTGCCTTTTAACTGCCATACCAAACTTGGCTTAAGTAAGTGAAGACATCCAGGCTTGACAGAAAAAATGAGATGGCCCAAGGTCTAGGTGTTGTCATCACTTGAATGTATAGCAATATTGGCTTTAAAATCAAAGTGGAGGTGAGAATAAATCTCTGTAATCTAAAATGACTCAGTATTGTTGGTTCTTCAGTGAACTCTAAGTACTGTTTTGTATTATGTATCTCTCACAGTTTTTCTGATATTGTCAAACTGCCAAGCTTATAATCAATACATATGTACTTATTTAATGCATACCAGTTCTGTGGTACTTCACTATCTATTTGCATTCTCAACTATGTCTGACAGAAAAACAGTGCATTGTAGGAGTATGAGTTTGCAAATGGTCTCTACCTGGCTTTCCATTTTGTATCTGTATATTTTAGGTACAAAATTATAAACTGCTCCTAAAATTCAGGTCTTTGACATCTTAATTTTGAACAAAATTGGAAAATTCAGCCATACGTTTTTCCAGAACCAGTGGGAATTTTTCAAACCAGTGCATATTGCATATTTCTCTGCACTTCACTGAGAAACCCTCCATAGCAGTTTTCTAATGAAATAACAAAACTTGCAAATTTTGAAACAGATGAAATGAAACACTGTCTGGCTTTTCAGACCCAAAATCTAGTTAAATTTGGGGTCTTGGAGTAAAGAAGCCATTTCAGCGGGGACATATCTCTGCTGTTTTCAGATCCATCACTAGCTCTCTTCCATCTTAATCTAACCTCATACCTTTTACTGATATATAATGAATAGCTTTGCCATAGATAATCTTGAAAAAATGTTTTACGGCTAAGAGGTTTTGAGATGTTTTGACAGAGAGGAGAGGGGTGTGAATTCCACTTCAATGGTTTGCTCAGTGTTTTTCCTGACATCTTTTCAGTAGTAAGTCCCATGTAATTGCTCCATAAATGAGCTAATGCAGAGGAAAGCTCTCTGCTCTAAATGTGGTGGGTCTTTCAAAAACTCCCCAAAGGGATTTAATAACATCCTGTCTCAGTTAATCAGTGTCAGTTGTAGTCAGTCTAATCACATTCTCATGTGCAAGGTTGAAAATTAATTAGTAACTGTAAGATTTATTTATTTGCCTGATATACAAACACAAAAATTAATTTGTCAGCTTCTATAATTTACATGGGATATTGTTTTAGCATTGGCAAATCAGAAATCAGTAAGACACACACACATATATTTTTCTCTAAAGCAATTGCAAATTTTAAAGGAAATAAATGGGAGATGCTTCCAGGTCTGATACTGTATTGTTTCCTTTTTGAAACAGCAGTTATAAGAAACTTGTAAGTACTGAAAATAATTAAAAAGTATTTTTAAAAATAATATTGTATAGTCACAGTGTGCAAATTGTAGTTTACTAATGATAAAATATTTCAGATTATCAATTTTTAGAGACTTTTTGTTACACTGCAGCATGATAAATCAACTCATTTTCCTCTTCTTTCTACAGAGCTTCCCTTATCCCTTATTGATGTGATTGAGACAGACTCCAGTGTCAAGTGAGGTTTGAATTTGGGCATACTGCTGTAATAGCCTGTGTTTCCTTGTCTTGTCCTAGAAGATGCAGTATGTTACTTCAAATACTGTCTGTGGCTCATCTGACAGTAATCGTGGAAGATGCTTACAGACCTACAGCCCATTTGAAAAACAAAAAAAGGTGGATTTCTCAGTGAAACATGATCAACTCTTTACTTCACTGTCTAGAGAAGAACAACTAAGAGTTCGTCAGTTTTGGTGACAAATGGTGATTGATCCACTGTGCCTGGAATAGACTCATACACACTGCTTTGTCTATTTCGGAAATAATGTTATGAGCAAGTAAATACAATGTCCATTATGTTCCCTTTTCCATATTTCATAGGTGGTAAGATTTTTAGTATCTGATGTGTATAAAAACCCCTGGTTTGTATCCGTTCTTCAAAAACACTGCTCTTTTATGCTAGAATATGCATGGTTATTTTATAAAGGCTAATACAAATCTTAATGATTTTTCTGAAATAATGTGTTTTTCAGAAATTACAGAATTTAATGGTTTCTCCACCTGCAAGTGGAGGACTTAGTGTAGACACCCCAAAATCTTGCATCTGTTAAAGGGAGAAGGTGTTTCTGTAGAGCAGGAAAGAATGAGTTCTCGTCTGATTTTAGCTTAAACTCAGTTGTCTTTAGGACCTGAAGGGAATTTGAAAGTCGCCCTTAAACTGGGTTGTGCTATTATGATCGCTGTACTTGTCCAATTTAGCCCTATTTTACCCCAGTATGAAGAAGTTAAGCACAAGAACTTCTATATTTGCTTCTATGAACACCATGCAGCTATTTTAAGGGCTTTTATAAACACTAATAACTCCAGATGAAACGTTGACAGAGCAAGCTGGAAGAAGTGCAGGGACACCTTGGAACATACTGTCACGACTCTACCTCCACATCCCGACCTCATTGAAGCAGCACGTGGCAGTGATGCTGATTTAGCATCACAGACTTGCAAGACAGTACCAGCTGCACTTGCTACCTACTTTCCTACCAGTCATGCCAATGTAGGTAAGTGGCTGACATCTCCACAGAACAAAGGCTGGAACTAATAAAAATGTCAAACAATCCATCTTCTGTGAGGGGGTGGCAGTTCTATTCCTGCAGTTACCCAGAACTGTCTATGACCATACCTTTAAATAATGTAAAACTGCTGCAGGGACTGCAACAATATACCTTAATGACTATTTTAAATATAATTCCTAATTGAAAAACAGGGTCCCCTGAGGGACCCTGCATCCCTGCAGTACTGGGACTTGACCAGTAACACCACAGTGCGGACACAGGTGCTAACAGGGTATCACAGAATCACAGAATCACAGAATGTTAGGGATTAGAAGGGACCTCAAAAGGTCATTTAGTCCAATCCCCCTGCCAGAGCAGGAACACCTAGATGAGGTTACACAAGAATGTGTCCAGACGGGTTTTGAATGTCTCCAGCGAAGGAGACTCCACAACCTCCCTGGGCAGCCTGTTCCAGTGCTCTGTCACCCTCACTGTGAAGAAGTTTCTTCTCAAATTTAAGTGGAACCTCTTGTGTTCCAGTTTGAACCCTCTGCCCCTTGTCCTGCCACTGGTTGTCACTGAGAAGGGCCTGAGAATATAACAAGGCTGGGAATGTCCATTGAGCAGAAAAGGAAGGAAGATGAGAACACTTATTATCAACAAAGCTAATACCTATTTTCTGACAGTATATGGATAGAGAGATGTTGCTCTGCCAGCTCAGTTTAACACATTTTTAGAAGAGAGTGTTTCATTGGTAAAAGACCTGCTGGCTTGGGAACCTCAGTATCTTTCTAACCAGGCACAAAAATCCACCCTTTTTCCTCATCCCATTTCTTTTTTTCCCGCCGTTTTTCTGACAAACTCCTGCTTTTCCCATCTCTGCAATCCCTATCTAATACATTTCTGCTATGGCCACTGTCTCCTCCATCAGCTGCTGCAATGCTGAAGGTAAAAGACGACTTCCATGTTCCCTCTTGGAAACCAGACTCTACAGCAAGCTTCATCTGCCAGGAAGACTTAGGGAGGAAATCTTCAGTCTTGAAACTCTGGGACCAAGAACACTTAACTGATAGAACCTATGTGAGATTTGGTTGCCAAACTGATATGTCTCTGTTAACCAGGCATGATTTTTTTTTCAGATACTTTTGAAGTGTGCAACTTTGAATGTTCATAAAAATGTCATAGCACAAATTCTTGACTATTTAAAAAATGTCACTATTTTCAGAAAACACACGTAGTAAATATTATACAAAACATTTAGAGTTAAACTTCTGTGCTCAAATTATCAATATACGAATGAATAATTATCACTGTATTGGACATGTTGACAGAGAAGTTGTAGTGGGATTGGAACTATCTGCAATGTCTGATTTTGTTTGCTGCTGCCTTCAAATATGTGTGTAGACAAAAGACAATTTAAGTTTTGTTCAGACATAAGGCAGTTGGCTCAGTCCAGGGGTATCGACAAAATGTAAAGATTTATGACTATATGAATTAATGAACTTTCTGCTCTCAAAATGTTAAGTTGCCATCCCCTCTGTGAATAATGCCACAGGAGATGACATGAGCTAACCAGTTTTACATAAATTTCTAATAATTAACAACTGCTTTAAGCTCTTTCCACATTTTCCCAAAATTTTTCTAACTTTATTGTATTAACTGAGTACTCTAGTTTGCATGACCGTGTGAAGCTTTGCAAGCTTGACAATCACTTCTCTTGGTGTTGCTGTGGTGTTTTATTATGGCTATATGACTTCATATTTTGTCAGTTTTTAAATGCATGAAATGTACTAACTGATTTGAAATTTAACAGCTGGCTGAGTACTTTTTTACTGATGATTAGATTTGGGGGAAGAGAAACAGGTGCAGAAACACTCCCTCCTGCAACTACAGAAAAATCTGATAGGAATTAGTCATTCAGTATCTGCATGGAAATAATCACAAATTGTTAATAATATTTCATTCTGAGTCTCCTACTTGGGAAGCTGATCATCTGCATATTGTGAAAAGCATTAGCTGGGATTATTGTCTTGCAGCTTATAAACTATTGCTATAGAATAAACACAGTCACACTTTTCAGGATTATAGATCATCTTTGTAATATAATTCAGTGACAGCTGATGGTTTGCATACTGCTTGAATATATTTTGTTATTTTCTGTGGGAAGCAATAGCCATAAACACATGTGCTGTCAGTGATAACGTTATGGGGTAGCTGGCAGTACATGTCTGGACAAGAAGACTTCTGTGTCCAGAAGTGAATTTTTATCAGTCTTAATGAGACAAATTTGGAAAGATATTTTGGTTTCTTATTATGGAAATAAGGACTATAGATGCTTAAGATATCACCTGCATAAATTAGCCGTACATTAAAAGCTGTCCTCTAAGTTGTTTATTACCAGTGTAATTATCTCATTTTCTCATTTTTCCATTGTCTTGCTTGGAGCTTCTAAGTTTGGGAACTTTGGATAATAACTGATTTTATCATCTAGGAATGGACCATGTAAGGTGCCTTTTCTAAATATATGGATGCATTTACTGCAAACATCAGCTGTGTTCATATTTATATTTCATACCTTTTCCAAAATCTGGTATGATGTTTTAAAGTAGGTATGTGAATGTGTGACTAAAGGCATACTGAATATAGAGTAGAATTAAGTTGACTGAGAATAGCAGCTCTTTTGTGCAAAGACTGGTCTGTCCTTGCATGGTTCCAGCAATCCATGCCTGGTGCCTCCAGAGAATCTGAAAGAACTAGTCATTGCAAAACCTTCCTTTTTAAATGGTGCCTGGTTACATGCCAAGTAGAATAAAGCTAACATATATACTCCTTTCACTCTGAACAGATACCCTAAATCATATCTGATAGCTTAATAATTTTTATTTACTCACAGATTACACAGGCTAAAGGTCTGTTTACTAAGCAGCTCCAGTAAACTATAGGGTGAGGTGTTTCAGCAAGAGAGGGAAACACCTGCCTGCCAGGGAAAGGGCAGTGATGTCTCTCTGGGATTGCTGTACAGAATCCCAGTCACCCGTTTTCAAGAGAGGGATTCAGTCTCCACGAGATGGCTTTTTCTGAGACTTAAGTGGCATCTCAGAAAGCAAACTCAAAAGCAAAGCTGGTTCAGATCAGTCCAAGAAAAGAAAGGCTGAGTGGGGATGTGGCTGCCATTTTAAATGCAACAGGGAGAGGGAAAAAATAATTTCCTCTGAAGAAAAACATTGGCTTAAGAACAAGTGAGCAGAACTGGTTGTGACTACACTTCTGCAAATCACCAGAAGACTTCTAATGACGGAACAACATTATTCTGGAACAGTTTTCCTATAAGAATAGCAGATAGAAAACCGCTTAGAAGATGGAACATGTGGTTGCCTGTGAATGGAGATAACTGTTTTGAAATGTCTGTGTCTTTTGCTAAATTTCTTTTTCGCAACAAGGCTTTTTTCATTAGGTTTATTCTAACAGTGGATCTCAGTCCTTTCAAATCTTACTCACTTCAGTGCTCAGTGACATTGAAGTAAAGTGGTACTTGTGAGAGAGCTGAACCAGGCAACAGCTCAGTTCTGCCAAGGACTGGAAGAAATCTCATAGAGAAAGCCAGTACCAAGTTCTACTTTCCAGAAACTGATGTGGCTAATGAATTTGTCTTTTGATCTCTGCTGGCAATCCATTTATCAGTCCAACACTTTCACATGTTTACAATACCAATGCACTGCAACAGAGCAGCTGTATTTTCAATTGAGAATACTATGATTACAGAGGTAATATCTGGAGAAACATTCCCAGGAGATGCTTCCAGGCAGCTTAAAATCAATAGAAATGATGAGTATTTTACATCTCTTCAGACTGTGCTTCTGGTTTGTCTGTATACCGTTATCTTTTACCCTGAAGAGAATAGGTGCTTTCTCTGTGGATAGATATTTACATTCCTTTTGCTGAGAATATTAAGCACTGAGTGATCTGCTTCAGATATCTGTTCACTGGAGAGTTGGTAAATATGCATGTAAACAACTGCCCTAGAGTATAATCTGAGCTATTTTTGTGTTATAGTTTGGTAGGTTAGAAGAAGGAATTAATTAAAAAGAAAGAGACTAGATTTCAGTTCACAAATTGTTTTTCTTCTGTCTGCTCAGAAACACAGTCGAGACCCCCCTCCTGTCTTCCACCCCAGATTTATATTATTTTTGTTACATTCTGCTCTTAGTGAAGAAGGTATTCATCACTGACTGTACCTCTGATGAAATAATTCAGTGGATTGCCTGGGCTGACTGGCATGGAATTTATCTCTTGTATATCCACACCGATTTTCTCAGTCCATCTTGCACTCTGTGGGGCTATTTGAAATTGATTCCTTCTAGTTTTATGTGTTTTCCATCATAGAGAACCGATTCTCTGTTGTCTTAGGGTATCCTACATTCATTTTGAAACACTCATCCATGTCAGGCACTGTTACATTGGACTCTCAGGTTTGTCAAATAAACAATATGGCTCCCAGTGTAGAGAAAATCAGTTCATTTCTCTGCCACACAGCTTGCTTTCCTACCGTTTTCCCTTCTCATCCATTTAAAGTACAAGTTCATTGAGGGAGGACAATTCTCTTAGGATTTTGGGAGAACAGCATGCAGTATAACGAATCCTTATCTCATGACGGGACTTCAAGGGATGCAGTAAAAAGAAAATGAAAGAAAGATCCTGGTGGTGTTAGTTGAGTGGAGGGTCTTTTGAGAAATCTAGAAAAAGCCTAGGAAGAGCAATATGCAGGTGATGGAAGTCCTTGACATATATTGAAAACACCTCAATATTCTCAGATTTGTTTGAGATTAAATTTCAAAGTAGCTAATGGGAAGGCTTGGAAATTACTTTATTACCCTGAATACCATTTTAAACCAGACAAATTCAACTAAGAGGTTGAATCCAGAACAACACAGAAACCAGAACAGGCTCAGAGGTAAAGAAAATGCAGAATTTCACCACCTCACAGATGAGTGCTGCCAGGGGAGGGGGCAGCATTGGGATGAAGAAGCAGGCACTGTGCTCCTGCTTGTGTCAGAGCAAGGGGCCATGACAGCTGCTTCTGCAAGAGGGATGAGCAAGAGTTTTTAGCCTACTCATCCTTTCTCTTGGCAGTAGCAGTGGCACATCTCTGATAGACACAAAACAGGCAGCTGCCCCAGCAACTGCATACTTTGTCGATGTCTAGAGCTGGCTCTGCAAATCCCATTCTATTTATTTCAGGGCTTGAGCCATATACTACACCTGGCATAAGGCCCGTTCTATGCTTTGAAAGTGCTTTGGAGGGAAAAAAAAAAAAGTGCTGCAAAAAAAAATTGCCAGGTGTGAGCAATAAGAGCACAATTAAATCTATTATGAATTGAATGAATTATCTCCTTAAAAAATATTAGCTGTTGTGGAACTTGTCTTGTGTAGCAATTAAAAAATGTATATGTTCAGGTGAGTCTTATTACTGCTTGGCTAACTCCTGTCATATGCTTCTTTTGCCAGAACTGGCTGTGTTGCAGAAAACAGACTCAGTCTTCATCCAGATGTACATCAGTGAGTCATGGGCACAAGACTGCTTTATTCAGTAAAGATAATGTCTAACTATGATAACAGCAAACTAATGGATACTTTGAAAGAAGTACAGAGACATAAATCATGGAATCATAGAGTAGTCTGGATTGGAAAAGACCTTCCAAGGTTACCTAGTCCAACCCCCCCGCAATGAGCAGGGACATCTTTAACCAGATCAGGTTGCTCAAAGCCCCGTCCAGCCTGGCCTTGAATGTTTCCAGGGATGGGGCATCTACCACCGCTCTGGGCAATCTGTTCCAATATTTTACCACCCTCATTGTAAAAAAATTCTTCCTCATGTCCAGCCTGAATCCCCCCTCTTTTAGTTTCAAACCATTACCCCTTGCCCTGTCTTAATATGCTCTTCTAAAAAGTCTGTCCCCATCTTTCTTAAAGGCTCTTTTAAGTACTGAAATGCTGCAATAAGGTCCCCCTGGAGCCTTCTCTTCTTCAGGAAGAGCAGCCCCTATTCTCTCAGCCTGTCAAATGCAGGATGCAGAATGATGAGAAGTCAATGACATGGAATACAGCTCTCAAAGTGAGAACATCGAGGATTAAAGGTGAGACAGGTTCTGAAGTAGTACTTGGCTAAAGTGCAGGTGCTGCTATCAAGAGGTGAATACAGAAAGGTTATTTTCTCCAGACACTCTCATAGACACCTACATTTGGGATTCTGGAGTGCCCTAGGAGGTTGGACAGATGCTCAGCTACATGGGGCCAAGCAGCTGAGCTCCCCAGCACTGCTGTGGCTCCTCTGCAGGAGAAGTGGTACAGGTCCATGGAGAAGCTTGACTCATTCATGGTGCTTCAAACCCACCTAACCCATAGGGATGGGCAACACAAAGTTAGTACAGAGCCCATCAGCTGTGAACTCTTTTTTTAAGGACACAGTGGTGACAGTATATATCACACACTTTTGGTAATTTGATCAGGGAGTACTGATTTGTTTCTATTCGAGAGACTTCAGTCCTGGTTCTACTTTTTCCCAGGGTATACAATTGCTAGGTGGCTGTCGGTGAAGATCTCTATGCCTTCAATTGAAACCTGGCACTGGGTAACCAGGAATACGAAGTCATGAATTTAGCAAGAAAGAAGAAAAGAAGAAATTGGTTCTGTAGCTCTTATTTCCTTGACTGCATGGTATTTCTCTCTTTCTTCAACTGCTTAAGTACTCAGGGCTCCTTATTCAGGTGATTTGAAAGTCCCCTATGGACCCAGGGATCTCTTCTTGAAGGAATGCAAAGCCTGTATTTTGTGCCCAGAATATGGTCAGGCTCAGATACCAGAAGAGCAAGTATGCATGACTTTAGATGCAGTATGCTAATGCTAACTTGGCTGTGCAAATAATTGAAATTTGACACATTCTCTTGGATTTGGCTGCAAAGTGCAACTGATAGCTAATTGTAACAGTGTTAATTTGTTGTGGTACAAACATGGAAACCAGAAGGTCTGATATGGTAGCTGATCCCCTCAAACAAAACAAAAACCTGTACAAGAAGCCAGGGAGGCAGAATTTCCAGCATGATAATGGGGCCAAGACTTGTGGAAACCTGTTTCCTACTTGTACAATCTTTATTGGCCATAAGCAATTAGAATCAAATTCCCACCTCAGCCAAAGAATAGCATTCCAATACACCCTAATGTATACTGAGGCTCTGTGCCGGTCCTTCAGGATTTGGAAGAGTATCAGGTGGCCCATATAATTGAATCTTTTAGGCATGCAAAGCTCAAGTGAACCTGTCAATACCAGATTGTCCTCCCTTCACTCTCACGTAATTCTGTATCCTCTAACTTTCCCATGGGCCCTGATAAAAGGTTCCTCCTTTGCCAGAAATGTGCTACTGCTTAATAGCTGAGTAATGGGTTTTGTCTCTGCAAAATATAAGCTTCAGGCTTTTGCCAGTTCCAGACCAGAGCTGCAGCTCCTGCAAGTGCAGAAGATATTGGGTTAAACCGGGATAGATCAAAGGTTTGTCTTTAGGTGAAAGAACTACTTTTCTTGACTTCTGAACTGGGGAAATCATCATGCCTGATAAATAGACATGACAACTTAGCTAATGAAAATGACAGGGAATGGGTAGCTCTTAATTAACAGGTAAACAGTCCTCCCCCACCCCTATCAAATGACCTAAATGGTATTTGCAGAAGCTCATGACTACTTAATAATGTTATATTCTCCAAGGAACCCCTAGGAATGTGAAAGGAAGTGTTTGGGAGAGAAAAAAGCACTAAATAAGTTGAATTATACTATGGCCATATTTAAAGCAGCTCAGTGTAAAAACAGTAAGTCCTCAATTATTGGGTAGTTAATTCAGAATGGTTTGGGTTTTCTTTTTGTTATGACATGTTCTCCTTCTTTATAGAAAGAGAATTTGGGGAGCTGAATGGCTATCTCCACTCAGCTCCATTGGTCTTGCTTGTAGGTAGCTTATCCCTAACACCCCTGTGATTTCCTCCGCATAATGAGAACTGAAGAGTATAAAATTAGGAGAGCTTTAACTTTCCCATGTCCTTGGATTGCATAGGTATGGCACAAGATCACAGAAAGGACAGAAATTTTGCTTCTGCCTGAGAAGCAGCTATTATGCAGGAAGGGTGACAACCTCAACTATAACCAGAGGCTGCTCTGACTCACTGCTAACCACTGCACCATTGCAACTGGTGAACATCCGAGCTTTTGGTATTAGGTTCGGAATCTTTTACAACATATTTTTCTCTATTTCTCTGCCTCTGAGCATAGCTAAACAGTGCATCTCTTTGGTTATTTCAGCAGCACTTTCTCTCAATCTATCCATCCTCTTTTGGAAAGAAGCTACTGAAAGGCTTAGGCTTGATGTTGACAGCTGTTGAGCAATTTTCTTGAAGGAGAATCCAGTTAGGGTCTTTATGTTTTTTTCTGACAGAACTTTTTCTGCCTGACTCTATTCCTCCTTTGCAAAGTGTACTTCAGCATCATGTCTGAACTTCCTACTGGCAACTACCTCTTTGCTGAGAAATGACATCCTTTCACGGTCTAATGCCCAGAGTCTTGTTCCTGTCTTGTTTTTATGTAATCTACTCTGAACAGCTCCAGACATCTTGGCATACTCCCTATCTGTGTTTCTTGGCCTCTTTCTGATAAGACTTAGAGTCCCCCCTGCTCCCTATGGACATTGGAATGAATGAAGTGGTATGGGAATGAAAAAATCCTATTATTTCTCCCTTGCTGTGTTCAAGTGCAAGAGGAATGGCAGCTCCTGCACTTCTTGGGCTATAGACATGTTGACCTGTTTGGACAGCAAGGGGGTGGAAGTGTATGGCCCCAGCCCTGTCCTCTGCATGTATCACTGGCCAATATCTGGGAGAGCATCATGGGAGTCAAGCAATGAATCTCCACGATTCCTTTTTCATAAGACTTGTCTTAAAGGCACATTTTGGGATTAATTCCTGTCATGGTGAAGTTAATGTTGAAGGGCCGGTGAGAATTTTGATATGAGCTTCTTCGATTTCTTGTGAGTTTTTTGAACTATGGTCCAAACCTGTGGCCAAAGTTAACTCTTAACACTTGTATCACATTATATGACAAGAGCTTTATATTCCATGGTGGATTGTCTACTTACAGATTATGTATTTATAACCTGGCAGAGCCATGAGCAGCTACTTTCTGACTCCTGAAGACTAATCTAGGCAGATGATCAGCTCTATCACCTCATATTAATCAGACCCAAGTTAGCAAAAACCCCTGCATGTTAGAATGCTTTGATATTTGATCCCTTTTCAATGCTTTTCTTCTCAAAATATTCCAGAAACATTTCAAACAAATTATTTTTCTTGGGCAGTTAGGCCAAGATAAGGCTACAGAAATGTGAAACTAAAGGAGCAAAAGGAAAACTTTAACATTAGCTAGTGATGCATTCAGTTAGCTATGCAAATTTCTGGTTTATGGCATGAGTTAAAATTAGTTACTGCATTAAGTATCAGTAGTAAGTATGGGAATAGCTCACTAAAATAAAATTGTATTTTACACACATTGAAGAAAGTTGTGTGATCATTTCAACCTTTGCTAAATATTTAATTAAGCATTATGGCAAATAAAATTTTATTTCCATTTGTAAGGGGTCTACATACTGGTGTGAAATGATGGTTCATTTCAGACAGGGCTTGCTCTCTGATTAACTCCTATGAGTAGGGTAAAAGTATGGATACATTTTTCTGTCTTTGCCTCACTGATGTTCAGTCTCAGGTTCTTTCCAACTTTGCACCTTTATAGAGGACAGTAATTTGCTGAAGGAATTCTTAGCAAGCTGGTGTCAACCTGATTACAATTAACAATATGTTCCATTTCCATTTCCCTCCTTCAAATGAGGTACAAGTCAGTAAAATGGCTTTAAGTAAGCTGAGGTCTCTCCAGATTTCTGGATTTCTTCAGATTTCTTTTATGGTAAGCAGTAATTTTTTGTATATATCCCTGCACTTTCCTCTTCATTTGGACCTGACAAGGTAAATGAGTAATAAAAATGAAACAGGAAAGGTAGATGCAAAGAAAATGCAGTTGTCTGGATTTATTGAGCCCACTTGATGGTGTTGAAATTATTTTTTTCTTATTTTATAGCCATTCATTCTGTTCAGACCAGCTAGTGTATGTCAAATACCACATAAATGAATATAGAAAAGAACCTTTCTTATGTGTTAATGGAAATGATGTACTGCAAAATGACAGTGTCTACTGCAGCATGGAATAATAGATACAGAACAACTTGTTCTCTGTTCTGTAAAGTGAATTTAAATATAAATATGACATATAACAGCTTTTAGTTAAAATGGATAGTCCTACTAATTCAGGAGGTGGAAACACGTGATTAGCCCCAATGAAGATGAATAAGGAGCAGGCAGATGAACCACCACAAGTGCTGTAGAGGTGGCACACACACCAGGTGTTTTAGGCTATACTCCCAGCAGTACATATGGCCACCTAATCATCAGATTCTGATAGTAGCGATGGGCCACAGGAGTGCTTTCCTGAAAGCACTTTGACCTGCAGATTACCTGGTGCAGGTGGGCTGTGGGGACAGATCTCACGGGAAGAATGCTCACTCCCAGCACCACCTCCCTCTAACATTTGCTGAGGACCATTTGAAAAGTTTGTGAGAGAAACCACTAGGATTTGGGAAGGCTGCAGAAAGAGGCATCTGATGCACAACTCTTGAGAAGGCTACCAGCAGCCTACAAGGTATGTTGCTCCAGGTGAACTGCGATGTGGAAAGGTCTGAGGAATCCTCATTTGAGAGCACAGACTGTGAAGCAGAAAGGTTAAAGGGTTGGAGACAAGATACAGGAATAGAAAAAGAGCACACACTCCTTTCTCCAACAATTTGCAAGATATTTGTGCCTCCTTATATACCACAGCTGAGGTTTTTGTTGCCTGGGGCAGCTGTAGCCTCACCTGCCCTTTGCAATGTGGGAAAGGAGCAGTGAGTAAGCTCCATCAGTCACTCCACCCTCCTGAAGCAGAGACCTCTACCCTTGGGGAGCCTGACACAACCAGTAAAATCCAAACCTGAGGTCCCCTGCAGAGAAACCTTAGAATGAACCCTCAGCTCACAGGACTGATGTCATTGAACCTACAGTAACGTGTACCAGGTAAACTTCTGGCTGATGGTATTTCATGCTGTCTTGAAAATAAGGATTATGTTTTGGCTTTAGGTTTTGTTCCTCATCCTTTTTAGTTAGTGTGACTGGAAATACTTAGAAAAATCTAAGGTAGAGATATTTTAAGTATCAGTAGTCTTGAAACAATAACTCTACAGTGAGGTATTGTTGCTATGAAGTACTTCAGTATGCTAATTTAGATGAAAAGTGTGTGAATTTGAGTGCTTAAGGTTAGTGCCATGTGCAGAACCTTGGGTAAAAGTCTATGCTTCAGATATTGAATTGCTGATGGCAGATAGGAAAGACTTCTCTTGTAAACATCAGACACAAAGGTTTTAATCAAGTAATACCCTTTGCTGGAATTCCAGTCTCTGCACCAGCCCTGCCCTGCCCCATTTTTCACTCTTCAAGGAAGCTATGTTTGTGTCACACAGTCAGTGAGGAAACCTCTGTATTGAAGGAGGTAGATGCAGTATTGGTGCCACCCAGCGAGGCCTGGACAGGCTGGAGAGTTAGGCAGGGAAAATTTAATGAAATATAAAAAGGACAAGTGTAAAGTATTGCATCTGGGTAGGAACAACCCCAGGTTCCAGTATATATTGGGGAATAACCTATTAGAGATCAGTGTAGAGGAAAGGGACCTGGGGGTCCTGGTAGACAGCAGGATGACCATGAGGCAGCACTATGCTCTTGTGGCCAAGAAGGCCAATGGCATCATGGGGTGTATTAGAAGGTGGGGGGTTAGTAGATCAAGAGAGGTTCTCCTTCCCCTCTACTCTGCCCTGGTGAGACCACATCTGGAATATTGTGTCCAGTTCTGGGCCCCTCAGTTCAAGAAGAACAGAGAACTGCTGGAGAGAGTCCAGCACAGGGCAGCAAAGATGATTAAGGGAGTGGATCATCTCCCTTCTGAGGAAAAGCTGAGGGAGCTGGAGCTCTTGAGCTTGGAGAAGAGGAGACTGAGGGGTGACCTTATTAATGTTTACAAATATATAAAGGCTGAGTGTCATGAGTATGGAGCCAGGCTCTTCTCAGTGACAACCAATGATAGGACAAGGGGTAATGGGTTCACACTGGAACACAAGAGGTTCCAGTTAAATTTGAGAAAAAACTTCTTCTCAGTGAGGGTAACAGAACACTGGAACAGGCTGCCCAGGGGTGTTGTGGAGTCTCCTTCTCTGGAGATATTCAAAACCTGCCTGGACACATTCCTGTGTATCCTCATCTAGGTGTTCCTGCTCTGGCAGGGAGATTGGACTGGATGATCTTTTGAGGTCCCTTCCAATCCCTGACATTCTGTGATTCTCTGCTGTAGCCCTGAAAAACTTTAGGTGTATGCAAATTCGAAGTGAGCTAAACAAAACACTTTCATATATGCACTGTAGTGAACAGGCTGCAAACACAATCTTTGGGCTGATTTACCAGTTGTGTCTTGGCCAGTGAATAAGTATATTGCTGCTACTAAAAACGATTGCAGCATGAGGTGTTTACCTATGCTTCAAAAATAGGAATAGTTTATAGTCAGTACAGTTTCTCTCTGACAGTATAGCAGAGTATGCTTCATTTTTTTTTATTTCACAAACCATACAAAATATCACAGGCAGTATTTGCAGAATGCAAGTGTAGTTTTTAGTTTTTCCAGTCTCCACCATCTTGGTAAACATAAGGCCTTGAATCTCTAGAACTAATCCAAGGAAGGGAAATATTAGGACCCCAGATTATGAGTACCTTCTGGCCTGTTTTACGTGGATGAGGCACAGCAATAGATGTCTAATGGACACTCAGTAGTGAATTACATGGGTACAGCTGCCAATACTAAAGGTAAACGGATTATTGCTGTAATCTCCATTTCCCTTATTGTTTGGGGGTAAAGAAAGATCATGCTTCAAAGTCTATCAGATCTGCCTTTTAGTGTATAGTATGGGTAGACGTTTGTGATACAGTTTATCTCCCTCTGTGCTAGATTAGTTGCCATTCAATGCTGTTTGGCTGCTGCACCTGATCCATTTTCTTCTTCCTTCAGCTTCTTACCTAATCAAATCTCAGACAATCTCAGCAGAAAACAAGGCACAAAGAAACAGCCGAAGAAAGTTTTCACAAATTTTACAGTAATACAAGACTGAAATAAGGCCACAGGGATGTGCTCCCTGCTACAGTGTTCTATAATTCGCTTCATCAACTGACCAGAATTTTTCTTAAAATTCATTCAGTTTTAGCCTTTATCCCCATCTTTATGGTTACAAATAGTCTTTCAACAGCAAGAATAAATGCACGCCTGCTCAGTTCATGCTCATTTGTTTTTATACCTGTGCTGCCCAATAACTTAAAGCATTTATCTCCCTCTCTGCTTGTTCATACTTTTTGTCAGCTTATAAAGAACAAGATGGGATGGGGGGAGGAGGCAGCAGCCAGAAAAATTACTCAGGAATAAGTGAGGTTTAACAAGGAATCTCCAGGTAGTTGAGTTGTTGAATTCAGAGACTGACCTTTTCTTTTCCTTTGTCTTCCTGTTAGTGTTGGTTTAAGCCAGTTATATCCACAGATTTGTGAGATTTGGCTCCATGAAAAAGGACTCACAGAAACCCAACTGAGGCAAATGTAAGGACAACCTGCAAGAGCACCCTAACACCTCATGGGGTGAGGTTAGAGGGCACTGGGTCAGGACAGGGCACTGAAGGGAAGGGGCTGACCAAGAGTTGTATGAGGTGAAGAGCACTTTTGCTGTTTCTCTCTTGAAGAATGTTCTCTTCTATTTGATCTCTGGATGCTTGCTGTTATCACTGAAGCAATTTAATAATTTCAAGAAAGATGGGATAGTTATTTTGGTAGTTTTTTAAGGAGGGTTTGCTGATTGCTGCTCTTGGCAGCCTGCTCCTTGTGTTCTCCCAATGAACGGTATAAATGTAACGGTGTAAATCTCCCAAACACAGATAGCCTTTATCACCACAGTAACAATGCAATGAGGTAAGTCAAAGAGACCTAGGCTCAAAGCCCAGTGTCAGAGGCAGGATGGGAACAAAGACCTTCCTACCCCTGAATTCTCTGTGCAGTGCTGATGTGCCTCTTCACCCAGGTGTCTGTGGTTTTGCCATGCTCTGTAGGTAGGCCTGGGGAAGTGGCTGTGAAATGAGAAGTGTTTCATCAGAAATCATTCCTTTGAAACAGTAACATGTGCCCTGCATAACAAGGCTGCATACTCCCCCAGAAGAGCAGAATCCTCACCTTGGACCAAGCTAAGATGCTTCCAAGGAAGAAGCCTGCTCTGTGGCAGAAATGCAGGTGTCATAAATGTCAAATCACTGGGAGATTTGTATTTTGCTGTGTCATTTGCAGCACAGGCTACAACTATTTGTTTGTTGTTGTTCAAGTAATACATCTTGGCTGGGGAGCTGATAAGGAGAGTCTGAGATTTATTTTTATCTTTGTACCTTGCAGATACTTTCTGTGTGATTTCATCCCTTCCAGTTCTAAGCAAAAGCTTTGATCTTCTCATGAATTCTCATGAGCTGTACAGAATAATCTCAAAAAAATTTTGATGTTGTGACCTTCCTTAATATTAAGTTCTCTGCTTTTGCTGGTCAATCAAAGTCCTCTGGGGCAGGTTCAAAATTCTGTCAGGGGATGGCTATACTTGTTTGCTTGGTGTCGTCCCATTGACTGCTGGACTCAGTGACACAACTTTCCTTCCTAGTGATGCCTGTGATTTTTTTGCATGCCACCCTCTGATCTTTATTATGGCTTGTTTTCAATAGCATATTCAATTCTCTGGCAGGTGTTTTTATAGTGCTAGAACTAAGGAACCTCCTCTCCTCTTGTAGGTTGAATCCAGTATTGGGGTGTACACAGAATGAAAATGTTGTTCAACATCATGTGTTGGGAAAACAGCATTTTTGTGAGTTCACAGAGTGAACAGGGATCTTAACTGAACAAAATATCAAACTAATGACTTATTTCAGGTTGCTTTGGAGTAGGTATGCTGGCTGGGTTACGGGATTTTGAGAAGTGATTTTTGAGATTTCCTCACAATACTAAATTAATATAGGTTACTGTAAGATCTTTTTTTAGGAAGACATTGAAGCCTCTGGCTTTCCAAGTAGGTGCTTCTAAACTGATATTCATATGAAAAACTTATAGTGGGAAGAGGGTGAGAAGGCACAGTGATGGACCGGCTGATTACACTGCACTGGAAGATCTATTGATTGTACAGTGAGTGCATCCAGTTCAGCATGTTTAATCACTTTCCACTTTACACAGAATGCTTTATAGCCCTAAGTTGGCATGGTTCTTGCCTGCACATGTGGGTAATGGAATAAAAGTAAAGGGCTCTGAGGGATTCTTGAACTTGAGGAAACATCATGTACTACAAGTAATAATCTGTTCTGGATAGGTATGCACAGTTTTGTATTGTATTTTTTTAATTGTTACTTTATTTTGCATTAGCAAGCACTTAAAAACTGGCCCTGGAACCACACCGTTCACATCCCTATTGTAAAACATGACTGTCATCTATCTATTAGTAGTAATGGGAGTGTCTTAGCAGCGCTAGCATAGGTAAAATTGGAAAAGATGTCTGTGTTAACATGAAGAATGCCACTATTTGGTTCATAGCAAAAACTATTTTATATAACTGCATGCTACACATTAATTTTCTCACTAGCTCTGAGCTGTAGCTAATCTATGTATTTGCAGCATACCTATTACTGAAATATTTAGACATTTTCAGATATGGTGTTTAGAAGCATTTGATGTTTACTTAACTAATTGGAGAAAATACAGACTATCCACTTTCATAAATGAAAGAGCAAAAATTAATCGAAGAGCAACCACATTATTCTGCAATACTGGATCAACTAGCTTAAAATGGAGTTCCACACTAAGATAAATTATGTTCTGTGCTTCCTGTTGAGTAATTACGTTTGATAAAAACCAGTTCACAAAATTCAGTACAAGCTGCCATTTCAGCGAATATTTAGTGGTTTGTAATGGGCTGAGATTCGCACCATGATGTGTTTTATACAAAAGACTTTCACAAGTCTGTTCCATTTAGTCTTCGAGAAAGGAATTCTGCATGTTCACGGAAACTGTGGGGCCTGGCTTCTTGGAAGCAGTGATATAACAAACGTGCCCAGCAGTGGTGCTTTTTGGGCAGATTGAAAAGCACTTCCCCTGGGCAGTGGCTCTCACATGGAGGTTTTTTCCTCTCCCATGTAAGTGCATCCTGAGGACGTAAGTGTGATTAGGAACTGGGAAGCACACTGGGAACAGTCTGGGAGAGATGGTGGTGTCAGGGATGGGATAAGAGGGTTCTTGATAGGCACTGTGGTGAGCAGAAGCCAGGGGCATTTCTGACTTTCAGAAGCTTCTTGGGTATTTACTGTTGTGACCATTCCCCATACTTGGTTGGCATAGAGGGACAGAGAGTAGGGTACTCTCCAAACTGTCTGGTTGGAGCAGCCTCTACTCTGAGGCTCCAAGTTTGTTCTTGTCACCTGTTCTCTAGCTCATTCCTTGCTATTTTCCTTAAGGTCCCTCAGACCTAGTCCCCAGATGAGAAACTGGTCCTCAGACTGGGTCAGATAATTAATCCCATTATCTTGGACACTCATACTCCATCTAGTTATCTTAAGTACCTACTTCCCCACAGCTGCATTTGTGGGGGCACTCTCATGACATTTCTCCTCAATGGACAGGTATTGAATCAAGAAAAGTTTCATGAAGGTTCTTCTAAATATTTCTAAATGTATCACCCTTTAATTAGCATAAGATGAATGAAAGAGTCATCAAGCCCTGGAACAGGCTGCCCAGGGAAGTGGTTGAGTCATCCTCCCTGGAGGTATTTGAAAGACGTGTAGACATGGCGCTTAGGGACATGGTGCACTGGTGGACTTGGCAGTGCTAAGTTTACAGTTGGACTCAATCTTATGGGTCTTTTGCTTTTTGCTTTGAGTAGTCTGAAAACAACTAGGCAGTGGTTTTAGCCAGCAAACCGCTGGCCAAGAAGTGATCTGCTCTCCCTGCAGATCTCTTCAGCTACTATGATGCTCAGTGAGGAGTGCAATAGAAGTATTAGGAGTCCTGCCAGAATACATCCAAACAGACTGCATTCAATAGTGTAATAACTTTGTATAATTGCTTTTGTTAAGCAGCCTGTATTTAAATGTCTCGAGTGACTAAAACTTTTTTATAGATGCTTTGGTATTTACTTACCAGGTTTATACTCTTGCTCTTGGCTATATTCTTGCATTGTATTGACTTCAATAGGGCTCTAGTTACTTTGCCAATGTCAGACTTTTGGCTCTTCATCTTTACAATGATGAGGAGGAACTTCATCAGGTAAAAGAGCATGCCATATTTCATGCATAAGCATAAGGATACACAAAAATCTAACACTGGCATGGGCAGACATGGAATCAGTCTCCTAACCAACCCTAGCTACAAGCACAAATATGATGTGTACATCTACACGTGAGAAGTGAGTGTGTGTCTTCGTGTCTGCCTACCTCTGCTCACAGCTTAAAATTCTAAAGGAAAACAGGGTACTTGCCACAGTCATTTCTGGATAGAAATACTTTGTCTCTTTCTGGCAAATGCTTTTCTTTAAGTGAAATAGAGTTGCAAAACCATGTAATTATAACTGACTGAGCTTGATGTTTATCAGAAATTACTCTGCTGGATGGTGTCTTTCACAAGGTGTGGGGAGTAAATGCTAATGTCCTTAAATCGAACCATGTAAAAGAAAAACTTCTGAAAAGCAATACATCTGCAGTTAATACAGATGTTGCCCTTTAAACTCCAATTTCCTCCAATGGGAATTCTGAAGTAGAAAGGAGATGGGACTTGGGGTATGTAGAATCATAGAAGGAATCAGACTGGAAGTGTTTCTGGAGATCATCTGGTTCAACATCTTGTTCAAGGCAGATTCAGTCAGATGAGGATGCCTAGGGCCTTTTCCAGTCAAATTTTGAACATCTTGAAGGATGGAGATTTCAAAACCTCTCTAAGCAGTCTACATGACCTTTCCTCTCCCCTATGGTCTAGTCTCAGGCTATTGCCAAAGGCAGAATTAAATGTGACCAAAATTCACACCAAGAAAAAATATTCTATTTAAAGAAAAACAGAAGCAAACCAAAGCCAGAGGTCCCACAAAATTTTCCAGTAACTGCTATAAACATCACTAGTGAAACCTTGTGAAGAGGGGGGATGATTTGATAGCAAATCACTGAATGTGTTAGAGAATTTCAGGCTTTCAGGGCTGCTTTGTAATTTCTAGTGAAAATTTTGTGGGACTAATTCTTGCTTAGCCTTGAGTGTAGACTTAGAATGATAGCATAGTCTGGGTTGGAAGGGACATTTAAAGGTCATCTAGTCCAAGCCCCCTGCAATGAGCAGGGACATCTTCAACCAGATCAGGTTGCTCAGAGCCCCGTCCAGCCTGGCCTTGAATGTTTCCAAGGATGCAGCATCCACCATCTCTCTGGGCAACATGTGCCAGTGTTTCACCACCCTCATTGTAAAGAAATTCTTCCTTATATCTAGCCTGAATCTCCCACCTTTTAGTTTAAAACTATTACCCCTTGCCCTGTTGTAACAGACCCTGCTAAAATGTCTGTCCCCATCTTATAAGCCCTCTTCAACTATTGAAAGACCACAATAAGGTCTCCCTGAAGCCTTCTCTTCTCCAGGCTGAACAAACCCAACTCTTTCAGCCGTTCTTAACAGGAGATGTGTTCCATCTCTCTGATTATCTTTGTGGCCTCCTTTGGACCTGCTCCAACAGGACATGCTCAAATGATGACTAAATGAGCAGACTCAGCCTTCCAGAATAACTTATCTGGTCTTTAGCTTGCTTCTTGCTTTCTTCTCTGACAGTCTGAATAGTTTCTGCAAGGCTTATGACTCTGTTCCTACTGAGGGCAGGGTGTTAACTTTCCTGTCATGGGACCCCAGTGCAGGTGGTCCTCCCATTGCGTGAAAGAGATGGTTGCTGGGATCCGACTATGCAGACATTGAGCGGAGCACTGCTGGAATGGGAATCAGAAAAAAATCCCTGTATGCTTCTCTTTTCAGTACCTTTAAGAGCTGCTGCACAGTGAAAGGCTGGACTTCCCTACTTTTTCAGTTAATGAAATAAATGCACTGGATTAAGGAGGAGGCATGTCTGTAATATGCAGCAGATGATCCAATTTTGTTCTTGTGCTATAGTATTATCATTGATACTGGAGGAATGGTAGAGAAGACAATATTTCTGTCAGTTGTGTGCTTTGTAGCTAACTCTGCCCACTACGGCTGTAGCATTTATTCATTCTCATTCCAACCTTGTCTCTTTGGATATCTGTTTAATTGGATGCGTGACACCTTCTCTGCTAGAGCAAAATGCCACAAGCAGACAAGGTACTCACTTGTGAGGAAAAGCAGCCTGATTTACGATGTACCAAAGCCTGATGCTTGAATAGACTGTTTCTCTCTTGGAAACCACAAGAAGTGAGGAGTGTCTGTCTGGGAGTCACAGACAAGGAAGGCAGGTGAATGCCTTAGAAAGCAGAGCCAAAACCTGCAACTACAGGAAGGGGACCTAAAGTTAGAGGTCCCCATTGCTGAACAAAGGGGCTGGGTGCTTTCATGGGCTGGCTGGTGGCTATGAACTTGGAACTGTCACCCGTAGGCTCTTAGCTGCTGGGCTAGGGGAGCAGCGGTTGCTAAGCTTATTCATGTAAATGCTGAATCTTTTGTTTTAAATTACATGCTTAAAATGTCCATTTGTTCCCATTTGAATATATTCCATTCAAACTTGCCAAAATTTATGTTCTAAAATGGGAACTGATGTCCCATTCTTTACAATCACTGTATTAGCACTCAGATAGTCTTGCTACCCAGCTGGAGAGTCTTTTGAACAATCAGAGCACCTAAATATGGGAGATCCATATCAAGAATGCAGTTTATAATGCAGAACTTAAAGTGCAAACAGTACTTCTGAGAATGGAAGCAGAAGATACAAATAAAAAAAAAATCAAACACACTCTTTCTTTCCAAGTCAAAGCAACTGTATAACATCAAATGTAAAGTACGACACAGAAAGTACTGCAATACGTATTTATCTAATGAAGACCAAAATAACCTGTGAGCTTTCAATGTCATAGCATCAAATAGCAAGTGTTAACTGTTCTGCAGATGTGAATCTTCCTCTGGTGTATTACTAATGAATAAACTCCTGTGTTCTACTTGTACCTGCTTTTTTGAATTAGATAACCACTTTATGGGGGTGCCTTATAGATTTCTATATGGTTAATTCATGTCGTCCTTTTAGTCTGGGAAAGAGCTTTCCACCATCCCCATTTTACAGATGAAAACTGAGGCCTGAAAAAGTTCAAGGTCAGATCCATACAGTCATTTGAATCTTGAATCTCCTCTGAGATGTTTGCAGTATCTGTTTGCATTTTGGTGGTTTTTGAGAGGTAAGTAAATGTCTTAAACTTGTTTGTTTCAAGAATTTTCTTGCAAAGATGTTTCTCTTACTAAACAGCCCTCTTGGTTTCGTTAACCTTTGCCTTTTGCACCTGTAAGGAGCAGGCAGTGTGGCATGGTGTATCCTATGGCATCAGCAGCTTTCTGCCATCAGACACTGCTGCACTGCTGCTCCTCCTGTCTGGGTGCAGTGTGTATCAGCCTTAGTGACCAGGCAGCAAAAATGTCTCAGGTTTTCCCGCTTGGCAGAAAACTCTCTTTGCTTTGTTACATCCCTCTAAATGCCTCCTCTAGTGGTCTGTGCAAGACGAGAAGGATCTGAAAGTCTTTTTGAATGATATCTCAATCTGTCTTTTGATTTCTCCTGCTGCCTGTTTCGCCCAGCTTCTGTCACTGATAATTTGCTTTTAAATGTAATGGATAAGCTTTCGAACCATCCATCTCCACCTTTAACTACAGCTTCTCTCAGTGCATTAATGACTGAAAAGTTACATTTTCATTTAATGTGAATTTGCAAAGAAACCTTTGGATAATAGGCAGTTCTAATATTCTGACATTGCTGAAGCTATTAGAAGAATAAATCAAAAGAAAATTCTCCCGCTGCTGCCTGCACAAAATGCAGAGAAGGATAAGGCAGGGGCCCCAATGCTGTGATGCTACACAACAGTAATTTCCATAAACTGAAAAGGGCATAGAAATAGCAGCTAGAGTTGATCTTCTCTCTCTGAAGCTGTGAAATGTCAGGAAGAGGAGGGGGGAAACCCACTACTGAAAGTGAAGCCATGTTAATTGCCTTAATCTCTCACTATTTTTTTTATTCCTTATTGGCTAACCTTTTTTAATGCACAAGAAAACATCAGAATAAATCAAAGACATTACATATAGAAACTGCAATAACTATTTTGATCTGAACACAACTGAGTCCACTCACACTGGTGGTGGATTTAGCTCTTGAAGCTACTTCTAGTAATACATTGCTTGCAAGAACGTATGCAGTGGTGTTTATCCAGTATCCCTAAGAGATGTTAAGAGCCTGTACCTGTGCAATGAGTAGCACTGTTTTTGTAGGGATTATTTGTATTTAAGGACGACTCTTTGTATCTGGGTCCTTGCTCATAAGTGGTCTATGCTACTATGCTGTGGAGAAGAAATAGTATTGGGAAAAAAAAAGCAGTCACAAAGAAGTTTTGAAATAATTGTGAAACAGTGAAGCAGCAAGCAGTGCCATGACCATTTTGATTTGTCTGAGGGATGTTGTGTTTTGGAACTTGTTCCTGCTTCTTGGCTGAATGAAACTATTGATTTCAGAAATTGTTATTCTGCTCCTGGAGCAACAACTTTGTTCTTTTGCTCTGTGTTCTCTGCCCTCTTCATCTTAAGGCAAATAACTGGCATCTGCTCTTTTGACTTTGACAGAAGCCCCTCAAAGAACTTGGAGAAGTCACTCAACCATTCTCAATCTCACCTTTAAGAAGGCAATAGATCCTGCAGGAGCCATAGAGGGTTTCTGAGACTTGGTTGACATCTAGAAGTGCAAATGTTCCTTTGTTGGCCAAACAAACCTATACAGTGCAGAGGCAGAAAGTAATTTCAGATTTTTCTCTCTGCTGTGCTTCTGCTCTTTGTTCAATGACAGGCAGGCAAAAATGGCATGTTTTATATTTCCTTTACATTACAACTCTAGTACAACATTCACAATTTTAATGCTTTGCATGCTGATCTAGTGTGTGTTGTGTTTTTTGTCTTTTTTTCTTTTTTTTTTTTTCCTGTGACTGATATTCAAGTACTTCAATGATTACTCACGTCACTTTCATTATGCAGGTAAACAATGTATCTACCTATACAGTGCAGATAATGTCGTACAGCTGAAAAGGCTCCAGAATCATTAGTAACTTGACCTTCCTGTCTGATTTGTACTTATGAATCTAATAATAAATAATCACATGTGGAAGAGTCAATAGATAAATAATGTAACACACTTCTTTCAGTACCCTAATTCAGCAGAATAAACCATGAGAAGCATTGCAGTAATTTACTATAGTAAGTGCTCTCAGCAGCTTTTCTATTTCAGCTGTTTGGTGCTCCAGCATGAAGATAATTATCTTGGTCATTAGTTATATTGTTATTTAATAGTCCCCAGACAATATTTTATTTTTTGCAGGAACAGGCCTTTCCTTCTGTATCTTCCTCCCCATTACAAAAAATGTTTATCTATGAATCTTTCCCCTTGCCAAATATTTTTTTTCTTTCTGTTTACTACTTTCTCCAAAAAGATCCTAGTTATGGAAAGACATCTTCTGCTTAGCAGCTGCCTCAATAGAGCCACAGGAGACTCCCTCTTCTTGCATCCCTCTGAGGAAGCCACAGGAGCTGCTCCTGAACCAGCAGGGCTGGGAAGGGAGCGCAGGTGGTGGGGGAGTAGCAGTCAACAGCAATGTGGACTTAGACCACAGAACTGTCCCCTAAAACCTGTGTTTCTCCTCATTTGGGCTTCTAGGGAAATAGATAAAGCAAAAATACTGATGAAATGGACTGTCATTGATGAGAATAGTGAACTTCGGTCTCTGAAGTTTGATGAAAATTAGTCTTTGTTAGAGTTGCATAACACTAGGCAGGGGCTTTTCAACTGTTCCTGGAGTAACAGTGGCAAAAACCAACAGTCCGAGGGTAGAAACCAGGATGACAAAGAATAACTACCTGATGGGAGGACTTGAGCTTTGATAGCTTAAATAAGAGAGTCAACTCCCAAAAACTGCTGGAGTGGAAAATGTCTGGAGCTGACATTGTGCTGTCACGGTTTAGGGATGAGAAGGGGTGAAGCTGTTGATGGAGCATCTCTCCAGAAGGTGAAGAGGTGGAAAACATGTAAGGAAAAGACACAAGGCTAGAGAGAGGTGGGAAAAAATGTTGGAGACTTTTGAATTTGAGTGTAGGTGGTTATGACCTCAATAAAAAGAAACTTCCCCCAGTGTCACCCTCTCTCTCAAAGTGATTTTTATTCCTCTGGTTTAAGAGGAATAGACTGTCACCTCTCTTTTATTTTGTCTTGCATCAGTCCCTTTGTGGTAGTATTTCTTACAGCCTTAGCAGGAAACAGCTTGTTTGCATATACTTCTTTTAATAAACAACATAGCTTCTAGTTTATTTAATGTTTTGAGATTTTGTGCTTTCTGCATAGCAGCCTTGTTGCAGTTGTCCTTTCAGACAACTCTGATTCTAAGGTGCCAAGAGTTTCTCTCTATCTTTTTGGCTGCATAGAAGATGGTCTCTTTTTTATTTTTATTTTTTTAGATTCACTTAGTGACTCAAACTCCACAAAGTACCATTCCTACTTCTCACCAGCTGGTGGTCCATATGCTGCTGCAACTCTGCTCTTGTAAATACAAGTTAGAAGTCATGTTCACAGATCAGACTTTTGGTGGTTAATATGGCAATATGTTAAAATGTCAAATGATGCAGAATGAGTGAGTTGGGGGCAGGGAAAGACAGCAGTATTCGGCACATTTATAAAACTTCCTTTCTGAGGGGTTCCCAGTGGTTTGCAGACATCAGGGGATTTCTGCAAGTCTGACAGGGTCAGCACAGGACTGGGATTTGGGATCCACAGCGTTGTGAGAGAAGCATCTGTGAGAAGCAGTGGCTACCAGGTTCTCAGTGCTGTCTACCAACATGTTTAGGCTCTAAATTAGGAACAAAAAATACAGTCTGGCACATTGCCCATGAAAGATTGCCAGCTTCTAGCTGAAACTCTTCAATACTCTAGAAAGGGTGGTAAGTGTTCCCCTGAGGAGATGGAAGCTTGTGACTTATATAGTGATCAGAAAAGAAAGAAAAAAAAAAAAAAAGGAAGGAAAAAAAAAAAAAAATCCTTTGAACTTTGTCAGTGCTTCAGAGAGAATCCTAATGGCTGTGGCTGAAACCTGTGTCTGTAGAGCAGATTCTTCAAAGCTATAAACCTTGGTCTATGTTTTCACCTTAGTAATGGCAGCACCTTCACCACCTGCATTTCAAGTAGATGTACAATCTCTGACCCATTATACTTCCTCTTTCCATTGCCTAATTGCCCTTAATTTCTGCAATCAGGGCATGACTCTGCAAGCCAATGCCCTAATTTCTAGTGCTGAAGAAAATATTCAGGGTAAGAATAGAAAATGTAACTAATAGCTTTCTGCAAAAGAGCTGTCACTAGTAAAGGGATAAGAGTTTTTTGTTGATTTTACTGATTCTGCTGTTAATAAGAATGTGTTCTGCCATTGTGAAAGTTATAGTTAACTAGTCTTCAGTTCACTGGCTCATAGAATAGGTATAAAGAAACAATTTCTAAGTGGGTTTGCAAGATCTTGAATAGTTTAATAGCTTTGTGCCATGAATCCATGCTGTAGGTGTACACCGGCTATAGTTCTGATTAATGCAGGCTTGTAGCAGGCAACATTCTAGATATGAGTGACAGGAGTATCATGTGAGTACTTTGTTCTTCAAGTGAGTGTAAAATATTATAAATAACATTGCCTTTTTGATAAAAGAATATGTTGCTTTTTTGAGTTGTTTTATGATTCCATTAATCACTCTGCACGTCTGTAGCTGTTTCCAGCTTCTGTGTGGTCTGTGCAAACCAACACATAATGTAACTAATCTATGCATAATGAGGTAGATAACACTCAAAAAGGAGTTGTAGTTCTGGGAAAAATTGGAGTCCTCCAAGGATGCAGTAATGGATTCATTCAGTTACTTAGAATTCAGTATGCAACAGTATCTATGCCTATTTATATCTTAAGATGCTTTCCCAATGTTGTGTATGTATAGATGATGAATAAGGAGAGGGGATGGTCTACAAATCCAGGCTGGCAATTTAATCAGAACTGTCTGGTCTGCATGCCATGATAATTAGTAGTTCAGTGCTAAAGGAAACTTAAGATGAAAATCTTGGTTAACTTTGTTCTTACTGTGCAATAGGATCTGGGGAGCTCTTCAGGGGATGGTGATAAGCATGCAAAACAACTGGAAAGCCACAGTAGAGAGGTCCAGTCCATGTAGTGTTACCAGCAAAGTATTTTCCGATCAAAACTTTAACTGAAACCTTCCATGTTCCTTGAATCCAAGTAACATGTAGCTGGCGTTGCTTGTCTGCTACGTGTTCCTAGGTTATAATGAAAGGTGTTGTCCACGGTGGATGATTGAAGGGTTATCACTACATTAAAAATGAATGTTTTTAGAGGAGAACAATTCTTCTTCAAAGCAAAATACACTTAAGCAAAACTGGCTAGATAAACATTGTTTCTCTCAAATCATTCCAAGAGCACTGTGTGCTGGAATTAATGGGACATCTCTCTCTCAGATTTTTTTTTCTTTTATATTTAGGTGATATTCAGTCCTGGTTTGTAAAGAAAATCCTTCAGAAGCTCACAGCATGTGAAATCCATCAGTTCTAGTAACAGAATCTGCTAAGGCTTTGTCTGATTACAAAGCATAACAAAGTTAAAGGAAAGCAATTTGAAGTCTACAGTCACCGTAAAAATCTGCATCAGCAGTTTTTTTCAATGTGGAGGAAAAAAATGTTCCTGTTGTCTGAAGTCACCTCTTATCTAGAACTTTTTCCATATATTAAGTAGACAAGACAGCTTTACTTCTTTAAACTGACATTTCTCAGCAGACTACCTGTTTAGTGCTACAATTTCCTGTACTTTTAATTTCTGACAAAAAACCAACCAACCAAACAAAACAACAAAACAACGTCATGAATTTTGGGTTGTGGTCCCCCTTGTAGATTAAGGAGGGAAGGGGCTGAGGGGGAGGGGATGTTGTTTTGTTATGAAACAGTGTAGGTCAGCTAAATTTGGCTCAAAGAAACCACTGTCAGTCTTCTCTATCTGACTCATTTCTTCCCTCTCCTGCCCATATGCTCTGTTGCCAGAGCTACCCCTGGAGTTATACAAAGGGATAATCAACCTTCCCCATGGAAAAGCCAAGACTCTGGAACTTGGTCCTTCCTTCACATGGGACTGGAGAGGACTGTGTATCTGTGTTATCTCCTAGACCTTTCCTGCCCTTGGTTCCTCCAGTAGTAAAAGAACATTTGATATAAAGAAAAGACACAAACTGATGGCCTCTTGTGAAGAAATAAAACATGAAAACACACTGCAGGGGACTCCACAACTGGGAATGTTATTTTAGTAAGGGGTCTCCCAAACCTACCACAGCTGTTCCAGCTGCAGGGCAAGGGTACTGCTTTGCCTTCTACAAATGGTCAAATGGAACCAAAGTGAATGACAGGACTTTCTTTCAGCCTTCTTTACTCCTCACTCCACCTTCACTCTAAGCTCCTGAACAAAGATTGGCATCAACGGACTAGCCTAGACTACTTTTCAAAGCATGGGCTGACAATCTACTTGGAAGCCTGCTTCTCATGCTCATTGCACTTGGTGGCATTCATACAGTAAGGAAAGGGATAATCCCTGAAGATTTTTCTCTTCCTAAAGGCTTGTGAGTGGTCAGAAATGAAGTGGAACTGCTGAGGCTCAGATTTGTCAGGGTTGCACTGCTGATATGGGTTGAGAAACCAGAAGTATCTCTGCATGGCTCTGTCTGGCACTGTGTTTGCAGGACTGCAAGAAGATAGCAGAGTGGATCTGCTGATGTGCAGATTTGGACACAAGCCAGGCCACTCATGCACCCCTTTTAGCATGAGTCTGTCTATGAATTCAGCACTGGAAAGGAGTAGGAAGAGGGACAGTTTGGACTTGTGTGAAAACTTCTTTTTCCTTTGACTAGAACTATCAAATTTTTCCGTGTGTTGAGCTATGCTGTTGTTTTCCAAGTAATTTACTTAAATATCATTGCTGCTCTTTCACCAGTCTACTTGCATTGCTTCAGGCTAGTTTGCTGGGTTTCTCATTTTTATCCAGCTTTCAGAGTATTTGACTCACTTGATCTTTCACTCTTTAATTGTTGGTCTTTCATCAATCTATATCAGAATGCAAATACAAATTAAAACGTCACAAGCTATTCACAAGCTGAGAGTCAAAACCAAGCATACAATTTATCTTGAATTCAAATAGAGCTGTTCCAGTGCTATAGATTGTTTGTATGCAGTCTAAAAATATTTATTTCCCTACAGAAAGCAGCACTTTCCCCATCATGAAGGATGTGCCTCTGTTTGTGAATGTACTTTGTTACTAACTCCCCACTGAGTTCTTGAGAATATTGGGTAGAGCTGCAAAACATTTCTTTTTCAGACACTCATGGATTTGCATTAAGTCCTAGAATATATTTGGTACATGTTGGTCTCGGCTGTTTCTGATCAGCTGCCTAGAAATACTACTTCCTTGTTACAGAATAAAGATGGGATTAATACCAAGAGAGAATAATATCTCAAAGGTCAAGTGACCCAGCAGTTATAAACTTAGTTAAATACGCAGGTGCAAAGTCATTTGCCATGCATTTAGTGCTACTTAAATGTCATTTCAAGCACCTACATCTGTAGGAATTGTTGGCAGTAAAACCAATTATACAGATATATAGACAATTTCTATCTGTAGATACAGGTGAAGCAGTGAAACCTGTATTAATTTGTGCAGTACCTTGGTTAAGCCAGCATCCCTGAGTGAAATGGCAGCACAAAGATTTAACAGTTTTAAAACAGAAAAGCACTGAAAAGAGGAGTGCTGATTGCTTATCTCTTCAAATTGCTACTGCAAGAATGAGCTCTTGGGGGATGTCGAGGGAAAAGATTAAGTTGCCATTCATTGCTAGGAATTCCAGTATCGTTCTTGGAAGACCTTAAAAATAGAGCAGCTCCTTAGGCTGATCTTCTCGTCAAAATGACAGTTAGAGGTAACAGAAACATAGAATGAGCTCATTTGTTTGACCTGATCTGTACAGAAGCTTCAAAGTTAAGGAAGGCCCTTTGCTCTGACGTGGATATGAAAACTTGGTCTTGTTGAACAGAGGGCAGCAATTTGGAGCTGTTGAGTCATTGGAGCTCCTTGTGAACATGAGGGTCTTTGTACCACAGCAGGGACTCCCCAAAGAGCTCAGTGGCTTCCAGGACAAGTTTAAAGCTGTGTTTTTTTTTTTTTTTTTTTTTTTTTTTTTTTTTTTTTTTCTTCTAGGTCACCCTTCTCTTCCTCCTTCTCTTTTAGAGATGGGTAAAATAAAGAATAAGTTGTCAAAATTTGCATTTTGCTCTGAGAAGCTGAAAGTGCATTTGTGTAGTCATGAGTCATGATGTCCCAGTACTCAGTGTAAGTCAGTCAACTGCTGCTTTGTTGCCTCTATGCCACAATATTCCTCTCAAACACCATTTGCCCTCCTAGATGCAAGTCTGCTGCATGAGGTGTGTGTATGTTCTCTTGCACACAGTTTCTCAGTTATGGTTTTGCTAGCACTCTGACAGTTGGGCAAGTTCAGGATAAAAACTAGATTTCTCAATTATTTTCAAAGCTTTGCAAATGCATGTATGAAGAAAGTCATGCTCTAAGAGGCAATATAACTGATTGTAACGTGGAGCCCTTTTTTGTCACAGTATAAACGCTATTAGAAACCAAGCAATGAGCAGTGACTCTGTGCGCTATTCAATGAGGTGGATCCTATTGCACCTGGATGAGTTGAATAACAAGAGTTGTGCAGTTCACATGAGCAGTAGGATGGTCACACACATGAGAGAAATCTAGCAAGGAACTACAGGCACTTATGATACTGCTATCCCATTTGAGGGCTCTGTAAATTATACAACCTTTGTATTCACAAATTCCAAAAGCATGATTATAGCTCACTATCTACTGTCTATTTTTCAGCACATCATACTTCATGCTAAGCTGGCTGTAAGTCATCACTAAAACATTAAGGCAATTCATCCCTTTTGATTTTTTTTTAATGTGAAAACCTTCACAGTTTTGGTACATTTCAGATGCTTTTGACTTTTAAAGAACATTGAATCAAATGTGGTGATATGGAGTTTTTATTTGAATGCATTGTAAAGTCACTTGTGTGTAAATCAAGGATTGATTGGTAAATTAAATTGCCTGAGCCATGCCAGCAGTAGTGGAGCTGGCAGTTGCAAAAGCCTGTAATAGAGTGTTGCAGACAAGTTATCTCCTTCCTTTCATCAGTCTGTACACTGTAGCAGCAGCAAGCATTCAAATTGTACTTGATTTCACCACAGAGCACACTCAAGTATGGTTCACCAACTGTACTGCCCTTGAACCATCTGGGATTTGCAGCTTGGAACCTCTTATACTCTCCAGCTTATGTTTTGTTGCTGCTCTTTGCTTTGTAAGTCACTGTTTTCACTGTTCAGCACGCATCTCCTGATAGCTTTGCTCAGAGCACTTACATAAACTGAAGTCTAGTTGCTGTTAGCAATATAAAGGATGCAGAGACCGTCCAATTTTCCCTCCTTTGAATCTTCTGACCATTGAGCATCATTGCCTCTTTTTGAGGTGGGGGGAGGGAGGGGAAACAAAACCCACCAAAATAGGAAAACAAACAAACAACCTGTTCTGGAAGCTCTATTCCCTGTGCTACAAAGTTTTTGAAGTAATCAGAAGGATCATAAGCAATGACGTTTTTTTTTTTTCCCCCCTCTTTTCTTAAATATTTGTCCAAAATGTCCCCTCCTTTTTTTTTTCCTGAGCAGGTTATACTACTGCTCAGTGATGCACTTTGCTTTGCAAGAAAGGGTTAGGCAGAGCATTATTTGTACACTCGGTATCACCTTGGTCCAGTCTCTTCCTCATGACTCACTGCAGCTCCAGTTGATGGCATGGCTCATCTCCTCCTACCCACTTCCTTGGTCTCTTCAGATGTTTGCTCAGCTTCACTTATCCCTGCAGGCCACTTTACACAGCTATACCCAGTTTCATTCAACTTGAATCTATTCTGCTCTCTGTTCATGTCATATTTCTTGTTTGCTGAATGCTTTTACACTACTCAATATTTACCTAGAGCTAAAAGATATTATAACACAACACTTGTTACAGCAGGTGACTGGAGATGATTCTTTCCGTATCAGCATCACTGCCTTTTGGATCATTCTTCCAAGCAGCATAGAGCAGTTCAGGGTACAGGGCTGTAGTGAAACAGAACAGTAACCCCCCGTGGCTCAGCTAGGTAGTGCTAATTTGACTGACTAGCCTGGGTAAAAGTAATAGTGGAAATTAAGTGTGATGGACTTCAGTATAACCTACACAAGCATATTGTGCCCTTGATAGCAATAATAAAATTCTCAGAGGTGCTAGTATAGGTAGATCAGTGTCGCTCTGTGCCCCAGTCCATCCCAGGTCCAGGGCTATAGTTCCCCTGGAGGCTGTGAATATATCCTTGTGTATACATTGCTCCCATTGCTATGATTGACCAGCACTGAACTTAAAACTGAGTGGAGTGTCTGGGAGGAGGAAAGTGTGGTTTAACTGTGCTGCACTCACACCTTGGATACCAGAGTGAACAAACCAGATGTGATGAAAAATAACACTGCAGTGCTGTTGCTGCTGCTGGGTCTGTTTGGGAAATGAAAACAGGAGATAAAAATTAAAACCTTTTTTACCTGTTTGAATATAAGTAGACAGCTCTCTTTTCCTTTTTTGCTTCCTTCTTTCAAAATGGACCCAAAATTCACCCCAAACTCTTAGCCCTTTCACACTATCATTTCCGTATTCTCTGTTTCTTCTGAACTTGTCCCATGCCATCTCTTTGCCTGTGTCCTGAGCGGGGGTTTGAAGTCACAGCATAAGCGAGAGACTGCAGACATTGCTGAGCAGATGCTGGAGCTGCTGCTTGCTCATCACTGCTGCTGTCCTGTGGCTTTATGCCTCTATACAAGGCAGCAGCTCCCAATGTTTTAGCTGTGGATGTGAGGATAAGGTCTAGGGTAAAGTAAACCATGTTTGTTGGTTAACTTTCTTTGAAAAAAAATATCCTCTCTTTTTGTTCAAATAACTGTGGTACAATTAATGTAGATACAGGATGAAAGAAGGAGCAAGGACAAGGTGGGGATGGCAGGAAATTGCAGTGTGTTCATTAGCATGTGAAGAGGGCTAAATTTATATCAAGTGCAAGGAAGGCAGCATGATCTAGTGGGCATTTAGGAAGGTATTCACATTTTCAGTAAACTGTCACAAAAGCTTTTCTCTAGGACTGCATGTGCCTCTGACGTTCCTTTTGAAGAGACTGCTATTCCTTCCTTACCGCAGATGAACTCAAACATACTCGAGAAAAGTCCAAGTCTGAAAATTCAAGAGACTTGGATTGAGCAGCTGAATTACTACCAGCTGTGTATGCAAAACAAATAACTTCATTTTCATACGCTCTGAAGCAAGGACTACCATGAATGGTGTTGTCTCACAAGTTCCTTGATACACAGATCACTTTTAACAGAGATCCCTGGATGGTCAGTAAAGTACTACTAATGATGCTACCAAAATAATGTAATCCTCAGTTGGGGGATACCATGGTTACATTGCAAAGTAGAAAGTCAACCTCCTTACAGGCACTAATTATGTGAGCCCGGCAGGTGATGTCGGTGGTGATGTGTCCCATTTTGTGAACTTTTAGATAAACAGTTCTGCCTATTGTGGATCTTGAAAGCTTAGAACTAAAGATATTGATTTATAGAGTTTCTGAATTGTCACTGAAATTTTAGGAATGTATTTTGAAAAAGAAAAAGCTGTTATTGAACGATATCTATCACTTTAACTGGTATTTCCTGCCAAGTGAGATATTTTTCACTGTAAGGAACACTGACAATCTGGTAAATATTTGTGTACAAAAATATATCTGGAGGTCTGTTATGCCACACATTACAACATTTTCACCTGAAAGGTTGAATGTTGTAACCTTTATTTCAAGCAGGATTAAAAGAAAGCAAAGAAAAAACTACCAGGAATTTGTACAGGAGTTGTGGTGGAACTGGTCTTTCATTTGCACATCTAGCCATTCTATGGATTCAATTTGACTCAAAAGAGCAGTTTCCAGAGTACTCGCAATTTTGTGTGCCAGCCACCACAGATTTGCAAGGCCTTAGACTTGGAAGGCATGTGCATCTCTTGAATATATGCACCAAAGATAGCACATTGCTGAGAGTCAAAATAAGACAGTATAGGTATATTTGAAATTTACTTAACTAAGATTTTCGGTCCTCATTTAAACATGAAAAGAACCAGATCCAAAAAACTGTATTTAAAAAGTTGTAGCCAGATGTAATTAATGTTTAAAGTGGCTGTATAACCATACACAGCCAACCTACATAACTACAGATCCTCAAGAGGTTTGTGATTAGCAGTTAGCCTTACTTCCTGCCTAATATATTGCTATCTTGAGATGTTATAAACGCTATGTACTGCTAAGAATTGTTCAGTGTGAACACTTCATTGCAGTAACCAATTCTTCTAGTTGAAGTTTTAGCACAAAATAGCATGTTTCCACATCTAGAGGAAGTCATCCCTGTGTCAGACTAAATATTGATAACCTTCCACCTCTGATTCCTGTTGCTCCTTCCACCTCTAATGCTGTCATGGCAAGCCCCTGCTGAAAAGGGCAGGATGTGACACTGCAGGTCACAACGGCTTCTTGGTCTGCGAGGGGAATTATTACTGCATTACGTGAGATGAATTGCATCTTTCCATCTAGATTCTGAGTGAAGGAATGTAGCAGCAAGACGTGTATTCATTTGTGACACCATTTGTTGTGCTGCCCTTCCTCAGTGAATTTGGGGCTGAATAAAGCGTGAGTCATCAGTGGTTCAGTTTTGCAGGCTCCTGTATTTGCCCCTCTGTCTGAATGAGCCCTGCCTACCCCAGTCCTTGGGGATGCCCCAGATGCATTGAGTTGGACAATGTGCAAAGCTCGCTCTAAGGCTTCTAGAGCTGCCTTTTAAAAATGTTTGATCCTGTGGGCTCCCAAGGACTGTCAGTGTGGAGCAACTCCTCTGAAAAGTGTGATTCTCTGTGCCTGTTCTTCATATTTAAAAGACTTATCTTGAAGTGCACCGTGGAATGAAAACCTGGATTTCTCTAACCCTGAGGGTTTTAACCTACACCTGGCTGTGTAGGTTGTTCTGTGGGTATCCACCTTGCTTCTCCAGTTTCTCCAACAGGGATTTGGTTTGTTTCCTTTTTGCTAATTCCAGACCCCCTTCTCCCTCTGTTGCTCTAGCCTTGTAGTCTCTGTGCACCCCAGCTCCACAACTGGCATGGGCTCATGCTCTAATCCTCAGGCCAGCACTATCCCAGCTCATGTAGGATGGAACACCTTCAGCTGGTTGCAAAGAGAGAGTGGGGAAGGAGCTGGGCTCAGGGGATAGGGCAGAACATATTCAAGTATCATGTGGGAATGGCTTTTCCTGTGACATTACATTGGTTTCTACACGTAACAAAAATACCTCTTTCTTCCTGGCCCACCCTTTTCCCTCTTGTTTTTTCTTCCTTCCCCTTGCTTCAGGCTATCTATCTTCATGGTCTCTCTGAAGACGCTGTGCTTAAAAGACAAGGTAACCTGTTTTTTACATTGCTGCTAGACTTGGATAGGGTTAGGAAAAATCTAATTCTCTGAGGTCTGTGTGTTCACAGATCATTTAAAATAATGACTCCAGGCTTGATTACTGTTTTCTTAAACTGCTGAGGGTTCTGTCAGTTTGCAACCAAGAAGATGACTACAGACAGGGAACCTGGAAGAGTTTGGGACAGAGCAGTACAGCTCCTGCCAGAGGTCCCCTAGCACCACTTGCTGCTCCCTTCAGGAGCGCAGGGGGCCCTTGCACTGGCAATGCACTGGCTTGGGTGATCGGGACAAACGGCTATCAGAAGCAGCTTTTACAGATGAGAATTGTAAACAGAAAACTTCATTAACAAACTCCTGACACAGCCTGACCCTTCTCTTGTTCGAGTTAATAGCAAGGCTGTGTGGGCTTTTCCATTTGTACAGTGCTCAAGAAGCACTGAGGTAAGGACTGCTGCATGCCTGACAAGCTACAAAACCGGGGTGCCAGGAAAATGGAGCTTTATGGTTATTTACTCTTGTCATAGCATATTCTTTCCTTTTCAATACATTCCTGAGCTCATTCTCCTTGGCTCTGCAGCCCATGACTGCAAATGTGGCAAGAGCCTGTCTGCTAAAAGCAGCGGTTAAGGCACCCTCAGGAACATATTACAAGTATTGTATTGCATTTGTGCACACATGCTTATCAAGCAAACATGTACAAATGTATTTGCTTGCACCTTCTAAGAGAGTAATTCATGACATGAGCATGCATACATCATAGGTGATCTTGTTTGGAATTTTTACTAAACTCAGGACCATATACTGTGGTGCTTTCTCAGCCATTGCTCAGGAAAAACTCACAGTTTTAACATTATAGTGTTTATATCCACGTAAAACCATAATGTCTTTTGTAGGGTTTCTTATTCAGTTCAAAATTTATAAGACTTCCATCATAATGAGACAGTACAAAAAATGTGCAACTGAAGCACTCTATAAATAAATTTGATCAGAAACTTTTGGACATGCATCTTCAAGTCCACTGTAAGAGACTTTACCTCCTTCTCCTTCTCAAATGAAAAGGAGGATTTGGTTTACAGCCCAGAATTCATTAAACACTCAGTCAAATCTCTGTTCTTTCATATTGTCACTACTTCCCCAGTTGTTTCCAGAATTTTAGAACTTTTCTGCATTTCTAATAACTCAGAGTAGCCATTCCAAACTCAAGGAATCTAAGAAGTTGTGCTTGGACAATAGTTGTCACTAACCAAAGTCACCAGGTTCAGAGAAGGAATTTGGGCTTATCCAATAAAACCAGGTAAGAGCATAGCCAGAGTTTTGGGTTATTAAAATAAGTTACATAAAATATTGAAAGGGTAGTAAAAAGTTCAGCATTTCTTTATCACTTTGATAATACCTGGGGATTTTATTAATAGACAGATTTTTTTTTTTTTTTTTTTTTTTTTTTTTTTAATGGGCTACAATGCTTTCTTCTTTCTTTTTCTTTCTTGACAACATACACAAAAGCAATATCCCCCAAAGCAGACTTGCACTCGGACATGAGATGGAAAAGTTATGTTTATAAAAGCCACCTCCTTTTGCTTAAAGCAGAGAGATGTGCTGAGAAACTAGTACAGTATGACAACATTTTAAACACAGAGAAGACAAGATTTATCTGGCTGGTATACAATATAAAACAAAAATTGAACACCAATGTTACAGCATTATATTGAAACAAACCACAGTAATTAGATGCTTTGAAGTCAACCATATATTTTCTTCAGCTTTTTCATGAATTATTGATCCACTTTCCTCATTAAATGGAATGGCAGGCTCTTGCAGTAAATGGACAAGTAACTACATTTATATAATCAAATATCCTTTGCATCTGGCAATAAAACATGTTTATGTGTAAAACATCCTTTCTGAATTGACATCCCTGCAAAATAGAATTACTAGACTAACCACATTCCTTTTCTTTTGTCTCTAAAACACAGCTTCCCTTGCATCATCATGCAATCCAGTATTTTACACTGATCATATTAAGCAAAATATTTTCCGAGAGCCTGTATCGTCCATTGTGCAACAGAACATTTCTTCTCGATAATGAGATGTAAATAAACGTCTCACTTACCTTATTTTCTCCATCTCTGCCGCAGAGGCCTACAAGAAATAAAATAATAGGAGCAAGTGAATGAAAGAAAACATTCACTCTGCGGATTTATGCATAGTTAAGGCTTTCCAAATGGTTTTCGACAAGTGTCTACAAAGCGATGGTAAGTGAACCCCACATCTGCATTAGCCGAAAATAACATTGACAGATGAACTGGGGAATAATGCAGCACGCTGCAGGAGCACTGTATACCCACGAGCCATGGGCAACAGAATGACTCAGTTGTAGCGCTGAGGCAGAAAATGGGGAGGGAAAAAAAAAGGAAAAAAAAAAAAAAGAGCGAGCGGCAGCGAGTAACAGGTTATTGTGCCTCCTGGGTTTCAAAGGAAAAGTTGAAATGCGGAGCTCCCCTCCACAGGGTGGGCACGGCAGCGGGGCGCTGCTGGCTGGGGAATGGCGGTGACTTCATCACACGTGCGTTTTGAGTTCAATTCATCATCTTTCTCAGAGCCTGGCAGATGGAAAGGACACAAGCTCGCCTCCTTAGTGGGAGTTTGGAGTAATCAAATTACTTTCCTCAAGTAATACACTATCTTGACAATTAGCATCTGAATACATGGAGGCTTTTTGTTAACCCTTTCACTGCTCTGTACACGGGCTGCAGCTGACAACTCTGATAACACCTCAGGTCCCTCTGCCTGCCGCTGTGTCCGGGCTCCCATTGATCCTCTGACAGCACCTCCATGCCCCTGCAGCCCTGAATCTTTACATCCCAGGAGAACCGTAGGTGGTCATTTCATTAATCTGCCTCGTTTCTTTTTACTGTACAGATGCTGTAAATCCCTACTCCATAGCATAGAGACTTATTAATCTCTCTGACATATATCAAAAGCATAGTCTTGTTAACCCTTTGGTTTCTTGTTCATCATTATCTTCTGTAGATCCTTAATAGCTGCTTCCATTTCATTTTATCACACCACTGGCTCAGAATCTCATCAGTCCTCCTGGTTCTGCTTTTGGTAACTAAGGAATGGGCACTCACAGCCATCCTGCCGTCTCCAGAGCCAGATAAATTCTAACATCATAGAATCTCTTATTTATACTGAAGGCATTGTCCATAAATCATGAACACTTTAAACCTTATTGATTAATGGCTAACAATCATGTTTGAGTATGAAATGAATTAAAGATTAAATATAGGGAAGTGTAAATTTAATCAGTTAACCAGTAAAAAATCTGTCAAACTCCTTAATAAAACATTCTAAATGACAAATTGTTGGTTCTTCATTGGGTCACTCATCTTCCTTTCTTCCTATTTACTTTTGATTTGGCTATTAGATAAATTGTCAGTGAGACTGGTGTTTGCATGATAATTTCTGATCACATGCATTAAGGATTTTAGGTATTTACCATAACTTTGTATGCGAGAAGCCAGCTGCAGGAAAAGCCCTCCTTAGCTTTCCAGTAACGGGTGTAATATATGTCTTACATTGTCCCTGCACGTCTGTTGGAAGCACAAACTTGCCTGTGGTAAATCCCAGATTTTGAGATTAAAAATCTAACCTAGAGACCCATAGTTTCTTTCTCTAATTTGTATCCATCCATTGAATCCTTGTGTATTCTGTAGCATTCAGGAAATAATTTAAAGATTGCTGACCAGAAAATGAATCACGAGGGCTTTGTCCTTGGGCATGGGAAGCTACTGGCAGCCTCACGGGCTTGCCAGTCTGGTTTTCTGGAGATGAACTGTCAAAACCTGTCCTAATTGCCATGCTCCTGTAATTTTGGTGAGGTTGCACAGTTTTCTTCAGGGCCACTCACTATTGCTTTGCCTTGAACTGTGACAGTCACTCCTGAAAACAAAATACTTAGAATATCTGATTTCAGTGCTTCTATGATGGCAATATCTACAGAGATAAGGGAAAGCTTCCCGGCCTTGCTTTTTCCTGGTGCTTTAAATATTATTTTACTCATGGGGTCGGGGTTGGGTTTGTTTCGTGTGATTAAAGCACAGGATGGAGAAGAGGAGCTGTAGGCTGGGTTTCTGGCTACACTTATCAGTGAACGCAGGTGAGTCATTGGCTGCCAATCCTGACAGGATATTAGTGGGAAAAAAAAGGGCAGTAAATGCCTGATACCAAAACAAAAGATAAAGTAAACTTCAGTTACTTCTGTATGAGCTCTTCACCTTTTTCTGTTTTGTTTTTACCTGCTTGTTTTGTGTAACATGGCCCATTTTCCTTTGGACCATCAGGGATGTTGTGCTCTGCCTTTCCCTGACAAGCTGTGCAGCAAGGAGAGGGCTCCTCTCTGATGTGGGAGCAATTGATCCTGCTGAGTCCTCCCCTCCTCAAGGAGCTTTCTAGACTGCAGAATTGCAATGCTCAGTTGTTTCTTTTGATGGGGATCAACTTTCAGCAAATAAATAGGAACAGATGAAAGGAATAGAGCCTAGGTGTTTTTCAGGGAAATGTCCTAGCTTTAAGGTTAGAGAGTAAGAACTTGAGATGTTGAAAACAAAGATAAGACAACCTGTAGAAACATGGATTTCATCCCAAGTATTTTTTTTTTCCTTCCAGATAGTTGTGCTCCTTAGGAGGGTCATTTTTTATTCATCCTTTACTTTTTCCTCTTTTTCTTCTTTTTTCCTTTTATTTTTTTTTCCTCATTTCTTCCCTGACCCCTTTCCCCCACTCCCCTCTTTTGGAAAAGCCTCAGACACTTAAAATAATGTTAAAAGTCTGTGGTTTTCTGAAACAGCTCTCTTTTTACCAGGTGAAGTTTTTACTAAGGCAGAATTGCTGTTTCCTAGCCAGATCCCTGCCATTGATATAGCCTGTGGAAATTTAGAGTCTACATCATCCTCCCACTACTCTCTATGAATGCTCTTACCTAAATATCCTACTGAATTGATTTTAAAACATGTTCTAAACAGCTCTTAATTGGCCACTTTTAGAACCAATCTCGTCCTGAAAGTCTTGTGGGATTTACTTCAAGCAGAAAGACTGAAGTAAAGGTTGGTATGAGAATATCCTTTATAGTATGTCATTTATAAGTTGCTGCTTGCTAGTGAGTTGATTTATTTCAAGTGTTTCTTGATCCCTGAACTGAGCTGTGTGATTGAAGCTGTGTGTTCTTTTTTAAATAAAATATTTTAAATTAAGATTAGTAATTAACTTTAATTACAGAAATAACAGATATTATTTAAATATATATATATATATATATTTTTTTTTTTTTTCAACAAAATAATATGATCATCGTAGAATCATAGAATACCAGGTTGGAAGGGACCACAAGGATCATCTGGTCCAAACTTTCTTGGCAAAAGCAGTCTGGAGAAGATGGCCCAGCAACCTGTCCAGCTGAATCCTAAAAAAGTCCAGTGTTGGGGAATCCACCACTTCCCTGGGGAGATTATTCCAACAGCTAATTGTTCTCATCATGAAAACTTAGTGTGACTAAAGAATTTATTTAATCAGGCTAAAAATAACAATTTTTGCTTTTAACAAAAATGTCAGGTCCATTAATTCAATATCCTGTATTTCCATACACAGTTTCCTACTAGAATATTGCAACTTGTTTGAAGATTTTCCTTTTAACAGAAGTACCTGGTGTGGAAACTTTGCCTGAAGCACTTCCAGGCAACACCTAAGAGTACTGGTTGAAACTTGATTTGTTTCCAAGTAGTTGAAGAAAGCAAGTGTAAAACAGAACAACTGACAAGATCCTCCTTTTCTGGAAGTGCTGAGTGTTTGAAAGTCCATTTTGGAGCAGATATTGAAAAGGCAAATCAGTTGTCTTTTTTTTTAATCATCCCCTTCCTTACTGTCTACTTATTGTAGATTGCAAGTTGATATTTTTTGATATCCTTTGAGCACAAAGCAATTTGCTGGCTTGAATGAAAGAAGCAATGCTGTTAATGGAAACTCCAGGAAATTTTACTGTGGCTTCTTTTCTCTTTAGAATATAGTTACTGTTTTAGTCAGCATGACAACTTCTCAGTTGTTTTCAAATCAGCAGAATGAGGAAAAATACTGTGATCCCCTAACTTTATATTTATACTGATAGTCTGTCTATCACAGAATGTTAGGGATTAGAAGGGACCTCAAAAGATCATCCAGTCCAATCCCTCTGCTGGAGCAGGAACACCCAGATGAGGTTACACAGGGAGGCGTCCAGGCAGGTCTTGAATGTCTCCAGAGTAGGAGACTCCACAACCTCCCTGGGCAGCCTGTTCCAGTGTTCTGTCACCCTCACTGAGAAGTTTCTTCTCAAATTTAAGTGGAACCTCCTGTGTTCCATTTTGTACCCATTACCCCTTGTCCTTTCATTGGTTGTCACTGAGAAGAGCCTGGCTCCATCCTCTTGACACTGCTCAATTCACATGGTGACAGCATTGGTAAAATACTGTGTTTAGAATTTATTTCCTTCGTTGTATTTTCACTTTCTGAAGGACAAGCAATGATAAGATTTCAGATCTTCCAGATGTCTAGTGAAATCTTCCTAATACATGTATGAAAAAGGTAGAATACTCTGGAGGTCACATATTTATTTATTTATCTGTTTGTTTGTTTGCTTGTTTATCTATCTATCTATCTATCTATCTATCTATCTATCTATTTATTTTTGTTGTTGTTTTTTTCTTGGAAAAGGATGTTTCATTTTAGAGGGAGGGATAGGACCCAAAGCCTGGCTCACCAGTCTTCCCATTGCGTTCAGTGGACTTGGGATTGAAATGTGGGTAGTCGTTACCAAATGTATAAGAAGAAAAACAAGAAGTTACTGCTGATCATTTAGTCTGACTGTTATTACTCTGACTTCTTCTGTGATGAGAGCTATAAATGAGAGTTCACTAAAGATGTCTGGACTGCTGGCACATTTGTAAACTGCCACATGTTTTTAACCACAACTATTTTGTTCAACATTTCTTTCGTGTTCACAGTTATAGTAAAGTTTTATTGATAGGAACCACTGTGGCCATTTTATTTATTTAATTTTTATCTATGGTGTACAAGAGTAAATCTTTGATTTAATAAAATTGACAGACCACATAATTTGATAGGATTAATCTTTAATTAGATTCTTAATCAATTTTTAGAGATTTCTTTGTATAGTCTTTAAAGTACCACTCTGATGCCTGAAGAAAGACTAAAATTTAATCTATAGAAACTTTAACAGAGCTGGAGGAAGGATGTGGCTGCATTTGATTTGGCTTAATGTACGCAATATATGCAATTGCTGTTTATGAAAGAAGAAAAATCTTTCTGTAAAACTCTTGCCTGAAACTGTCATAGAGATGCAAAGAAAACTGAGTCCAGTTCTCCACAATTGCCATTGTAATAGATATTTTGTTCAGAAAGCACCTCTTCTCCGTGTATACCTCCACACCATGAGCTATAGAACACCTCTGCTATTCTCAGCCTACCTGAAGACAGTTAATACATAAAAGGTGGAGAGGATTAAGACTGAGAGAAGAAGGCAGAAGAGGTCAAGACTAACACCCTATATACCTGCACCACAGCGGAGCTTGTTGGGACCATTGGACATTTTCCCCTGGAAAGAGGAACATCACACAAAGTAGGAAGAATCACAGAATCATAGAATGTTAGGGATTGTAAGGCACCTTGAAAGTTCATCTAGTTCAATCCCCCTACCAGAGCAGGAACACCTAAATGAGGATACACAGGAAGGCATCCAGGGGGGTTTTAAATATCTCCAGAGAAGGGGATTCCATAACCTCTCTGGGCAGCCTGTTCCAGTGTTTGGTCACCCTCACTGTGAAGAAGTTTCTTCTCATACTTAAGTGGAACCTCATATGTTCCAGTTTGTACTCATTGTCCCTTGTCTTATCATTGGTTGTCACCGAGAAGAGCCTGGCTCCATCCTCCTGACACTCACCCTTTACATATTTATAAACATTAATGAGTTCATCTCTCAGTCTCCTCTTCTCCAAGCTCAAGAGACCCAGCTCCCTCAACCTTTCCTCATAAGGGAGATGATTCACTCCCTTAATCATCTTTGTTGCCCTGCACTGGACTCTCTCCAGCAGTTCCCTGTCCTTCTGGAACTGAGGGTCCCAGAACTGGACACAATATTCCAGATGTGGTCTCACCAGGGCAGAGTAGAGGAGGAGGAGGAGGAGAGCCTCTCTTGACCTACTAACCACCCCCCTTCTAATACACCCCATGATGCCATTGGCCTTCTTGGCCACAAGGGCACAATGCTGGCTCGTGGTCATCCTGCTGTCCAACAGGACCCCCAGGTCCCTTTCCCCTACACTGCTCTCTAACAGGTCATTCCCCAACTCATACTGGAACCTGGGGCTGTTCCTGCCCAGATGCAAGGCTCTATACTTGCCCTTTTTATATTTCATTAAATTTCTCCCTGCCCAACTCTCCAGCCTGTCCAGGTCTCGCTGGATGGCAGTACAGCCTTCTGGTTTGTCAACCACTCCTCCCAGTTTGGTGTCATCAACAAACTTGCTGACAGTGCACTCTATTGCCTCATCTAAGTCATTGATGAATACATTAAATCGTACTGGTCCCGGTACCAGCCCTTGAGGCACTCCACTAGATATAGGCCTCCAACTAGACTCCACTCCATTCACCACAACTCTCTGGCTTCTTTCCTTCATCCAGTTCACAGTCCACCTCACTAGCTGATCATCCAGACCACAGTTCCTCAGTTTAGCTGTGAGGATGCTGTGGGAGACTCTGTCAAATGCTTTACTGAAATCAAGATAGACCACATCCACTATTTTATCATCATCTGTTCACCTGGTTATGTCCCCATAAAAGGCTGTGAAGTTGGTTAAGCAAAGAATTTTAGGGTTTCATTAAGCTGGGGGGTTTTTGCATGTGTGGCCTGAGGAAAAGCATCTGTCAACCAGTTTAGATAAAAGCAACCATGAGTAAGATATACCAGATCTTTCCACACCACCAAGAGTAGCATTGCATCTCCCAGGCATTCCCTCCCTATCTGGGAAAAACTTCTGACCCTTCTTAGGGCGAAAGGAGAAATCCTCCCCAGCAAAATTAGGTGATAAATAGAACTCAGATGTTTGAGGATAACTGCATCCAACAAAAAAGTGGCATAAATGGACCCAAAACAGTAAAGAAATAGATAAATTGTCTTTTGAATTCTTAGAGCAAATGACTAAGTTCAATGCAACTGAATGTGCATCTCCAGAACACCACCACTTTGTCATGCAACATCCATAAGCCTGCTGGGCTCTATCTTGAAAGATTTTTTTTTTTTCCCCCTGTGTGTTCCCAAACACTATGAAACTGAAATCAGGGTCATTCTAACCATGTTAAATTTTGCATGACCAGTTTATCTCTGTTTGATGTTTAAAGCTTGTTACTCCCACCCTGTTTTTGAATTCTCATATGCATTTATAAAGAGACATCTTATTTGAGAGGCAAAACAAGACATAATTCTTTGACTGCTCTCAGAAGATGGTACTCTTTTCCCTCAGTCATTTCAGTACCCCTTCTCTGGATCTATTCCAAGTTAGCTTAAATCTGATTTGAAAGTGGGTGATCAGAGCTGTACATCATGTGTAAAACACGTTGGCAGTAACTTGTATAATAATATAAATGCTTCGGTGACTCTAAAGAAAATATATCTGCAGAGCATCTTTGGCTTATCTCAGATTTCCTGTGGTTCTGTCACATTAGAGGCTCATAGCTATTTTACAGTCTAACAGTGCACTTAGGTCCACATTGCTCTACTGCTTCCAAATGACAAGCTCCACAACATGATGTGGATGGCTTTGTGTTAAATTTCATTCCATTTCCATTATTCTGCTTATAAATGAAACAATTCTTATACGAGCTTCCTCATTGTTGTCAATACCTCCAAATGCCTTTATCATTTAGCCAAATCTGTTTATTGACTTAGATTCAAATATATTTGTAAAAAGATGTGTCCAAAACCTTCTTCCAAAGTTCTTATAACCTCTTCCCAATCAGACAGACTTCCTTTTTAACATGTTACACTTTTTTTTAGAAATACAACTTTCACTCAGGTTAATACTCTTGAATTACTCTCCATTATATCAGTTTTAGACAGTAATTCTCAGCTGATAACTTTATGAACTGCTTCATGCAAATCTAGATGAATCAAGACATACTCCTTGAGTATTAAATCAGTTCTCTTAACAAACTTACTCTTGCTAAAACATCTGTGTCTTATCTCAATTCTTTGCATCCTTGATTGCTCAGCTTGCTTGACCATGAAGCCTTCGCTCCCTTTCATGCTACTTTTTCTCTTTATGAGTTACATTCTAACTCTTGAACCAATACACATGGTGAAATGCTTTGCTTCTGAGCTTTCCACTTCATGTGTCAGTTGACCAGGATTCCTGATATTTCCAGAGTGAATAGGCTCAGTTTGATCCTGCCTTAATTATGGTAGTTTCTGGTAAACCTTCCTCATTTTTTATCAGATATCCTACAATCATTCTCTATTTCACTAGTTGGCAAAGTATCCCTTTAATAACTGGACCACATCTAAGTTATTTTGAGCTTCTGTCTGACCTTCAGCACACACAAGGTCTTCCTTCCTTTTTTTTTTTTTCTGTCTGCATGGTTGAAGATCTCCTCATCACTGGTCTTGTAAAAATCCTTGGCAGGGTTAAACTTCCCTGAAATTTTGGCTGAAAGAGACTGGGGATTAACCACAACAGAAATAAGAGAAAAAGAAGTCTCAGGCCTTTAATTTCTATATGGCACATACTGCATATGTGAACATGTATTAAATAACCACAATTTAAATTGAAACTGTAACCTACAGGCTTCTCATTTGCATGCTTGGGAAAATAAGGCATTCTCAAGCTCTTTTATTTCCTGATATTTCAGGATCTTTGTTTTGCTTCTTTAGTTTCATTTTCACTCTGTAAAGTCTCAGAGCCAGGTTCCCAACAGGGGCAAATCAATAGAGCTCCAGTGAAGTGAAGCCTTGCTGATTTATACCACTAGAGGGTCTGCTCTTAAATGGCTGTTTCAGTGAGTCAAGCTGATTTCTGTCATACCCAGTATTCTCACCTAGCATGAAATGTCATAGTCCTTCTCAAAAAAGCAGTCTCAAAAGAACCCACACCTATTCTCCATGTTGCTTGGCAAACTATCCAATGAAACCTGAACAAAGACTACTGAAAACAGGCATCTCCCTGACTTAAAATGGCAGCTAGGACTCCACTCTAATTGTTCAGTATACTTTTCCTCAATCCGATTATTTCAACCTGTGCATGTAATTAATATGATTAAAGTGCTTATTTGTATTAAAACAGCATTGTAGCCACCAGCAGAGATGAGGATCTGTGGTGCTAGGAGCCGTAAAAACTCCTCATATGAAGACAAAAGCCTTTCCTGAACAATCCGGCCAGCTAAAATAGAGACAGATACGTGCAGTATTCTTGTTTCCTTTATGATGCAGAGACAGAGCAGCACTTTTCTATTGTGAGAATGGATCGATAAACTATGTTTTCTTTACAGTTATTCAGCACCATATGCTGCCATAGAATTACAAAAGCTTAAAATAGTGAGGTGAAGCCACACTGTTCAACTGACTCCCTGTACACTTCACTTCCAGCTATCTTAACTCCAGTATGACTCCACCAGCCATAGTATAACTGTAAATATTGTAAATGAGTAGAGACTGAGGAGCCAGAGGAAAATTCAGTCTAACTGACTAACTAGAGTCTTTGTGCACAACTGACTGCACATTGCTAGTATACTTACTTGGATGTCTGTATTACAGATATTGGTAACTGAAATTACAGACATTAAATTAAAGTATTTAGCCACAGTAGTTGTCATTTGAAAAGCTCCTGTTTGTCAATAGAGAATATAAAGTGATATCTGAGACAATCAGGAGTAACTGCAATCTCCTGGAGTACTGACTCCTAGTGTGTTAAGGGTGGCCACGTACTGAGTGGGACCAAAGCCTGGGTTATCGTGAGCCAGGGTGGCATATGGATTCTAACATAGCTGATCCTATGCATTTCTGTGTTTACATATTTATATCTCTACATATGTCTCTACACACTGGAGATGCTTTGTTCATGAATGTTGATGGTGGGAAGTGGGAGAGAAAGACGAGAGGGCGAGCAGAACTGCAAAATTCCTACGTCCTACTCTTGTAGAGATCTGTTGGTTACAAAATATGCATTTTCTCCTCTACGTCTACATCTGCCTAGGTGATAGGAGTAATCACCTGTGCTGCTGTTAAACAAAGCTTCACCTTTTATTTTTCTTGTGTGGTCACTAGCTTTTTGTTTTTTCAGCACTATCACTAAAGGAAGGATTCATAAGAAGGCAACCAGAATGCTAAGAGAGAAAACCCTTCCTAGCAAAAACAAGGCTGAAATGAGTAAAGATAATTGTCTTCAAGCAGGGAAGAAATAACTGTAAAGAGAAAGGAATTCAACCATTTTTCATGTTCATTGTGGACTGAATAGCAAATATGGGGTTCAAAGTGAAGCCAAAAGATTTAGTGAAAATGTTAACAGGAATGTTTTAATCACAGGGATAGTTATGTACTGAGGGGATCACCACAATTGCTGTGGGATGTTCCATCGATTTTGGAAGGAGTTACATACAACTTCCCTGTCTTGGGGTGGGAGGAGAGATTAGACACTGTTCATGGTCCTTTATGACTCTTCTGACTATGACTGCTCCCCAAAAAAGAAAGAACAACATAAACCAGTGCAAACATTTCTTCCAACAAATGGCATTTGCTCTGTTCTTTACTGCCTTTAACAGAAATCCGTTCCTAAGGCACCATTGCTTCCCTGGGACCCATGCACTGGGGACCTGAGTCTCCTAACAATAGGACATTTGTGTTCATGGCTTTTGCTATTTATGAACTTATCTGTGGACAGGGAAGAGTAAAATAAACAAGGTGCAGTGATATACCCAGACACTGTTCACGGATATTTCCTTGAAAAGAAAGGCAAACTTCAAAGCTTTCACTTCTCCTGTCACACAACACTAGTGGAAAACAATATCTATTTATTGATTCGCTTCATTTTTTATCCCATTTCCAACCAATGTGTGTGATGCTTCAAAGTCATATCAGTGGGGCTATATCTATTTCTGGAACAATGGGTATTCTAGTGAACAAAAAGCCATGGCCTATGATAGATCATTTGGATATGTGCCTGTAATTGTTTAAGTAAAGAATTTTATTGAAGCAGTAAAAGAATGAGGCCAGAGAACAATATTAAATAGATCTTTGATCTTCCTCCTTTAAACTAGTCTTTCTCTTCACCAAAGGAGTAGGATCTTCCTAATAATATTATGTATGAGATAAAAAAATATCTCCCTAAAACCACAGCAGACTAGAAGGGAGTTAAGATGCTACTTGAATCAAAGGAACTGGTTCTAGTCACCACTTTGGCTTACATGCCAGGAAAATCTAAGTGTAGGGAAGAAAAGAGGAGACCATATTCCTAGAAGTTCTGTTGTTTGATGCTGGTTTTCTTTTTACCTCAGAATACCAGTGGAAAACCTTCTCTGCACATTTGCAGCCTCCGTGGTGTTCGGGTACATGCAAAATACACATCTGTAAAACAGGCTTAAAAAGTTGCATGCCTCATTCTTTCACTGTTAAAGTTATAAACTGTCTTTTGACATCTATCTGGAGGTCAAGAGGAGATGATAGGCCATTATATATTCATAACATATATCTATATAACATATACCTATATTTACATGGATAACTCACTGAGAGCCTCAAGATGATGACTATTAATTACCATCCAATTAATCTGTAAGATAAAATAGGGCTTAGAGAGGTAGCTATTTTACCGAGGGCTTGAGTTCCTTAAGGAAGTCCCTAGGTCAGGTGATGTTGAAAGATAGAAGAGACTTGAACCTCACTGTCCCAATATTTCAGCTAATCTGCTGACTACTTAATCTACCTCTTCTTCACCTCTTTTTAGTCAGGATTTGAAAATAAAAAAGCTCATTTTGTCTGCTCCTCTCTGCAATCCTGCACAAGAGCCCACCAGATTCCCACTCTAACAGTGCCTAGCAAATAAGGTAAAATATTTCCTAAGCTGCAGTGATTTTGGTTTCTGCCAAGCCACAGTGTTACTCATCTCTGTCAACATTGCTGAGTCCAGTTGTGTCACTGTAATAATTTTAAGTATGAAGTGACTTCTACACTGGACTTGGATGTTGTCTTAATTGCTACAGGGTCATAAGAAATCTCTTTTTATTCGCTGCTTGCACATTAGCATTCTTCTCAGGGTTTTTTTCTGTGAGTTGAAAGAAGTCTGTTCTTACTCCTACACAAAACGTGGAATTGTTAGACTTTACTGTGGAGACATTAAATCAGACTCTGGAGATTCCTTTGTCGAAAAGGAAGCTGTATTGTTAAAATTTCATCTCGTTTTTGCACGTGTCACATTTCACAGGAGCATTGAACCCGTATTATCTAGTGGCTTTGCTTGCAGTCTTTCTTCACACAGTGCTATTTTTAGATTTTTCATCCTGTTGGAATTCAATAGTTGTCAAGGCAAGCAAGAGAAGATACTAAGGTTTAATTTGTCAATGATTCAGCCATGTTCGTTGTTACTATTACTATATAATCTTACTGTACTGGGGGACAAATACTGCATGCAGGACATATAATTGCATGGAACTGTCAGGTTTTAGACTGAAATTATGAGGTGTGAAAATATAATTAGAAACTGAGTTTGAATCATTACAGAATAAGTAGAAGATTATCAAAAGACTCTGGGGGAAGTTGTAGTTTTCCTGAAAGGAATGGCAGTCCCCCAATCTTTGACTTCAGCTATGATTTTGCCCTTTTCCCCTCTTTCCTGCCCCATATGTCACTATGGACACTTTATTTCATATACCTTTACTGTCACATGAAGAAGAAAAGAGTTTGGCTGTGGTGTTACATGCAGACAGTTAAGGATCAGATCAGAACATTATCCTATCCTGGTGCATGATAAGAAATGAGGGCATTTGCAGTTGAACAGCATCAGGCTCAAAATCTGTGAAAAGGTTGACTTCGGTGGGCTACAGATTGGGGTGTAATATTGCAATGTTACACTGAGCAACTGAAAAGACATGAATGAGATAATAGACATATTTTCCTAATAAGTGAATATTTTTGTGATGTATACATATTTAAACAGTACTAAAGGAAATGATACAGCAAAGCACAAAACCTATATGCATTTCTGATAACAAGGGTTATTTCACTGAAACTAGTGTGCTCTTGCGATTAACATAGCTCCTGGGTCATAAAGAATGCAGAATTTTAAAGATCACTAAACTATAGTCGTCAGTGATTTCCAAATTTCTAACTATGCCCTCTCAGACACTGTAACAAAAACACTGATTAAGATGATATTGGATATTTCCTTTAACGAAGTTAAAATCAGGAAAAAAAGTCAACCTGGCAAAACCTCCACAATGGCACCACTGGCAATGGGTGTATGTATCCTGAGATGTTTGGGTGCCAGGAAGACAAATGCACTTGCTGTATATTCAAGCTGGGAGGCCCCAAAGGTACAGGGAGCTTCAGATGGTAAAGGCGTTGGTCTGAGGCTTCTCAGGGTACAGACTGTGTGCATGTATGGGAATGGAGGTGACAGGGCTGGGGATGACCAAATTCTCTGAACTGTCTTAAATGAGCTCAGCACTTTCTGTGTTGGCTGAAACCTTGACAGAGCACTGAAACTAAGTTTATAGATATCAGACACACAAAATACTGATTGACAAAGGATTTAAGGGTAGCATATTACAGATACACGATAAAATACCTACTTGCAGAAATCCAACAACTCTTAAACTTTCCTGTTCTACAAATTTGAAGTTAAATCACAATTTTTAACCAGTAAGATGTAAACTGCAATTGTTTGAGTACTGTCTGGCAGGAAAACCTGATTATTGCCAGTTTGCTCTTTGCAGTGTGGAATATTTGCAGGACTGAAGTACCAGTCTCCTAGCAACCACAGATCCTCTAAGAATCTTCTCTTTGATAGTCCCTAAAATATGTTAATGCCACTAGATATTGCAAAATAAAACACTGGGTTGCACACCTAATGAGATAAGGAGTTTTGATTTATATCTTCAGTCCAGAATAACAATGCACTAGTCTGCAAGTGTAGCACAGTTCTGACAGTTGACTCAACCCAGTTGAAGCTGCTAACTATTTTCATTTTGTTTAATTATATTCTTATTACTAAATCCCAATAGTGCAAAGACTTATACACATAACTGTGTACATGAGAAGTCCCAGTGAACTTCATGTGACTATTTATGTGTTTAATTACTTGCTGGACTAAAGATTTAATGTCTGGATTTTAGCAGACAATATTTTAAAGGTACTGATTCTCTCTCTTCCCCTGGTTATCTACATGCATCTTATTAGGAGATTATTCTCTGACAATCTGTTATACATATGCTGAGAAATAGAGAATTTAAATCTTGAAAGCAAAGTTTAAAGCTCATATTCTCATGGGAGATTTTGATTCAGCAATTATGTTGTCCTCAGAGCATTCACACAGTGCTTCATCCCTCCAAAGTGCAGTTAATCTTTCAGGGTGTAACCCTGAGAGCAAGAAGGAAAGGGAAAAGGAGCAAGCCTGTTAATCAATTCAAATGCCTGTTACGACGAACAGCTGCAGTGGTGTGCCAAGAGACATCAAAAGGGCTACACAGATGTAAGCCAGCCCAGGATGCAAGACTCTGCATTTAATGTAGAATCCCAAAGGATATATTCATGGTGCTGCATTGCTATTTTTAATGAATGGAGCCGGAAGCCCCATAGTGCCAGGCAGAACTTGTTGGAAGGGACTGAAATACCAGATTTCTGAAAGATAAAGAGGAGACTTCACCAATGTTTTTTAAGAAAAATTCCACCCCCCCGCCCCCAACCACCCCCCCCCCCTGCCCTGAACTGTGGCTTTCTGAAGAAACAAAGAGAGTTCAAAGAGAATAAACTGTACAAAATCAGTTCTGAGGAAACTTGGAATTAGCAAAAATTGATTTTTGCTTATTGAGCTGTGCTATAGAGAATACATGTATGTTAAGTCTCTGTAGGGCAATTGTGATAATTACACAAAGGACAGCATTTCTCATCCATTGCTACTGATTATTGTTTAAGTGCCATAGAACCTCACTAGTTTGGTCTTTATTACTTTCATTATAGAGGCTTCACCAAGAAAATAAAGGCTTCCCCTTATTGCTTTTAATAGGCAAAGGACAACAGACCATTTGTAGTAAGAATATCTGTTTTGTTTCTTTTAGAGTGAAAAAAGAGATTATAGAAGAGAAGTGAAGAGTATGAGAGGCAGTGTCATGTCTCTGTCCTCCAGAGCAGCCCTGCCTGAGCTCTTGAGTGCAAGATGGAGGGGAACTTTCCTTCTATTTAAAGCACTTCTATTTGTAGCATATCAAAAAGAGCTGCCACTAATTGCTGTGCATGTAATCAGTAAGCAAAGCTACAGTAAAGAGAAGTGGGATCCTCCAGGTGATGGAGTCCTCTGTATTTGAGCACTGTGGCCTTTTGGAGTAATTACGAGGTAATTATGTATAGCAATTATATAGGTACTTCTAGAACTTCTAGATTTCTGTAACTGCTAAGAAATATTGCAGACATATGATTGTGTGCTTGTATGGAGTTCTGACATTCAGTATCTTTTTAGAAGTTACTGCAAAGGCAGGGAAATCTCCTTCTGTGAGTTCTCTGGTGTTTGCTGTCAGTAGACACTGCCAGTCAGATGATTATTGCAATGGTCCAAAAGGAAAGTTTCTTACAAATTGGACTTCTACAGGAAAAACCAAGATCATAAGCAGGCCTAAAATGTTTCTCTATTTTTATCCTACTACTTCACTAGCAAAATATGATGATGGAATTTCTTGACTGAAAATACATTTTTATCTCTGTTCAACAAGATAATTTATTTCCTAATGCCTGCATCATTATTTAGCACAACAGTAAAAGTCATCCCCACACCAGCAAAGTTGTTTAATTTCTTGTTATATGGCAGACACATTATACAGACTGTTCTCCTTTGTGACCCCAAATTATTTCTAAACCACAGACTATATGTGAAGCAGTGCTATTGACCAAGGTTAGTCAGTCTTCTGTTCACATACCAGGTGGCTGTCATTGAGATGAAAGAGGAACTGAAACATAAGGAGAGTCTACTAAAAGGCTATAGAGAGGAGAAGAATGGGGAAGTATCAAATGATGACAGCCTACACCTGCAAACATGTCATGTTGTACTGATGAAATTTGTAAGAGAAGTATAATTGCCTTAATAGTGTGCCCTCCAGTACATTGCTAGCATAATGGTTTTCTGATGAATACCTGGCAAAGATGATAGCTCAGGAACAGAGAGGTTTTGGCCTTTCCCTAGCTGTGGAGACATTACAGGACTGCTCTCTTTCACCAGATGTCAACAAAAAGTCACTGGACTCTGAGTGCTTGTCAAAGAAAAGCTTTTAATATGGGCCAGGGAAGATTCTCCCTTGCCAGGTGGCAATAAAAGAGACTGAACAGGCCACATCAAAGTGACTTCAGTCAGAGAATCCCTATTAATTACTCCAAAAGAATTTCTGTGCAGGTACAAATGCAAAGAGAGTAAGAGTAAAGGAGAATTTCCTCCACTGTTATCAGACCTACTGTTTTGAAAGTGTTTATTTTTTTTTTAGTTGTAATTGTTTCAAAGGGCCTGAGCATCTTTAGAACTGTGTTATGTCCATCACTACTAAGAGAATGACAAGTCTTGGCATCAGGAAGAGAAATGCGCAGAGATGAAAAAGGACAGTCACTTGCAGAGATTCAAGGATATTGCACAAGTTTGGAGAAAAAACAAACGTCTGAGTAGGATCTTAATAAATTAATGAGCAATGCTCTATAAATAGTGTCAAAACCTGCTGGCTTTCCAGTCAAGGTTAAATGAAGACATAGTGACTTTCTTTTGAGAAGTCAGCTAAAAAGGAAGCTAGTGTTTCAGACAGCAAAGGGGATGTTAGCAACCTGGGTTCAATTTCTTCATCTACTTGACATTTCCTTTGTGACTTTCAGTAAGCCTTTTGAACCTTAGTATTGCAAAAGTAATTAACTGTACTCACATATGGAGGTTTGAGGTTTAAACTTCCTTCTATCCTATAGCTTACAGTGTACCTGCACTGCAAACATCACAACTCATGTAATGACAATTGCAATTCTAATCCTATTTCAGCTCATAGAATCATAGAATAGTTTGAGTTGAAAGGGACCTTCAAAGGTCACCTAGTCCAACCCTTCCTGCAATGCACAGAGACATCTTCAACTAGATTAGGTTGCCCAGAGCCCTGTCCAGCCTGGTCTTGAATGTTTCCAGGCATGGGGCACCTACCGCTTCTCTGGGCAACCTCTTCATGTGTTTCACCACCCTCATTGTAAAAAATTTCTTCCTCATGTCTAGTGTGAATCTCCCCTCATTCACTTTAAAACCATTACCCCTTGTCCTGCTGTAACAGGCCCTGCTAAAACAGTCTGTCCTCATCTTTCTTATAGGCTCCTTTTAAATACTGAAAGGCCACAATAAGTTCTACCTGAACCTTTCTCCTCCCCAGGCTGAACAACCCCAACTCTCTCAGCCTGTCCTCACAGTAGAAGTGTTCCATCCCTCTGATCATCCTGGTGGCTTCTCTACGAGGTTTGTGTCTTTCCTGTACTGAGCACTCCAGAGCTGGATGCAGTACTCCAGGTGGGGTCTCACCAGAGCAGAATACAGGGACAGAATTACCTCCCTTGACCTGCTGGCCATGCTTATTTTAGTGCAGCCCAAGATTGGCCTTCAGGACTTGCAAGCGCACATTGCTGGCTCATGTCCAGTTTCTCATCTACCAGTATCCCCAAGTCTTTCTCAGCATGGCTGCTCTCAATCCCTTCATCCCTCAGCCTGTATTGATACTGGGGGTTGCCCTGACCCAGGTGCAGGACCTTGCACTTGACCTTGTTGAACCTCATGAAGTTCACATGGGCCCACTTCTTGAGCTTGTCCAGGTCCCTCAGGAGTGTCAACTGCATCACTCATCCTGGTGTCATCCATAAACTTGCTGAGGGTGCACTCAATTACACTATGTAATTGATGAAGATATTAAACAGTCCTGGTCCCCTAAGGGAAACCACTTGTCACAGGTGTCCATTCAGACATTGTGCCATTGACCATCTTCTGGGTGTGGCCATCCAGCCAGTTTCTCATCTGCCAAACAGTCCACCCATCAAATCCATGTCTCTCTAATTTAGAGAGAAGGATGTTTTGGGAGACAATGTCAAAAGCTTTACAGAAGTCCAGATAGACAACATCCATAGCCCTGCCTTTGTTGACTGTTGTAGTTATTCTGTTGTAGAAGGTCACTAAATTGGACAGGCAGGACTTACCCTTCGTGAAGCCATGCTGTCTGTCTCAAATCACCTCCCTTTGCTCCATGTACCTTACCATAGCTTCTAGGAAGATCTGTTCCATGATCTTCCCAGGCACAGATGTGAAGCTGACAGGTTTTGTAGTTCCCAGGGTCTTCCTTTCTACCTTTTTAAAAAATTAGTGCAATGTTTCCCTTTTTCTAGTCACCAGGGACTTCACCTGACTTCCGTGACTTCTCAAATATCATGGAAAGTGGCTTGGCAACTGCATCAGCCAATTCTCTCAGGACTCTGGAATGCATTTCATCGGGTCCCATAGACTTGTGTATGTTCAGATACCTTAAGTGGTCATAAACCTGATCTTCACTTACAAAGGGAGGGACTTTGCTCCCTTAGTCCCTGTCTTGCAGTTCATTTTCCACTCAAGAAACGTGGGAAGAGAGCTTGCCTGTGAAGACTGAGGCAAAGAAGTTGTTGAGTACCTCAGTCTCCTCCTCAGCCGTTGTTAACAGTTCACCAGTCTTGCTCATCAGGGAGGGCATGCTTCCTTTGACCTTTCTTTTCTGGTTGACATACCAGCTCTTCTTGTTATTTGTTGTGTCCCTTGCCAAGTTCAGCTCCAGCTGCACCTTGGCCTTCCTGACCCTATCAGTTAGGAGCACTGTATTATTACCACACTGATTTGATGAAAAAGGCAAGGAAAATATCACTGATAAAGATTCAGCTCTATAAACTGAAATGTATTTAGTAGCTGTTAAAGGTTCTGTTTTCCATTTAAACTGGATTTTTGTATCAAAAAGAGATGTTGCTGTGGTTCAAGACTCCATTTCATCTGGCTTCCTGAATCTTGTTTTTCAACAAATTCTTTGTCTAAAAATAGGACTAGTCAGGAGACAAATTTGTGTTTTGTGTCTTGACATGGATACCAGTAAAAAAATGGCTGTAAACAACTCTTCCCAATGTCACAAATATTCAGAAAGAAAAAAGAACTAAGGACTTCAGAGACAAAAGAAGCTGGACTCAGTACAGAAATCACAGACAGCATCATATCTTTAAAACACTTATGTCTGACTATGGCAAGGAAGTGGGTCATTACATTAGGTATAAATTAAACCCAAGGCACTTTTCTATTGGTAGTGATCTTTGGTGTGACAATACAGTTGTGCATATCCAGTGGTGAAATAATTGTTCTTGTGTAGAAATAAACAAAGAGAAGCTATGAATTTGCCAAATGCTTCATAGAAAAGTAGATGGAATTTTAGTGCTGAAAACCTGGTTGAGAAATTAATCAGCCCAATAAATTGGGGACAGGCGGACCACTAAACAGTAAAGCATGTAAGCAACTGTGAAGTAGCTGAGAGTATTTTCTTTAAATAGCTTTCTGGATGTCCAAAAATGAAAGAGTCACAATGAGAATCTGAACCTCAAGGTAGAATATTATCACCTCATACAGTTGTACATTTCATCTTTGAAGAGCATGAGCATGAAGTGCCAAGGGAAGAGAATCAGGAAAAGAGGCATTGTCACCAGTGTGGCAGAATAAATAATCCACTGAAACAAAAAAATCATATGAAGCATAAAATGAAAAGGATTGAGATAAATAAAATCAGGAGAGGATTAAAAAGCACATTCAACTGGACAGAATGCTGTGCTGTCCTGTCTAGACTGTGCTTTTGCCAAGAGAGGTTGGACCAGATGACTCTTGAGATCCCTTCCAAGCCACTATTCTATGATTCTACGGCATATCTAGAAAACCCAGGAGTAAATTGAACATAAAAGGATCAGCAGTAAAAATAGAAATTTTAGTATATATTATTAATATATCTACATAATTATAGTCAACATAACAAGAGCTCTTTTTTTCACAAACACTGTAGGAAAATGCCTGAGCCAGTTGGAGAAAGCCCATCCTCTGATGTTCTTTTTTTAACTGGGAAAGGATCTAAAGTTATAGACTGAAATTCTGGCTTTATTAATCTCTGCGTGATTTTCATAATTTGATTTCACTTCTCCAGAATTTCATCCAACAGGCATATTCCTCTAGGGTAAAGAATTCACTTTAACTTCCAATTAGATATTAGTATTTATCAGGAAGAGGATGACTTCACTCTTCTCCCTCTTAAACCAAAGGGAACAGCAAGGATTTGCCTGTAAGCCTGTGCTTCAGATATCACGAGAAAGGGCTGTCAGGGTCATCTCCTCTTTAGGCTTCAGTGAGGTCAGTCTAGCAGCATGGCCACGACTACAGAGCAAAATGAACCCTCAAAAATATTTAATGCTGTCAGGTAATTCTTTTTGTCTCTTTTGAGCAATAACTGAGCACATATGAAATGAGGTAGTCAAGTTTTACAGGGAGAATTAATACATTTTATTACACCAGTTAGTACATTCTGAGAAGCAAACAGAAAACCACGAAGTTCCTGCAGTTTTATTTGGAAGAAACAAATGTTTAAAAACATAAAGAGATTTGCTGTTGTTTTTTTTCCCCATCTGTATCACTTGGGCCAATTCTCTTGCCCTGCAAACATTGCCTGTTTATATCCTTATGTTTTTGAAGCTAAAATAGGCCTGTGAAAATGTATGTTATGGATGTTGTATATCCTTGCATGTGACCCACTTGTCTTCAGTTTGGTGATGACCTAAGCACTCCTCTGTCTCCTAATCTTCCACATCAATGATCTTCAGAGGTGTGTTTTGGAATTCATGGTTCCTGGTATCATAGCATCTAAACTAAAGGTCTTATCCCTCATGTTTCATAAGAAAATCTATAAAGTGACATAGTGAGTAATTATGGAACAACCTGTAAGCAGGAACTAACTTTCTAACTCCTGTCACGTAGAATTTGGATTATACCTTGCTGCCTGAGGATATATATACCTTCAGAAAAATGTCTAACTTTACTCTGATTTCTACTCATCTTTAGACCTTCAGATTGTTTTGTGACAATGAGTTCCATGTGCAACTTAGTTTGTTTAAAAATCACTTCTTTTGATCAGTTTTGAATGTATTGCCTTTCTGTGTCATTTGAGTCTTTCGTTCTTGCATTATGAAGGTAGAAACTGGAGCACCTGACACTCATTTTTCTACCCAAGTATTTGTATATGTTTCTCCTAAACTCAATTCATTCTTTTTGCCGTCTCTTCCTAAAAAAGCCTTTTAACTACTTTTAGATCCTCTCTCTTAAAAACTTTCTGTTTCTGCCTGGTTTCAGCAAGATGAAGATCAGATATTTTTTCAGTACTTTAGAATGGAGTTATATTGTGACAAAAATTACCTTTTTTTCTACTTATTTTTTTTACTACAGCAGTGTTTATCAAGTCTTCCTACTGAGTTTTCCATTAAGGTTTTTTGTTCTGTTCCTGTCTTTTCTCCCACAAGAAATCTAGATTTTTTTGACTCGAAGCACACTTGGATTTGTCAGTATTGAATTTTGCTTTCCCTTGTGCAATACCTTCATCCAGCTCTGTAGGTTCTCCTTGAAATCTATCATCTCTTGATTTCCCCAAATAAGTTTGTGATATCTTAAAGGTTTTTTCCTTCACTCTTCATCTGCTATTCTGAGATTGTTACTAAAGCATGACTCACCAGTTACTGTGTTAACCTATTACTAACCTTTAACTTTTATTAACCTTTGGAGAACTTAGACTTACATTTTCTTTTTCATAGCTTGTTTTGAATGACAATAAAACTTCTCTCTCACTCCTTTCTGACTTGATTCGTCTAATAGGACCTCACATTTTATACAGAGCTCTCCAGGACCTAGAAAAAACAGCATATGCAATCTTCTGGAATGACCTGGAGAACACTAACTTTAAGAAACTTTTGAGAAGGAAGTGTTGGAGAGTTACACACCAGACAACTTTGCCTCTGTTCCTCAAATGAGCATGGAGTATACACTCTTTGAATCTATTTCCACGCATATGAATTTCTTCTGGTGTGGTATAATTCTTGAGTCTCTCTTCAATCACAGTATCACAGTATCATAGTGTGTTTGGGATTGGAAGGGACCTCAAAAGATCATCTAGTCCAATCCTCCTGCTGGAGCAGGAATGCCTAGGTGAGGTCATACAGGAACATGTCCAGGCAGGTTTTGAATGTCTCCAGAGAAGGAGACTCCACAACCTCCCTGGGCAGCCTGTTCCAGTGCTCTGTCACCCTCACTGAGAAGAAGTTTTTTCTCAAATTTAAGTGGAACCTCTTGTGTTCCAGCTTGATCCCATTACCCCTTGTCCTATCATTATTTGCCACTGAGATGAGCCTGGCTCCATCCTCGTGGCACTCACCCTTTATATATTTATAAACATTAATAAGGTCACCCCTCAGTCTCCTCTTCTCCAAACTAAAGAGACCCAGCTCCCTCAGCCTTTCTTCATAAGGGAGGTGCTCCACTCCCTTAATCATCTTGGTTGCCCTACGCTGGACCCTCTCCAGCAGTTCCCTGTCCTTCTTGAACTGAGGGGCCCAGAACTGGACACAATATTCCAGATGTGGTCTCACCAGGGCGGAGTAGAGGGGAAGGAGAACCTCTCTCGATCTACTAACCACTCCCCTTGTAATACACCCAAGGATACCATTGGCCCTCCTGGCCACAAGGGCACAGTGCTGGCTCATGGTCATCCTGTTGTCCACCAGCACCCCCAGGTCCCTTTCCCCTACACTGCTCTCTAATATGTAATTTCCCAACCTATACTGGAACCTGGGGTTCTTCCTGCCCAGATGCAGGACTCTACACTTGCCCTTGTTAAATTTCATTTCAAATTCAATGCAGTCTTCGAACTTTTTGTCAATCTTTCTAACACTAATCTTATCTGTTCTGTGCACAGAAGTGAACATGCCTCATTAACTTCCTATCCCTCTAGTTTTAAATCCAAGGTTATGGTAGCTTCTTTTCAGCCACATAGTCAGAACTCTTTCACCCTCAACAGAGTCTGTTTTACAGTCTTCTAGCCTACAAGTAAAACACTTCCTTCTTACACCTAGATGTATAATTTTATCATTGACTATATTAATGTTCTTTTAAAAAATTAAAAGTGAGATCAATTTGTTCTAATCTCATAATTGTTTACCTCACTGTGAATGTTTGTTTTACCCATGAATTAATAATAATCTTAAAAGTTTCTTTGCAATCACAAATGGAAAGGCTTAATACTGTTAGGCTTGATTTGTGAGATCCTTATAAGGTGATTTCCTCTGAAACGACCCTTCAGAGAGCTGTTAGTCAGTTCTGTGTTCACTGAAACAGTGTTTTATCGTTACTGTATAGCTCCATACATTTTTTTAAAGGAAAGCACCATGTCATATTATATCAAATATCCTTAGAAGACTGATACATCTGCTCTTTTAAACTCATCAGTTCTTTAGGGAATGTTGGCCAGAGTGTGAAGCTGAGATTGTCTGTAGGGATAGAAGCACAGTACTTCCTATTAGAGTGATGAAGATTTATAGCACTTTAAAAAAACCCAGTTTAATCCCTTCCTTTGAACCTGCTGTGATTATGCAAGTCTCAGGCTGAGAAATCGGTTGTTACAATTATTTAGCAGCATAAATTGAGACTCAGGCTCTGTGAGGACTGTGCAACCACTGCTTTTGAGGGTGTCCTTTGGTCCTGGCCCTCTCCATTCAGACTGGGGACCTGGCTGAAACACATGCACTGTTGCTCCCTTCCGGACAGGGCAGCTGGATTTTCCTTCCCTGAAAAGTGTGACAGGACAGTGGTAGGGGAGACAATGCAATCCAGAATATGACATTACATAGAATCAGGATTACTGGGGACTTATATGTGAGGGTAGAATCATGCAAAGTTGACTGCAGTTAACGTCAGGCAAAAGAAGACATAAATTCTTCTACTTAAATATGTGGTTAGTTCTGAAGGAAAAGCAGGTTGGGGAAGGAAATGCAAAAATACGTAATGTAAATGTGTTGTCAGATAAACAGCCTGAAGGCAAAGCACCATTAAAGAAGGACTACTGAAATTCCTATTTAGAAATATTGAGAAAGTTATGCCAACTTATAATAAAAAGACATCTGAAAAGTATAAACAGGGTAAAGAAAGGCCTGTTCACAAAAAAAAAGGAGACCTTTTTCCAAAGGAGCCAAAAGCAAGGGAAGCATGACTTGTTTGGAAAAAAACCAAGAATTTTTTGGAACATTTTTGAAACCAGCTATACTTCTAATTAATAACTTATGTAGATAGATTTTTAGACATGCACTTCCTTAGAAGACATTCTTACCTCTATACTAAGTAGTTTAGTTAAATAAATGATAAAATATAAGGCTGTGAAGTTCTGAACATTTATCAAAATATTTCAAATTGATGCTGGATAAACTATTAATAACTGAAGTCACAGCAGTAAACTATTTTTAACCAAAGGAAATTCTTAACATTCTTTATCATCAGAAATTAAATTCTTGGTGAAATTATGCAAATCAAGTTGTCTACAAAGGTTGTTAGCAGTGCCAGCTTTTCTCCCATGGCTCCAGAATGGAAAAGCTACATCATCCTTTTCCATTAAGAAATAAAAAGCTCAGATAAATGTGACCTTCACAGCATTTGCCCTGCTCCCTGATTGCTGTATAAACTTTCCCCATGTCCATGACAAGAGCTGTAACTGGACAGTTTTCAAGGCATTTCAGGACTGAGCAATGCTTGTGCTGAGATGAGCAGGAAGGTAGCTGTCAGCAGGAGTTTGGGGTGATTTGAATCTGTCTCCATGGGAGGGACAAGCTTGTGAGGGGTTCTGCAAGCTTAGCAGACTACCAGGCTGACCAGTTCATATGTGATGAGGTCCAAGGGAAACTGTCACTACATTTACCTCCTGGGAATTAGCCCCAAACTGCCCCTCTGTTACCTCCAAGCAGTACTTGTTGCATGCATCTCATCCAGTTTTGATGTACAACCCAAAGAGTAAGGAAGAGCAGTGACTCCAAGCACATGCAAGTACTTGTCTGCCTTTATTGTTTCTTTGTCTAACAGATCAGAAAGCAAAATGCCGCACAGTGAGTGTTTGCAAGATTGGGCTCCCAAATCCTTTTCTTCACCTTCTTCAGTAATGAGCAGTTCCACAGTGGCCATCATGTTTTACACATTGATAATAACAGCACTCGTATCATTAGACTTCCCTACTTACAGTATTTGGCATAATCCTCAAACCATATTTTTCTGCAAATAAATAAACTCCAGTGATAGTTTCGGGCTTTTAGGGCGGAAGTGCATAAAAAGCTATAACTCCTTTAGTGCTTGCTTCTTTTTTCCTGAGTTCTCTTTTGTGTTTTCTGCTTTTGATATTTAGAGAGGCAAAGTGTCAATATAAAACACTAACATGGCTGTCAGTTAAGTTTTAATGTGTTTTTTTAAGTAGAGAGAGGTGGAAATGTATTGCTGAATAAAGAGAATTTATCTGAAGTATTGTAGGCCCAGAGTGAACACACAATACCCCATTAAACCAGTTGTAAACAGAAACACAGTAATTATAAAGAGAAGCAAAGCTGTGCAAACGTCTGCTAGATCGAGTATTTTTAGAAATACAGAAAACAACTGGAAAAGATTTTAATGGTATACCCATCATCTGTGAAAGTAATGGATGACTACAGAAAGCAAGATAATAAAAAGGTACATTTCTTTCTCACAGTAGCAAGTTCTGCTGCACTTTTACTGAAGTTAATAGTTTCCAGCTGATCCAGACACAGTAATTTAACTGCAAAACTGCATTACAGGGGTTTGAGTGCTGTACTTGACACAGAAACGTAAGGTATTTTTAACTTTGAGCTATAAAAGGAAAGTGCAAATATAGAAAGTCTGTGACTGAACTAAGTCTGAACTGCATCAACTTTGCAGTTCAGAGATGCTGCGAGTCCCAGGCTGTGGCTGACAAAACCAGCACAACTGCTGGAAGTCTCAGGACAAAGCTTAGGCAAGACAGTTTAATTTGCCACATCATGTAGTCATTCCATGCAAACAGAATTTTCAGGGGTTGGCAGTGTACTGACATTATAGATGGAATTGATTTAATTTTTTTAGTTGCATACAGCCCAACTGGAATTACATATGTACAAAGGAATAATGTTTTCAGGAACAGAAATTTAGATGGCACACATGGGGTTTATGAAGTTCATAGATTTAGATGTCCTTACAAGACCAATGAAGACAGCTTTGCAGATATATTTGTGCACATCCAGCACCTTTGTTACATTTGTTACCCAAGAAATCTCCCTAGAAAAGATAACACTCATGCCATTACTAAGGTTTACAGAGGTGACTCCCCGATTTGGAAGAAAAAAAAAAGAGTTAATGTGATAATAGGGTCTAAGTAGCCTTAGAAATAACCAGATTAACTGTTCCGGAGCTAAGGACAGTTCACTGCCATATAGAATTTTTCCTCTCAACAAACTAAAGCAATCTAGAAACTAGTCATTCTCTATTTTTTTCTTCGCATCATCCAGGAGGGACATGCCCATGTTTTCATAAAATTCTGTTATGACTAGGGGGTTCATAAGCTTTATTAAGTGTGAAATAGCAAAGAAAAGGTATTTGTGTCATGATTCAGTGTCAACCTGTCTGCTCTGGTAAACAAAGAATGGTGTACAGAGGTCTGTGGGAACAGATAATTCTCTTGGAGAATGTGTGTCTAATTCAGTTGCTGAAAGAAGGATCTGGGAGTGACACTCATGCAAAACTGCCCACTGAGAAAGGGCTGCTCACTTCACATAGTTTTAGGAAACTGAGGAGGGAAATAAACAGTTGTCCATGTCTTGAGGTATTACGGCACAAACCTCAGTTTTCTCTTGGTACCTCAAGAAAGTTTATCCCATGCTCTCACCAAACTAAAATAATACCTTCATTTATAAGTATCTTCCAGTGCTATGCCTTTACCTTGCCGAATAGACTGCACACAGTGTTCTTGAAGTTATTTCCTCTCAGATATAAAGATTATTTGAGATTCTAGCACTCATCATAATTTAATTTTCTATTCTGTAGTTCAGGAAAAGATATCATGTTTTCAATAACAGGCTACATCTTAAAAGTTCTTAACAAAAAGCAAAGCAAGGCATAAACATTTAAAAACAGCAAGAACAGAAACACTCCTAAGCAGGATAAATCAAGTACTGTGGTTTTATATTGGGTAAGCACTACAGAGGTATAGGAAAAAATTCTGCTGTACTTTAGCATGGACTCCTCAGACTGTGTATATAAGGCAAATAATTGATCATTCGATGAGTTCATTCCTTCCAGCTTTCTAAGGTCTGTTTTTGCAACACATCCATGAGATGATCTCAAAACACTACACAAAACTGATTAAGAGCTATTCTTATTTTACAGCTGGGGAAACTGAAACAGTGACAAGATGGGCCAAAAGTTACACAATAAACCAGTGAAGGCAACTGTAAGAAAAGCCAGTATTATGCCCTCCCTTGCTTTGACTGTCTCAGGAAAGCTTTCATCTGCCTCAGGAGCTTCCATTATACTCCAAATTTAATAGAAGGGTCTCATGTGTAGTGCTAAACCCCCATAAATCTATGTCCAATTTCACCTACATTTTGCAGCAATGCTTATCTGGAAAATAGTTGTTGGTACATAAAACAACAATCAACATGGAGCAGCTTTCGTGTTAACAATTGTTGTTCAACAGAAAGTAAGGATTTGAAAGACATTTGTTAGCTAGTTCTTCCTGAACATATTATTGCAATGCACATACACCTTCATAAAATCCCACTATAGCTTAGAGGACACATGCTAATATTTATTATAGCTATTAGGCTTCATAGTTTTGAGCAATGCCAAGAATCAAGCTATTGATCTGTAGTACCAAAATAACTAAGTTATTAGAGGAGCTACCTGTTGTTTTTCTTCTGATGATAGAAATCCAATAAGAGTGGAAAATACTTAATCCCTAGTTGTCATGATGTTTAGCTAATTATTCTGTTATTAAATAGTGACTCAGACAGAAGGGTTCATTTGTTTCTTCCTTCTCAAAGAACTGGAGAGGTTATGCAACAAGAAATTCAAAGCTGAATATTTCTTCTCAGCACCCTGCTCTTTGTCAGTAACATTTCCCAACTCGAGGGAGAGATTTATTTCCTTCAAGGAAGGAACACTTAAGATGTGAATGAATACGAGAAAAGCAGGAAACCAACCACAGCTGTCAATACACAATTTCTAGAGCTGTAACACTGCTGTGGTAATATCAGACAGAGACACAATAACCTGTAAAAGTGATTCCTGTAGACCTGAGCTCAAAAATGAAGCAGTTAGCCATGTTAGTACCCAGAATTTGTTTTGAAAGCTTGATGTTTAAAGAACAAAGCCCCTTTCCTTCCCAGATTGCTTCCTGCAATGTTAGCTCTTACAACCCAAACTGGTTATGAGCAAGGTACAAAAAAAAGCTGGCAGTAGCTTGTGAGGGAAACAGTCCTACTTCTTTCTGCCTTTGCCTATTTTCAACATAAACAGATAAATAATAATTTGCCAACAGCTTCCCTCCTGCTGTAGGGGAATGTTTCATGTTTTGTTGGAATAATGAACAGGCTTTTTGTTATTTTCTACCACCATATGCTTCTTTCATGTTCTGCATTTGCAGCTCCTCAGTGCAGCTCCCAGTTTTGCAGCACTGGGAGTTGAAAGGCAGACTGGTTACAGAAGGTGGGTAGAGCAAGGGGAAGGTGGGAAAAGAGGGAATTGTGCACTTACCCCCTAACACTATAAGGAGAACTTAGAGCTGCATAAGGTCTGCTGTTGTAGCTGTCAATGAAGCAAAAAGCCATTTACTTTTAACTGGGGACTGAGTGGCTCAACAAAAGAGCCAAACTAATTTTGTTTTAATTATTTATTGTGTTCCAATTCTCATTACTGTTTCTGTTTTAATTGTATTTTTAATTAACTGCATTAATTGTAATGGACTGTACACTTCCCTCATGTAACTTTGTTGACTGGTGTAGCATCCATTTTAGTTTACTACAAAGTCAAAAAAAGAAGTAAGAACAAACCTCAAAATACTGAAAGATGAAGAAGATGGGCACATCCAAAGCAAATGGAGAGTCTTTTCTACATTTTAACGTTTAATATTGGCACCCATGAAGACAATTTTAGCAGTTATTTTTACCAATTTGTTATTCCATTTTAATTCTTACGATGAGTAACTCTGGCTTTGCATAGTTTGCAATATGGTGATTCTGTTCCTCCTTGTGACAATCTCTCGTGTACTGGGAAATATTTTTTCTACTGCTGTTCGCGGATGGGCTTTGCTGAAGTGGTAGGTGAGTGTCCGGCACAGCATTGCCTCCACCTTTCCTCTGTTTGTGTGCTCCAATGTGGGGAATGGGGTGCCTCCCTGGAAGTAAGGCTGGGCTGGGCTGTGGGCCTGGCTTGATGGGGCCCCTGTCCAGGCAGGGCAGGGCCATTGGAAGTTGAGATTGGCCCTGTACGACATTGCTGACACAGGGGCTGGCAGCCCTGGGGGGCTGAAATGGGGTCTGAGGCTTTGGGCAGGATGGGGGACACCTCAAGTAGACAGGACCATTGAGGCCCAATGGTGCCCTCCAGCCCCTGTTTACCAGCAGCCATTGGTGTGTTATTGCATCCTCCTGGCTCACAGACAGTCCTAGTTTCCTTGTTGCAAGACTGTGATTCAGCTCTGAGTCTACAGAAATAGGACGTGTCTGGTACTTTCTGTGAGCTCGCAGCACAACGCAGCATAGCGAGTGGTGCAAAGGTCTGGCTGGCTGCTGTAGAAATAAGGGATTGTGAACCAGTTTTTGAATCCTCAATAGCTGCTCATTTTAACCGTGCTCACAAAGCAGGTTTTTGTTACTACAGTTATCTAGGGAATAGCTGTTTTTAGGGTGAAATGTGTCTTTATTTTCAAGATAACAAGTCTTGCTGTATGAACAGGCCTAGTATTTATTCCTCATTCTCTGTTTTTTTTTTTTTTTTTAATGCTCTCACTATCCAAGCACAGAGCAGGAGGCAGAGACTGCCATATCACTGATAGTTCTTGCCCAACTATCATTAATTATTAATACAAACATATCATAAGCTTGACAGATACAGATGTGCATTTGAATAATTTTAGTTTACCTTTGCAGATATTGAATTTAGTGTTGGAAATTGAGAGCTGTTGGCAAACAGTGTCATAGCAGAAGGCTTTGCAGGCTACAGTCTACGAGCTATGTATTCAGGAATAGGTACTCCAATACTATTGTATCCAGCTCACTATAGTTATTTTCAACACTAATCTCCCAAAATTTAGTTGTAGATACAGTGGTGATTTGAGGGATGGGAGGAATAGTGGGATGTTTAAACAACTTCTGTCCATTCTAGGTACTGAATAAGTTTTCTGTAGCACCGGAAAAACAAACAAACAGACAGACAGACAGATAGACAACAACTTGAAGGCTTTTCCACCAAGGCTGATTTTCACAAATGGGAAAGCTTCCTTTAAACTTGATAAAGGCCTGCTTATTCTCGGGAAGTCAGTATTTTGGAAATTTCACAAGCATCCTTTCAAAAGTATTACTCAGGGGTATAAGTGTGCTACTGTAGTTTCCAAATCAGACAAATTAGCAGAATTGCAAGTTTTATTTACTCTCCATAGATGGATAGCAATGTTATCTCAAAGCAAATACATTTACTTGCTAATACCAAATAGCATTGATCCCCCTGACACCCCACTCACAATATTATGAACTACCCTCTCAATAAGATTTTCCAATCAGTTTTGTGTCTATCTATTAATACTTTTTTCCCAATGTTTTCCTAGCTGGCTTATGAGAATAGAATGGGAGACTGTTTTAAAGCCAAGATCTATGGCATCTGTTGCTTCTTTCTTATCCACAAGATGTGTTTTCCTGTCATCTAAAACTCCTGGCACTGAAGAGTTTCATCTGAGAAGGTCAAATTTAAGCCCCTTTGCAAAGAGGAAGTCATTGAAACAAATGTCTGAGCCAGTCTGTGAAAATGCCATTTTTAGAGCTTTATGAAAAAATATGTATTTTATAAACATAAAACAGCTTCCCAAATGGGGTCCTGCTTCTCCTTATCATACCTGAGGCCAAAACTGACAGTTGCTGATGTTCTGAGACATGAGTCACGGTGTTGGGTCATGTAGGTTTCATTTATGAGGCCCACATTTAGTATGAAACTCTTCAATCTGTCTTATAACTCATAGAAGTTTCTGCTCTTGAAATTTTTTGGTCTCAAAATTTTAATGCTACAGTTTCTTATGCGAGACTAAAACTCATGGAGCATGAAGACCTACAGAGAACACAGGCTATTTCAAGTGAAGCTTTGGAAGAGTAATGTAATACTGATTCCCTTTTTTCTGTCCCCAAAATGCATGCTGTGCTAGGTTCATATTAAGAAGTGAACTTTTATTTTACTCAGGTTAGACATTTGAGCATGGGGGAATAGAGTGGGGTGTTGGGGGGAGAACAAGGCATACAGTACATCAGTGGGCAGAATTTTAATAGACCCGAAAACCTTAGAATGTGTGGGGCAAAAATATTAGTCACTTACAAGTAAAAAATAAATCAGAGTGACCTCTGACTCTGGGCAGTGCCCGGCACTTGAACCTTTCTTGGTAAAATTTAGAGATTTTCACTATGTTGACCAGATGAAATGGTTGTGTTAATTATCGCATATGTCTGTGGAAGAGCATCACTGTATGCTGAAGTCTTCTGCAATATATCAAAACCATGCTATGGCAGAGCAGAAAAACCCATAGTTTGTAAACATGACAAACACAGGCTACTGGATGAAAGAAAAAACAAAAAATGGGTTGAAATGCCTTTAAAATCTTTTGTCATATATTACACAGAAAGGCTTTTAGATCAAACCTGGGCCAGAGAAGAAAGATCTATTGGTCTTTTCCACCTCTTGCTCTTTTGCCTTCCCTTGTCTGGCTCTGCAGTTTTCAGGCATTTGTGCTGACGATAATTGGTATAAGCCTGTTGTGGCTTCCATTACTCTGAAAGTACCATTTCTTTCTAAAGTCACCCAAAGATAGAGAGTGCAATTGAGAAGTGATTTTCAAACTCAAAGGAAGGGGAAAAGTCCCTTTAGCAAAAATCGCTGAAAAAGGAACACGAAACATTTTTGATTGCCAGTGTTGCCTTTCTGTTGTTGGTGCCAAGAGATATCAAAAGCAATGTGAACGGCATGCACTCAGCATTTTTCTCTGGCTGAGTAGCTGCCCCTCTGAAGGCAAATAGTAGATTTGGCTGGAAAATGGTTTTGTATTCTGGCTGGAGCCCTGAATCCTCTGAAGAAATTTGCCATTACAATAACTTCTGTTTCCTTGGGGGTTGGGGGGCGGGGAGAGGGAGAGTTGGGCAGGGAGGAGAGAGGACAACAAACCCTAACTTAAAAACTTGCAGGCTTTATTGTGATATACTTAATTTCATTGAAAACACATTCTTTTTATTGCCAAGGAGCTCAGACTGTCTTATTTTATCCTGTCTTGAATAAATAGCTTACTCTTTCGAATTCTGGCTTATAGATGTCTACGCTCTGTAAAGAAGATTTTGATCTAATTTGTATTTGATGAGCTGAGAAGCTGTAAATGACCATATGCGTCATCTTGGGAACATTGTAGCTTTATGCTCTGTATTTGACTAGACGAAGGATCCATTAGTGACCCAACGGAGGTGTTTTAGAGCAGGCAAGGAGAACTCTCTAAACACCATCTGCTCATACTGTTTCTTGTAAAACGATGTCACAGCTGCTGCTCTAAAAACATTATGCTGATCTCTCCTACAGTACATGGCTGCTGCACTCCTCTCAGCAGTAGGAAAAGGAGTCAGTGCCACATTATTGGGACAAGGGGTGTTGAGTTAACTATAGATGAAATTGTTCATGGCCTTCTTGGCTTCCCATATCTTGTGACTGTACCATAAATGTTACAAAAAAAAAACCGGAGAGGAGTCAGCACTATATTTAACTGAAGAATCTGGGTAAGTACTTAGACTGTCAGTCTTTGATGAGGTCCATCTTGCCCCAGCTTGGCTGCTACTGGTACAAACAATACTTTTACTTGCTTCAAACCTAACATGGCCAAGTCTGTTCAGAGATTGAGGAGATATTTAAGATAGCTTTATCAGGGGAAAATCGAGTCTGTCTTTGATTTCAGATGGAGTGAGGATCAGAAAACACTACCATTTCTTTTGGCTGTCAGATTTTATACCTTAGAGTATTTGGCTGCCTAACACCTATGAAGTGTTATAAAGCTAATTTACCTACTAGGGAGCTCCAAGTGTACACATCTGCAAACACTTGTAATACTTCTCATTACTACTACACCCATAGTGACAATTTCATAATAGTGGTGTATAGAAAAACAGCCAGTGTTGGTATCAGGAGAGAGGTTATAATGATGCAATAGGAATACTTGGAAGTACTGAGAAACTGCAGCACTAATTGACTAAAGATGTGGTACTCGACTTTCCACACCCAAATGCAATTGTTTTGACCTGTTATTCTTATACAGTATTACCAGACACAGGGACTGTTTTCAGGGATCTGCAGATGATGAAAAAATAACAGAGTGAAGTTTTCATTATTTTTATTTCTGGCAGCTCAGTGGCTATGCTCACTTCGTATGATAACGAGTTTAAAACTAGTAAATCTGAAAACTACTGTATTTGTCTGATGTCTCTGAATGTTGAAAAGAAGTGACTGATATCTTCTCTCAATCAAGTTTTTGGTAAAGCTACTAAGACATGTATTTTAATATCTATTTTGATGGAACATTTTTAGACTACCAACAGCCTCATTGTCACCTTGAGTTTGCAAGGCAGAGGGGTGCAAACATCTAAGCCATGTAGTGTGAGGTAGCAGTGCAAGACAGAGGCCATACTATGAAAGGTGGTCATGTGTCATTTTCCATTGTAATACAAGACTCATATGAAGCCTTAATTATTGTCACGTGCTGAAGAACTGATTCATCTGATATAGTTCTCCTTCTTACCTTCCTCTGGTAACTTTGACTTATCAAAGCTGTGGATCAGAGTTTCAATTTTGCTGCTGCTGAGGGCAATTCTACATTGCTTTGCCTGCCTGAAAGAGCAGCAGGAACACACCGGAAAACAGGACACCCGAAAATTTTCAGGCTTGTGTTCTCCTGCTGACTTCATCACTGATCTGGGCAAATCACCATTCTGCACTTCTGGTGCCACTTCTTACTATTTGTCTTTTAGTGTGTTACATGCATGAGTCAGTTAAATAATAGATATGTTCCACTATAAAGTATTAGAACCCAAATCTTACTTGTAAGCATCACTGTACTGTAAATGGAAATGAAAGATTAGGCATTCATCCAAGAACAAAACAATTGCCTTTTTTACAGCATGGTAGCAGACTGGAAAGGCCGGAAGAGGACTGGAAGCCTTCTTTTATAAAAGAGATTTGGCCTGGAGCAACAAAAATCACCATCTTGTGTGTTCTTTCAGTGAGATTCTGCTAGAACTTGGGTGCCCTAGAAACTGAGTTTCTTTAGGAATGGAAGATTAGTTGAATTTTCTACTGTTATGACGTTCTACCACAGCCTTTGCAGGACAGTCTTGCTCTACCTCAGGTTTCTACATGTTTGGAAGTTCAGGTGTGCAAGGCTATAATTTCCAAAGATTCCTCTGCACTTCAGAGAGCCATCCCCATGCTAAGGCATTCTTTTTTGCAAGAGAACCAGTAATGAACAGCAGGAATCTTCTTGCATGATAGAAAGCAGAAAGAGTAGAAAATAGTGTCACTTTCCTTGTTTGTGTTAATTTCTATGACACTTTACTTCAGTAAGCTACCTATAAGGTTCCTTAAGAATTAAACAGCCTGTCTGGATTAGGTGTTTCAGGGTTTTAATCTTCTTCACATCCTATATAAATGTTTAGGTTGGTCACATTTCTTCTTTACAGTAATTCTGGTAATATTAATTTCTTGTGAGGGGAATGAAAATGAGTGTTATTCTAGCTTGTGCTTCACCCTTCTGCATTTTATAAAAATGCAAGCCTTCGTAACAGGCATTTATCCCCTTGCGTCTTGAGGGCTATAGAAATTAAATACTTTAGGTCACACATTGATTGAAATCAGAGTGAGAGTGAATACTTGGTTTTCAGATAGTTATGCTAAAGCCACAGGAGGGAATTGAAATACTTATATGGAGCCAAAGTGTGGCCCTTTAGACTGAATTACACAGGAGGCAGCATGACTGTATCAGTGACTCCTCAGGTGCCTTGTCCTGACAAATGGCTGTAGCATCAGCCTGAGCTGGGTGATAAGACTAGTGCAATTCTTTTGAGAGATGAAGGACAGATGGAGATGTGAGACGAGCAAGGATGCAGTTAGCTTGGTAGCTGCAGTATGTCAAATGTGGAAGAAACCCTGAGGCTGGAGCCAAACCAAGCTGAGAAGCCCACCTAGTGTGTTGCCATGTAGACAGCTTCAGACAGAGTATGTGTTCATGTCATGATGCTGTCTAGGTAATAAGCAATTGTTGTTGAGTCTACCTTCATTGGTGCAGCTTTGCATGGATGTGGCTAAATTTTTCTTAGACATATGCATAGTTACTTTCTATGGAGCCCTCTCACCACCTGCCCAATTCAGGCATATTTTATAGCATCTGAAGTCTTAACTTCCAAAATGGTTTGTAGAAGTGCCATTATCCCAATCCAAGCTTTTTTTTTAAGACATCCTCTGCACCAAGTTGTACTGTTGTATTGCTAGCCACTCAGAGGGGATATTGCAACTTGCTAAGTCGTTTGTATTGATCAGGCGTGACCTTGATTATTTTGTGTGATGAGATGTCATGGCCTTAGATGGCAAGTATGTACTCAAATATTTGCAATCATGAGGTCAATAATTAAGTGCTACTAAGACCTCTTGCCCACAGAATGTGTACTACTAATAGTTTCTCATAAGAAGGAAAGATACAGCTCTTCTAAGAAAAAAACAGGACTGCTTTCCTGTCATCAAGGAAAATAAATAATATTGTGTTCTTTTGTCCCTTGTGCAGGCACAAGTAGATAAATAAAGATGAGATCTGGCTGGAAAGTTGATGGTCATTCATGTATGATTAAAATCATATGAAATGTAATATCCAAGTTGATTCAAATCTCAAGATGCTGCAGACTTAGGTCTGAAGTCAGTCTCCTGTATGATTATTTAAGAACTAAATCTTTACCCATAGTTTCCTCCTGGAACAATACTGGTGGTATTCAAAGCTTTCCTGAAGGCACTGATTACTTGGAACAAATGTATTTAAGATAAAATGTGTATTAAAAGACACAGACCTGTCTCCTTTCATGCCTGGCTTTGTTTGAAAAACACCCTGGATTTGAGGAAAATGTGTATTGTTTGGACCCATCCACATTTCTTACTCTCTGTGTTCATCAGGTCTTTGACAGACTCTGACAAGCATGCCTACTCAGTTCTAAGAAACTTTTCATTGTGTACAACCCTTCTCAGACTTTTATTGCATTTTTCAGCCTAATGAACCGGTCATTTAATTTCAACCTGGAAATACAACATAGTCTTGAGTTGTATACCCTCCTCTGCACTGGTGTGGATTCAGAGGCTTTCTTTCCTCTAGTTAAATCACTTTGCTTTCCTACTTATTTATCCAGTGACTCCAAATTTAGTTTAATGCATAGACATGAGAAATAATTTCATCCTGCTGTCCAGGTTACTAAAATATTTAGACCATAGCAATGTCATGTCTATCGAATTTTGTAATTGCCTTCTACCTATCAGAGTTCCCTTTAACTTCAGTCACTAAATGGAGCATCCTTTTTGATGCTACTAGCTGTCTGGAAATTCCTCTGCACAGATCTACAGTGAAGCTGTTTTCTTTGTGAGGTTTCATTTCAATGGCAGCTGTTTGCAAACCGATAAATATTTGTTCCAGAAATGTCCCTGAACTTTTTGACCATTTCTCAGAAGTCTGAAAGCTCAAAATCACTTTAGTAGGTCTGGATCCAATATAGACATCAAATGTAGTGCAGGCGCAGTTGTGAACACCTCAGGGTCTTCAAAAAATGTGACAAGAGGCAATGTTACAGCATTCCTCTTCTATGTCAGATTTTTTTTTATTAGGTGCAGCTTGTTTAACCTCAGACTTATCTTCCGCGTATGAATAATAACTTGACAGCTGAAACTTGAGACAGTTTTAGGCAATGTTCTAGATGCGTATTCGAATGAACATTACATAACTAAGTACTTTTAAAATATCTTTACAATAATGGCACCCAACATTGTTTGTATAGTTATACTTTTGCTTCATACTAGGCATACTTTAGATGAGGACTTGCGCTAAATAAATTGCATCGACATCAAAGTTTTTTGCATATAGGAGACATGAATCTGTAAGTGTGGCTGAATGTATTTTGTTTTTCATCCTGACACTCCTTTCTTGTGTGGAGCTTTGCATTGTGAGGCATTGTTAGTTGGGGTAAAATGCTTGGTAACTACTGTGTTTAATTTAAATTACTAGATTTAGAGCAGGCTGATACTTAAATTGGAGTAGACTGATGCCTACATTAACTGAGTGGAATTATAGAGCACTCAGGAGTGTTTAGTCAGTTAGTACTCGATCGGTTGGATGTTCCAATCTGTGCAGTGTGAGCAAGTCCACTGGAAAAGATGCTCTGACAGATGGCTAATTGAAATGTGAAAAAAGTGCATCCTGCCATGGGCTCAGGCTGGAGCCTCCTGGCTCCTTTGCAGGACAGCTCCCTTTGTGGAGCTGTGGCATGACACAGCATGCAAATTCTCTCCATGCTTCATTATCTTTCACCTCTTCTCCCTCCGGCCATCTTTGATAGGTTATAAGCAAAACATTCAAGGACATCCTAAGCTTGGATTGCAGAAGATTGCATGAAATGATTGCATGAAAGACTGGGATGTTCTCCCACTTGCTACAGTCCTCTCTGAAAACAGACAACCTTTTGTTTCTTTGTTTTTAAATTTGAATAGAACTTTTAAAGAATAATGCAGCTGAAGCAGCTCCTGTTTTAGCAATATCTGTGTGTAGCCTTATGCAACAGTTCCTGGACCTTTATTGTTTTAGCAGGATGGCAACTACTGTTCTGGAGACATAATACCATAATCTATCACTTCAAGATTGGGCAGCTCGGGATTTCCAACAATATCATGCAAGCAAAGAACAACAATTTCTCTTTGCCCCCCTCCATAGGTGTAAATACTTCTTCTTTAACCAACCAAAGAATCTCATAAGAAAAAATTAAAAAATTAAAAACTTAAATATTTTTGACCAGACCATAGAAGAAAACTTCATCCTTTTTTTCCTGTCTTTTTCAGTTCTTAAAGATTTTTTTTTCAGAAAAATCAAGAAAGAAATTATCAATCTATCTGTTTTAAATCCAGACACACAAACCTTAGCAGTGTTTCCAGGATGTCAGAGCTCTTTCTAGTACTTAAACCCACTACCTGAGCATGCTTGTTGAATACAGAGAGACCTGAGCAAGTTCTTAAGCTAGTGAGCTTGACTGCCTGAATAGTTTCCCACAGTACCCTCTTCAGACTTTTCTGAGCGTGCCTTGACTGCCCGTATAGAGCTGACCTGGTTATATAAATGCCTTTCTTGTTTGATCCCGTAAAGTCTTCCTTGAAGACAACAAACTAAAATTAGTAGAGAGTTGTATCCTCTATTTCCTTCCCCTCATACCTCCTAGACCTGGTTTCTTCAGCTACTAAAAATAAACCTTCCATGTTTGGTCCACCCTGGAGAAAAGTATGTGTCCACAGTAAGAACTCCCCCAGGAAGACAGAAACACTTCTCAAATAGTCACATTAATGCACAAGTACTTGTCACATATCCCCCCAAAGAACTGATTTGAGAAAGCTCACCATGCTTGTACTTCTAGGTAGAGATGCAGATTTTGTGGCTGGCATTCCTTTGCTTTGGGAAATCATAACTTCTACAGGTAAGCCAGAACTTGTTCTATATGAAGTGCCATTTTCAAGTGACCTGAGAGAGTGACTTGTATCCAGGGACAAAGATTTCTCTAATTTGCGTGTTCGTGGTCCAGCCACCACGTCGTCATTTCTCAGACTCTCTAAGTCTACTTCTTCATGGGTTTTTCCATCTGGAATGTTGTCTTTCCAGCTTTCAGAAGACTTTCTCTTAATATGCAAATCATCTAGGCTTCTCGCACTGGTTGGAAAGGTGTTTTTCAGTTTAGCAGCTCTGTATGCCCTCAGGCTCATGGGATCAAGCACTCTGAAAGTAACTTCATTAATAAATTGAGAGAATTTGAGTTTAGCTTCTATTTTTTCTTCCACAACAGACAGTGAACTTGATGATCCTTGACTCAACAAGCTCAAATCAGATGCAGAGGAACTGCTTTTCTTGTGAGCCTTCTTCTGTCTCTGGAGCTTTTGGCTTGTGTTTCCCACTTCTGCTGGGTATAGAGAAGAGTGTTCCAGTCCGTGGGATTTTTCACCCCCTTTCTGACAGTGCTTTGATCGATGGGGTCGATAGCCTTCATCCTTATTTTTGCTTTTAACAAAGCTTTTAGCTTCTGACCTTGTACTACCCTGTAACTCAAAGCTGTCCTCACTGGAGCTGCAGCGTTTTGAGTAACTGTTCATTGTCAAATCTCCAGAGAGTTTCCTCTCTGCATCGGTCCGCACTCCTGGCACACATGCAGTGGTGGATGCACTGCATGATCTTTCTTCAGTCACCCTGCCAACCCCCTCTTGCTTGGATGGTCTTCCAGGCACAGCACCCTCTGGCTTAACAGGGGAAATGGAGCTCTTTGACAGTGACTCCATTTATTTTTGTGTCTGCATGTCAGCTGGCATCAGTGAAAGTGGCATTCCCATAAATCCTTTATCTTGTGAGACAACAGGCATCACTTTGAAAAACATAACAGTGCAGCCACCACGTTTTATCCCATATGCATATGTTTCATAATTAGATCAATAGCCCATTCTCATCATTCTAATTAGCCATACTAACGAACAGAATCTATAGAACATGCAAATTTTCCAGTGTATTGAGTGCTTAGTGGATGAACATAGGCTTTCATTGATCCAAACCAGCGTATTATATATTCCTGTCTCTTGAACTGGAAAACAAACTACCATGCTGTAGATCAATTCTCACTAAGTAAAGTCTGGGGCGGTTCTATTTCAGGGCTTTTTAAAATCCGATAGTAGAGAAGGTCATGCTATATTGTTCTAATGCTAGTAGTGTTTGCTATTCTATTAGAAAGCTTAGTGACAGATCTGCTGGACCCAGAAAGACAAAAAGACAAAAAGATAATGTGATTTTCACTTTCTACCTGCTTGTTCTTGCCATTATTTTAATTCTAAAATATCTCTAAAGGTTTGAACCCAAAGTGAGGTGCAATATTTCAGCGTTGTAAATGAATCTGAAGTAGTAATGTGTTATTCAAGTATCTTGCATGTGAAGCTCTTCTGTTCTTTATTGTCTTTATAGACTGACAAGCCTGAACTCTGAAATGCAGAATTTCTGTTCTTCCTTTATACATACAGGAACCTAAAGGCTAGTTTAAGTGAGCTTAAGGGCTATAGTTTGACTTTATAATCCATGTGAAGGTTTGGAATGTCCCAATGATGTGCTGCCCCAGGAACTGACTGGAGAATGAACTGACTCATAAACTCAAAATGTTTTTTTTTTTGCATTTTCTTACTTTAGGATAAGGGTGAAAGCAAGTCATTTAACCCTTTTTGTCTGGTGGGAATCAGGCTCCGCTTAAATCACTGTCATTGGCAACACCATGACTTTCTGACTGATGAAATGCAGCATGTGGAGAAAAGCCGAAAACCTGAACAACCTCCCTTAAACACTGGGGCGAAGTGACACGAGAAGGATCCCAGGAAAAAGTGAGGAGTAGCAGAAGGTGGCAAGGAAGGGGAAAAAAGTCAGTGAAGACCATATTTAAAAGTATCACACATAGCTGACAGGTCAGTGGCATCTTGAGTAGAAATGAGCTTAGGAAGCAGACATTATATTTAGGTCCTTCATTATAAGTCACTTTGCCCACTGCACAGAATTTATCATCTCCACATTGGTAATTCCAGGACTCATTTAAATCATAGCTCATAAAAGCTGCTGAAGTGATGAAAATCTCTCAAATTAACATAGTAAATGCATTAATTTTTCAAATAACAGAGGGACAAGAAGATCCCTTTAACACATAAGAAATCAATTGCTTTTACTGGAATTACTTTCAGAAATGCTTTCATATTTTCTATGGGACTATGTCATTCCATTGCATGTTGCAACCTTTATCCTGATCACAGAGACAATATGGCTTAAAATGCATAAATCGTATCCACACTGTCTTGTTTTAGATTAATTTATTGAAGTCGCTGGGGACACCTTATAGCAACCTTCCAGTACCCAAAGAAGACTTACAAGAAAGCTGGAGAGGGACTTCTTATGAGGGCATGCAGTGATGGGACAAGGAGTAAAGACTTTAAACTGAAAGAGGGTAGACTGAGATTAAATATAAGGAAGAAATTCTCCACCATGAGGGTGGTGAGGCACTGGAACAGGTTGCCCAGAGAAACTGTAGATGCCTCATTCCTGGAAATGTTCAAGGCTGGGTTGAATGGGGCTTTGAGCAAGCTGGTCTAGTTGAAGGTGTCCCTGTCCATAGCAAAGGAGTTGGAACTAGATGACCTTTAATGTCCCTTTCAGTCTGAACTGCTCTATGATTTTATGATTCCTCTCTCACTTGAATGTGAATGGTAACAGTTAAAAGGGTTGGCAAATCTTTCTGTTGTCAACACAAGGATTTTCATTATGACCTTTTCAATGCAGTCAGGGAACAATATGCTCTACTTTTTTCTTGTAAAACCAGAATTTGGGTCCTAATATAGACCTCTGCAAACTTACAGTTACTCATTGAAACAAACAGGATTCCCTGAAGAGGTAGAGTCTATGCTAATGCATCTCAGGTCCTTTGCCTTCCAGGGTCCATTAGAGCTTGGCAAAGTGTGAGTTCTGCAATTTCAATGGCCTTTATTAATACGTCTGTTTCAGAATCAGAGCAATTGTCTTTGTTGAGCCAGAATCTGTAATGGCTTGTACATATTTGGAGAAGAGCTTTTTTTTTATTCATGAGGGAAGGGGCTCATTTGTGCATGAACAAAGCTATGTTAACTACAAGCAAAAATTCAGTTATCCATTGCATATATGCAAATTTCAAGGTGTGAATGTGACAGAACTCTGTGGTACAACCAACAAAAATGGCTTACATAATTCTGTTCTATTGTCAGGAATGTTCTGAAATATGTCATCTGTATAGCAGTCAAATATATATTTTTTTTAAAAAAAGAAAAATGTCAGATTGTAGGTTATACGTAACCTAGGTAATGTATATAACAATTCTAGGGTTTTTATACTGCTGATGCTGCTGCTTCTCTTTCTTCTGATGGTTTCTGCTTAGTGAACTTAGACATATGACATAGACCTATCGAATTATTAAGGTAAGCCACAGCTGCAAAATGACAAATAAGTCTTCTTAATTCAATGATACAGGTCTTTTCACATCAATTCATCTAAATCTTGATTGGAATAGATGTTATCAAAATTTATAGTAATAATACCTATTCAGTGGTCTGTCTTAAATAAATTCACCTACATAGATAATAAAGCATAGAGAGAATATTATTTCTACTAGTGACATATACAAATAGAGAAGCTGAATATTAAACTAAAATATTCTTAACAATCTAGATGTTTGAGACTTTGAACTCTTTTTCTAATGATTTGATATGCATGATTTATTTTCCAGATGTTAAGTGACTTACTTTTTAAAGTGTTAAAATTATTTCATCTTATACATCTAAATCTCTTTGAAGACATTGCTGATAAAGAGAATTTCTCATTCCAGTGCAAGCAGGTATGTCTATGAATAGCAATGCATTGCTGCAGTATTCTGGGCTGTACTCTTGGAACAAATACCTTCAGAGAGCTCAAAATCTGTTATTTCTTGTTACAACATGCCTCTGGTAAGTGGATCTTTGCCTGATTTCCAAGTTCTTCTAAAACTGTCACGTTAATATTAAAATAATCTTAAGAGAAAAACTTATGCATTAATTTTTCCGTATTTGAGAAATGGTGGGCACAATTCTTGGAATAATACAGCATGGTTGGGCAAATCAATTGCAAAACATCTGACCTAAGCAATGGATTGCGCTGTAAATAAGACGTCCTTTGTTAGCAGCTCTGCCATTGCCCTGTTTTTTGACCTTTTGTGAATATCTGCACTTTCTTCTGTAGCCACAGTTGACTGTCCTTAAAAATTAGGAAAGGACTGTCTTTTTCTATGCATTGGTACACTATCTTGCATATTGAACCTGATGAAGGGTCTTTAGGTTCTATCAAGACTCACATAGTAATAATTCATAAGTGAACCATTTCTAGGGACTCAAGTGGATCCAGTTTATAATTTTGTGTAGTTCAATGGCTAGAATGTTCTAGTCTGTTTTAGTATTGATATAAGAACATAAAATGAGCAATACTGATCCTTTCCTGCTAGACTGACTGCTGAATCTGATACATTTAGAATGATAGCTAAGATCACAGCTTAAATTAGACTTTCACAATGATTCGATATTTCATTTGACAAGACTGAAGCATTCAGGGTATTGTCTAGTAAACTTATTGCTTAGGAAAACAAATGAAGATTTTTCTAAAGGTTACTTTAGGCCTATTTATATTCTGAGTGTCATTTTACACGGACATTATTAGAAAAGTACATATTTTGTATAAAAATGGAGCACATCAGAGCTATTTGCAAACATGACTTGATGCAATGTAATGTCTCTATAGACCAATGTTTGAAGAATTAAAATTGAAAGCTGAGTTTTGTGGGAAAAAAAAAAAAATAGTAATTCTTCCCTGCCTTTTAAATAATATCCCTGGTCTTAAAACTTCATGAGATTTTAAGTTTTACTAATAATATCAAAAGCAATACAAGCTATCTTGTATTTGCTGCAGTAGGTTGTTATGACAACTGAAAGTTTCTTTGTGTAGAGCTCTGGAAGATTTGATCATTTTGGGGTCAAAGCAGACAATATTCAACAGTTCTAGTACTAAAGAAGTGGGCAAAGTTTTTGTATATCTAAAATTATTCTTTTTGGAAAATTAATGATAATACACTCCACAAGTTATCTACATTAAAAATAAACAAAGATTTTCCAAAATTTTCAAAGGGAAATTTTAGATTGTTAATGAAAAAAAAAATAAAGCGGAAATCAGATTTTAAACAATATTGGGGTTTATTTTAATTCCAGTTAATTTTGGTTGCAGAGCCTTTTTTTAGTTAGTGAGTAGCCTCCAAGATTTTGCATCAATAATTAGACTGTTCTCTGTGCTATTCTTGTTGCAGCAAAGAGTTTTTCCATTATAATGGAGTGTATTTCCTGTAATTAATTTTGTTTCTAGTTGTCAGTCAGCCTGTCAGCTGTTCAGAAGTACTGCCTAAGCACCAGAGCCAAACCCACCAGAGATGGAAGGCATTGCAATTCATTTCAAAGTTCTCAGTTTTCCCCACAGATATGTAAGTCCTTCAGCATATAGTCCACTCTCAAAATAGATGTAGACCAACTCTTCCAGTCCCCATTCTTGTTCAGATGTACTCTTTCCTTCTGCCTTTAAGGAAAAAATTATTGCATCCTACCCACTGCTCTTTGCACTTAATGCAGTTCAGTTTGGACTGTTTTACACTGGTTTAAAATTAAGTTTGTCTCTTTAAATAATACAGATGTTCCACTCTGGATTTATTTTAACAGACCTTATTTTTTTTTTCTTTTCTGTAATAGTTGCCAAATAGTAAGTTGCTTTTAAGACAAGGTTATACAGCCCAAATTAATGGCAATAATGTCTAATAATTATAATTTCTAGGATGTTACCTGTCACACAGCAAAAATTCAATTTCACTAAGTATTACCTTCACCTTTTTTCTTTTTTTTTTTTTCCTTTTCTTTTTTCTTTTTTTTTTAAACAAATTATTTCTAATGGCTGGAAGACACAGACAACACTGCCTGTGGTCATTTTCCTTCACTAGGTTCCACTTGAAATTCTTGAAGTAAAAAGGAAAATTCCAGCAGACGTTTGCTCTAACTCTAAGATCCAGCTGTCTTCAGGACCAGTAGAATGAAAGCTCAGTTCCTTTATTTTAATGAATGATTCTTAATGGGAACAAGTTAAAAATCTTAAAACAAGTTTTTCTTCTCTCTGTCAACTGTTGGCGGCTCTGTATAATGTACTGACAAACAAAAAATTGGACCAGTGCCGCCACCATTTAATCAGTCTGTATTCTTAACAAATGTTACATTTTATTGGCATGAAAAGGACATAAAGACATGAATAAGTACTGTAGTGCCTTACAGATCAGAGACATTTAAGAAACTCATGTTCCTATGCAGGAATCCAAATCTGAAGATCTAAAGGATCTAGATTCTTCTAAATTCTTGTTAGTCTGCCTGTCCACCATGATGAGAAAAACATTTATCTGTTTTACAACTACAGAGTGGACAAACTCAATGCACCAAATTGCTGTGCCATCTTTTTTACCAATAGTCACAAGTCTGAATCATTTAATTTATAGCTATGTACTAGACAGAGCTGTACTAAGCTTGTAAGAAGTGTCAAGCATTAGAGGAAAGATGTTTTTTAGCATAAATTCTGCACCACCCTGAAAAGAGTCACTGTGCTCTGAAAAAACGCTACAGCTGCAATAAAACTAGAGCCAGCCGCTCATTTAACATGCAAGCAATATTTATAGCTTTAAGAATGAATTAAAAATTAAGGAAGAAAAAAATGTAAGCTCAAAATCTTTTAATATACCAATTTTAAAATTATTTTTATGTCAGTACAACAGAAGAGTCTTTTGAAACGGTTCCTTAGTGCATTCAGTGCCCTACTGTCTAAGCATCTTCCATTACTGTGCAAGCAGCCAAATTAGTATTAGTTGTAAGCTGTTGGCTGTTGTGTTGTCTGCTCCCTAGCAGTAGAAACTTGTACTGTGGACAAATGTTGTTGTGTATATTTTAAAAGCCTCTCAAAGAAACCTACCAGGCACTTGCGGCATTAGATAATGACATTTGGTTACCCTTAATTCCCAAGGGACTTTTTCCCTTTCATTCTTTCATGAAGAGAAATTTTACTCTTGCTGAGAAAAGCCAAAGAAATTAAGCTTCAGACTGTGATCTTTTTTCAAGGGTTTTAAGTGATCTTTTGTTTATCCACAGTTCAGTCAGTGGACTGCTTTGAAGAAAGAAATGCAAAATTTTATGAAGGCTGATCTACAATATAGGGAACAGATTTGTGGACTAGTTAGGCCAAGCTTCAGAGCATATACGCTATAGCATTTTCTTTGTGTTGGAACTTCTTAGAACTAAAAGCTTGTTATGTCACTTGCCTGTCCTCATCCAACAGAGATGGAGTTTCCTACCTAATGGAAGGAATAACAGTTTCTTTATCAGATTAACGTTTAGTAACCAACTGTGGCTGCGTACCTTGACTGTGAATGAGTCCTCAACATGCCTTCTGTCCTCTGCCAACATCTTCTTTTTCTTGCTTAGCTTCTGCTTTAGCCAGCTGCTCCATGAGCTCTTCTTCACGTGCTGAACCTTCTTTGTAGCCGTGCTGTAGGATGAGTAGAGCTGTAGGTCATCTGCATTACACTAGCATTTGATTCTGTCTCCAGTTCACATTCTAGTTGCTTGATGAAAAGATAGCAAAATAATTGATCCTTCTGAGAATACACAGATGAGAAGTCTTAGTTTCTTCCACTGCTCCTTGAACACATGTGTTTTCAGGAAAGAGTAAAATGCTTTGAGTCTATTCTTAAACTTGTGCTTCTCTGAGGTAGGATGGCAGTGTAATGTGACTTTCCAATTTAAGCATATAGTTTTCCTCATTCTACTCTCTCTCTTTCTATTTCCCAGCCCCTATATCTTTTTATTATTATTATTATTATTATTATTATTATTATTATTATTATTATTATTATTATTATTATGCAAAAGAGGAGGAAAAGACATAAAATTTAAGACAGTAGAGAGGAAATGTGAGTGGAAGATTAGAATTAGTTTCTCATGCAAAATCAGACTTGGAATAAAAATACACTTACTTTTTGTTCAAGTGGAATGAAAATATTTCCCACCCATTGAATTCTGCTTTATTTTAAAATTAATAATATTTTTTATACCACTTTAACTTCTTTTACTTAAATCCATTCCTAGTTTGATACTGCATGGCACACTCAGCAAGGCCTTGCTGTCTCTGAATCTATATAACATCCCTTTTTGATGTGATACCACATCGCTGGTGAATTAAGGTTACTCAAAGTCCATCTCAGTGATGCTTCCAGGAATATAGGAAAGATCTTTCAGTAAAGCAGCATGTCTCTTGTAATACTTTTTACATCTGCAGGAATATGTAATTCTACTAATTAAATGTTAAACATAGAGGAAAGTTCAAGACTGGGAGGCAAGTCTTTGTCAAATGCATAAACCACAAAGGAATAAGATGTTGCTATGATATTCTCTTTTTTTTTCCTCCCTGTCCAGTGAGCTGATTCAAATTAGTAAATTTTGTGTTAGACTGAGTTGTTTAAGAGCATATTACTAAAATATACAGCTCTTTGTAGTGGGTCAAACCCCTGGGGGTTTTGACTTTCATAAGAACGACTGACCTGTACTAGGTTTGTGGGATTTCATTAGAATTGTTCTTATGGTGGCTTAGGAAATCACAAAGGACAAGGAAGGAATGAGCTTTTTGATCTAGGCAATGCTGTCTCCTTGATCATGAAGTCACCATTTCCCCTCAAAGGCCTCACAAATGCAGCCCTCTTCCTCCTTCTCCTCACCCTCCTAGTCTGTCTCAGAAACAGTTCCCAATGATTGCTTCCTCTTGTTGCTGAATAGTAATAGCTGTGGAAATTATCAAAGCTTGTTACTACTCACTGATGTTTCCTTTAATCTTGTGGGGATGGTACCGTAAGTTTTACTACTCACTTGCCTTGTTATAAAAACCCTGTGTTTTCCTGAGATTTTGGGAAGGGCTGTGGGATATCAGGGTAAATCTCTCCTTCATTGGAGTCTCATTTGTTAAGTTGTTCAGAGCTGGCCCTAGGAAGCTTAGTGTTACTTGCAAAAGGAAGTATATATTATTGTTCATCCTAACTGTAACACAGTAATTTTCTTATCTCTGCTTTCACTCTTTATCTCTCCATATGCATAATCTGCCAAAGACTTACTATTTCTATTACACAGAAAATAAGGAAATGGTTGTTCCAGTTCCATGCTTCAATATGCCCTGGAAAAGTTTGCTTAAAAAAGCTTGCCTGCATATAAATGAGTTGGCTTAGCAGTATGCTTTTAAATTTGTTGTTCTGAGTAATCTGAAAATCACTGGGAGAAATAAATGGTAATTTCTTGACTCCTGTTGTCAGGGGGTGTTTGGGGTGGATAACATGAGTTGTAAAACAGTATTTAGGTAGTCTTTATGGAAGTTAACTAAACAATTTGATTTTTTGGCTGCATATTTTTTTCCCTAGATAAAAAAATCAGATAAAGAATATTATTTGGATGTATAGGATGTGTTTGTGTTAAAAGTTTCCAGGATATTTGTACCAGAGCAGTAATGTCTCAGATGCAGCTACAATATAGTTTTGCTGAGTGCTGCAAACCTGCGTGTTTGCAATCAGAGTTGCATGTCATGGGAATTGGTGCTAAGCAGCTAGGACTAAATGAGAAAAAAAATGATTGTTTGCATATGATTATGTGTGTGTTTGCACACCAAATATAAAGGTAGCCCTGTGAGTTGCCTGTTCCTAACTCCTTTCTGCTACAACAGCTGCAATTTAAACATGAAGAAAAATACTGCTATATTTTTCTTCAACTCCCATAGTCCCACCCCATTTCATTATATTAAACAGACATTCATCAGAGCTGTTTAAATACTCTTGCAGAAAGCATGCTACAGTATGAGCTGCTTGTTTTGGGAAATGACATGCATTTTGTTATTTTTCATACAAACAATTATTTACCTATACTCTGTTCGGTTTAACAATAACTAATACTTCGTGTAATTATACAAAGTCTTCCATTGCAAATATTTTCTTTCAGCATTTAATAGAAACCTGAGGTGGGTTTAATGTGTACATACTAGCTTTTTTAATAATATTAATGCCACTATCTGCTTTTTTCCTATCTTGAAGATAGAAATGATTTTGCTAGTTTCATACTTAATGGCCAGTAGCATATTCAGAATAAATATTGCAGTTCTGATGAGATCAAATAGACATGTTTCATGCTGTGTATTATACAAATAAAAGATACATAGCTCATTAAAAAAAAAACAAACACACACACACAAAAAAACCCCAAAACTATCATGACTGTCAATTATAAATAATTTCATTAACTTTCTAGCACTGCAGCTTTGGGAAGCTTCATCCATATAATTTGCTGTCTTATACCTTAATGTATTAAATTTTTTCTTTTTAAGACAGTAATGTCTGCCAAATGAAACAACAAAGCATGCTAATTCATGTTTAAAACAGGCTTTCAGATGTCATATTGCAGCACTCCTATTTCAATGCTGAAGACTTCTTTACTCCCTGTTATACATTTTAAATGAAAAAAACCCAAACGTGCTTAACAGAGAAAGAGATACTTACTTGAGAAGGATTCAGCACGCTCTGTTCTGCTAGTCCACAGACTGAAATGATGGAGCCAGATTTAGAAGTAGCTTATTAGGTGCATGCTGCTTCAACAGTTACAGCTTCTCTTTTTTTTTTTTTTTAAACTGAAAGACAGGATTGTTTTCTTTTAATGAAGCCAGCATAGAATGATATGCTGCTTATGTTGCTATGAGAGCATAAACTTGCAGAGCAAAGTCAAGCAATTGCAGAATGACTTACCAAGGGTCATTCGCTATCAACTTGGCAGAGCTCTTCTGTATAGTCACAAACTTTGACAACATCAAGGAGGGTCATGGTATGTCACAAATGCAGGAAATTACTAGTTAGTCATGTACTCTTGAGTTTGAAAGTGATTGAGTCAGTATTGTTTGTGAATATAAGTAGAAAACTGGGTAGAGATAAAATCTTTCAATTGAAACACCCACTGAATTCCCTGAAGAGGGGACAAGGTTCTGATCATAATCAAAGTGCAGTACCTGCTACTCTCCTTCACTCTGGTGGTTGTAGTCTACTTCTAGAAATACAGTCCTGAGAAAGGAGTGTAGGAACTGACCCAAAATCATCATACAAATGTGAAAAACTAAGTATTTTGGTTTGCCTTTGATATTTTGGGAGAAAAATTTCTAAATGTCACATTTTTGAGCATACATGAGCCATTGCAATTATAAAGGTATATCATTACGCTTATAAAATCATCCATGTGTCTCTATATGTATAATATATAAAACCCTACACACTTTTGGAGTTTTAGTGATGTCACCATTTGAAGTATTCAGATGTTTTTGTTAGAATCCTGAGTGTGTTAGGGCCAACACAAATATGTACATCGTGGTCCAGTAGTCAATTATATCTGCAGCATTGCACTGCAGTGAAGAAATCATTCTTTAAATTTAGGCCTGCATTTTGAAACATTCCACTTTAAATTGTTTTTTGCCCAATAATATTTTTGGATAGGGAGAGTTCTTGGATGTATTTATCAACTGGAAATTACTCTTGAGTAGTCAGGTTTTGACTTATCCTGATTAGTTTGGTCCAAAAGACTAGAGCCTTTTTCTCTAATGTGAAGACAGAGGTGAACTGTGTTATCACCCACACTCTGTGTCTTTAGCTTGCCAGCCTGACCTGAGGAGATGGACAATGGTTAGCCATACCTCCATACCTTAAGTTCAAAGCAAAAGGTGTCAGGGCAAAGGGAAGGATAACTGGTTACATTCAGTTATTGCACAGTTCCTGTTGAGTTCCTACATGGAACCAAGACAGTGTGGGCATGCTCAGGAGCTTCCCCTTACAGTTGTTCCTCATCTGAGTTTTGAACCTTGAACAATGTGCAAGGCCTGGGTATTCAAGGAGGCAGATCTTCTCAGCATCCTAGAGGCAAACTCCTAACAACAGCACCTTCTTTCACCAGAAAACAAATAAACAAACAAACAAAGAACCCCAAAGACATCTTGCCTCTTCAAAGGCAACAATTAATGCCTCTGAACTAACACTCAAATCAAAACTCATCAGAAACTGCTGAAATCAGCAGTCATTGCTCCTGACATATGCAAGATAAAGACGTCAGGCAGAGGTTACTGTTATGGATTCCACAACTCCTTCTGGCTTCAGTAGTAGAATGGCTCCTTTAGCCATAGGACCTTGCAACCACATCCCTGCTTGTGTTCCCATTTGCTTTAACCACTGGTGGCACTGAAAATATTTGGCTGTTCTTTATTCTGTTGTTGTTGTTTTCAGCCCGGCAAGGCCACTGCATAACTCTGTAACTAGTTTTTCCGTGATAAGATCTTCTGACTAGCAAATTCTTCCCCTCATGCTCCACTGTATCTTAGACACAGACTGGTAAATTCAAGACAAATGCAAAAGGGCAGCCATTATGCACCGGGACCTCTAAGACACGTATGGGGAAGGGAGGAAGAACTTTGCATTTCTTAAGAGAAATGACACTTTTTTTTTTTTCCAGTAAACTGACAAGAGACTTTACTTCATTTGCAGATTTTGCTTTAGGCACTGACATACTTACATTTGGGAGGTTAGAGAGACAAAATATTGCCCACCATGTATGTGTATCCCTTTTTCCTTCGCGTCTTCCAGGTGCAGAAATGTTTTTCCAGGTGGTAGTTGTCAATTCCAAACTGGCTTAATGAAATTCCAGTTCCAGTTTCCAAATGAAAGTAAGGTAAGGCAGAGAAACTCCTCATTGAACAAGTCACTTATCATGAACTACAAATAAATTACCTTTTTTTTCTTCTACCTCCTTTTCCATTTCTTCATCTTCTTGGCTTGCTTTTCCTCTTGCACACTATGCAGTGCTGTACCAAACAAGTCTCTTTTCACTCCCTGCTCCTCCTTGAGCAGAGCTTTCTGCTGAATCCATAATCCTGTTATGAATTCCTGTACAGAACACATGAAGAATTTCAGAATGAATGGCTGGCACAGCCACTGAGCTTAGGGAAAGATACAGAATTTATGATCACTAGACTGGCTGAGAAAACAGTAACATGATTGATTCTAAGTATATCTTGCAGAACACTGCTATCTAGCCACTCATTCTTTCTCATTTTTTTTTCTCCACCTCCCTCTTCTCTCGGTGAAATAATTGCTAACAATAACCTCAGCAGCAGTAGGAAAAGAAAGTACAGTCAAGCCTCAACTTTGAATTTCAGCAGTAATGTAACTGGAATCTTTGGAGTAGCCAAATGGGATTTGAAATGGGTATTTTAAAACTCATTCAGTGTGAGGGGAGCAGGTCTTGGAATGGTAAGGGAATGAATGCAATGAAGCAGTTATTTCTAAAAGTTAATCCTCCAAAAGATAAAAGCAAAAGTCTAGGCAAGGCTGATACTGTTGTTCAGTTAGTAATTGGCTGTGTAACTTAATTTGTTGGTAACTTTATGAGGACAGGATGCAGTTTTTGTTGCACCAAACAGAATAAGGATTAACTCCTCCAGTACCTTCGAGCCCAACTTGAATGAATAACAAGGATTGCCACAGAAAGACTGTTGAGTAATTTCAAGCACTGTTTAAATGTCTGTGAAGAAAGTACATCTCCAAGTGATCCTGGGTAATATGTGTGAAAGCAGTCTCAACACTTGAAAGACAATAGAAGCTTTGGAAAGTTTAGTGCCTGTTAGTGCCACCTTATTCAGTGTCACCTTCTTTCAGCATCAAGTTTTAAATCCCTGTGGTTATAAATACTCTCATCACCTCAAATCCTTTGGAGAAGAAAGGTGTATGAAGATTTTTTTCTGTTGCTAAGCCACAACATAATGGAAGGGGCTTGATGACAATGGCCTTTAAAATCCTTCCCTGACAGTCCAATGACAGTTGTGTAAAACTTTACAACCCCCAGTGCTTAACAGGGAGAAAGAAAGGTGGCATTGATGTTCCTTTATTAAGTCAAACCTACAGAGGAACACTGCCATGGTGCAGCCAGGGCTGGGGCCTCCCAGGCACAAGGAGCCACAGGGGCTCCCCTGGGGCTGTCAGAGCGGTGGCCTCACCAGCCAGGGACTTGTGTTTGCCCTGTAGTGCCTGTGTGCATCCCTTGGACAGCCTTGGGGAAAGTCATATGCTCTTGGTGACTGGAGTGGCTAGTTAGGAGCGGAAGTCTTAGGAAAGATTAGCTCTGCAAATGGTTTACATTGATGCAGCAGGACTTTGAACAAACATAAAGTCAACCATCAAAAATTGAAGATCTTGCTAAAGCTATTTTCTGAATTTGACCCAGCTACTCTGAACGTGCATTTCTGAACAAAAAATAAAAATGTCCAGCTTGTATCCTGAAAACCTAACCTATATCTTGGCTGGGGGATTATTCTGTAATTTTAAGTCCTTCGGGAATTTTCAGCAGAATAAATGTGTCTTATCTGGCTTCAGTACTCATCACTCTGTCAAGTGTAATCCAATACGGATAGAGGAGAGGGGACATAACCTTGAGAGAGGGGGTGTGCTGCAAATTCAAGCAATATATAGCAAGTTCCCTTTCACGTGTGCACTAATCTTTTCTCCCACCATGTTTATCACTCTCCAAACATAGCCTGCTATGTGCACATCAGTCATTCTCAGATTTCAGCAGCCTGGCTATTGCACACCTATGCACAGATTCCTACAGTCTTCATTCATTTCACATTTGTATCAACATCTAAACACCTCTACAGAAACTGTAGCATACACAGAAAATGAATGTTGTTAATTAATGTGTTTGTGAGGAGAGTTCTGCTGGAAGATGGTCATTCTGGACACTTGTAGGTTAGATTTCATGTTCCAGTACACTTTACCTCCTATTACAAAAAAAAAAAAAAAAAAGCCCGTGTAAATAACATATGCAATGGATTTTGAGGATCATAAACTTTACTTTTGTGAAAAGAAACACATAGGAATTTGATGGTGTCAGGCTGAGAACATTATTAAAAGCGGACAATATAATACTACCCTGTTGAAGCTATTGACTTCAATAGAGCTTGGAGCAAAAGATACTTAACCTTGAGTCAGCCCTGCTAAGAACATGACCTGCTAGCAATCTCTAAACTTCAAGTGTATTTGGTTAACTCTGGAAATAAAGCTACTAAGCTAGAATGCATTTAGAATTTATGAGCTATTTTGGTATTCCCCCCCCCCCCTTTTTTTTTTTCTGTTTCTTTGAGTCTAAGGATTTTCAACAAGATAATGTTCTTTATAGCATCTGTAACCAGCATTTTTCCAATATGTTGCCAATGCCACTTCTCCAGTTACTTCACCTAAAATTGCTTGAAGAAGATGCAAGGGAAGCAGAATAAAAAAATCACACTCCAGATGCCAAACTGATTTGCAGAAATGCATATGCCTGTTAAGCTGTATTTAGCCAGCTTTTTGCTAAGTATATTTGTTGTGCATTGTTAATTTTGACTCATTTGAAAATGAGTCTCTCTTTTAGTCTCTTCAAGGTAGTAAAGGGGCATTTACAGCCCTACATAGTGCTAACTAATGCAAGAAAATAGGCTTTCTAAACCATAAACATCTGTCTTATTTCTAAAGTCAAATAATGTAAGCTACTTCTTACTAATAGATCTGCCTTTTAACCATTTTTCTAACTAGTCCTTCCTAATCTTTAGCAAAAGTAGGAATAGAAATGAAATAGTATAGAGTATTATAATGTCTTACAGGTAGGAAAGATTAGTTGTGATTTAGTCATAATATTCTCACTTCCTGATATGCAGAAGCTGATCAGCAACAAGTTTCAAAATGATGTTTACTTGTTTGAATGACTGAGGAAATATTGATGGCTTTAGGATGTATGTTTCAATCCAGGACATAATATGGTTATTGCTTTAGAGCCTTACTTTGAACAACCTGCTTTTCTCTTAGAAGGGAAAACGTAAAACAAAGAGATATTTGTAGGGGCTGTAATTCAGTAAGATGCCCATGTAATCCTAACCTTGTCCAGAACTCAAACATATCCATGAGCTCTGAAACTAGAAATTCTGCTTCAGGGCAGGTGTCATTAACATACTGCTAATGGGACATGACATCCCATTCTACCAGGTTGTATGACACCTGCAGGTTGGTAATAATGTGGGCTATTTTCTTTGCTGAAATGTAGTGTCTCTCTTGCAGGGACTGATGGATGGTTTCTGTCAACAGAGAACACCATACTTACTCACTAGCTAAATGGCAACAGCACAGGATCAGCATTCTTAAAGTAATTCTTATGGCGAAAAGAATTTTTCAACTGTTTATACCACCTATCATGCAAAACAGCCCATTTTCTGCATCTCTCTGTCTTATAAAATGTACTGTATTTACTGTGTTTTATTTTCCTGTGTATTTTATGAATATACCACATAACGGAATCATGTGATTCTAGGATTTCATTTATAAAAAGAGGAAACTGTGCTTCAGCAGGAACGCCTGTTAAATGTTGCATCTGCAAAGTTACAGAAGTGAGAAGCCCCAGAACAAAGATCCAACATTTATTTTAAACTGCAATTAATTTGTGTTATGCATGACTCAAAAATAGTTTCCATTAGATAGAAATGATGGTTCATTTGCATTGCAGTTTAAAGATGTTTCAGGACACCATGTAGAAAGCGTGACCAGCTGGTAAACACCATGATCCAGCTCCAAATAGGCTTGATTTGTTGTAAAGTGCTGATCTAGACTAAACCAAATTGTTCTTGTACATGTTTGATTCTACTGAGGAAAAATAATAATATCTGCTGCATTAATGATTAAACTCCAAAATGCAGTTCTAGGTGGTCTTCCGTAGGTGCATACATACTAGAGATACTTCTAATTAGTTTTTATTAAGTTTGCGACAATGAGGAGGCTCAAAATTTCATCATCCAAGTGGTAATGTTTGGATTAATTTTTAATTTTTGATGTTCCCAAGAATGCAAGGAGCTCCAGAAATTTAAACTGAACTTGTGATTGAACTGACAAATATCCCATTTAGAATTGTTGCATTAGAACACTGTTGAATGGCCCTGATGCCTTATCAGAGGTCTGCCACATAGTGTGGTGTTTCAGTTTTACACAAGAATTTTAGCAAAGCTGTGCTTACAAAATAGTCTATACTTCACACCTTAACTCCTGAAGAATTACTCTGTTACTGCTCTTGTCCTCGATGAATGTCCCTGAAGAAATATATTGTTTAAAGAGGCTTTCTTCTGCTAAAACATCTCTTATTTCTGGCAGCTAATAAGATCATCTTTTACTTCTGTACTGTCAAGAGGATTATAATGAGGTAGGCTGCATTAAAAGATAAAGAACAGAAATCCGCAATCAGTCTGGCAAAAGTGTTCAGATCCTTTTAGTGGATTGTAGTGATAGATAGTGGACCAACAAAAAAAATTACTATCATTATTGCATTATCTGTATTTTTTGCTGTAAGGGATACTTTTTGTTACCTTCCCTCTTCTGAATTGTAAGACTCATATTTTGAGTATTCATGTTTATTTTGCTTGATAGAATTATAAATGAAAGTGTTTCTGTGAGGATTAATTTGTTAATGGGGGAAGCTGAATTTGCACTTTGATACAGTATGTTGCTCCAGGATTTTAAGGGCTAATAACTTCTACCTGCATTTCTACTAGGAAAAGTAATATGAATCTTCTATCATTATTGTTACAAATTTGGATAAAATAATATTTTACATGGAATTTTTGGGCTATGCACCTCTGGGACCTTTTATTCCTGCAGAATATTTTGTGATTCTTGAGTTTTAAAAAGACAGAGAAGGAGTAAGCTGAGGAATAAAAGCATGCCTATGAAGTTCAAAGCAACCATTTCAGAGCTCCCAGGAATGGCTAAGCACGCTATTTGAGATATAACAGTCGTTGTAGCACACAGTAGTAACAGTAGCACTGGACCAAATCCTAGAATGAACAGAAAAGGTTGTCTGTTGTAAATGAACTATCTTCAAAATTCCAAAACTTTCCCTAAGTAATATACTAGACCACAGGCTATGAGAGGCATTCTAGCAGGCAGGAAGAATTGCTTAGAGAGATTAACACATATGGAGTATTAGATTGTATTCAAGAAGAGGGAAAGAAAGAAGGGTGGATTCATGAAGCTAATGAATTAAGAGAATGGATAAGTTTTCTTCCAGTGTAGCATACCTACCATATAGAGAAGCTCATGTTTCCAGGGCAGTTTGGATGAGGTGGCTTGGCTGATCTGAATGCAAATTTAGGTGTTTCAGACTGTTATATGGCATTAGAGGATAATAATTTTCAGAACTGCTCAATGCTACTGCTGTTGAAAATTCAATCAAATCCCTGATATTTAAATATGGTGGTACCCAAACATGCAGCAATGGATATTTTTGAGACCCACTAATACAGAGAACTAGCTGATCATTGTCTCCTGGTTGTGTTTGCTACCCTGAGGCATCGACAACTTTCTCAGGGGATAGCAGATATCGTTTTAGCAATGTTTTGGGGCTTGGCCTTCTCAGCCTTCAAGGAGGTGTTGCTTATCAGAGAACTCCTGGGCCACAGTGAACATCGCAGATCTCTGCACCCGACTCCTTTGCTTACATATCCAATTTGGCTAGCAGTTTTCTGGGAAAATCTATTACTATCTTTTCCAAATGTGAACAATACTACTATTTTGATACGTGTTCAGACAGGAGAAACAAGAGAAAATTTGCTGAATGTCTGATGCCTGGTAGATATGAGTTATGCTCCATGAGCCTCTGCCTGACAGAGAGACAGCTCTAGTGAGTCCACAAAGAGCTATGCAAGAATGCAACCCACAGGAAACTTTTGGGAAAATTATATATCCCATCTGAATGGAATTCATTAACTCACAAAGTACCTTATTTCCTGTTGCATATTTTCTCTAGTAGAAGATATTCAGATCCTATATCCTAGTAATCAGTCGTGCTAATAATCTTACAATGAAGTATAAGGGCTACATATGAGATATTTTATCAATTGTTGCAAATGAGGAGATGAAATATTTTCCCCCACACTGCCTAATATTTTACTATGATTGAACTGGATTTATAGTTGCATGTCTAATGCAGGGTAAGTAAATGCAGAACCAGCAGAGTCAGAATTTGTCAAGAGTACAGAATATCTAGTTAACGCATTTTCATGTAGGTGAAAAGCCCTCACTAGATTTTGACAGAAATACACTAGTTATAAAAGATAAACTATTATTTATCAGAGCAATGTGCTATATTTAATACATGAAATATAGAAAGTCAGGAAGACAGGTTCCTATTTTACTCTGACCAGGAATTGTTTAGATTAAGTCTACTGTCGAAATACAACTTGGCAAATTTCTTTTTTCCCATCTTAAGGCTCTCCCTTTAATTTCAATTTAAGAAGGAGATTACTTTTGTTTGCTGCTTAACTGGAACTGCTTATGTAGTACCATGCTATGTAGCAGTTCCCACGGGTTTTCCTGAGGTACTGACAGTCAGTGATGGATGAAAGGATGAAATGATATCTGTGTAAAAGAAGAGGTGTATTTCAGTTTATAAACTGGCATGGATTCTCATTAATTACTGGAATCCCATCACTGTGCTCAGCATGGCTTGTTTCAAGGAAAGAAGAGCCACAACTTTAACTGTGAAATGCTTACTTGAGTTAGCAACTGGCTATGCATCATGCCTTTTGCGATTCACACCTGTTCCACCGCTTTGTGTAAGATGGGTTACCCAGTAGCTTCTCAGAGGAAACTTTTGACTGACAGACATTCACCGTGTAATGCAACCTCCACTTCTGTGCTCACCACGCTTCGTGATAAGACAAAGTATTCCATTCCTCAGGCAGCACTTCTGAGGCCAAACTTTTGCTCTTGTGTTAAACATGGTTTAATCACCACATTTTTGCTATTAATACCTCTGTTTTGAAATACCTAATTCGCTGAACTAATCATAGAGTCTTTTTTTTCCAACACACAGTGAAGGTGCATTACAACTTAATCTTAGCATAGGATAACTTATATCCCTCATACATAACCAAAGAAAATTGTTCTTTTGATTTTTTTTTCAGGACTATTGAAGGTCAATAATTTTGGGGTCAAAGCCCCACTAAAGTGATTAACAAAACTACTCCTGGGATTTGGTCTGTAAACTCTACTTTTGCAAGTTAGACTGGTTGTTTATATGCTAGTAAATTAACATTTCTAGCACTGGGGCTGGCTGACACAAAATAACATTTTCTGCATGTTTGATCCCTCTTATCCTCTAAAATAGGAAAGTTACTTGCAAATTTCCTATTTGTAATGTTTCTTTGTCCATATTAATTCTTAGACTATGTCCTGGAATTATTTAGGAAAGGCCTAGTTATCTGGAGTCAAAGCTGTGCCAGGCTATAATGTCATTATAATGGCATAGACAATTTTGTTTCATTGACTAGGATGTTTCTTTGTAGTGTTCGCTAACAGAGGTCTAGTCTACTAGGAAATAATTTCTTGTAACTGTTTATCAAAAAGCCACAGGAGCTCCATTCTGTAACATTTCTGTTTCTTTTCCAATTTTCAGCTGTCTAAACTCAGCTAAGATAACAGCCATGGTATTACTGCTAGTTTATTCTATAGAACTATGCTGTTGCATCATGTCTGGGTCTTGAAGAATCCAGTGAGCTCTTTGTCTACCTAATTCTGTCATCAATTCTGTGATGCTGATTTCCCAGAAATAGCAATAATTTCATTTTTCATCATTTCTATTGCTCTTTTCCTCACCTTCTCACCTGTATTTTTACACTCATCTGTTCTGCTTGTTGCCTAGAACAAGTACAGTCTAAAATCAGCACACTCTTCTTTTATTCCTTAGTGCATGGATTAGGAATTCTAACTTTAGATAACTAAGCTTAAATATTGTGTCACTGCATATAAATGTAATCTGTGCTTAGGAACAGGCTAGCACTAGGATTCATAAGTTTGTCATTGCTGATGATAAGTTAATCCCCCAAAAGTTAGTCTGAATAATGATTTTTTCAAAAAAATGTTTGTCATAATGGTTATCAAATTGTCTTTTATGAAACTTTCAGGAATACTTTCTTGACTTCTTGACTGGGAAAATTTATTATTTTATCCACAATGTAATTTAGTAGTTAAGGAGCTCTATAACATATGCTGTAAGCTACACTGTACTTATGATAGTAATCTTGCAAATCCTTACATAACAAAGTGAATAGCCCATAAATAATACCTTTTATTGCATAGACATAAAGGTGAGGAACCAGGTTTGGTGCTCTGTTTGTATTTACGGTCATTGCATTGATCACTCAAAAATTTTGGACATCTCAAAAACATGGCATCAACTATGCTAATTAAAACTGGTTTCAGCTGGAAATCTGCCTTCATTACAACTTTTTGGCGTCAGTGAACACTGTAATTCAAGTTCTTCTCAGTTTTTCATTTTTACTTCAAAAATAGTTTTGGGGATTGAAATGGAAAGAATGTTTGCTGAAGCAGATTCTGCTTTTGACAGGCAGAAAGGGGAAAGTGGTATCACGGAATTGAATAGGCCAGGTTGGAAAGCACCTTTGAAAGTTCACCTGATCAAAGCTTGTATGAAAAGAAAGCCTAGATGTGGTTATCTAGCACTCTGTCCAATCACATATTGAAAAACTCCAGTATCACCATGCCAAGACTAATTTAATATAAGTAACCTGAAAATAGTTGTATTTTTTTTATTTTTAAGAATGTAGTGGCCATTGCTGTAAGTTTTCACTGTTCAACCATCTGGGTTTATTTTTAGAGAATTTTGAAACTGAAAAACAAACTTTTATTAATAACTAGAAAAGCAAAATTTTGTGGATCTTGGGATGGTATTGTCAGAAAAGTCAATCTGTTTAAAGCTTGCAAACTAAAAAAAAAATCTGTTGTACCATGCAGCCACTCACTCCCATGTGGTGGGATGGGGGAGAGAATAGGAAAAGAGAGAAAACTCATGGGTTGAGATGAAGACAGTTTAATAGGTAAAGCAAAAACTGCACAAGCAAAGCAAAACAAGGAATTCATTCACTGCTTCCCATTGTCAGGCAAGTGTTCAGCAGAGCTCCATTGCACATAATAGTTACTTGGGAAGACAAATGCCATCACTCTGAACATCCTCCCCTTCCCTCTTTCCCCAGCTTTATATGCTGAGCATGACATCATATGGTATGGAATACCCCTTTGGTCAGCTGGGGGCAGCTGCACCCCCAGCCTACACACTGGTGGGGAGATGAGGGAATCAGAAAAGTCCTTGACTCCATATGAAACATCCCTGTATTGTCCACACTGTTTCCAGCACAAATACAAAACATAGCCCCATATGAGCTACTATGAAGAAAATTAACCCTATCCCAGCCAAAACCAGCACAATAAGCTAAAATAATGTCAAGCAAGTAGAAAATACTCTAATTTAGCTGGGTACATTAAACACAGCAGAATGAAACTCTGTCATCAATGAATTAGATATTCTAATGGGAGATATCACATTTCTTTAAAAATCCTGAAATACTTAGAATGGTGCAAAGCCTTCATGAAGGTCACACCATGTCCTGACATCTTGTCCTGGTCAAGTTGTTCTAGTGTTTAGCCACTCCCACAATAAGAAGATTTATCCACATGTTTAAAAGGAATTTACTTTATTTCAGTTTGTGCCTATTGCCTCTCATCTGGTTACTGTAGCACTAAGAAGAGTCTGGCTCCATCTTCTTCACTTCTCTCCATCAGGTTTTTATATACATAGATAAGACCCTCGCCCTGAGCCTGTTCTCCAGGCTAAACAACCCCAGCTGGTCCAGACTCTTTGCATTTGACAGATGTGTCACATATTTCATCATCTTCATTGTCCTTCACTGAATTCACTCCAGTAAGTTTCCCTTGTACTGGGGAGACCAGAAGTGGACTCAGTGTCTCACCAGGCTTGAGTAGAGCAGAAGAATCACTTCTCACATCTTGCTGGCAATAAACATCCTAGTGCAGTCCAGGATGCTGTTGACCTTCCTTGTCATGGAGGCACATTGCTATCTCCTGTTCAACTTGTCTACCAGACACCTCAGATCCTTCTCTGAAAATCTACTTTACAGCTCGTTGACACCTGGCCTGTGCCAGGGCATGGATTATTCCTCAACAGGTACAGGAATTCCTTTGCATTTTCTTTTTTTTTTCAACTTCATTTCTCTCTGCCTGTTTCTCTAGACTGTCAAGTTCCACCTAAATGGCAGCACAACTTTTTGGAGTATCTAACATCCTTCCCATTTTTTAATCATCTACAGACTTGCTGAGGGTGGATTCTGTACAATCATCCAGCTCATTAATGAGGATGTTGAACAATTTTAGTCATGGTTTTCATCCTTGAGGTGTAGCACTAGTGACTTATCTTTCATTAAAGAGAGGACCAATGTACTTGTGCATGATAAAATGAGAAGAAAGGGTAAAGGAAGAGGGAGGGAACAATGGAATTTTGCCTATTATGCTTCTAAGGTTGCCCTTGCTTAGCTCAGATATCATGGTATTTCCTGTTTTGCCTTCCTTCCTTAAAGATCGAAGTCCTGCAAGGCATATATCCAATATGAGTTTCACGAAGTTGGTGGAAAAGAGGAAAATGTAGAACGTACATGCCTCTACCCTATTGACATATGGAAGAGCAGTTTCACTTACTACGGAAATTCCTAGTCGTTTCAATCTCTTTTACTGGTAGTGACCAGTAAACCAAGGTGCAGAGGAAAGTTTCAGATAAAGAATGAAGTATTTGGAAATGAAATTTTTCAAGTCCAGACCCTGACATAATCAAACTACGGGGTTTGATTTTGGACCACTGTTAGAGAACAGTTCTAAACAATTAATATAGTTAGTTCATGTGCTATACTGAAATTGAATGGAAGGAACAGAGATACTGGCAACAAGTCAAAGTTGAAGGTACTTATTTGTCAGTTAATAAAATAAATGAATGGTTTTCCAGCACAGTTTCTGACCTTTTAAGAAAGGTCACTCGCTCACTGCGAAGGGAATCATCTTGCATTCATCTCCTCTCCTGCTTTGGCTTGATTTATGTCTTATAATTACAAGTATCATCTGAAAATTAAAAATAACATAATACTATAAAGGTGCTATTGGAAAACAGAAAGTAACATCACTTCCATTATTGCTGACATGAACCAAACTGATCTGTGAATAAAAGCATAGAAGCTGATCAAAAGCTCCCATTTTGTTGTTGCCACCAGAGACACATTTCAAAATAGCATCTCTCTTTGTGGTTTCTTTCTTTATTTTCAGTGTTGTTCTTGCAGAAAATCTTTTCTGATTCTGGGAAAAATTAAGGCTCATTATTGGTCTAATACAAGCTCATAGTTGTGGAGATGTTTGTGGCAATGAGGTAAGTACAGAAGGGATTTGGAAGAGGGAAATAGCATTTCCCATGTGGTTAAGCCCTTCCAAGGCTTAGAAGGCAGAATGGAGAAGGAAGAGATAAGATAGTGTGAGAAGGGAATAAAGATGCAACTATGTAAATTAGAGGTAGCTTGGTAGATAAATTGGTCTTATAATGGCTACACATCTTCCACTACTTACTCTGTGAGCCTGGGAAAGCCAGTCAGTCCTTGGTACCTTAGTTACCCATTTCCAAATAAGTAATTACCTCACAAGGGCAAAACCAGATGGTGGAATACCCAGGAACTACATAGGAGATGTAAGACCCCATGAGTTATGAAGTGGAAGAGTTATGAAACACTGAGAGCAGACAACCAGGAAGATTCTGAGAGGTGCTGTTCAGTATGAATCAAACCCAAATGCATGTATATATTCTTCTGCAGTTTATACAACACTGTGTTGCACAGCTTGGTTGGTATGATGCACTAAAAAAGATTCTCTTTTACAAATTAGAAAACAAGAATATCAGGGACTAAAAATGCTGAACCATCATCTGAAATGGCCCATTTTCAGAGCTGTCTGGTTTTTATTTTATTCTTTTTTTAAGAGGGCAGATCAAAAAGAAAAATTCCAGAGAATTTGCAGGAAAGGCACTGTTTAGAAGAGGTGGCCATTTAGTTAGCCTTATACCCAGGCACTATTGTATTTGACATTAATATATTCTGTAGAAGGAGTGCAAATCCATTTTCAGAACAAACTGCAGAAGACAGAACTTCACTACATTATTACTGAAACATGCTCAGGCTCCACTCCCTAAAGCACCACTGTCAATCAGCTGGTGTCTTCCAGTGTCTCTCAAAAATGCTGACTGAATATAATGAATAGTTTAATCACTGTTTGGAGATGTACACTAGTCACTAATGACTTGGATGAGGGACTAGAGTGTACTATCAGCAAGTTTGCTGATGACACCAAGCTGGGAGGAGTGGCTGACATGCTAGAAGGCTGTGCTGCCATCCAGCAAGACCTGGACAGGCTAGAGAGCTGAGTGGGGAAAAATTTAATGAAATATAAAAAGGACAAATGTAGAGTATTGCATCTGGGCAGGAACAAGCCTAGGTTCCAGTATAAGTTGGGGAATGATCCATTAGAGAGCAGTGTAGGGGAGAGGGACCTGGGGATCCTGGTGGACAGCAGGATGACCATGAGCCAGCACTGTGCCCTTGTGGCCAAGAAGGCCAATGGCATCCTGGGGTGGATTAGAAGAGGCATTGTTAGTAGGTCGAGAGAGGTTCTCCTTCCTCTCTATTCTGCCCTGGTGAGACCACATCTGGAATATTGTGTCCAGTTCTGGGCCCCTCAGTTCAAGAAGGACAGGAAACTGCTGGAGAGAGTCCAGCATAGGGCAACCAAGATGATTAAGGGAGTGGAGCACCTCCCTCATGAAGAAAGACTGAGGAAGCTGGGTCTCTTTAGTTTGGAGAAGAGGAGACTGAGGGGTGACCTTATTAATGTTTATAAATATGTAAAGGGTGAGTGTCACGAGGATGGAGCCAGGCTCTTCTTGGTGACAAACAATGGTAGGACATGGGGTAATGGGTTTAAACTGGAACACAGGAGGTTCCACTTAAATTTGAGAAGAAACTTCTTCTCAGTGAGGGTGACAGAGCACTGGAACAGGCTGCCCAGGAAGGTTGTGGAGCCTCCTACTCTGGAGACATTGAAAACGCACCTGGACATGTTCCTGTGTAGCCTCATCTAGGTGTTCCTGCTCTGGCAGGGGGATTGGACTAGATGATCTTTTGAGGTCCTTTCCAATCCCTAGCATTCTATGATTCTATGATTCTATGAATTCATTATATACCCACATGCATTTTATTGAATGTTATTATTCATAATACAAGACCGAGGTTTTAACTGAAGGCTACTACTTGGATCTCAAAGAGTTTTTCCATCTAAAATGTGAGATATTTTGATTGTTCGTTCATATTAAACTAATACAAAAAGGCTTTCCTGTCAGCTTTCTGTCCATGTGATCATTACTAATTCTGTTTTACAGACAACACAAAATCCCTGGTTCATCTTTAAAGAGTGCCTTGTAATCTGCTGCTCCAAAATACTATTTAGCAATAAATATGATTATCAATGTCAAATCTCCAAGCTAGCTGCTGTAGGACAGTTTGAGTACCTTATGAATTGTGTGATCCTGTCATTTTTCTCTAAAACAGAACTCAGAATAAAGGTGCAGAATGAAAGGCCTACATATGGCTCCTTGTATGACAATGAAACAGTAGCAGTATAGAAAAATTACTTTGGTTTGTGGCTTTGGAAGTAAAATTAAAAAAAAAAAGGAGCCTGCCATAATTAAAATCACTGTCAAATACACACCTTGTCTTTCTCCCAGTGTTTATTCAGCAGACATTTTCAGTATGTTGGGGAATATGATTATTCACTGATGAGCAAGACTGGCTATATAGTGAAAAACAGATGACTGACACCTAGCTTCAAACATGGTTAATTCTTATACCTGCTGAGCTGCTTGTATAAATGCTGATAAGGAATCTGACATGGTGCTGATGTCTGCACAGCAACAGGAGATAAGAGACTGCAGTATAGTGAAGTTGACTTCTCAACTGGAATTCATCAGAATTAGGGCAGCATTTAAAAATCTTGCTTGCCTGAACTGGAGTTTGAACTGTCAAAAAGCAGAGAAAACAGTTCCACATACATACTATATGCATGTATGACAAGACTGCTGGTCTGTTTACTGGATGTCTTCCTTCTTAAGATGATTAGAGGAAGGGAAGTGTAGGAAAT